>NW_006399765.1:10173963-10193037 GCF_000299155.1 Elephantulus edwardii
CAGAGTTTAGGGCTGTTGTACATAGGGTCGCTATGAGTCGCAAGCGACTCGATGGCACATAACAACAACAACATACACATAGGCAGATGGAAAAGGCTCATCATTACTCATCAGGAAAATGCAAATAAAAAACCACAACAGGCTACTCCTACACAATCACAAGAATGGACAAAATCAGACTGACATCACCAAGTGCCGGAGAGGCTGTGGAGCAACTAGAACTCTCCTACATCTTCTAGTAGAAGCATAAAAGGATACAAACCACTGTAGAACACGTTTTGAAAGCTTCTTTACCCTATTAGGGAGCTCTAGTGGCCTAGTGGCAAGAAGCTGCACTGCCATTCCAATGACCAACATTCCACTCTGAGGTATTTGTTCAAGAGAAATGAAAACATTTGTCCACAAGGAATCTTGGACTACATTCATAGCAGCATTAGTCAGAATAGCCTAAAACTAGAAACTGCTCAGATATTCATCAACAGTAAAATAGATAACTGTATTTATCTGATGAAATATCACACACCATAAAGAAATAAACTACTGATAAGCACATGATTGAGTCTCAAAAATACCACATTGGGTGAAAGAAGCCAACTCTTTGCCCCAACACAAAGATACTATCTAGTTCTGATTATATGACATTTGAAAGAGGCAAGACTAACTTGTAGTGATAGAAATCAGATCAGTGGTTGCTTCTCAGAGGATGATTGGATAGAAGCTTGAGAGAATTTTCTAGGGTGATGGAAATATTCTGTGTCTTGATGTGCACACATCATGATTGGAATCTGAGCATTTTACAATGTATAAATTATACCTTAATGACAATATTTCAGTAGTTCAGGCACTAAGCTTTGTGGTTTGCACACATGCGTCGTTTAATTTGTCAGAAGTTCTCACCCCTGAAGGAGAAATTATTGTCTCTGCTATACAGGTGAGGAAACAGCAGCTCTGAAAAGCACGTGCTCGAGGATACACAGCTAGAAAATGAGATTAGAACTCAGGGCAATCTGATTCCAAACCCCAAGCCTCAAAGGGCCATCTCTTCACCTTCACCAGTTCTCTTCCCTGAGATTTTACGGCTGTGGGAATGATAACTTGTACCATCTCCAAGTCTAGAGATTTGCTCATTGCACTTAAGATGGTAAAACTTCATCTCACATGCTTGAAGCATACTGTTAGCAGATGCCAGTCCTTTGAAAAAGACATGCTTGCAAAAGTAGAGGATCAGTGAAGAAAAGGAAGACCTTCAATGAGACGGATGGAAACAGTGACTGCAGCATTAGATGTGAGGATGGCACAGCAGAGGTCAAGGTCTTGATCTGCTGCTATGTATCAGAATTGACTCAACAGCAGCTAACAGTCAGAAAATCTAGAACACAGATATCTGGAGTTTTCATTGGCAAAGAGCTGAAGTTCATTTCCATGTCTATCCAGCTCAAAGATGAGAGATTAATTTTTAAAGAGTTGAGTATTATATTCAGTTGCAGACTGAGGGTAAAATATTTTTATAATTATTAATAATGCAACAGACAACCAGGAATGAGATAAAACAGAGAGCATAAAAAAACAAAACAAAAAAAAACAGCATAAAAGACAGGGGGCCAGCAGTTCCAATGACTGAAGGGCCTCAAGCCACACCTCCATGTATTTCTTGAGAATCGGGAAGCAAATCATAAAGAGAATTCTCTTGGAAACAATGCCGAATTTTTCTCTATTGTCAACCTAATGCTTTAGCTCAGGAAGGATTTCTTTACGCTCTCTCTGCCAGGGACCTAGCTACCTCTTGTCTGCAGGAAGCAGACGAGATCTGTCACAAGAGAAATTCCAACTTATGATTGCGTATAGTTTTTCATATAATATTTGGTATGAAATTTGGCTTCCCATAATATTCAATTATGTTATTGTTATTGTGCGTTGTTGAGTTGGAACTGACCCATAACTGACCCTCCAGCAAGTTTTCAGAGACATTAAATTGCATGGGAGGAGATTGCTCATCCTTCTCCCATGGAGCAGCTAGTGGATTTGAACTGTGTACCTTTGTGATTACAGCACAGCTTCTTACCACTAGGCCACCAGAGCACCCTTTTTCTTTTATGTTGTGTGTGTCATTGAGTCAGAACCGACCCATAACTGACCCTTTGGTGGGTTTTCACCCTCTGGTGGCAATTAATTGTACAGGAGGAGATTGCCCATCTTCCCACAGAGCAGCTGGTAGATTTGAACCACTTGCCTTTGGGATTTCAGCACAGCTTCTTACCACTAGGCCACCTCTGATGTCAAAATGAGAGACTGCTCCCTATTCTATCTTTGTATTGCTACAACTGTTCCAGGTCTTCTTATATTGCAAAATGCCAAATCATCCTGCAAGCTTCCCTCTGCTTAATCTAAGAGGCACAAGCATGAGTTTATCTTTCTTCAAGCAACTGGAGTTCAGAAGGATGTAATATCTAGAAGGGCAAAATTAGCAAGACCAGTTTGGTCTTAATCCACATCTAGTGGATCGCTAACCCAAAGGCAGGCAGTTTGAATCCACAAGCACCTCCCCAGGAGATGGGCAGTCTCCTCCTGGGTGAGTTTCAGCCTCCAAAAGCCTGCTGAAGGGCCAGCTATCAGTCAGTTCTGACTTGATGGCGATGAGTTTGTGTTTCTTTGAAGTCAGTAAACAATAAAGGAAGCTGTTGTCAGGTTCAAGTTATTTAAAAAGCAGCACTTGCTCTAATGTCTTGGAGGGCACCAGAGCCTGAACTATACTCCTGTTCTGCCAAAGGTTGCCCCAGCTCCATCCACAAAAGAAAAGCTCCATCTTGCCGTTTCTTTATCTTCTCTAACAGTGACACAATGTGTTCCATAGCCTGTCTTTTCTCTGGAACTGGCAAATGGGACTGAATGAATCACCCAGCGTCTCTGGAATGTTTTGCTCCAAGAACTCAAAGGGGTATAAGCAGATGATAAAGGGCTCCTTGAGTGGCCTCTCCCTTACCCGACAGACATGAGGCCTGTGAGTTCACGGAACTGGACAGTTGTTGAGCTTTCGGAAACTATTTGGCCCAACCTAGTTTTGCAGCTGAAGAAGCCCAGGCTTGAGCATTTATGGAAAGGGAGCTGTGGAAGAGAGCTGAGTAAATGACAAATCTGAGTAATGATTTCTCCCCACAGACCGAGAACCCATCATTCGGGCCTTCACGGCTCTAAGCCTCAACTTTTTTCTCTAGTTTCATATCTCTTATCATTCAGGGATCCCAAAATTCAGCATCTTCTTGATAGGAACATGGTACACTGCCTCTTATGCCAGAATCTGAGCAAATTCTGTGGCCTTTCACAAGGGGCTGAGCAGTTCAGGTCATCTGAGGTAAGTTCAACAGGGTCCCAGTCTGTTCCAGATGCTGCCCTGGGCACTGCGGATGAGAAGGCAGGTGAGACGTGGCCTCTGACTTCAATCTGTGGGACAGGTGGACACGTAGACACAATGACAGTAGACTGTGACAAATTTGACAATGTTAAGCCCAGAGAACAATGAGAATACAGAGAGGGACCCTAATGTCACCTTCAGGAAGGTCAGGGAAAGCTTCTAGAACAAGGTGACAATTCATCCCAGAGGATGAAGAACAAGAGCTAAAAATCAAACACTACAACCTTCACTACAGTTTAAGCATCAACATAAAACAAAAATCCTTTCAACGGAACCAGTCAGCAATAATCATGATGAAAGGTGAAAATATCAAGGGCTTTATTTGACTTGGATCCACAAGCAACACCTATGGGACCAGCAGTCATGAAATCAAAGGAAGTATCACACTGGGCAAACCAGCAAAATACTCCTTTTAAAGCAACGTTGCCACTTCGAGATTAAGGTTGCACCAGACCCAGCCTGTGATATTTCAGTCAGTTCATATGTCTATATGGAAGCTGGACAATGAGTATGGAAGATTGAAGAAAAAGTAGTGCCTTTGTACTGTGGTGTTGGCGAAGGGTGTTGAATACACTATGGACTGCTAGAAGAACAAACATATCTTTCTGGGGAGAAGTAGAGGCACAATGGTCCTTCAAAAAGTAGATAGCAAGACTTCATCTCATGCTCTCTGGACATGTTATCGGAAGGGAACCAAGTCCCTGGAGAAAGACGTCATGTCTGGTAAAATAGAAGGTCAGCCAAAAAGAAGGTCTTCAATGCGATGCATTGACACGGTGACAGTGGGCAAGCGACACTGGGCTCAGACGCAGCAGAGACTGTGAGGAAGCCACAGAACTGGCAGAGTTTCTTTCTGTTGTACAGAGCGTTGCTATGACGGCCCCTAACAACAGCATCCAGGAGCATGGATGAAAGCAGATGATAACCAAATGGAATGCTTGGCGAGCCTCTTCCCTGCTCTGGTCCTAAATGTCTCCAGAATACATTAGGAGTAGGGGAAGGCTGGTTCAATTGATGGACAGGCTGCCTCCACCCCCAGGCTCCAGAGAGAACAAAAATGCCAATGCTAATTTTGAGCTTGGAAGTACCTGGGCCTGCAGCTCTCTTGTTCTGCGCTTGGCCCTTCTTATCTCCTGCAGGGGCTCAGTTCTTAGGGAAAATCAAGGGGTCTTACTATCAGCTTCTGGCTCTGGCCTGGTCCTGGTTCAGGTGGGAACACCACAGGCTGAGAGAGGTGAGAGTGAGTGGGTCATCCTCTCCACATCCAACCTCTCAGTCTAGCCGGCCATTGTTTTGAGCTGAGACCAGCTCTCAGCGGTAACAAAGGGCTTAGGATGCACTCAGCCAGCTGGCCAGTCTCAAAAAAGGAAATTATTATTCTCAAATGTCCACTTCTCTGACAGTTTGCTGGAATCTGGCCCTAGAAATGAGTCCTGGCTGTACAACAGCTAAAACCTTCAGCTGCTACCTGAATGAAAGCTTATCGCTTTGAACACATCAGCCTTTCTGTGGGAGAAAGTGTGGCAGTCTGCTTCCAGAAACATTTACAGCCTTAGAAACCTGGGAACCATTCCACTCTGTCCTGTAGGGTCACTACGAAACAGAATTGACTAAATGACAGGGAATTTGGTTTTAGTTTTGCTTCTGACCCTTGATGGGGAGGGCAGTACCTATTAGCTTCCTTGCCTCTACCCTGCCCCTACCAGTCAGACTTAGCACTGGGCAAATGCAAAGTCCACACTTGCTCTCTCCTTCTCTCTTTCTTCCAGCCCCTATGTTGTTGTTGTTGTTGTTGTTGTTGTTGTTGTTGTTGTTGTGTACCATAGAGTTGGAATGGGCCCATAGCTGACCCTCCGTTGGGTTTTCAGAGGCAGTTAATCATACAAGAAGAGAATACCCATCCTTTTTCCCCAGAGTGGCCTCGAACCCATTGCTTCTGGATTGCAGCACAGCTTCTTGCCACTAGGCTACCAGAACTCCCTAGGACCCTGTAATCCAGCTCCTGCTCTGACCATACAGCTACACTACTTGAAGTCAGTTGTAGCTGCTTTGTGACTCAACTTCTTGGCTGCTTTCCCCCCTCATTTTATCTCATGTGCCCATGTGCCCTCCAAGCAGCATCTGACCCCAGAGGACCACCCCCTTTGTGGGAAGTCCAGAATCCTCTTTGGAGGCATCTTTTTGGGGCCTGTCAGTCCCAAGGGCTCCGTGCAGCTCTGCCTGGCTCATTTTTCGTTCTACACACATCTTACCCTGAGCCTCCGTTTGAAATAGACGTAGTAAGAATCCTTCCCAAGAGGTTGTTGAAGGGGTTAAGTGATTCAATACAGGTAAGGTACTTAGTGCCTGATGGAGAGTGTTCAGTAAGCTTTGTATAAATTACTGTTGGGTGTTTTCCCCTCACCATTTTTGTGAATATCTAATAGATAGCCACAACATAATTTAGCCTTGGCTTGGCCCCACTCACCCCTGAGTGGCCTTCTGCCCAGACTTTCCCCTTTCGGTAAATGACACCTCCATCCACTCACGCCACAGTCTGTGAAGCAGTCTGGAGCCCGCCCTCCGTGTGCCCACACGCCAGCGCCATCAGTGGGGACTGTGGGTGCTTCCTCCACATGTACTCAGATCAGCCGCTCCCCTGCCTGGGCTGAGCCACTTCATCCCTTCCCAGAGGCCGCCCTGCCTCTCCCTCCGCAGAACCCCTCCAGCCGGCCTCCAGATCTGCACAACCCACCCCAACCCCCATTTTCTTGCTTAGTGTCCTCAGTGGCCTCTCACTGCATTGAAGTAAAACCCAAACCCCTCGCTACAACCCTCACCACTTTCTAGTCGGGAAATCAGCCCACCTTGCTGGCTCCAGTTCCCACATCTCCCACTGCTCGCCTACCACCCCGCTTGCCAGGCCCAGCTCTGGTCAGCACACACTGAGCTAATGCCTTCTGCCCAGACCCCTCCTCCCATTGTCTGTGGCTCCTTCCCTTTTTCATCCTTTCTGCTTTGGCTAAATACATCTCCTCTGAGAAACACTCCTTGACCTTTTGATCCTCAGAGGCTCCCGCCATCCTGTTCCCTCCTTTATTTCTTTTCTAGCATACAGCTCTGCATCTTCACTCTCTGGCTTATCAATGGCCTCCCTCAGCAGGCTGTCAACTCCATGAGGACAGGAGTTGTATTTTATTGACTAATATGCATAAACCAGGCAGAGTGTGTGTGTGTGTGTGAGAGAGAGAGAGAGAGAAAGAGAGAGAGAGAGAGAAGGAGAGAATCAGCTCTTAGAACTTCAACCAGCTCTCGACTTTGTAAACTTGGGTTCTGTGACCTACCTGTGAAAGTCACATCCTCCCCTCGCAGAGAGGGGGACAAACCCTTGCCTGCTGTATACCTCTCTGATTGACACAGAGAGAGCTCCCCAAGCACTTGTGAGTTGAATCCAACAGGTATGCCCCAAGGCCCAAGAACCTCAGATACGAGCATCTTCAGGAATGAGTCGGCCACAGGGGAGCTACTCAAGGTCCAGGGAGCTAATTTAACCAAAGGTTGATTAAATGGGTTTTGTTATTGGGAGGCTGCTGTGGGGGAAAATTGAGCCCAGACGAAAAGCACAGGAGACTTGG
The DNA here is from genome assembly GCF_000299155.1 of Elephantulus edwardii. Lineage (NCBI taxonomy): Eukaryota > Metazoa > Chordata > Mammalia > Macroscelidea > Macroscelididae > Elephantulus > Elephantulus edwardii. The sequence continues at coordinate 10,180,987 of NW_006399765.1, forward strand.
TTTAAATAAAGGTTGTAGGGAGTGGCTGCCCTGCCCAGTTTAGGGCTCAGCCAGATGTAACCCCCAGGGATTGTGGCCCTGTGATATCTGAGGCCGGGTCCAGAACAGGAGCTGGGCTGGGGGCTTCTCCCAGAGCTGGCTGGGCCATCGGAAGAAGGTGAGAGCAGACACAGGGTGAGATCTAGGGCAGGTGGATGGACTCAGCTCTTAGGCTGGAGATCAGCTGATGTACTAGCCTCGGAGCGGGGCTGGGACATGCCAGGCGCTTCTCCAGCTGGCCTGGAAAATCAGGCCCAGGATTCCTGTCCCAAGAAGTACTGGTGTCTGTTCATTATCAAACCCTGTTCCTGACAGTGCTGGGCATAAGGGTGACACAGGTAGGCCCAGCTCAGTATCTTCTGTCTCAGCTCTGCACAGGTTAATGGACAAGTTAGAATTAATATTTGTGTTAGAAATACAGATGGTGTTCCGAGGGGAAGGATCAAAGGAAGGCCAGGGGGTGACCATAGAGTAGAGGTAGGGAGAAGTTGTCCCAAGCAGAGGGGTTCGTGGGAGCAAAGATCACATGCGTGAGAAGTGGGCAGCAGCTCAGATGAAGGACCTGAGGCCTTGAGGGAGTTACTGAAGGACCAGAGTTGTGTTTTGCAAAGACGATCAAGGAGACAGTTCTAGGTTAGGCTGGGGAAAGGAAGGACAGAGATCAGAAGATCATAAGGAGGCCAGGATGGTGTGTAGATGAGCCAAGCCCCAACTGAACGCTGGGGAAAGGGCAGAAGAAGGCCATAATTCAGATCATAGAGGACTGAGGTGAAGGGCGTAGTCTAGGAAGGCGGGCCCTCTGCCTTAGAGGATGGAGCCGCTATTTCTGAATTTAAGACCCAGGAGGAGGGCCTAGCTTTAGGTTCTTTCTGCCTGGGATACATGGAATCAGAGTGCCAAAGGAATGTCCTAAGGAAAGGTAGCTGGATAGATGGAGCCGGAGCCCTGGAGAGACACTGGGGAGAGGAATCTGGGTGAAGCTGGGAAAGGGGAAATGGTGATGTGGCTTAGAGCAAGGACCTGGGTTTGAGTCTGAGGAACCTTAGTGTTTAAGGGGCAGGCTGGGGCATGAGCTTTTCAAAGGAATACCTCCTGGAGCTCTCCAGCCACGTGGCAGTGAAATAGGGACCCAAGAAGCCTTAGGAGAGAATGGGTCCACAGTGGAGAAACTACCCAAAGCTCTCTTGAAAATCTGCAAGGAGGATGTCTAGACCATGGAGAAAAGGCCATTTTCTCTCTCTCTCTTTTATTTTCCTTTCTCCTCCTCCTCCTCCTCCTCCTTCTTCTTTTCCTTCTCTCTCTCTCTCTCTCTCTCTCTCTCTCTCTCTCTCTCTCTCTCTCTCTGTCTCTTCTCCCCACCCAACGTGTTCATTTGGTCACTAAGTTCTGCCCAGCCCTGAGCCTCTTCTGTGTCCATTCCGCCTCTGTCCCCACAGACTCTGTCATGATTCTGACCTCATCTTCTCTCTCTGCTCTGCCTCAGTCTTCCAGTCCTCCAGTCTTCCCTCTGACGCATGGTCTGACCATGCCCCTCCACTAATCCTCTAGACCAAACCCATGTTCTTTAGCTGGCATCTGATCTCCCTCACGCAGACTCTACCCAACTAACTGTAGTCCTTCACCACCTGCTACTTCCCATCTTCAGTCCTGAGCCGCTCCCTGGCCTGAATTTTCATGCATCTAGGCTATTGCCAGAGCTAACAATGGCCTCGAATTCCCTTACCTGCTCTAACTGAATGCCTGCTTTCTGTAGTGTCCTTTCTCTAGATCTTTTCTAACCACCAAGGAGAAGGGAGGCCTCTTGCTTCGCCTGGCTGCCCAGAGCTAATCATTCATCTTTCTGGCAAGACAAAAAGCTCCTGGAGAGACTGGTCTAACTTCACACTAGGAGTGAGTTCCTAGGCCATTTCCTGTATATCTGGGCTTCATATTTTGAGGGTTGTTGTTGTTATGTGCCTTCAAGTCGCTTGCATAGACAAGGCAATTTTGTAAGGACTCTCATTCTAAAGTTCCTTTCCCTCAAGTCCTCCACACTCCCAATCCTTCCACACCTTTGTTCCAGCTGCAGTCCGTAGGGTCCCACCTCAGATTTTTACTCCTCAGCTTCTGGGAGAGAATTTATCCAGGAAATGAGTTACTGTCCCCTGGAACTTCTCTGACCCAATGGGAGACTGCAGACGGAGTAACCCATGCAGCTTTTTTCCTCCAGAGGGACATTTCTTGGAGGCATTTTGTGGCTTGTGGGGACATCATCTTGGAAAGGTAGGGCATCAGTGAAAGAAAGGAAGGCTCTTGCCCAGATGGACTGATACAGTGACTGCAGCAATGGGCACAAGTATGTCAGAGATGATGAGGATGGCACAGTGTAGGACTGGGTTCAATAAAGCTGCTATGAATTGTACTCAACCTGAAGGCACCTAACAGCGGAGGAATGGGCCTCTTGTTGCCTACGGAGTGACCTCAGTAACGGTCCTTATGTGGAATTCCCACCTTCTCTGTCTCTCTACTCTCTTATTCCAGCTTCCTGGGCTCACTTGCCAAATACATGCTCTGCTTTGAGAGAATCTGAATGGAGATGAAATCCAGTTGAGGCCACCAGACTGGACTCCTCTTGGAGAGGAGCTTGCTGTGTCTGTCTTAGGTCCCAAAATCAGGACCAGGGCAGAGAGGTGCCTCCCTCCCACCATCCCATTGCTACCTTACTGCCCCACAGGGTTTGTGGGTGTAAGCAGGGTGAGCCAGGCCAACAGAAAGGGGAACGGCAGGCTCCCAGAACTCCAGGGAGGGGAACTGGGAGCTTCCCCCTAGGAGTCTCTATCTTCCTCATCGGGTGGGGCCCAGAGACAAATTAGCAATAAGACAGAAGATCCTGGAGACGCCAGCCTGAGGGGGCAGGGGCAGGCCAAGTTCTTGAGGAGCTCATCCTTGAGGGCTCCAGTGGCCAGGAGCCCTGCCTGGGGAGCTCAGAGGCCAGGCCTTGTACTTGGACATCCAGGCTAGCTGGGAAGGAAGACCTGCTGTGGTCAGGGAGCTGACACGGCACTCTGTATCCACCCCCCCGCCCTTGCTGCTTGATTAGCATGAATTCATTGTAGAAACCTTAAGCAATAATAAAAAGCACTCATTGCTGTGGAGTTCGAGCCAACTCCTAACTGACCCTCCAAAGAATGTCCAAGGCCAGAAATAACATGAGGAGAGCCTGCTCATCCTATCCCTCTTCCAAGGAGCCTTTGGTGGGTTCAGACCCCCAGAGAGATTCTGCCTTTGACACAGCAACACGACTCCCTGTGACTACACCACCAAAGCTTCCCAGCCCAAAGGGGAGAAAATGACTAAGCTCATCTGGGACCATTGCCACCTGCCTGAAATTGCTAATACAGCAAAGCTTAGTCCTGTGAGTTGCCCCCCCCAAAGGCCCACTTTTGTTTAAAAAAAATTAAAATGGGATTAAACTGTTAATATTATCACATTTTAATTTACCAGCATAGTATGAAGGGAGCTCTTGTGGCCAAAGGTGAGTGGAGTCTTGATGATCAGAGCAGAGAAGGCACTACTTCAAGGGCTGGTATATGGAGGCAGGAAGGAGAAACGACTGGGACATAAGGAGACCCACCAAACCCAAAGAGGCTCCAAGGGCCCAGCCACTGGGGCAGTGCCCCCACCCTAGACTCAGGCTGGGTGATTCCTGAACAGGAACAGAAGGAGGAAGCTGTACAAGTGACACTCAGCTGGTGAGTGGGAGGCAGGACCCTGTTTTGTTTCCAGACTGTGGAGTTTGTTCGGCCCTGGCGTCTTCCACCCCCGCCCCCACCTGTCCCTGCTGTCTCTGCCCTTGCCTGGGACAGCGGTGAACCCCAGAGCCCAGGGGGGTCAGGAATGAGGCATCAAGACCAGCAAATGGGGAAGTTCCTGATGTCCCTCTGGCTGATTAGCCAGATGGTGAGTTGTGGAGGCTGGCCTGCCACTTTCATATCCTTCCTACCTGGAAATGCCTTTCCATCTCTCAAGACCAACCTAGGGGACATACACGTCCCTTATGCGTGACGCTTCCCTGTGTCCCCACCAACAAAAATTGACAAACCACCCCCAACTCAGCTCTTCTGGTGCTCAGCCTGATGCTCTAATCAGGTATTCCCACCACCTTGAGGTAGCCAATGTGATTTTGGTTCTAGATATTTCTTTGTATAATCAGAGTCTTGCTCATTTGTTTTGAAAAGGGATCATGCTGCGTACACTGTAATCTAGAACTTGGTTTTTTTCACTTGATGTTTCATGAGCAGGTCCCCATGATCTTAAATATTCTTCCACACCCTTTAAAATGTCACTGGTTTTGTTATGAGCCATTGAGTGGACTACAATTCATAGTGACCCTATGAAAAGCAGCCTTGAACACCCCTGCCCTCTCCTGTGCCATCCTTATCATCTCTGGTGTACTTGGGCCCATGTTACAGTCACTGTGTCAATCCATCTTCTCCGACACTGGCCCTCTCCCTTCCAAGCATGACGTCTTTTCCCAAGGTCTGGCCCATCCTAACAACATGCCCCAAATAGATGAGATGAAACTTCACTATCCTTGCCTCCAAGCAGAACCTAGGTTGCAATTTCTTCAAGACATATCTAATTGTTCTTTTGCTAGTCCATAAAATATTCTGTACTCTTCTCCAGCACTACATACCAAAGGCATCAATTCTTCTTCTGTCATCCCTAGTCATTGTCCCAGTTTCAGATGCATAGAAAGTAATTGAAATGATCCTGTTTTGGATCAGATGCACTTTAGTCTTGAAGCCGACATTGTTGCTTTTTGCACTTTGGAGAGGTTTGTGATAGTAGATTTCCCTAGTACAACAGGTCTTTTGATTTTTTGACTGCAGGTAGAAGGGTGCTGATTGTGGATCCAAATAAGATGAAATAATTGATAATTTCAATCTATTCTCCATCTATTGACCCAGCAGTGAGAATTTTTGTTTTATTAATGTAGGGATGTAATCCATGTTGTTTACTTTTAGGTGTTTTTTTTAAAACTTTATTATTTTGTGTGTGTATGTGTACAGTCAAATCGGATCTGACTAGTACAGGAGGAGATTTTCCCTCCTTCTCCAGCAGAGCACCTGGTGGATTCGAACCGCGAAACTCTGGGATTGCGGTGCAGCTTCTTGCCACTAGGCCACCAGAGTTCGCCTTACTTTTAGTTTTTAAGAACAGTTTCAGAGTTACAGAAAAATTGAAAAACTAGTCCTTAAACCCTGCATCAATTTCCTTGTTATTATCTTATATCAGTATATATTACTTCCTGAAGTGGTTCAGTGTTGATCAATCAATTCTTTTTATCTCAATGATTCTGTGTATTCCTTCTACCTTCTTTTGATACTTTCTACAGTCAACATTTTGTGTTCATGTGCCTATGCTAAGAAATTGGGAAGACAGCTACTTGGTTACCCAATTTGAAGTTATCCCTGTTTATGCCTATCTTTTTTTTTTTTTAAAAAAAAAAAGGTGATCCAAGAGAATGTGGAAAATATAAAAAATTATCATTAATATCACATGCAGGTAAATCCTGATGAAGATTATTTAAAAAAATGGATGGAACACTAATTCAATAGGGAATTGCCAGAAATTTAAGCCAAATTAAGAAGAGGCCACAGAAAGAAAAATTTCATTGCTCAATATTAGATGGATCATGACTAAAAGCAGAGGACACTAGAAAGATTTTTACTTGTATTTTATCAATTAAACAAAGGTTTTCAACTATAAGATCATAACAAATTACGGATAACATTACACTGGATTCAAATGCTACTCCTAGTCTCAGTTTTCTTAGGAATTGCCAAACTGGTTTGCATAATAGTTACACCATTTTACATTCCCGCTAGCAGTGTATGAGAGTTTCAAACTCTCCACTGCTTTGCCAGCATTTGTTGTTTGTTGTCTTGTGGAACTTTGCTGTTATTGTTACAGTGAGATGTTATCTCATTGTTGTTTTGATTTGCATCTCCACTAAATTGGGCTCATGAGAAACCTAATTCTAGACCAAGAAACTGCTGTCCTAACAGAACAGTGGAACTCTGCATGGTTTCTAATCAGGTAAGGTGTGCATTAGGGTTGTATGCCTTCTCCATGCCTAGTCAATTGCATGGTAAACAAATAATTTGAGCCATGCCTAGTCAATTGCATGGTAAACAAATAATTTGAGAAGCTGGATTATATGAAGAGCAATGAGGCCTCAAGATCAGAGGAAGATTCATCAACAACCTACATTATGCAGATGACACAACCTTGCTTGCAGAAAGTTCAAAGACTACAGCCTTCAATATAGATAACAACTTGACATCAAGAAAACAAAAATCCTCAGCACTGGACCAATAGGTAAATATCATGCTATAAGGAAAAAAGATTGAAGTTGTTGATGATCTAATCTTACTTGAATCTATAATACCCATGGTACCAGCAATCAAGAAATAAAAAGCAACATTGCACTGAGAAGATTTGCTGTTAAGGGCCTCTCCAAAGTGCTAAGCATGGATGTCAGTTTATAAAGACTAAGGGATCCCTGATCCAGTCCTATGGTCTTTTCAATTTCTTACATCTGAAAGTTGGACAATGAATATGGATGACAGAAGAAGTGGTGCCTTTGAATTGTGGTGTCAGAGAAGAGTACTGAATATCCCATGGACTTCCTAAAAACAAACAACCCTAGCAACAATACCAAAGTTTAATGGAGAAGCAAACAACAAATGCTGGCAAGGTTATGGAGAGATTGGAGCCCTTTTTCACTGTTGGTGGGAATGTAAAATGGTGCAACCACTATGGAAGGAGTTCTGATACTTTCTCAAAAAGTTGGAAATAGAAATGCCATTTGACCCAGCAATTCCACTACAGGGAATATACCCTAAAGAAACCAGAGCAGTCACTCAAACAGATGTTTGCACACCCATGTTTATTGCTGCATTATTCACAATAGCAAATAGATGGAATTAACTCAAGTGCCCATCAACAAATGAATGAATAGAAAAGCTATAGTATATTCACACAATGAAATACTACACAGCACTGAAAAACAATGAACTCGTAAAACATTATGTAACATGGGTGGCTCAGGAGGACAATATGCTGAGTGAAATATTTCAGTCACAAAAGGACAAATTCTGGATAACACCCCTGTTATAAAGCAGGACTGACATGAGAAATTGGGGGGAAATTAGGCAAAGAGTAGATAAATAATGATAACTGCATTGGAATGCATGAGGGAAAGAATTATTTAAAAGGAATGTATGATTAGGCATTATATGTATGACAGCAGTCCAGAATAAAAGGTGCATTGCAAAGTGGACTAGGGGAGGGGAAAAGGAGGAGAAGGGAGGAAATTGTACAACAATAAATGAATATTAAAAAAATTAACTGGAGGAAGGGAGGAAGATGGAAGAAAATGGGCAACAATGAATGAAAATCCAACTTTTCTGTAAACTTTTATTAATATCACAATTTAAAAAAAAAAAGTCACCCAGAAAAGAAAAGAGAGAGAGAGACTGGTACCCAGTGATAGATCTTGGGAAAAAAACACAAAAAAAGTAACAAGTTTGTCTTGGAAGAGGTCTAGAACAAAGACTGCATAGTGGAATGGACTTGAGGGGAGGGATTTTATAACAATGAAAGAATTTTTCTTTTACTTTTCAAGGAGAAGAAGGAACTAGAAGGGAGGGGTGGGCATGGAGAAAAGTTCAACAATGAATGAATGGAAGTCCAAAATATCTGTAAATTTTCATTAAAATGAATAATAATAAGTAAACAGATGTTGTTGTTGTTGTTGTTAAGTGCCGTCAAGTTGCAGGCGACTCATAGCAACCCTATGAAGGAGAGTCCTCGACGCTTGGGTGCCTTTCATCCTCCTTCCAGGTTCATAGGGTTTCCGGAGGCAAGCTGTTATGGAAGTGGATGCCGCTCCTCCTTCCAAGCAAATAGATAGATAAATAAATATATAAATATATTTTTTAAAAACACCAACAAACCCAAGTACAAACCAGTGCTCCTTACAGGCAAGGATGGTGAAACTTGGTCTCACATACTTTGGGCATGTTGTCAGGAGGGACTAGTATTTGGAAAGGACATCATACTGGGAATGGTGAAAAGTCAGAGAAAGAGAGAAGCCGCTCCCTCCACTCCTGCCAACTAGACTGGCACAATGACGGCAATAATGGGCTGCAGCATGTCGGAGGTTAGGAGGATGGTGCGGGATAGGGCAAGCCTCAGATCTGTTGTTGTTCTTAGTGTTGCTGTGAGTTGTCATCAACTTGATGGCTTCTAACAACAGCAGCGACAGCTAATGATCCTGAGCATTTCTTCGTGTGTTTGTTGGCTACGTGAGTGTCTTCTTTGGTGAAGTGTCTATTCATGTCTTCTGCTCATTTTGTAATTGGGTTGCCTTTTTTTTCTTGTGGAGGTGTTGGAAGTTTCTCTAAATGTTAGAGACAAGTTCCTGCCAGATGAGTCATTGCAAAATGTTTTTCCCTGTCTGATGCACTTAAGGATTTACTTTTAGGTGGTCTCAATCCTTTGTTTCATCCTCTGTTAATTGTGCATTTTCAGTTCTATTTGAGAATCTATTTAAGCCACTTAATAGGACTCTTCAGTTCGTCCCAGTTTTTCCACAGGTGATCTTTATAGTTTCAGGCTTTAAACCTAGGTCCTTGCTCCATCTCGAGTTAGTTGTATTGTATGGTGTGAAATACAGGTTTTGTTTTCATTCTCTGCAAATGGATATCTGCTTGTTCCAGTACCATTTGTCTTCTCGCTGCTTAATGGACTTCCATCTACTTTTATCAAAGACCAACTGTCCATAGGTGGATAGATTTATTTCTAGCTTCTCAATTCTATTCCATTGATGTATATGCCCATTATTATACCATTTCCAAGCTGTTTTGATTAATATGGCTGTGTAGTTAAGTTTTGAGAACAGGAATATCTCTTTGTTTTTTTCTTCAATATCACTTTCCTTATCTAGAGTCTCTTTACTTTCCATATGATGTTAGCGATTAATTAATTTTTCCTTATCTTTGGAAAATGATGATGGAGTGTAGATTAAGATTACATTGTATTTGTACATTGCTTTTGGTAATGTCATTTTCACAGTGTTAAGTCATCTGATCTATGAGCATAACTCTCTGATGTTTTTTGTTAGGATTTTTTTTTTTAAATGGTTCATCATAATTTATTTTATGTTAAAATGTACAGCTTTTTTTGTTGGGGTTTTTTTTGTTTGTTTTTTGTTTTTTTAAGTGACTGACTAAAAAGAGAACAGATAAATACAAGAGTGTCGCTGGCTCCTATTATACAAGGGTTGCACCTCCTCTGTGTGGCCCTGACAGTCACCCTGTACAGGTACAAAGGCTACAAAAAAGGAAGCAATATAAACAGACACAAATAACCTTTTTGCTTTTTTACATGCGATTCGTAAGCTTAGTTTGAGCTATTCACAAGCTACTTCTCTATTTTTCCTTAAAAAATAACTTCAATATTTTATAAAATATATCGCTGATTAGATTTATTTAAAAAATTTCATCTTTTGTATGGCTATTGTTTTCCTTATTCCCTTTTCAGAGTTCTGTTTGTTACTGTAGAGGAATCTGACTGATTTTTTTTTTTTTATGTGTACCGTCAAATCAGATCTGACTGGTACAGGAGGAGATTGTCCCTCCTTCTCCAGCAGAGCATCTGGTGGATTTGAACTGCATACCTCTGGGATTGCAGTGCAGCATCTTGCCACTAGGCCACCAAAGCTCCCTGAATCTGGCTGATTTTTTGTAAGTTGATTTATATCTTGCCATTTTGCTGAACTGGTAAACTAGATTCTGTCATTTTCTTGCTGAGTCTTTGGGATTTTCTATATAGGATCTTATCACCTGCAAATAGAGGTAGTTTTACTTTGTCTTCCAATGTGGATGCCTCAAAGATGTTTCTGATGAAGGTTTAGAAGTAAGGAAAGGCATAGAGAAATTCTGTATCATCTTAGAGATATATGTGATGCCAGCAAGAGAATGTTGCTTGAAATGTAGACCTTAAAGGTTTTTCTAGTGAGGCTTTAAAAGAAAACGATGAACATGAGACTGGACCATGGAAGAAAGGTAATTAATGCTTTGTATGCAGTAGGAATGAACTTGTCTAATTATATCCAAATTTTTAGTGGGAGGTAGAACTTGTAAGTGATAAACTTTGATCTTTAGCTAAGATTTCCAAGTAAGATCTTAAAGGACCACATGATTTCTCCTTAACCTTTATAGTAAAGCATAAGAGAAAGGAAATGAACTTAAAAATGAACTGTGCAAATGGAACACAAAACTTAAAGCCTTGGAAAATTCTGTTTTATAAACTGAGGACACATTCTAGAATTTTCAGATAGGATGTGACTGCACAATTTTTTTGTAAAAGAGATTAAGCCTGTTACTGATAGATCTAACCACGTGGTGTGGGGAGCAAGTCATAGTCTGAACAGAACAGAGAAAGAATGGAGAGAATGCTCTTTGCCTCTTAAAATTCTACCAGCAGGAAAGTGGCCAAAAGTGCTACAGCTGTTGTCTTCCAAGAAAAGGAGAAGCTTGGAAATCAGTAGAACTTATTGGTGTCAAAGGGCGGAGCCACTACCTCTTACAGAGTTAGATATTCACCAGCACTGTTCTGTAGTGTGGAGCTGCAGTTAGGATGTGCTGGAGGCATGGGGCTGAGGCTCAGAGCTAAGGGAAGGGGTTGCTATTCCCAAGGAACAGAAGAACTGTAGCCTGCGTGATCAAAGGGACTGGGACCATCACTCACATAGGCTAGCAGAATGAGGCCACCCAATGCCCAGGGCATAGAGTCGTGGGCCCCATGGGTCTGGAAAGTAGATCTGAAGAAAAAGATTGAAGGACTTCCATCTAGACTCCAAAGGGCATGGCCAGCACCCAGAGTTTAGAGGGCCAGCCTTTGCCCAGACAGTCTCACAGGACAGAGGGTTATCATTAAGCCTTGAGAATTAATAGAAATTGTTCCCTGGGCTTTGAACTTGCTTGGTACCCGGCTCTACCTTCTTTCCCTTCACTCTCTCCCACTAGCAATAGAAAGGTCTACCTTGTGCTTATCCCACCATTTCCCTTTGGATATAGAAAACTTGTAGTTTAGATTTCACAGATTCATAGAAGAAGAGCAAGAAGAGATCATGTCCCAGGATGGAGCCTGTCTAAAGTCTCACCATATTTGATTTTGATGATTCAGAAGATAATTGGATTTGGAGTTGGTTTAAGACTTTTGGGATGATGTATTGGGGTCAATGTGTTTTGCATGTGGCAAGGATGTAAATTTTATGGTGACAGTGGGTAGAATGTTACAGATTGAGTTGTGTAATTTAAAAATATTGTTATAACTTCTATGCATATAGTTATAATCCCTTTGAGTGTCTTTCTTATGGGAATGAGGTGGGAGTAATGTGAACTGTATCTTGAGTCAATCTCTTCTGAGATATAAAAGGGATTTTTAAAAACAAGAAATTGAGAGAAGAAGAGATGGGAAAAGAGATGCTGCATTTCCCAGGAGAAGAGAGAAAAAGACTTCCCTTCAAACAACATCCTGAATTCAGACTTTCAGCTTCTCCTTAAACAAAGAGAAAATAAATTTTTCTTTGTTAAATCCACCTGTTTGTTATCTATGTTATGTTATGTTATTATTGTCAGGTACTGTCATGTCAGAAGCAACTCACAGCTGACTCTCAGGTGGGTTTTCAGAGGCTGTAAATTATATGGAAGGAGATTCTCATTCCATGAAACAACTGGTGGGTTTGAACCACATGCTTTTGAATTGGCAGCACAACTCCTTACCACTTAGCTACCAGAGCCCCCTATTTCTTTTAGAACTATGTTAACTAACTCACTCAGTATGGTTTGTTTGTAGTAACTTAAGAACCAATAGTGCAGGGAGCTCTGGTGGCCTAGTGGCAAGACGCTGCACTGCAATCCCAGAGGTTGTTTGTTGTTGTTGTTATGTGCTGTTGAG
>NW_006399765.1:10196997-10203789 GCF_000299155.1 Elephantulus edwardii
TGAAGACTATGGCCTGAATCAGGTGCACCTGAGTCTCCAGACTGACAATGTTGCTTTTCAGTACTCTGGAGAGGTCCCTGACAGCAGACTTTCCCAGTGCAATTTGTCTCTTGATTTCCTGGCTGCTGGTACGAAGTATATTGATTGTGGAGCCAAGAAAACTAAAGCTGTTAACAATCTCAATCTCCTCACTATCTATCATGATGCCGCCAATTGGCTCAGTGGTGAGAATCCTTGTTTTTTGATGTTTAGTGCTTACATTTTAAAAATTTTCCTTTTTTTTTTCCATGCCCCAGGATCCCACATTAAATTTAGTTGTCATGTCTCTTTAGGTTCCTCTTGGCTGTGACAGTTTCTCAGACTTTGCTTTGACCTTGACTGTGTTCAGGAGTGCTGGTCACTTATTTCACAGAATGCCCTTCTGTTGGGATTTGCTTGGTGTTTTTTCTCATGATTAGACTGGGATTATGGGTTTTCAGGGGGAAGATCTCAGAGGCAAAGTTCCATTTTTATCACATTCTATCAAGGCTACACGATTCTTCACTGTTGACATTGACCTTGAGTCACCTGATTCAGATAGTGTTTATTAGGTTTCTCCCCCTCCCTTTCCATACTGTCCTAGTTGGAAGGAAGTCACAGTGCACAGCCCACGGCTAAGGAGTAGAGTTACGCTGACTTTTTTCGGAGGTGGAGTATATTGGTAACATTTTGTTGTTGTTGTTGTTGTTGTTTCCCCTATCTACAGTGCTAAGCACTCCCACACAGCATTTCTCCATTCCATCTTCCAAAGGGGCCTAAGAAATGCAGAAGATTTAACTGATGTGGAAGCTGAGTCTCAGAGGGGAAAGAGTGATTCCCTGTTGGGCCCCTGGGCTTCTCGCCATTCTCTTGGACAAGAATTCTAAGTTTCACAGAAGGTTGGAGCAGGACAGAACCTGAGTGTGAACTCTTGATTCAGATGGATTTGAATTCTGCCCAGGTATGAGCTCTGTTCTCCTTTACCTCTCTTGCACCCCAATTTCCTCATCTGTATAATGGGGGTACTCTTTGGAGGCAAGATTGGTGAAACTTTGTCTCGCATACTTTTTGGGCATGTTGTCATGAGATGCCAGTCTTTGCAAAAAGACATTAAGCTTGTTAAAGAGAGAAAGACCCTTAACTAGATGAATTGACATGGTGACTGCAACAATGGGCTTTTTTAAAAAAAAAAATGAAATCTTTTTATTTTTTGTATGTGTACTATCAAATCAGATCTGACTGGTACAGGAGGAGATTGCCTCTCCTTCTCCAGCAGAGCATCTGGTAGATTCGAACGGTGTACCTCTGGCATTGTAGTGCAGCTTCTTGCCACTAGGCCACCAGAGCTCCCCAACAATGGGCTATTACGTATAGCAGAGATCTTGAGGATGGCGCAGGATAGGACATAGAGCAAAGTTCAGATCTGTTGTTCACAGGGGAGTTAAGAATCATTGTTGAGCCGAGAGCACCTAACAGCACAATGGCGGTAACAATAGCTCCTACCAACTAGTGCTGTGAGGTATAGAGTCTACATATGGAGCCCCAGATCCTGGTCCTGCTCTGAGAACGCTGTGCATAGTAACTTACGCTCTTGCTATGATTATTATTAGTATTATTATTATTTTGAGATTTAATACGTGAGCTTATTTATTTGCCACACATAGAAAATTCTATTTCTGACTGGATTTGGATTTGGAGGTAGAAGCTCTCAGAGAGGACAGCTTCCGTCTCTTGGCGATCTGCTCCTGGCATTTCTCTTTGGCCTCCTTCTTTCTCTTGGCCAAAAGCTTAGCGTACTCGGCAGCCTCCTCCTTATTTTTCTTAGTGCGCTGTTTCTTCAGCGAAATGCGCCGGCGCTTGTGCTGCAGAACGCGTGGAGTAAGAAGACGCTGAATCTTGGGCGCTTTGGTCCTGGGTTTCTTGCCTTCTTTGTTCAGTGTCTTTCTCACAACATATTGACGGACATCATCTTCCTTGGAGAGTCTGTGAATTCTGCTGGCTCTCTTGGGCCCCAGGCGACGTGGCACAGTGGAATCAGTCAATCCCCTTTCTTCACAATGACCAAGTTGAGAACACTCATATTGGCATCCACAGTGCAACCCCGGACAGATTTGTGCTTCCTCTCTCCGGTTCTCCATGGTCTGTAACAAGAGTGCCCCTTGCTCAGCAGCCGGGGAACTCGGCCATGGGTCAAGACACCCTGCTTCATGGGGAAACCTTGCTTGTCTTTTCCACCGCTGACCCGGACAACATATCCCTTCCACTCGTCACCGAGAGAGTCAGCAGCAACTTCTGTGGCCATTTGCTTCTCATAAAACATACGAAGTTTGCGTTCATCGTCCACCTCAATGAGTTTCTGGCAGCCAGAGGCTGGGAAAGAGATGTTCAGCTTCATGGTAAAGCAGCCGATGGCCCCAGCGGTGCCACGAAAAAGATATGAATATTATTTTAATAATTATCCTTTTGAGTCATCCTGTGGCCGATTGTCTTCTTACTGGCAGGTCAAAGGTTTCTAACCCTTCTTGTCTCTGGGGTCACAGCTCTGGCTTCAGATTTCCGGCCCACCCCCCAGGCAGATCAAAAGGACCTGATACCTTTCATCTTTTCTCACAGACATTCTGGGATTTGGAGGAAAGAGGCCTAGGCAGGGGTGTGGCTGTGCCCCCAATAACTCTCTGTGTGACTTTGGGAGAGTATCTGTCCCTCTTTGGGCCTCTACTGTGACCTGAGAGGGTAAGCTGATAAGGCACTGTTTCCTTGACACTGATTTTCACCCTAGTCATGTGGGGCCAAGTGCTTGCCCATTTTCAGATGTGGATGGAAAAGAACTTGGGCTTCAGGTTTTCCCTCCGTGTACAGAGAACTCTGCTGGCCTAGTGGTAAGGAGCTGCACTGCTATCCCAAAGGCACTAGGTTCAAACCCACCAGCTAGCTGTTCTGCAGGAGAAAGATGGACAATCTCCTCCCGTGCAATTTACTGCCTCTGAAAACCCACTAAAGGATCAGTTATGGGTTAGTTCTGACTCTATGGCACACAACAACAACAACAACAACAACAACAACAACAACTAGGTGTAAAGTACCAGACAGTGAGGCCATTTGGATTGGTGATGGTGCAGGTCTGGGCTCAGTGGTTAGCACAGCATTTTCTGTTGTCACCCAGGCCTCACCTCTGAGGTGTTCTGGCGGGTGGGTAGGCAGCAAGCCTGGAGAGACTGCCAACCCCTCCTGGAGGCTGTTCTGAGGGAGAATGTGCCACCTGCTCCTCCCTGCCGACTCTGCTGGGCTGGGTGAGGCTTCCCCACCCTCTTGGCTTTCCAGGCCTCTGGACTGGAGCCTTCTCCTAACCTGTCTCAGCAGTGACCACAGCAACCTCTCACCTGTTGACAACTCTCCATGGCTCCCCACTGCCTCCAGGACAGGATCCGAGCCTGGCAATGCAGGACCCCTTTACTCCATCCAAGCCCTGGCTTCCTGCTTCACTTCCCAGCCCCAAAACTGCCCTGTTCCAAGTTCCTACACAGCACTGTTTCTAGCCTCTGGGTTCGCTCAAGCTGCTCCCATTGTCCCATTTTTACTTGGCAGCTGTCTCCTCAGACCTCTATGCTCTTATTCCATGACCGCTTTCCACTAGCCTCACCACAACACACATTCTGGCAGGGGACACACACACACACACACACACACACACACACACACACCCCTTCATGGTCACATATCATGGCAGGGCCCAGGCCTGCTTTGTTCATTGCTGGCTCCTTCGCATGCAGCACAGATCTTAGCACATAGTAGGTGCTCAGTAAACACTGAATGGAGAGGACAGGCTGAGCCAGACTGTTGGGGATGGGGAATATTCCTGGCAAGGGAGACAGCAAGCACAAAGGCCTCAGGTGGGAACGAGCTTGCGGTGAATCAGCAAGGAGCCAGGCTTAGCTGAAGAGAGAAGGGGCCCAGGGCCTGCACGGCAAGAGTAAGGAGTTGGCGAGGCCAAGGCTGGGTGAAGTTCTGATGAACCGGATATGGATATCATGTGTGATAGCCCAGTGCCGTGGGAGGCGCCCTGCTGATTCCGTAGCCTCAGGCTCCCCGCCCCTCCAGCCCATGGTCCTGAGTTCAGTGGCTTCAGACAGAGGATTCATAGTAAGCCATTTGGGGAATGACAGGGCTGGTCTGGAATTTCCCGCTGAGTGCCTGTGATGGGTCCGGCCTCCCAGTGGCTGCTCCAAGGATGAGCTGGGCAGTGGGGCTGGTGCTGGGCGCAGCAGATAGGCCACCATTGAGCCTGAGCCTCGGCGCCCTGGAGGAG
Organism: Elephantulus edwardii; assembly: GCF_000299155.1. Taxonomy (NCBI): domain Eukaryota; kingdom Metazoa; phylum Chordata; class Mammalia; order Macroscelidea; family Macroscelididae; genus Elephantulus; species Elephantulus edwardii. The sequence continues at coordinate 10,201,322 of NW_006399765.1, forward strand.
AGGCCGTGGGAGGGGCCCCTAACCTGACGTCATGGGAAGGCTCTGGCCTATGGATCCCCTGCCAGGTTCGTGAGGCTGCGCCCCACCCCACACTCTCCATACTGCCCTCACTTGTGGCTTTGACCCAGAGTGCAGTGGGGGAGGAGGGACAGAGGATGTTTCCAGGGACTCAGTACCACCCTTGTGCTCACCATCTCAACAATGTTGACATCAATAACTTCTGTCATCTGCTGGGAACTTCAGCTTGGGATATTGTCCAGGTTGGTGTCTCAGGCCTGGCCTGGGCCTGGGTATACAGTTGGCAACTAATGGATGTTTTGGGGCCACTAATGATGAATAGTTGGCAGGCATTAAGTTGGAAATGAAGCGATATGCTGGGTCAATATTTAACAGCCAGCTTTCTGGAGGAGGAGAGGGGAGAGAAAGCCTTGATGTGTAGCATTTGTGAATTTCCAGGATGTAAATAGTTTCACCAGAGCTGATAGTAAGACCACAGTGTGCCAGCAGACTTGAGAGGTGTGCAATCGGCTCTCGTGGGCAGGTAGACGTCAGCTCTGGCCCATCGCTAGCTGAATTCCATCCCTAGGCCAGCGTGGCCAGTGAAGCCCTTCAGAAATATCTGAGGAGTGAGTGGGAGCAGAGAAACCTGCTCCTCCAGCTAGGGCCCAGGTTAATCTTTAAACCAGCCTTGCAAACAAGTAGAGCTGTTTTGCCGGCCCCAACCAGTTTATGGTGCTATTCTGCTGCTAACTTGCATCTGCCTCCTCTGGCCTCAGTTTCCTTTCATTGAGCACTGTCAGGGCCACCCTCCCACCTGTCAGCTCTGACCTTCATGAGCCTGTGTCCTTTTAGTTTAAAAATGAGAAGTCGAAGCTAGGAAAGTTGGCGGCTTTGCACAAAAACCCCAAAGCAGGGAGGTGATTTAGGCTACATTTGAATCCAGATGGGCCTTGTTCACTCCAGAAGCTGTATTATATATACCCTAGGGAGCTCTGGGGCCCTAATCCTTACTGAGTTTCGAATCCATTAGCAGCTCAGTGGGAGAAAGATGGGCAATTTCCTCCTATGCAATACTGAACCTCAGAAAACCCCAGTAAAGGGTCAGCTATGAGTTGGTCCTGAGGTTCTGACTCGATGGCACTGAGTTCTTTGAATATATTAGACCCTGAGTTCTTTGCTAGTCGTCCTCACCTGTGTTTAACAGTCTCTGTCCCACACATGACACTTCTGTGACCTGGCTGGGTTTTAGTTTCCCTTCTGAGAAATGGGAGAGCTTTCACAGGAGGAGAGTGGAGACAGGCAGTGGTATTTAAAACTGGATTCAGACCTGGCTGTGCTCAGAGTTCAGGGGAGGAGCCAAGGTGGGGCTGGGTCCCACTTTCATTGGGCAGCACTGCCTTCTGGGCTTTGAAGTGGTGAGAAGTCAGGTAGGCTAAGATACTGAATGAGGGAGGCTTTGTGACCTAAAGCAGCATTTCCTCGGTATCCCTTTCTCTCCCACACCTCCTACCTCTATGTCCACCTGCATTCAAGTCTATTTAGAAGTGTGACTGTTACCTAAGTACTGGCTTCTGTCCTTTCCTAAGCAGTGATAGCATCAACTTGTGGGTCTGACAGGGTTCTCCTAGATCATATTTTTCTTGTGCACGTTAAAATGAACACATAGCTGCTGGTTTTTTGTTTTTGTTTTTTATGGCTCCTCCCACATGACCCCACCTGCGCCACATCCCACTTTGGGAAACTCAGAGTCACCTGTAAGGCGATCCTTTCCCTCTCAACACCTCAGTTTCCTCATCTGTAAAATGGGATAATCATAGCGCCATCCAGCCTTAGGGGGTGTTGCCCGGATGAGATCCCAGAGTCCATCAGAATCGATGACTAATAATAATTGCAGGCGAGGCGGATCCCGGATTGATAGGGCGGAGGAGTGGGCCGGGGAGTTAGGGAGGCAGTTTTGGCCTGGAATGGATGGGGGTCTCGTGGGACGGGGCGCTTTCACCGGGCGGGGTGGGAGGCGGGGCCTCGGTTCCCGGTCTCCGCCCCGCTCGGACCCCTGACTCGGGCGGCGCACCGGTGTCTCGGGGTCACCCGCGGGGAGCGTTGTCCGCGCGCTTCCTCCTCCTTCCTCCTCCTCCTCCCGGAGGCCTACGGCCCCTCCTCCCGCTCGCGCGCGCCCTCCCTCCTCTCCCCTCCCCGGGCCGCCGCCGCCTCCTCCTTCGCCTCCCTTTCTCTCTCTCGGCTTGTCTCTCCCGGCCGGGAATCCATTCCGGCCCGGGAGCCGGAGCGGCCAGGCCGCCGTCTGCCCGACCCCCGGCCGTCCGTCCCGAGGGGCCGCCCTCCCGTGCGTCTGGCCGCCCGCAGTCTCAGGTGAGCACCCCCGCCCCCCGCGAGGGCACCCCGGTCCCGGCCGGCCTGAGGGGGGCCCCCGCCCGACGCCCCTGGTGTCAGCTTGCCGGGCCGCCGGGGCT
>NW_006399765.1:10203916-10213303 GCF_000299155.1 Elephantulus edwardii
GGGGGGAGGGGGCTGGGCGGGGGGCGCGGGAGTCCTGGCCGTGCGGGAACCCCTCCGGCTCGCCGTCCCCCCGCGAGCCCCCTGACATGCAGCAGCGCGGGCCCGAGCCCCCGGGGCCGGGTCTAGGCCAAATCTGAAATCTGAGCCTGTCGGCGCCGCCTCCGGCCCTCGCTGCCCAGCCTGGCGCCCCCCGGCCCGGGGTGGGTGGGTTGAGGGGGCGGGCCGGGCGGACCATGGGGCACCCGGGAGGGAGCACTAGGCCTGGGGCGCCAGGATCTCCTTGTCCTCGTGGGGCCTTGGGTTGGGCCTGGTGCCGCTGGCCTGGAATAAGGGGCTGGACTAGGCTAGGCTTGATCCCCGCCGCCCACAAGCCCCCCAGCCTCGCCCCTGGGCAGGCCCAGCGCTGCCCGCTCAGAAGTTGGCAAAAGTTTTGGGTGGCCGCCGCCTGGCAGGTCCACCTGCCTGCCTGGGCTGGGGCTGGGGCTGGGCTTGAGGCTAGCCTGGGGCCAGCACTCTCACTGCTGTGGGTCCTCAGGCAAATTCCTGCCCTCTCTGAGCCTTAGTCTCACCAGTGGCAGGTGGACAGAGTGAAGGGAAGGGACTCACCTGTGGGATGTCCCTTCAGGGACTTGAGAGTGGGCACAGTGTGTCACCTCGGGCAAGGCTTCGTGAGCCTCAGGGATTCTGTCTGTATAATGGGGCAGCAGCCCTTGGGTCATCTCAGGTGACCAGCACACCTTGGGGTGTCTTGTCTCCTTAAATAACCTGGGCCACTGAGGTACAATGTAAAAAATAGTGATGCTGGGGAAGACGACGCACTTATGCATGTAGGGCCCTGGCACGTAGTAATTGCTCAGGAAATGAGTCTGTACCAGCTGAGTGCCCCAGAGGGGCAGGCGGGAGATAAGGTGCTGGCCCAGTTGGGACACCTCCTTGTGCTCAGATCATCTCCAAATCTACTCAGAAACCTTGTGAGAATGCAACAGCCTCAAGCAAAGCCCTGTACAAAGCAGCTGTGTGACCTTAAGCAACTCACTCCCTCTAGCCTCAGTTTTGTCACCTGTAAAATGAGCCTATCATAATGGCAGCTGCTAACATGTATTCAGGACCTCCTAGGAGAAGAGATCTCATATTTATCCTCAGTTTGCTGATGGGGAAACTGAAACTCAGAGAGGGGAAGTGATTGACCCAGGCCAGCCAGCTAGGAGCTGGGATTAGTATTCTGACCTCAAAACCCTTATTGGGCTGCCTTGCAGCTGGCAAGTTATGGGAAAGTGGAGGTTGTCCAGCGCAGGGTCGGGCACACAGTGTATACTGATGAATGAATGAACGGAAGCCATGAAGTCCCTTTGGGCTTGCCTTAGTGCTGTTGTCTTTCCACCCAGAGAATAATTTATGGTGTGTCACCTCGCTCAGCTGACTTCCGGTCCAGGTCCACCTGTGTGCGTCTTGGGCCTTTTGGCCCTGTCAGGAGCGTCCTCTCCTGGTGAGCTATTTATCTGCTTAAGCTCTTCAAGGCTTAGACGCAGTCTGTCCTTCTCAGCAAGGCCCCTGACTCCCTTCTGGACTTTGCATTTCTGTTCTCTGCACCCCCAGAAACCATTTTAACTGGTTCTCTGAGCATGACCTAGGGATAGAGGGTTTGACTCCCCCGAGGCCCAGGGGTTAGGATGGGATTGGCTTGGCAATTTGCCCAGTCCAGGTTGGGCACATAAAGTTGCTGGGACTACCTCCCCAACCCCTTGGTCCCCAACCATGTCTCATGTAAACTTGTTCAACCTTTGAACACTCATTGGCCCATATTGAGTACCTCCTATGTTTCAGGAGCTTACAGCTCAGGGTGAGCTGTGTTGTGATGGAATTCGCAGTGGGAGCTATGGAAAGCATCAGGAGGGCTTCCAGGAGGTGGTGCTGTCTGAGCTGAATGAGAGCAGTAGACCCCTCAATAAGGAGAGAGAGAAAGGAGTCTCCCTACCCTGCTCAGATACCTCCCATTCCCCACCATCCCCCTCAACCCAGGATTGTGGGAGTGGTGATCTCAGTGGGCACTTGCTGAGTCCCTGGCCTCCCAGAAATGTGAGTCTGAAGAAGAAGCCAAGTAGCAAGGAAATTGCCACATAATATATATCCTCGCAGACTGTGATAAGGGTCCAGAGCTGAGGCTTGGGCTGTGGAGGAGTCTTGAAGGATGCAGGAGGAGTTGGTCAGCAAGGAGAAGGGCTTGTCTGGCAGAGGGAACTGCATGTGCAAAGGCCCTGAGGTGGGGGCGTGTGTGCTGTGTGGAGGAAAATTGGCAAAGCCTGTGAGGCCCAAGCACAGAGGAAGAGGGGAAGTGGTGAGAGGCAGAGTGAGGGGCTGGCTCTTACAGGCAGAGGTGGGCCTTGCAGAGGAGTTAGGTCATCTTCACACACAAGCTGCTTGGTGCCTGCTGTGTGTTCACAACCCCACACTTGAGGCCAGATCTGTGGGCAGGACTCCTTGGCTGGGAGTCCCGCTGTGGGCCTCGCTCACGTTTCAAGAGGAAGAGGTATTTTGAGGCTGGGCTTTGAAGATTGGGTAGGAGCTCAGTAGCAGGAAGGCAGGGGAGGGTGAGAGCCAGGCGGTGGGAAAATGCAATACGGGTTGGCTGGAACCTGAGAATGAGGTGGAGAGATGGAGCTTGAAGATGTGATGAGGACCCAAGAATCAGCAGGCCCGAGTTCAAATTCTCACTCCCTCCACTTGCTCTGTGTTGTGAGTCGTTCACTGCATCCTTCTGAGCCTCAGGTTCCTGAGTCTGGAACCGGGCACAGTAAGTCAGTCTTCCCCTGTCAAATTAGGACCAGAGGAAGGCTTTTTTTGCCTGTTGTCCAGCTGGCCCCATAAATCACCCTGTGATTTGTTACTTGAACAAGCTGGTTGTATCTCTGGTTCTGGTCATGCCAGCTGTACGATAAGGGGCATGAGTGCATGATTTTTGAGACCAGAGGTTCCAGTCTGGGTTGAGCTGGCCTGTGAGAAGATACTGGCAGCCAAGGCCACTGATGTGCTAGGTGGCCTTGGATCCTGCTCTCTCCCTGTGAGTTCTCTATGTGCAATGAGGTTGGAGTGGAGTGAGCAGCGAAGGCCTAGACCCACTCAGCTTTCTGAAAATCTTCCTAAAAGAAATGGGCCCCATTTCCAGATGTGAATGTTGAGGCTCATAGAGGCAACAACGTTTACCTAGGATCTTCCAGCTGCCAAGTGACAGGTCACATCTTAAGCTGTGAGGCTTTGAATTCTTGTCCTGGGTCTCAGTACTTGGCATCACCACCACCAGGGGCCTTCCAGCTCTCAACAGCTCTCAGACACGCAGCAGAAGGCCTCTGCTCCCCTCCTTTGGACCAGAACCTCATTTCCTGCTTTGGTCGTGTGGTCTTGCATCTCTGTCTCCCCTTGGGTTCCCACAACCCTTCACTTCCCCTCCACTCACTGCTCCTGCCCCTTATCTCCATGGGAAACCACTCTGGTTTCCAATTGAGCCTATGATGAGAAGGGGCACTTCCTCTGGGGAGCCTCAACTTCTTCATCTGTGAAGAGGGATAATAAAAGCCCTGGTTCCCAGGATGTCCAGGAGGACAGAAATAAAGCGTTTAGCCGTACTAGATGCTCAATAAATGGGGCGAGAGCTAGACACTGGCTCAAGTCCTGTCTCTGTTGGCAACTGACCCCCTCTCTGTGACTCTGTCTCTGAGGCAGTAAAATGGGCATGGGGCTTGTATCTAGTGCGGCTGAAGAGAAGCTAGGTTGAGGCCCATCACCTGGGGGCAACTCATGGGATTCTTTTTGTTTCTTAAGGAATAGTACAGTGTTAATCATCCCTCCTCAAAAGTACTGCGTCACTGTTCCTGGATCCAGGGAACTTCCCTGGGCAGGGTGACCAGTAGATGCTTCTCCTTTTCTCAGATCCCCTTTTCCAGCTGTTTGTCCATAGAAAAATCACTTGGCCTCTCTAAACCTCAGCTTCTGTATTTACTCCCCTCCTAGGAGGATTAGGGAGCTCTGATGGCTTAACGATAAAGAATTGCGCAGTCAATCCAAACATATGCGGTTCGAATCCACCAGCAACTCTACAGGAGAAGATGTGCAGTCAGTCTTCTCCCATGAGGTTTAGAGCTTTTGAAAAGCTGCTGGAGAGTCAGCTATGGGTCGTTCTGACCCAACTGTATATAAATAACACAACAATATGAGGATTAGAACTACGCCAACGTACTTCTAGCTCCTTGATTCTCTTTTATGCTAATTAATTATTATGTCCTTTTCCACTTCCCTTTCCTCAGATGTTGTCCAGTTCAGGAATGGCCCAGCACTAAATCCAATAGGCTTGGAGTATTGTGTTGGAAAGCATTCTGAAGCCCAGTCTTGGCTCCATGGGAAAGAATGTTGTGCTAGATTAGTGATGTCTGCCATTGGCAGGGGATTAGAGAACCTTGTGCATGTATGTGCCTTATGCTTGGCATTCCTGAGCAGTTCTGATCTTTTCTTTTTACAGATAGGGACGTAAGGCCAGATAGACCCGGAGTCTTCCAGCAAAACATCCAAGCTGAGAGAAGGATGCAAATCCTTTGCCTTTTATCCAGAGCCCTGCTCCCCCAGTGATCTCGCCCCTTCTCACAGGAGTCTGGATGGGTTGGAGACAAGATATGGATGACTGGGGAGGATTCCAGAGCTAGAAGCCAAAACCCCGATCCCTCTACTCATTGCTGGGACCTTAGGCAGGTGACTTCTCCCCAACCTGGATCCCTCACACCTAGAGAAGTTTCACAATAAAATGAGAAGCCACCTGTCCTTAGCCAAGTCCCTTCCTGTCCTGGTCCTCAGTTTTCCCATCTGTGCTCTTTCCCCACCGAGCCTCTGTGGTGGGAATTCTAGCTGGGGGTTTGTCAAGATAGTCCTGGCCTTCTTTGGTGACATGGGGGTGGGCATGCTGAAGGGGCTGCAGAGTTGTGGAGAGATGTGGGAACAGGCCCTTTTGAGTTTTGTTGAGTTTTGGAGCTGCTTGTCTGGGAGGCCAGCACAAGCGGATCCGGGCTGTGGGGGTGGAATCAGGGCTGCGAGCGGTGCTGGCAAGCACAGCTGCCCACGCCAAGGTCTGGTTATCTTCTCTACGCCTGCTTTGTCCACATTTAGGGCCTTGACTTTTGCTTTGTCTGATGCCACTGTCTTTCCATTGTGCCCCCCTGAACCATAATAATAGGGTCGCCCCCCTTGTCATGATCAGCCAGCAGAGTAGAGGCGAGCCCAAGCCCCTGGATTCTGAGTGATGTCTGGGCGTCTCATTCCCCTTAAGTGTGTACCTCGTTCTGCTGAAATCTTGCCCGTGTGTCAGGTGGCTGGATCTCTGGGAGCAGGTGACTCTGACACTCTGGGCTTCTGGCTCTGGCTGGTGGACCCAAGGCATGGGGACCTGGCAGGGAACACTGGCTCCTAGCACTGGTATATCCTGGTGCTCAATAGATGCTCTTGGCATAAAGGAATGTGAGGAGTGGGAGGAGCCTTTAGCTCCGTCACTAATTTGCGGTGGTAAAGTGACTGCCCTGCTCTGACCCTCAGGTTCCCCATCTGTAAAAATGGGGTGATGATGTTAGTACTGACTTTGACAAGGGGGCATGAGGACCAGATGAGCTAATGCATGTATGTCAAGTGCTTGGCTCAAGGGCAGCACACAGTAGGTGCTTACAGTGTGTGTCTGTGATTATGAAAGTAATTCCTTCCTTCCCTGAGGGTGACGCCCCGAAGTGATTACCGAGGAAATCCCTGGGAGGTCATCCCAGGGCCCCTGCAGCCCTGTTGATCGGGGGAATCCCTCTGGCTGAGGCTGGGCACCTGGGACTGTGGAGCAGGGAGCAGAGAAAGGTTAACCTAAGACAGATGAGCCTGATTAATAGGAAACCTCTAGCTCCCCGCCCAGTCCTTTGCTGGCCTGGGCCCACCGAGGCCGACGGTCCAGCCTGGCATTGGAGGGCCCCTCACTGCGTGGGCCCATCTCTCCAAAGGTGGCTATCATTTGGCACCAGGCGCTTTGCATCCTCACACACTTGACCTTGTTTTCTGGGGAGGTGGCCAAAGCTCAGATAGACAGATGGGCTGGGCTCACAGCAGGGTTCCAGGGGTCCTCTTCCCACTGCCTCACCTTGGTCATCTGCCGTACTTCCCTTCCACTGGGGTACCCTGTAGCCTTTCTGAATCATTGGCTGTCTTCCCGTCGGCTCTGGCCTTCCTGACCTCCACGCCTTTGCCTCTTTGGGCCCATTGCCTGGTGTGCTCCCCTCTCAGGGCCTCTCTAGTGCCCAAGAAAGGGGCTTGTGCTTCCAGAACACCTTTGCTGACTACCCACCTTCCTGCCCCCGCCTGCACCCATCCCTCTCTTCGCTGTCCCCACCTCGCCCTTCTCCGCCTCTAACACATGGCTCTGACACGTTCTGCCTTACACACAGATGGCAGGTCGTGGGGCTCTGTTTGCCCTTAAAGGAGACAACACTAATCAGCATTCCCTAAAAGCACTTTTGCACTTGCCTCGGAGCAGGACCGGGAGGGAGACAGCCACTGAGGGCCCCAGTCACATCACACCAGATGCTGTCGCCTTGGGCAGGCAGATGGGGCCACGTGGAACTGGTGTTCCATGTTTTCCTGTCCCCTGCCCTTTGTCACCCTAGGCAAGAGAGCCCCTCTCCCAAAGCCTGGACTTACTGTCAAAAGGAGGACTTGGAGGGTCAAGAGGTGAGGTGACTCGCCTCAGCTCACACATCCTGGAAGGAGCAGAGCTGGGCTTCTGAATGGACAGTTAGATCCTGAGGGCACCACAGACTAGCCTTCAGGGTCGCTTCAGCAGCCCTTGGCTCCTGCAGTCCATAGCTGAGCTCGTGCCTAGTGCCAGGCATCTGTGCACGCTGGTTGTCATGACATCCCTGTGAGGTAGCAATTCTGGCCTATTTCACCAACGAGGAATCTGATGCTCAGCAAGAAAGGACTTGGTCATAATCACTCACCGCAGGGTTTTGAACCCACGACCTCCTGACTGCTGCAGGCCTGTCCCACGTCATCCAGGCCAGCCCACCTGACCCCTCCCAGCATTCCCACACTTTCACTGAGTTTATGCAACTTCTAGAGGCAGCTTGAGGGCCTGGTGGCTTTCCTGGAAATCATGCCTGCCTCTGGGTGTGGGGGCCTCTTCACTACCCCTCACTGCTGTCACCCACAGCTGTGTGGCCTTGGGGAGTCAGGTCACAGCTCCAGGAATCCGGTTTCCTGTCTGGAAAATGGGCCTAATGGCAGTATCCTCATCATGGATAAAGATTTAAGTAAGGTATTATTGTATATGATGCAATACCAGCACATAATAAAGACTCAGTCAACTCTAATGAATTCTAAGAAAATACATTTTCTTACAATTTGTGCCAACCTGAGAAGAGGGGATGACAGCATTTCCCAGAGGGGAAAACTGGGCTCAGAGATAAGAAGTAGTTTCCATAAATGCACATTGGGCTGTCACAGCCAGCAAGCTCCTGGGTAGGACATACCCAGCCTTGCAGATGGGGAAACTGAGGCTTACAATCTGGGAAGAAACTCAGCCAAGATGGAGTTGAAACCTCATAGGCCATTTACTTGCTCTGGGATTAGCATTGAATATCACTTACTGAGCCGCAGTCGTCTCAACTAGAAATAGGAGTGTTGATAGTGACCTTAGGGTTGTGGTGAGGATTGGATGTGGTCGTCTGTGTAAAGCTTTTAGCCCAAAGCCTGACCCATAGTCAGACAGCATTTGATACATAGCTGCAATGTTTAAGTTCCTGTCTCATTTTAGGACTCAGTTCCCTGATCTGTGCAATGGGTCTGTGCATCTTACGAGAAGACATGTTCTATGATCACCACCACTGTCAACCATTAATCTCTCAGTTGCCACCCTAGGAGAGGGTTAGGGGTAGAAGTGGAGGCAGTGGGGGGATTTCCGTACTGAGCAGGTGAGGCTGTGTCCTGAGAAGTTCATCTCCAAGCTGTGTTATGTTCCTTCCCCTGGTGGGGATTGGTTAGGAGACAGGACCAGCCCCTGCCAGGCCTTGCAGGTGCCCTGTGACTGCCAGGACCACATCTTACCACGTTACCTGGTCTACCTGCCTCTGTTGTTGCATGCCCTGGACTTCTGGCTTCTCTCCTTGAACCTTGGCTTATTCATCTTCGATAATGGGGGCCGGAAGTTTTGACCTCATAGGGTTGTTGGGAACACTTGATAAACCTGTACCCCCCCAAGTGCCAGTGAATGCCAGCCAGGCTTACAGAATGCGCTGTCAGTAGCCAGGTTTATAGGTATGGCAGGATTCTGATGGGCAGGAGGGGGACCAGCATTCCAGTCAGGTGGTCACCTGAATGACCACTGCCAGCAAAGCTTAAATGGAGGTGGAGCATTTTTGAGGCCCTCTGTAGCAATGTGGGAGTGATTGGGAGAGGACCCCCATCGTCATGATCAGCTGATCTTGGGGAAGTAAGTGGGGTGTCCGCGCTGTCTGGACAGTGCTGACCCCTGCCCTCTAAACTTTGGCTTTTCTTTCAAAGCCTTGTGAACCCTTGCCAGCTCTCCCCACCCCCACCCCACCAGGTGTTCCCGAAGGCCCCGGAACCAGATGAGCCACAGTTCTATTTGGGGACAATTCTGCTGTTCCCGTTTCTCTCCTGTGCCCTAGTTTTAGAAACGACGTGGGTTTGGTTACCAGTTGGCCATTTGCAGAAAGCCCCCCCCCATTCTGCCTGTACCTTAGATCTGTGGGCAGCGCAGACAAAATAGGACTCAGCTTCACCGTGGGGGTGGCTCTTGGGCCTGCCTCTGGCTTCTTCAGGGCAGGGAGTCAGCAACTGGGCTTCCAGCTCCACACTGATTCTGTCTGGGGCTTGTTCTGGGCGCTGGGGACCCCAGCAATGCACACTTTGAATAGCCTGAACTTTGGGGGGACCCAAGCAGACCTGGATTAATGCCTGCCTTACCTTGAGGAAATACCATATGCACTGTGGCAGCATAGCACAATGCCAGGAGGACTTCCTGGAGGAGTCAATATGTGGCTTAGGTCTTTAAGGGCATGTAAAGTTCATGAGGAAGAGGAAGGTGAGGGCATGCCAAGAGGAAGAATGATGTTGCTATGTGCTGCTGAATCAGAATCAACTCATAGCAATGGGTTTTCAGAAGGTGCGGATCACATGGGAGGAGATTGCCCATCTTTTTCCCTCTGGGAAACTGATAGATTCAAACTGCTTGCCTTTGGGTTGGCAGTGCAACTCCTTACCCACAAGGCTACCAGAGCTCCCTGAGAGGAAGGATAGCAAGTGTAAAGGACTGGAGGAGAGAAACAGCCTGGGAGAGAGAGAGAGATTGTGTGTGTG
>NW_006399765.1:10213716-10260329 GCF_000299155.1 Elephantulus edwardii
GTGTGTGTGTGTGAGTGTGGCCTGGGGCGGTGGAAGAGAAGTAGAGCATCACGCCTGAGGTTGTGTGTTAAGGTTGGCAAGATTGTCTGTCAGGGCCTTGAACCTTGTGCAGAATGCTGCTTTGATCTTGATGGGAGCAGGGTAGGTTTGTGGAAGGAGGACGGAGAGAAGGACTAGACCAGGCCCAGGTGTCCATTACTGTTGGTCAAGCGAAGGCAGCCTGCCAAAGCTGGAGTTGTAGACGGAGATGAAGAACCCCGCGTGGCTTGGAAGGTCTGGGCCAGGTGGTCAAAGGCCTCAGAGGGAGTGGGTGAGGGTGAGGGAAGGCCTCCTGGAAGAAGAGGTACATGTGCCTTACCTGGAGGGATGAGATGGTTCCGTTGGGGGGTGGGGGCGTAACACAACCAGAGCAAGGGCCTGGAGGTTTGGCAGGACCTGTCCTCTCTGAGGAGCTGCTGAGTTTGGACCTGACAGGTTGGCTGGTGGCAGTCAGTGGCCTCGAACACGCCGCTCTGTGAGTTCACCTCTGCCCTCAGCAGTGAGGGGGTCCCAGGTGCCACTGATTTATCTGGCATGCAGGTGGTGGAAGTGGAGGTAACACATTGACTGTGTGGCCTGAGAGCTGGCTGGGCACTAGGACGAATGGCCAGGGCTGAGATTGACAGGGGCTCAGTTGGGGGTGAAGGTAAGAAGCCCCCTCTCCCTGCCTGTACATCCTTTCCTCCTAGATTCAGGAAGTGGTGGGGATGTGTCAGGGCCTGGCTGTGCAGGTTCTAAAGGCACCTGAGCATGGGTGAGGCCTGGGCGGGTGAGGGCTCCTGGTTCAGGGCCCAGTCTCCTTTCCTTATTGGGTAATCCTCGCCAAGGGGAGGGTCCCCCTCTTGAATGGTGAGCGGGTCATTGTTGCTCTCTCTTGAAGGCCCCTCCACTCTCAACTGGGTGACTTTAAAGCTGAGACTGGTGACTCTCGCCAGATGAGTCTGAATGTGAATTTCTCCTTTGTTCCTTGCTGCCTAGGGGACTGTGGCTTTGTCTCTCAGAACCCCAGTTTCTCCATCTGCAGGTCACCGAGGGCTCCAGGGCGGATGAAATGAGGTGTTGGAGGCCTGTGCCCAGAACCATGTCTGCCCCTGGGAGCTGCTTCAGAGCTGCTGACCCAGCTGGCGGGAGGGGGGTGCTGGGACTTGCTGTGGGTGCCGAGGGGTGGCATCCGGTCTGCCCCAGGCTCCCCCAGGCTCCCCCGGGCTCTCAGCACTGAGGACAAAGCCCTTTTGTGGTGGAGCCCGGGAGCCCCCACTCCTTGGGGACCAGGGTCACTTGGCCCTCCTCCTCACCCAGTTCCCCAGGGAAGGGGGCGGAGGAAAAGTGGGAAGGGGAAGGAGTGTCCTCAGACTGAGAACTGAGAGGATGGGAAACGAAAGTCATATTGTGCAGGAGGAGGTGGGCCCCCTGCAGCTGCCCTTTCCCATCTCTGGGCCACCTTCTCAAGGCTGGGACATCCCCCCACACACATTTATTCATTCATAACCAAGAACCCACTCCATGCCAGGCCCTGTGTTTTCGGCCAGTGCCTGTCCTGACTGCCTGGTGACCAGTTGTTAATGATTTTGAATGTTAACACCCACCACTGAGTATTTAGCTATGAGTGAGAGGGACATGACTCCTACCTCATGAGACATGTACTCACACTGTGAGTTATGTCATCATAGCTGCGGCTGATTTGGAAGGAAAAGTTGAAGGTCTTTGCTTGAGCTGGAGGAGTCAGAAGGGCCAACAGCAAAGAGGTGGCTTGCGGACTGAGACACTAAGAGAGAGCCAGGTTGACCCAGTGTGTTGCTTTTCAGGAAGGGCCTTATTGAGCAAATGGTATTTGAGAAAAGGCCTGAAGGAAGTGAGAGAGAAAAGTATGTAGAAAGATGGTGAAGTGTGTTCTGGGCAGAGGGGAGAGTTGTGCAGAGGCCCTGAGGCAGGTATGCGTGTAACGGAGGTGGGTAGTTCTCAAAGAAAAGACTCAATAACTCATTGCTGTTGCTTCTGAACCCATTCATAGTTGACCCAGAGGCTGTAAATCACAAGAAAGGAGATTGCTCATCTTTCTCCCTCCCATTCCTACTAGGCTACAGAGCTCCCAGGAACCGGGAAGCGGTTAGAAATGAATGAGTGAGGGTGATGGGGCTGGTAGCTTCCCACTGTGGGCCTTAACCTTCACCCCTCCCGCAGCCCCCAGGGGCTTGTCCTTTGTTTTAGGAGCTAGCTGTGAAGGGTGTTAAGCAGAAGTGGATCTGGAATTTGAGAAGTAGCTTGGAGATGGAGAAAAGGAATTTCCCTCTTGTGCTGATGGAAAAGGGCAGGGACGATGGTGTTATTCAGAGTCTGAGTCTTTCATAAGCCCCTTTAGGCACCTGGTTCGTGTCTGGCCTCCTCCCCAAACCACCTGGAGACCTCTGGGCTCAGTGGCTTCCCTGCCTTGTCTGGAGGGCTGAGCTGCTTCCTCTGTTTCCTGTAGATCTAAATGTGGGGAAAGTGCCTGGAGTAAGGTGGCCCATTTTATAGATGAGAAAATTGAGGCCCAAATTGGTATCCCACGAGGCAGGGCTGGGGCTTGGCTTCTAGTGGGTTTGGGGGAGCATGGATTCTGCCCATCCTCCTCAGTTTCCAGTCTGCTGTCCTAGCTGGTCTTTAGGAGGTGGGGGCTGCCCAATGTGGACCAGGGCTTGGGCAGCAGAGGATTCAAATTACCACTTAGCACGTGAACTGGGCCTCAGTTTCCTCTGCTATGACATATGCACAGTGCTGGTCCCTGTCACATGGTGCTGGGGTGGGGACAGACGAGACTGTGTGTGGGGCTCTGGGCCCAGTGTGTGGCTCACAGTGTGTTGTCAGCAACGAGCAAGCATTGTGTCTATGGAGACTAACGGGGTCTGTGCGAGCCTGGGCCAGGCCACGTCCATGCTGGGCTGCTCTCTGAGGGCCTGGAATGACTGAGTGGCTGCTCGCAGATAACTCAGCAGCTGAGGTCTCTGGGAGCCATACCTGCCATCATTTTTCGTGTGGGGAAACTAAGTCTAGTGGGATACACTTTGCTTTGGGCCCTGTGACAGCTTAGGGACAGAGCAGGATTTAATGCCTCTCTACTCAGCTGCCAGCGTGCTCCTTGGAGGCAAAGATGATGAAGCTTCGTCTCACATATTTTGAGCATGTTACTAGGAGAGGCCTTGGAAAGGTGGAAGGACGGCAAAGGAGAGGAAGACCCTCAACCGGGTAGGTTGACACTGTGACTGCAACAGTGGGCATGAGTGTGCCAGAGATGATGAGGTTGGCACAGGACAGGGCAGGGTTCAGATCTGTTGTTCATAGGGTCGCTATTCGACTTGACGGCACCTAACAACAACAACAACTCAGCTACCACCTGCTTCCAGGCTCTGCACGGGCTCTGGTAGGAAGGAATCCCGCCCACTACAGAGCAGAAAAGGTTAGGGGGAAGCTCAGGAAAAGCAGAGACTGGCTAGAGTTGTACCCCAACAGGATGGAGAATTAGTGGGAGCTGCACAGTCCACTTGCATGCCCTAGCCCCTCCTTGGGCCGCGGGGCCTGTCACTAGTGGCACCTCTCCATCTGTGTGGATGCCAGCCCCAGCCTGCCGCTGCCCCACCCCAGCCACACTGGCTGGGCAGGTTTAAGGGCGGCCAGCCCTAACATGTTCGCAGCATGAGCACTGGACCAGACATGCGCGGGCTACCCCGGCCTGGAGACAGCCCCTCGCTCACTCAGCAAACATTCCCTGTCTGGGCCCATGCTGGGTGAGGCTGAGGGGGTTGGGCTGGGGCTAGTTTCCAGCTTGTACATGGTTCTGTGTGAGTTGGGATGGTCTGTCATGGGCATGGAATAGGCAAGTGGCAGGAAATTGCAGCTTCATCTGACTAAAGCCTGCTACCCTCTCGTCTTGGGGTCCCCGGGCAAGGTCCTTCTGTTCACTCATATTTACTGAGCACCTGTTATGTGCCAGATAGTGTTCTGGGGCTGGAGATGCAGCAAAGAACCAATACCGCAAGCATCTCTGTTCTCATGCAGCTGACGTTCTAGTGAGGAAACAAAACCCCAACAAATAAGGGAAATGTGTGTGTATATTCTGACCTCACTCGTCGGAAGCTGCAGAGTGCAGCAGGTGAGGCTTGAAGTAGGGAAGGAGGTACTGTGCTGACGGAGGTGGAGGATGGGCTGTGATTTTAGACAGAGTGTCAAGGGAGCCCTCACTGAGAAGCTCATGTCAGAGGAGAGGAGGAGGAGGAGTGATGTGATGATGGGACAGAGAGCATCCAGGTGAGGCAACAGCTAGTGCAAAGGCCCTGAGGCAGGAGCATGCCTACAATGTTTGGGGAAAAGCAAAGAGGCCAGAGTGAAACCATAAATGAGGGAGAGAGTAAAGAGATAAGAGGACCAGATTAGGTAGGGCCTCAGGATCTTTCTAAATGGGCTGGTTTTTCGCATGAAGGGAAAGGGGAGCCTTGGGCAAGGCAGTTGGTGCTCTGCTGTGTGGAGAAGAGACTGGAGTGTGACAGTGGAGGCAGGTGGGCCTGTCAGGTGGCCCCACTGTTAGTCCAGTGGAAGGCAATGTTAGTTTGCCCCTGGCTGGAGGCAGCTGGTGGAAGGAGGGAAGGGGTCAAACGGTTTTGGTTTTTTCTTTCTTGGCATTCTTTTATTTAATCCTCTCTTTTCAACTTTGGCGATGGAGGAGTGTTAGTGTAGTGACTTCCCATGAACCAGCTCTGAATCCCAAGCACCACCAGCCTGCAGCCTGGCCTACCCTGTCCACGCCCCGTCGGTGCCACCCTACCTTTGTGTCTTATTTTGAAGCAAGTCTTGGGCATATTTCATGTGTAAATATTTCAGTGCGTGTCTCTAAAAGATAGAGGCTCGCATTACAAACAAGCCACAAAACTTGTTGTTACGAGCCGGAACCGACTTATCGCTGACCCCTCTGTGGACTTTCAGAGGCTGGAAATCACATGGGAGGAGATTGTCTATGTCTCACTGCCAAGGCTGCTGAGAGATAATTAAAGTAAGATGCTGCGCACAGGCCTGGCACACAGCAGGTACTCAGCAAATAGCAGCTGTGATAATGGACTCAAGTACGTCCAGAGATGATGAGGACAGCACAGGACGGGGCAGAATACAGATCCGTTGTTAAAGAGGGTCGCTTGATGGCATCTAACAACCACCACTGTTTTGATTAATAGTGACTGCGTCTAGCATATTTTTTAAAAAATTTTATTATTTTTGTGTGCGTGTACCGTCAAATCAGATCTGACTGGTACAGGAGGAGATTGTCCCTCCTTATCCGGCAAAGCATCTGGTGGATTCGAACCGTTCGCCTCTGGGATTGTAGTTGCAGCTCCTTGCCACTAGGCCACCAGAGCTCCCCTGTATCTAGCACATTTGTGAAGACCTTCTTCTTTCCTTCACAAACATGAACTCCTTTAATCCTCACAATGATCCTTTGAGGGTCACTGTTATTTCTACCCCTTTTGGTACAGAACAAATGGCACAGAGAGGTGAAGTAACCTTCTTAAGGACACACAGCTAGAAAGGGGCAGAACTATTTAATTACAAGTCATTTGTGCTGTCAGTGCAAAGGTATAAGGTTTGAATCCACTAACTGCTCCTTAAGATGGGCAGTCAACTTCTGTGTGATTTTGTCTGAAAACCTGCAGGGGGGTCAGCTGTGGGCCAACTCTGTGGTACACAACAACAACAATATGTGAGAGAGAGCTCTGGTGGCTTAGTAGTAAGCAGTTGCACTGCCAACACCAAGACAGGAGGTTCGAATCTACCAGCTGTGGGAGAAAGATGGGCCATCTCCTTCTCTGCGGTTTACAACCTGAAAACTATGAACTGATCCTGGAGGGTCAGCCTAGAACTGGTTCTGACTTGACAGCACAAAACAAAAACAACAACCTGTGATAGAGGCTATATGAGTCTACAAAAAGCAGGCCAGAACAGTGCATTCAGATTCATTGGGGTAGTGGATGAGGAAAAGCAGGAAGGAAAGGCAGTGATGGGGTTTCTGGGGTGCAAAGGCCTGGAGACTAGAGGAGAGTAATGAGTTGAAGGGAGGGCGGAGGGGGAGGGAGATGGTCGCCTTAGTATGTGAGCGGAGGACAGGAGTGTTAATGGCCTCCTTGCTGACTGCTGTCCCCCACCTCAGGCTGAGCTGTCTTCTCTCAAGAAGCTCTGCCTGTGGCCCCATTTTATGAATGAGCGAAGGGGAAGCTGAGCCTTCTTGGGGTCACCTAGCCATTCTTAGCCATTGGTCTTTGGGGGTTCTGGCCACCAGGTGCTCCTACCCACTAGAGTCCCAGAGATAGGAACTGTCTGAGTGTGGGTGGGAGAAGGGGGCACTGTGTGTTCCCAGAACAGAGAAGCAGCCAGAACTGCTGACAGGGAACAGCGGGCACCGTGGGCAGGGGCCGGCTGGCGGCTGTCCCCAAGGCCCATCAGCAGTTGGGCGTGGGGGTTACTGGGGCTCAGAGGGGTGACCTTGGACAGGTTCAGAGGGAGGAGAGCTGTGACCTCAGTGTTCTCTGTGATAGTGAGGGGTCACTGACAAGCCAGGGCCTCTGTGTGTCCGGGCGCTGGTACTGAGGCTCAGAGGGAAGCCTTGCCCAGCGTCTTGCCGGGTTCTCAGGGTTGCCTCTGCTCTGTGGCTTTTGGGCCGTGAGTTGCCCAGGATCTTTCTCACTCAGCCACATGTGGGCCCTTTAGACCTTCCTGTTTTGGAGTTGGTGGGGGTTTTTTTAAGACCACCATCTACCTCTTTCAGCTTTTCCTCAGCCCACTACTCCTGGCACCTGGACAATCTTACTGTGAGTGCCAGTGCCCCCTCCCCTCACCCACATTAGCGGTGCAGCCCTCTGCTTGCTTTGTGACCCATCACAAGGCCTCCCTGAAGGGCTGCCGAGTGGGAACTCTAGGGGAGCAGCTGTAGAGGGGGAAGATGGGTTATTTTTTTTTCTTATTTATTATTAATTTTCCTGAAAGTTTGCAGCAATGAATGAAGGGAAGATGGGTTATTGAAGTCTGTGCTGAGCAGCCCCAGGACACGTCTCTGGGAGAATCGCACTCTTAGGGTGGGCTTTGGAGATGAAAGAGGAAGTGGGTACAGGCGAGCCAGAGCCCCCGGTGTTGCTGTCTTCTTACCCTTCCTCCCCGTTTTGGTCTGGAAGAAGCTAGTGCTGTATGACTTCTGCTGACCTGGTCCTGGCTTTTTTCAATGACCTCATCTCTGGGCTTTTACCCAAGCAGCCCCTTCTGCCTGGCTCACACCTCTTTTCACAAATCGTCCAGGCTTTACTGTCCTCAGGGAAGCCGCAATGGGCTCCTCCTCGCGTCCTGTCCCAGAGGTTGGGGATCTTTGTGCCCTGACAGGGTGGCCGTGGGGTGATGCCTCAGCCCTGACCCTGCCTTCTTGCACCTCTCAGTTTTTCAGGCCTTCTTGATCTGACCGCTGTGACACCACCTCCCTCTTGCAGCCCTACTGGACTCCCTCACACCTGGCCCAGGAGTCAGTGGCAACTCAGGTAAGCAGAGGCCTACTCAGTCCTGTCCCCCAACTCTCCACCCTGGCATTCTCTTTCCACACCTCATTGGTGGTGCATGATGCAAGGCCAGGCTTTGGAGACCCTCTGATCTGGATTGGAATCCTAGCCAGGCCAGCCTCCCTGAGCCCCCATTTCCTTCAGGTGACATGAATGTGGTCACAGGTCCCTCCTAGATTGTGGTGAGTGTTGAAGGGGTAGCATGAACCCAGGGGAAAAGCTGTGGGTCTCTACACCCCTGTCAGCACACTCCTCCTTCCCCTAACTGGCATGGGAACAGTGGGCTCCTTGGACCCTTCCCTGTGGCCCTGGTGACAGTCTCACTTAGAGACAAACTTCTTAGCTGCTAAGAAATGGGGCTGTGGACACATCATTTAACCAGTCTGTGCTCCAACTTTCTGATCTGTAAAGAGGGCTGCTTAAAAATCCAGAAGGTGCCAATAATAACAATGTTGTTGTTTACTGTCGAGTCGGAACGAAGCCATAGCAGCCCTCCGACAGGTTTTCAGAGACACTTAATTGCATGGGAGGAGCTTGCCCATCCTTTTCCTGTGGAGCAGCTGGTGGCCTCAAACTGAGTGCCTTCAGGATTGCAGGATAGCTTCTTGCCACTAGGTCACCAGAGCTCCCTGGGAATATTAATATTAACAATAGCAACAACAATAGCTATTATTATTCCCAAAGAACTCTGAGGACATCGTGTGTTATAATTGAAAGGTTAGCAGTTCGAATCCATCAGTGCTTTGTAGAAGAAAGATGGAGAGTCTCCTCCCATATAGATTTACAGCCTCAGAAACCCGATGGAGGGTTTCCATGGATTAGTCGTGTATTATTATCCCTTTCCCTTCAGTCTAAAGTTGGTGCTCTTTCTACACTCTCAGACTCCTTCCAAAAGAACATCCCAGTTGATCAGATGATTGAGTCTTTGGCTAGCAGGGAAGCAGGGGGACCAAGATCCCATTGTGGTACAAGCGGTCCTGGGGGAGCCGGAAGAGAGGCCAGACCCAGAGGATCACAACCCCATCTGTGAAGTGGATGTGTTGGGCCGGGAGCCTGGCATGTTCCTCCAGCCTCCGTGTCCTCTCTTCGGGGTGGTCCAGTGCTGGGGTACTTGTTCCAGAGGGAGTGAGGGGACGTCACCCAGGATAATCACTAATGAGCCATCCTTTTGAGGCCCTTTGTCCCCGCCCTGATATCCTGGGGCCTTAAGAGAGACATTTAGCAGCTTGGATGCCTGGAGCCTAATGCTCAACTCACTGCCATTGAGTCTATTCTAATTCAGAGTCAAGTGGCCCTCCAGTGATCACTGTGAATCTTGATGGGGAGCTCTGGTCTAAAGGACAAAGAGTTATGCTGCCAAATGCAAAGCCAGCGGTTTGAATACATTAGCAGGTCCAGGGGAGAAATGAAATATTGGCAGTCTTCTCTTAAAGACACAGAATTCAAATCCACCAGTTAGTCTGCAGGGAAAAGATGGACAATCTTCCATATGAAAACTAGCTGGAGGGTCAGTTGTGAGTCTGTTCTGACTCACAATATACAACAACAACTCAGTTCCAATGTGACAGCACACAAAAACAACAACAGACAGATCTTAATGGGAGAAGACTGCTCGTGTTTCTCCAGAAGAGCTGCTAGTGCTTTGAACCAGTGGAGTCAAGTGACCCTTTGGTGACCGACACCACCAGGGCTCCTTACCTGGGACCTCCTTACTCAAAGCTGCTGGGTGGACTTGGGTCAGTCACTCTCGTTGTGTGTGCCTCTGTTCCCATCTGGAAAATGGGCTGACCAAGGGACCCTGCTTAGGGCCTGGGGTCATTACCCAACAAGATGAGAGGCCTGGAGAGGAGAGGCTGACAGTGGCCTGGGGACAGGGGAACCAGGGCCCTCAGCTGGCCTTCTCATCACATTGGATGGTGGTCGAGATGCCTGTCCTGGCTTCTCTGAGGCTCCTTGTCTCTTCCTCTGAAAGGTGGGACTGATCGTCCCTGGGTGGCAGGGGCCTGTAGGACTGAGGAGTTATGGAATAACAACAGTAGTATTAGTAGTAATAATAAGGGGCTCTCATTTATCCGGCATGGCTGCTGGGTGATTGACTCATTTCACTACAGTATGTCTCTGTCAGACAAAGGTGTACAAAAAGTGTTGTATAAAAGTGGTTACAGTCCTGCAGTGAGCCCTGGCACAGTCCCTTAAACAGGATACTGTTCCCCTTAACCAGGCTTGGGCAGGCATCTGATGGGGCCTTTCTCTGCCTGTCTACCTTCTACTGGTAGGAGGGACGGCCATTGCAGAGCCAGACCCCTGCCCACCTTCCCCTGCTCCCTGCTCCCCTGCATGTTCCCCAAACAGTATCCACCTCTGCCCTGACCTCTACTATCAGGAGACATTCATGGACAGGTGAGAACGTTTACTTGGGACCCTTCTGAGCAGGGATGGGAATGAGGGTCTGTTACCAATCCACAGTCTGCTAAAGCCTCCCTCAGGGGATGGGCTGTGGCCATGAGGCTGCAGAGAACAGACGCTGGTTTGTCAGCTGTAGCTTTCTCTTATGAGCTCTGTGACCTTAGGCAAGCAATTGAACCACTGTATCTTAGTTTTCTCATCTGCAAAATGGGGTTATAACAGGATTCCGGTGCGCTTCTGAACATTGACAGAGCAATGCTCAGCACAGAGCCCATCAGCTTGCTTCTTTTCCCAACAGCCAGTTGTGTGGGCCCCAAGTTTAAAGGGCACATCAAGACAGCTCCTATGGACTTTGTCTTCCTGAAGTGTTTGATAGGAGCTAGAGCTGAGGGAGGCCTTACAGAAGTTCGGGGCCTACTGTGTGACCTTGGGTAGGCTCTCTCCCTTTCTGAGCCTTTCCTGCCTGCTCTGTGAGCACCCGCACCTGGGTGAGGCTCTGCCTCATCCCTGCATTTGTTCCCAACACTTCATAATTCCTTCCTTGGCTGTTCCAGCCACTTGGTTTTCACCTGCTATAGAGCCTGGCACATAGTGTGTGCTCAACTAAGCTTTTTTTATGGGACAAATTAATTCACCAGGCCTTTGCTTGGTTGAAGTTTCCCTCTGCAACAAATGCTCTCTCTGTTATCTGTGTGGAAATTCTTGTCATCTCGGAAGCCCGGCTCCAATGCTGCCACACCCCAGGAAGCCCAATAGCCCAGTTTCTCCCAGGGGGACTGCACAGCCTCAGCTCTCTGATACAGTCTGCGAAGACCACCTTGATGTGCAGAGAATAAATAACGGATGTTAATCACCAGTAAGGACTGTCAGCTGGTCATGGCAGAGAACTCCTATGCTCAACATCATCTTATCTAATTTTTTACCTTGCTCCTTGCAAAGTAGACATTGTCATTATCTCTCCCTTTACAGAGCATAACACAAAGGCTCAGAGCCGTGAAGTGACTTGCCCAGCTATGCGAGACAGAGCCAGAATTTGAACCCGGTAAGCCTGTGTTTGTTTTGTTTGTCTTTTTGTAAAAAGAAAAGAAAAACAAAAACAGCATGCACACACAGATAATCCAGACAGTGCAGAAGGAGGCAGGAGGAGTACGCCCTCATAGGGGCCTGCTGAGAAGAGTTTCATGTGTGTCCTCTGGAGAGATCCAGGCATTTTAAGACATATACATACATAACGCTGGGTTTGTTATTATTTTTCCTTTTCTTAACTCTTAAACCAGTGGTCTGCTCTGTTCTGCATCTGGTAATTTTCTTTTTAACAGTGTATTCAAGGAGAATTTTGTGCCGTGACACTCTTTTCCATGGTTGTATAGTATTCCACTGTACTTGGAGACTTTTAATTGTTGTGTTGTTGTTATGTGCCGTCGAGTCGCTTGCGACTCATAGCGACCCTATGTACAACAGCCCTAAACTCCGCTCTGTCCTGTGCCAATCGCACTGTCTCTGATACTCCCATTCCAATTATCCCAGTCACTGAATCAATCCACCTCATAGAGGGCTTCCTCTCCTGCGCTGTCCCTCCACCCTCCCAAGCATGATGTCCCTCTCTAAGGACCGATCTCTCCTCACAACATGTCCAAAGTATGTTAGACGGAGCCTCAGAATCCTTGCCTCCAAGGAGCCACCCAGTTTAACCCTTTCCAGGACAAATCTGTTTGTTTTCCTAGCAGTCCATGGTATTCTCAATACTCTTCTCCAGCACCACAACTCAAAGGCATCAATACTCCTTCTATCCTCCTTGGTCATTGTCCAACTTTCTGATGCATAACAAGTGATTGCAAAGACCATGGCCTGTATCAGACGCACCTTAGTCTCCAGAGAGACACCATTGCTCTTCAGTACTTTGGAGAGGTCCCTAACAGCAGACTTTCCCATGGCAATGCGCCTTTTAATTTCCTGGCTGCTGGTGCCAAGACTGTTGACTGTGGAGCCAAGCAAACTAAAGCTGTGTACAATCTCAATCTCTTCACCATCCATCCTGATGCTGCCAATTGGTCCAGTGGTGAGAATCTTTGTCTTCTTGACATTGAGCCTCAATCCATATTGTAGGCTGCAGTCCTTGACACTCTGCAGCAGGCGCTTCAGGTCCTCTTCAGTTTCAGCAAGCAGGGTTGTGTCATCCACATAACGCAGGTTGTTGATAAATCGTCCACCAATCTTGATCCCACATTTCTCCTCATAGAGCCCAGCCTCCCGGATAATCTGTTCTGCATATAGGTTGAAAAGGTATGGAGATAGGATGCATCCCTGGCGTACGCCCTTCCCAATTTTGAACCATGCAGTGTTCCCTTGCTTTGTTCTGACGACTGCCTCCCAGTCCAAGTATAAGTTTCGCATTAGAATGATCAAGACTTTTAATTAGTGATGTTTAATTAGTGAAGGGTGGTTTTTTTTGTTGTTAGGTGCTCATCAAGTTAGCTCCTAGTGACCTTATGTCCAGCAGAATGAATGCTGTGTCTGCCCCTTTCTGTCCTCGTCCTCACCATTGTGCTTGAGCCCATGGTTGCAGCCACAGTGACAGTCCATCTCACTGAGCGGCTTCCCCCGGCCCTCTGCTTCACCAGGCCTGCTATCTCACTAAAAGGCTGGCTCTGCTATTAGAGACACTTATGCAGTGAATATCCTCAGTCATGTGCTTCGTGTTCGTGTCTGAAGAGACCTCTAGGATTCATTCCAAATTGCACAGTCAGTGGGCGTGGGCAGCTGTAATCCTGCGGGATGGTGCCAACCTACACGTGCACCACCCCCTCTGGTTACCCTCACCCGCACCCCCTAACTTCAACTGTTGTTGAATTGCTGGAGCCAATCTGGTAGGTAAGTGATGGCCTCTTGTGTATGCTTTTAAAAAAATAAAAAGAAAGCAGTGAGAGTGAGTCAGCCGTGACTGATAGTGACCCCTCAGTGGCATGTTAGGACTGTCCACTGCCACGTTTTCAGTAGCTGAGGTTTTGGAGGTGAAAAATCAGACCGTTCTTCTGATGCCCCTCTGGACAGAGTCCAACCTTTCCGTTAATAGTCAAGCATATTAAACATTTGCCCCACTTGGGGACTCATAAACAAGTCACCCACTGAAGATGTACAAGTCAGTGTCTTAGGACAGTGTTGTCACACAGAGTTGTGCAACCAAGACAGCAGTTAATTTTAGAACATTCCCATCAACCCCCTAAACTCTCCATTTCTCCAGTCCTTCCCTGTCCCAAGCCCTAGGCAACCACTAATTTCCTTTTTTTAAATTTATTTTTTTATTTCCTTTTGGTTTCGATAGATTTGCCTGTGTTAGACATTTGATATAAATGGAAATCGTCTAACAAGTGACCTTTTGCATCTCTTGGCATAATCTTTTAGATACCCAGACTTTCATATAAAGTGGAACCTTGTTTTTTAACTGCCAAATACTATTCCATGATATGTTACATTTTTTTAAAAGTTTACTATTTTTTGTGTGTGCACTGTCAAACCAGATCTGACTGGTACAGGAGGAGATTGCCCTTCCTTCTCCAGCATAGCATCTGGTGGATTTGAACTGCATGCTTCTGGGATTCCAGTGCAGCTTCTTGCTACTAGGCCACCAGAGCTCTCTGATACATTCTGTTTTATTTATTCATTTATCAGCTGGTGAGCATTTGGCTTTCTCCTTTTTTGGCTCCTATGACTAATGCTGCTGTGAATATATATCCATTTACAAGTTTTTATATGGAAATGTTTTTGTTTCTCTTGAGTATGGAGCTCACAGCAGAGTTGTTGGATTATATGGTAACTCTGTGTTTAACCTTTTGAGAAACTACCAGAATATTTTGCAAAGCCATTTTACACTTAAATGTAGCATTTCATATTCCTGCCAGTAGAGAATGAGAGTTCTCCGTCTCCTCACCAAAACCTGCGATTATCTCTTTGGTTTGGTTTGTGTGTGTAAAAGATAGATATGTGATAAAACGTTTGCAAACATTTGCCTTTTCAACATTTTTAACATAACACGTACCATGAATTGATATTAATTACCTCCATGCTGTTGCTTAATCCTCACCTCTCTGTTGCCCACTTTTCACATCACCTTTAACAGAAGCCTTAACCTGAGTCTCTCTACACTTGCCTGTTCTCACTGCATGTCTGTCTTTTTGGCTATAGTCATCCAGAGTATGCAAAATAGTATCTCATTGTGGTTTTGATTTGCATTTCCTTAATGACTGATGACAGCATGCACCTTTCCATGTGCCTGTTGACCCTTTTGGGAGTTCTGGTAGACTGATGGGTTAGGAATTGCATGGTCAGCCCAAAGATGAGTGGTTCTCTTTGACCAGTCAGCTCAAGGAGGAAAGAGAAGTGCTCGTATCCTGTGTAATTTACAGCCTCTGAAAACCCACTGGAGAGTCAGCAATGAGTCAAAGGAAGTGAGTGATTGGCCATTTGTTTATCTTCTTTGGAGAAATGACTTCAAGTCCTCTGCCCATTAAAAAATTGTTTTGTTGGGTAGAGGGAGGGGTGGGTAAAGGAAATGGGAAAGGTCCAGTGACAAACCTTGTAAGTAAACTAGTATAAAAGAAACGTTTTATTTATAAAGAACTGTTTTGTTATGTTTCATTGTTATTTGCCTTTGAGTTGGAACCAACCCTCTAGCAGGTTTTAAGAAACAATAAATTGCACTGGAGGAGATTGCCCATTCTTCTTCCATGGAGCCACGCTGGTGGATTTGAACTGTCTGCCTTTGGAATTGCAGAGCAGCTTCTTACCACTAGGCCATCAGAGCTCCCTAGGAGTTTAAAATATTTTAAGGATCCCTGGTGGTGCAGTAGTTAAAGTACCTGGCTGCTAACAGAAAGATCAGCAGTTTAGCCTGGACAGTCATTCCACAGAAGACAGAGTGGGCTATCTGATTACAGTTAAAAACCCCTGTGGGTCAACGTCCTGTAGGACACTATGAATCTGAACAGGCTTAGTGGCAGTGGCTTTGGTTTGGGCTTTAATGTACTCTAAATCTTAATCCTTGATGTCTTAGTTATGTAATGCCAAAGAGTAAGAGAGGTCGATCCCACAAGTGATGGCTTTAACACACACAAGTTATCTCTGTCTGTGAAGTTGTTGTGAGATGCTCTCGAGTTGACCATGACACATACCGACCCTGTGAATGGCAGGTCTGAGCCTTGTCCCACCCTGCACCGTCCTCATGGCCTCTATCATGCTCTTTCACTGACCCTCTGACTCCCAGCGTGATGGCTTTTCCAGGACATCATGTTCCTCTCCTAACAACATTCCCAAAGTATGGGAGACCTGGTTTGACCATCTTTGAGATGCCCCTGAGAGCACTCTGATCGCACTTCTTCCAAGGCAGATTTGTTTGATCTTTTGACAATCCGTGGTATAATCAATACAGTTGCCAACACTGCAATTCAAAGGCATCAGTTCTTCTGTTGTCTTCCTTATTTTTTGTCCAATTTTCACTTGCATGTGAAGAAATTCCATGGGAAAAAGATGACAATCTTTATCTCATGTGATTTACCATCTCTGAAAACTTGCTGGAAGGTCAGCTGTGAGTCATTTCTGACTCAAGGACACATAACAAAACCAAATAACATGAAACCAACTCAAAACACAATGGTTTGTATCAGGTGCACCTTACTCTTAAACACTTCAAAGAGGTCCCTGATAGCAGCTTTGCCCAGTGCATTGTGTCTTGGTTTTTTGGGTTTGTTTGGGTTCTTTTTTTGAGAGTTAAACATACAGTAAGTCTTTTGGTTTCTTGAGTGTTCTTCCAGAATGTTGATTATGGATCCAAGTAAAATGAAATTGTTGGCAACTTTAGTCTTTTCTCTGTCATGATGTTGCCTCTTGGTCCAGTGATAAGGATTCCGGGGTTCTTCTGAGGTTGAGGTGTGACCCACATTGGAAGGCTGTATCTTTGATCTTCTACAGCACATGTTTCAAGTCCTCTTCACTTTCAGCAAGCAGCATTGTATCATCCGTGTAATGTAGGTTGTTAATGAGGCTTCCTTCAATCCTAATGCCACATTTTTCTTCACATAGTCCACATAGTTCTCAAATTGTTTGCTCATACATGTTCAATAGGTATGAAGGAAAAAAAATACAATCCTAAAGCACATCTTTCCTGATTTTAAACCATCTGACGGACTGCTTATTTAGGTATTCTGAAATTCCCATTCTTTGCAATGTTATCCACAATTTCTTGTGATCCACACAGCTGAATGCTTTTGCATAGACAGTAGAACACAAGTTCACATCTTTCTAGTGTCTAAACATCGAGCTGATGTAAGTGGTGGATGTCTTACAGTCTAGGATAGAAGTCCAAATGTTTTACAGTCTAAGAGACTGGAAGTCCAAATTCAGGAAACCAGCCTTAGGGGAAAGCCCTTTTTTTGGAGTGGTCCCTTCTACCCTAATCCTTTTGTAACAATTTGGTTGATCTTATCATGAGGCATCTTTGCGTAATTGCCACGTTATATACATATTCAATCCATGACACCAGGAAGCCTGACTGCTTTTATGGGTGTTTTTTTTTTCTGTTTTGATCCACATTCCTCCTACTCTGTCTAGGATCTTCTGTTGGTCACCAGGAACCATCTATTTCTTCTGTTCTCAGGGTCATAGAAGTTGTTCACATGATTTTTTAGTTCTTTGAACTTCTATACATTTTTGCATTTCTTCCCTTTGCTTTGTTCCATACACAGAGACACCAATAGTTGTACTTTAGATGGTTGCATGAAAGCTTTTAAGACCCTTATCAGCACTTAACAGAATGGGAGGTAGAATCCTGTCTTTGTGGACTATGTTATGCCAATTGATTTTTATCTCCCCCAGGACTATGGTCTCAAGGAGCCAGAACCGGCAACACATTCTCTCAGAGTATTTGGTTATAATGAAGGCATTTGCATAGCTTTGCTCTCTGTGGACTCTGCTATATACATGGATCTATTTGCTGCATATACTAATTGTTGTATGCCAGGGAGTTGGAACTGATCCATAGCTGAACCTCCAGTGGGTTTTTAGAAACAGTTAAATACGGGAGGTGATTGCCCATCCTTCTGCAGAGCAACGGGTGGATTAGAACTATGCACTTTTTAATAAATAAAACCAACACATTTTAAAATAGAAAAACATAAAAAGGGCCAGGCTTCCTGGTGTCATGGATTGAATATGTTTATCATGATATCATGTAGAAGCTTGCAGTTCTTTTCTCTTGTTTGTGTCTGTTTGTCTTGCCTGCCTGCCTATGTTATCTCCTCACAGATTAACCTTCATTATTACTGACATTGATGAATTGTATGCATAATCGTGTTTATGATAGTAATGCTTGTGTACCTGTCTATATCTTACCTTTCTTTAACAGTATTGTGCTGTTTGTTCTCTTATTGTATACTGCCTTTCTCTTCACCCTTCTTAATATTATGTATTTAAGGAGTTCTGGTGACCTAGTGGTAAGGAGTCCACCCAAAGTCCTGTGGTTTGAATCCACCAGCTGTTCCAAAGGAGAAAGATGGGCAGTCTCCTCCCATGTGATTTACTCTGAAAAACCTCTGAAGGGTCAACTTTGAGCTGGTTCCAACACAACAGAAACATAACAGTAACAAATGATGTATTTACTAACTTTACCTCCCTGTCTTTTCCTCCCTATTCCTGATAACCATCTAAGAATGAGTTTTTCTTTAGTTTTTTATAATAGTAGACTCATTCAGTATTTGTCATTTTGTGACTGACTGACTCTCCTCAGCCTCATGTCCTCTGTATTCACCCATGTTATGCAATGTTTCTCAAATTCTTCATTATTCTTTAGTGTTGCATAGTACTCCATTATGTGAATGTACCATAGTTTCTTTATTTGTTCACCCACTGTTGGACATTTGCATTGTTTCCATCTCTGCTATTGTAAATAATGTGTCAGTGAATATGGGTGTGCATATATCTGTTTGTATTGCAGCTCTTATTTATATGTCATTGCTGTTTTGGGAGCTCTGGTGGCCTAATTGCAGGAATCCGCGCTGCAATTCTGAAGGCACATAGTTCAAATCCACCAGCTGCTCCGTGGGAGAAGGATTGGCAGTCTCCTCCTGTGCAATTAACTTCCTCAGAAAACCCACTGGAGGATCAGCTATGGGTTGGTTCTGACTTGGTGATTCACAACAACAATAGTTAAGGAGGGAGCTCTGGTGACCTAGTGGGTAAAAAGTTGTGCATGGAATTCAAATCCACGAATTACTCTGCAGAAGAAAGATAGAATCTGCTCTCAGGCGATTTACAGCGTCTGAATGCCCTTGGGAGGGTCAGTTATGAGTCAGTTTAGACTTGATGGCAATCTTGCTTGCTTACAGTGAATGAGGGAAGTCGGGCATTGTTCTGGTAATCCAGAGGCCTGTGTCAGGTCAGTCCAGCAACAGCTCTGCAGAAGAAAGATGGGCAATCTCCTGCATGATTTGTCGCCCCGGGAACTCAATGCAGGGTCAGCTATGAGTCGGCTCCGACTGGAAGGCAGTAAGTTGGGTTGTTGAATAGCTAAGGACTTTGAGCATTTCTTCGTGTGTTTGTTAACTGTCTTCTTTGGTGAAACATCTTTTCATGTACTTTGCCCATTTTATAATTAGCTTTCTTATCTTTTTCTTACTGATATATGTTAGGATTTTCTGTGAATTTTTGAGATTCTTTATCAGAAATATCCTTGCCAAGTATTTTTCCCATTCTGTATGTTCTCTTTTTTGGGTTTGTTTCTTTCTTTCTTATTTTTTTAATATTTTTTTATTGGGAAAAACATATTGGGGGTACAAGGAGGTGAGGGTTGGGGGCAGAAGGGTGAGGATGGGCCAGGA
Organism: Elephantulus edwardii; assembly: GCF_000299155.1. Classification (NCBI taxonomy): domain Eukaryota; kingdom Metazoa; phylum Chordata; class Mammalia; order Macroscelidea; family Macroscelididae; genus Elephantulus; species Elephantulus edwardii. The sequence goes on from NW_006399765.1 coordinate 10,232,585, forward strand.
TGCAGTTGCAGAGCTGCACAGTTTGGTCTGTGGGGGGAGCAGGTGAAGGAAATGATGAGGGTCCAGTGGGGACCAGATGCTACAGAGGAATGACAAGCATTTTCCAATAGTAATTAAACCAACTGTCTTATTGATTTGGGAATTGGATGCCGACTCTCTGGCTTCTTCATGCTGAACAGGGGCGTAGATATAAAGGGGGGAAGGGAGGACACTTTATCACCTTACTGGTGGTCTTGGGTTACAGCTGCTTGCCTTCTTGCTCTGTTTGAAGATATTTTCCTGTCATTTGCTCCCCTCTGGACTGCAAAGTGTTTTCCCAGGTGGGTCCAGTGTGGATGGCTGGTTGAACCCAAAGGCTCCATCCTCCTTTGCTTCCTTAGCTGTCAGTTGTATTTCCTTTTTGTCACTGGCACTGGGTTCAGGGTCAATTATGGAGTAAAACTCAGAGTTAAGGTTACCTATAGGAAAGGGAGCAAACCTAGAGAGAACAAACTTGTGAGTTACAAATAGAAGGGCTTTGAGGGTGTTGCTTTCAGGTTTACTGGGGGGGGGGGGTGGCAGAAGGTGGCCTAGGTAACATTCTCTGGATACCCTAGGCATTCTTTTTTTTTTCTTCTCCTTCCCCACCCCGGGGTCAGATGGCACAATCTGGGGACTGAGGAGCTCACCCTGAGGGCCGTGACGGTTCGCCCCGAGCCGGGGGCCAAGCGCAGCCCGCCCCGGGCAGAAGGCCATGACGGCTCGCCCCGGGCAGAGGGCCGAGGGCAGCCCGCCCTGGGCAGAGGGCCACGACGGCTGAAGTAGTCTTTTTTTAAAAAAGAAGAAGAAAAAGTGTGTGTGTGTGTGTGTGTACCGTCAAATTGGATCTGACTGGTACAGGAGACTGCCCCTCCTTCTCCAGCAAAGCATGAAGTAGAGTCTGGGTTTTCCCCCCCCCCAGGTGCCTGTCGGGGCCTGGGTTTCAGCTGTCCACACCACAGCAGTGGGCAACGAGCTTAAAGCCCCTGATGGCTCTGGGCGCTGACTCTCACCAGTGGCTATGGATGAAGTCACAGGCGATTTTCAGCCAGCGCCGGTGTTTCTTTCTTTTTAAAATTGTGTTTTGAATGGAAGTTTACTAAGAAATTGGCTTTTCATCCACTCATTTATACAGATTTATCCCCTCTTCCTTCCTCCTTTATTGCCTCACACATGCCCTGTACCAGCTTGTTTGTTGCATTGCTGTAATATATTATCATCCATTGTTTTCCAGATTACCTTCCCTTTCCCTGTTCCAGTGCCCTGTTTCTTATCTGTTCATTCTCTTCCTGTTGTCCCTGCCTCCCCTACCCTGCCCCCACCTCCCCTTAATTCCGTAACAGTGGCCTTATGCCACTCTTGTCCCTTTGTGACTGAATTAATTCACTCAGCATAATGTTCTCTAGGCTCATCCGTGTTATATAGTGTTTCTTGAGCGCTTCATTGTTTTTCAGTGCTGCAGAATACTCTGTTCTGTGGGTGTACTACAGACTCTATCCATTCATTTATTGAAGGACACTTGGACTGCCTCCATCTCTTTGCTGTTATGAATGATGCTGTGGTAAACATGGATATGCATACCTCTGTTTGCTCTGATTTACCAGCTCTGATTTCTTTACAGTTTATTCCCAGTAGTGGAGTAGCTAGGTTAAATGATGCTTATATTTCCCGCTTTTTGAGGAGGCACCAGACTGCCTTCCATAGTATCGTTCCCACTTGCTGTGTATGAGAGTTCCGATCTCTCTGTATCCTTTCCAGCAACTTGTTGTTTGCCATCCTGTGGGACTCTGCCACTGTTTTAGAGGACGTCTTTTGATTCTCATGAGGATTTAATCTGTAGAAGGTGCTAATCATCATCAGATGGTCAGAGAAAAAGAGGAAGACCTTCAACAAGATGCGTGACACAGTGACTAACAATAGGCTCGAGCAGATCAGAGATGATGAGTATGACACAGATTAGGGCAGAGTTCAGATCCGTTGTTCACAGGGAACAATGTTGTTCTTAGTTGACTGGACAGTACCTAATAACAATAACAACAGCAACAAGTCACCGCTTTATCCTCTGTGGATTGAACATTTTTTGCTTTTACTTGGTAGTATATTTACTTTGGACATATTGCAAGGAGGGACCAGTCATTGAAGGGGGACATCGTGCTGGGAAGGGTGGAGGGACAGTAAAAGAGAGGGAGACCATTGATGAGATAGCTAGATAGATTCAGTGACTGGGGTAATGAAGGTAGGTGTGTCAGAGACAGTAAAGTTGGCACAGGATAGAGACCAGATCTCAGGGCTCTTGTATATAGGGTTGCTATGGATTGCAGGTGACTCAGTGGCACATAGCAACAAAAGCAGCAACAGTGTTTATGCCATAGATTAAGGTCCTTAAGTGTGCCCCTACTTTTTTCTTTGATTTTCTTTCTGGTTTTAAGCTTGACACTTAGGTCCTTAGTCCATCTTAAGTTATGGGTGGACTTAAGTATATGGTGTGAATTATGGGTCTTGTTTCAGTTTTCTACAAATAGATATCCAATTTTGTTGGCATCATTTCTTAAAGAGGCTCCCTTTTCTCCACTTAATGGATTTCCTGTTTGTTAAAGATGCAGCTTCCAAAGATCAGTGTTTGTGGATTTATTTCTGGGTTCTCAGTTTTGTTCTATTGGTGTATGTACTTGTCTCTCTACCATTACCAAGCTGTTTTGTTCACCGTGACTGTGGAGTAGATTCAGAGATCAGGAAATGTAAGGCCTCCTACTTTGTTCTTCTTCTTCAATATCACTTTGCTCTTTTGGGATCTCTGTTTTTTTGTTAAGTTGCCTATTCCCTTTACCATATATTTGTAACATGCATTTTAGACTTCTTTGCTCTTATTCATAAGTATTTAGTTCTTTTTGGTACTACTGGAAATAGAATTGTTTTCTTAATTTCATTCTTCATTGACAATGTATAGAAATAAAATTGATTTTTATAATAACTAGTCACCAGTTTATAATAAAATGAATTCACGTTATCACAAACTATGCTTAGGACTCTTTAAAGTTTTTTTTTCAATATCTTGTTGTTATTATGTGCCGTTGAGTCGACTCTGACTTACAGTGACTCTGTTGAACAGTGGATCCGAATCCTGCCCTGTCCTGTGCCTTCCTCACCATCTCCAAACACTTCAGCCTCTTGCTACAGTCACTTGACAGCCCATCTTGTTTCAGGTCTTTCTCTCTTGTGCTAACTACCCCCCTTTCCAATCATGATGTCCTTCCTAAGGATCAGCCCCTTCTTACAATATGCCTAACGTATATGAGACAGAGTTAGACCATCCTTGCCTCCAAGGAACTCTCTGGTTTCACTTTCTCAAGGGTAGACCTGTTTGTACTCTTGGCAGTCCACAGAATATTCAGTACTCTTTTCAGCACCACAACTTAAAGACATTGATTCTTCTTCTGTCATCCTTGTTGTTGTTGTTGTTGATTGCCACTGAGTCAAGCATGACTCAGAGCTACTCAATGAACCAAAGGCCTGAAGTCTTTCTAGAACTATCGTCATTTCTCCATGTTCATAAAGTTTCCAGAGGCATGTGGTTTAGGAAGTAGATGCCACTCCTGCTTCCAAACTGATCTTAAACTGGGAGCTCCACCAAACGCTGTCCACCATGGACAGCTGTTATGGCATTTGACCCCCAATCATGCAAAGTTCAGCTTCACAGCAAACCCAGATTACCTCCTTAGTCAATGTCAAATCTTTAGTCAACTTTCAAATGCATAGCAAGCAAGTGAGATGACCATGGCTTGGATCTAGGGCATCTTAGTCTTTAAACTGATATCATTGCTCCTTGGTACTCTGAAGAGGTCTCTGACAACAGATTTTCCCATTATGGCATGTCTTTTGATTTCTTGACTACTGGTACCAAGGGTGTTGATGTAAATCCAAGCAAGATGAAATTGTTGACAGCTCCAGTCTCTTCTCTATTTGTCACGATGTTACTTGTTGGCCCAGTGTTGAGATATAATCCATATTCAAGTCTGCAGACCTTGATCTTCTGTAGCAAGTGCTTCAAGTCCTCCTTTTTCAGCAAGCAAGGTTGTGTCATCTGCATAGTGCAGGTTGTTGATCAGTCTTTCTCTGATCCTGGTAAGTTGATATGCGAGGTTTCTAATCCCCAAAGACAAAGAAAGATAAGATTTATAAAGATGGTGATAATAAAAGGCAATAATAATGAAAACTAAGAATTAACTCTTCAGCTTCTCTCGAGCCTGTTTGCCACAGTTGTTAAATGCCATTGAAGCCAACAGTGTCTCATAGCGACTCTGAAAACCAGATCTGAACCTGGCCCTGTCCCGTCCATCCTTGCAATCTGATGCTCGGGCCCACTGTTACAGTCACTGTCTCAGCCCATCTTGTTAATGGTTATGTCTTTTCCCAAGGACTAGCTCCTCCTGACAACATACTTCAAAGTGTATGAAATGGAATTTCACTGTCCTTGTCTCTAAGGAGCACCAGGGTTGCATGTCCTCCAAGACTGAAGTCTTTGTTCTTTGGGCAGCCCATGGCCGATGATACAAAAAGCTAAGTCTTTGATCTGTTTCAATAAATGCATTAAATCTTCTTCACTTTCTGCCAGAAAGGTTGTGTCATCTGCGTAACACAGGTTGTTGATGAGCCTTCCTCCCATCTTGATGCCACATTCTTCTTCATATTTTTCCTCTCTTGAATACCTTTCTAGAAATAAAGAGCTTGAGTTAAAAAAGGTAGAAGAGAAGAACATGCACAGCATTTCTCAAGCTAAAATAAGTGAAGAACAAATTCAGGCTTCTAGTTACTATAATGAGGAACTCTATGGGGAAAATAGTGAACGATTTAAGAAGCTTCAGAAGAAGATGGAAGGGGGAAGAGAAGATGGAAGGGATACACAGTTATTGTAGCAAAAATAGTTGGTTGTTACTGAACCACTTTGAGAAGTAGCATATGATTAAGAACCAATGACAATGAAGGAAGAAGTTCAAGCTGCACTGAAGGCATTGACAAAAAATAAGACTCAGGATGGAGGGAATACCAGTTTAGATGTTTCAGCAAATAGATGGAGCCCTGGACATGCCCCTTAGTCTTTATCAAGAACTTTGATCTGTATTTGATAACAGTCAAAAAAAAAGGTGTGGTCCAGCAATGTGTGGAAATTATCAAATAATGCCATTGTCACTTGCATGTAATATCTCATTGAAGATTATTTAAAAAACAGCTGAAACAGTACACCATCAAGGAACTTCCAGAAATCCAAGATGGATTCAGAAGAGGCCATGGAAAGAGAGGCATCATGGCTAATGCCAGATGGATCTTGACTAAAAGCAGAGAATACAGGAAAGAAATTTACGTACATTTTCTTCAGAGGCATCTGAGTGTGTGGGTCATAACACATTATGACTAACACTGAGAAGAATGGGAATCCCAGAACACTTAATTGTGCTCATGTGAAACCTGTCCAGCGACCAAGAAGCAGTTATCCAAACAGGAAAAAGAAGCACCATATGGTTTGCAGTCAGGAAAGGTGTGCATCAGGATTGTATCCTTTCTGTCTCTTCTGTGTTCAGAGTCTTACATGTAGTCATCTGTAAATCAGAGATTTGTCAAGGATTATTCATCTTGTACCTTGCAACTATGCTTAACTTGCCTGCTTATTCTAATAGGTTTTTTAAATATATATAATCTTCATTTTCTATATGATGTTGTTGTGAAGTGCCGTCAAGTCGCCTGAGACCCTAACTAAGTACAGCAGCTCTGAACCCTGCTCTATCCTGTGCCAATCTTATTATCTCTGACACACCTCCTTCTATTACCCCAGGCACTGAATCAATCCATGTCATTCAGAGTCTTTCTCTCTTGCACTGTCCCTCCACCCTCCCAAGCATGATGTTCCTCTCCAAGGACTGGTCCTTCCTTGCAACATGCCCAAAGTATGTCTGTCAGATGAAGCTTCAGAATCCTTTGTTTTCAAGGAGCAGCCTAGTTTAACCATCTCTAGGACGAACCTGTTCGTTCTCATACAAACCTAAAAAACCCTTACTGCTGTGACATCAATTTCAAGTCATAGAGCCTGTATAAGACAGCATAGAACTGCCCCATAGGGTTTCCAAGGCTGTAAGTCTTTACAGAAGCCAACTGCCGTCTACCCCCCACCCCCTCCATAGAGCTCCTGGTGGATCTGAACCACCAGCCTTTTTGTTAGCAGTGAGTACTTTAACTCCTGCAGTGCTGAGAAGATGATGTCATTTGTAAATCCATAGTCTTACATCTTCCTTTGTAAGCTGAATGCGTTTCATTTCCCTTCTTTCCCTACTGCACTGGTTAGAACCTTCAGCGCATCTTGAATAGAAGTGACGATAGTGGGCATCCTATTCTTGTTCTTGATTTTAGAGAAAGGGCGTTCAGTCTTTCACCATTGTGGTTTTTCAAGCCTGCAAGTTGATTCCAGCTCCAAGTGACCCTGCAGGACAGTAGAACTGCTGTATAAGGTTTTCAGGATTGTATCATCTTCACAGAAGCTGTCATGTCTTTCTCCCATGGAGCTGCCGGCAGATTCAAACCACTGACCTTTCAGTCACTTGCCAAGTGCTTAAGCACTGTGCCACCAGGACTCCTTTTCAGGTTGAAAATACTTCTTTCTATTCCTAGTTTGTTGAATTTTTAAAATTATATTTATGGAGATGAGGACTATTGGCTTTTGTCAACTGCTTTTTCTGCATCTATTGAGATTATCATGTGGGTTTTGTCCTTTTATCTTTTAATATATGACAGTAATTTATTTTTAGGTGTTGAGCCAGCCTTGTATTCCTGGCATATATCTCCCCTGATCATGGTGTGTATACCTTTAATATGTATACACAGCATGACCAGGGATTCTACTTGCCTGGTATTTTGTTGAGGATTCTTACATCTGTATTCCTAAGTTTCTGTGGTATCTGGTTTGAGTGTCATGGTAATACAGTCCTTGGAATGATTTGGGACATGTTTCCGGGTGAATAATTAGTATTATTTCTCCTTTAATTTTTTTTTTCTTTAAAGTCACCAGGTGGTCCTAGGCTTTTCTTTGTTCACGCTCTCCAAGTCTCTTCATTGTTGTTGTGTACCGTGGAGTCAAAACCGACCCCTACCTGACCCTTCAGGGGGTTTTCAGAGACAGTAAATCACACAGGAGAAGATTGCCCATCCTTCTTTTGTGGAGCCTCTAGTGGATTCAAACCATGTGTCTTTGGGGGAGGTTTGTAGCACAGTGTCTTATGACTAGGCCAGCAGAGTCCCCTACTTGTTATATATTCAAATTTTCTGAATATACTTTATCAGTTTTGAGAATCTGTGTTTCTAAAAATTTGTCCATTTCATTCAGGATATCTCATTTGCTGGCCTGTGAATATTCATAATACTGCTTCTTATTTCTGGAAGCTAGGTAATAAGGTTTTTTTCCCTTTCATACATGGTTTTTCTAATTTGCTAATTCTCTCTCCGCCTCATTTTCTGTCTTTTATTTTGACTAAAGGTTTGTCAATTTGGTTGACCTTTCCAAAGAACCATCTTTTTGTCTCAAAGATTTTTCTCTATCTCATTACATTTTACTCCAATGTTGGTTCCCCCCCCCCACTATTTTTAAGTGTAATTTACTCTTCTTTTCCAAGAAGGAGGCTAAGTTACAGATTTGAGATTTTTCTACTTTTAAATAGTGTTACTAAGTTTAGATTTCCATTTAACTACTATATTAGCTCCGTCCTTTGAGTTGTATGCTGTGTTTCATTTCTACTCATCCCAAAGCATTTTCTAATTTCTTTTCTGACTTTTCTTTGACCCTCTGGTTATTTAGGAGTGTATTTAGTTTTTCATGTATTTATGAGTTTTTAAAATTTCTTTCAGTTATTCATCCCTAATTTCATTTCACTCTAGTTAGTGTACTTTATGATTTCACTCCTTTCTATTTTAATGAGGTTTGGTGTAACGGCCCAGCATATGGTCTCTCCTGGATAATGTTCCATGTGCGCTTGAGAAAAAAAAAAGTGCATTCTGCTGTTGTTGAGTGGCATGGAGGTTTGGTGTTTTTTCTTTTGAGTGACACAGAGTTTTAATTGCACTTCATTTATGAGTACGCTTGAGCATCTTGTCACAGCCGTAAGAGCACTTTAGTTTGCTTGTTCTGGAAACAGGGTCATTTTTCAAGTTTTGTGAGAGTTCACTGTATACTAATGGGGAAAAACCCCCAGAATTCTTGTCCATCATATGAGTTGCACATATTTGTCCTCTGTTGTTATCTTTTGGATTTGGGCTGTGCAAACATTTTAGAGTTTATATATGGATTGATTTAGAATTTCCTAGTAGCTTCTAGGTTTTATATCATGTTTAGAAATGTATTCTCCATTCAGATTAGACAATTTACCTATATCCCCTTTCCCCTCTGTTTTTAGAGCTTAAGGCGGTTTTTTTTGTGATTTAAATTATCAATCTAATATTTATTGGTATAGGAATTAGAGTAAGATTCAGTATTATTTGCTCCCTGATGGCTAATCATTTGTCCCAAGCCCATTTCAAAGAGAGTCTGTCTTTTTACTTACTAGTATGGGTTCTCTCCTTCATTATGTATGTTAAATTCCTGAATGTTTGGAGACAATTTTTAGACTTTATATTCAGCTCCATTAGTTTGTCTATCTGTTGATAGCATAAAGTTTTCATTATTGTGACTTTATAGTGAATTACTATTTGGCAGTACTATTTTTCTCCCTTTATTCTTCTCTTTAGGATTTTCCTAATATTTTTTAATACATTTACATATAAACTTTAAAACTGACTGGCCTGGGTTTAGGAAAATCCTGTGTGACCTTTTATTGGTATCACATTCCACTTAAGATTAATGTAGGAAAATTGATAGCTTTATCACAGGTACTGAGACTTCCTTATAAACCACCCAAAACTAGTAGTCTAGCACAGTTATTTATCCTTATACATTCTACAAGCCAGGAATTCAGACAGGACAGTGATGGCCTCACCTGGAGGCCACCTCCAAGTCTAGGACCAGGGTTATCTGAAGGCTCCTCATTTGCAAGTGGCACCTGGGCTTCATCCAGAATTATGGGGCCGCTTTCTTTATCACTGTATATGTGATAGCACCTTTCTTTATCACTGTATATGTGATACCTGGTGATATAGTGATAAACAGTGATACACTCTAATATAGTCTATATATGCTACATGGTTGTACACAGTGATACACACTGTACACAGTGACATACACTAATACAAAGTGATATACACTGATACACAGTGATATATACTGATACACAGTGATACATAGTAATATTGTTGTTGTTAGGTACCATGAGTCAGTATGACTCATAGTGACCCTATAATAATCAACTAAGCTTTCTTCTGTTTTCTGATTGTTATTTCTATGTAATCAGGAGCTCTGGCGGGGTAGTTCATGGGGAATTAGCCGCTAACTCAAAGGCCACACCTGTCTGGTTGTTTGAATCCACTAACTGCTCTGACAGAGAAAGATGGGCAGTTTCCTCCTGTGCAGTTAACAACCTTGGGAACCTGATAGAGTATCAGCTATGAGTCAGACTGGACAGTAGGAGAGAGTGAGAAAGAGCTTGGTATATAGGAAAATTGTCACATAGAACATAATGCCTTGTCATTTTAATTAGTTTGATGTTAGATAATTTTTCATCAGATTTTCTTACATCTGTGGACATAGTATTTGTAAATAATGATACATTATTTCTCTTTTATTCCTTCTGTTTCACCCCTTATCTAATTGCACTGACAAAGGAGCTCTAGTGGAGTTGTGTGCATTAGGTGTTATGATGCTGAGAGCTCAGGGGTTCAAATCTCCTAGATGCTCCGAGGGAGCAAGATGGGCGGTCTGCTTTTACAAAGCTTCCCAGCCTTAGACACCCAGTGGAGGGAAGCTGTGAGTCAGAATCGACTCACCTCTAGTGAGTTTGGTTTTTTAAGTTGCACTGGCAACTCTCTTAGAACAGATTTAACTATTGGACATGCTTGTGTCTTCTAGACTCCCTCCCTAGGCCTCTGATTCTGTCTATCAGACAGTTTCTCCAGGGCCATGTGCAGGGGTTGGCATATGGTAGGACCTTCGGAGGCCTTTGTTGAGTTGTAGGAATAGTTAGAAAAGAAGTCTATGGTTTGGTTTGAAAAGGTCTTCCACAGTGATAATAATGATTGTGGTTAGGTGCCATGGGGCTGAGTACATGGTCACAGTGACCTTGTGAACAGCAGCATTTATTGAGTTTGTGCCAGGGAGCTCAGATGGTGTAATCCATAGGGAGCTGCGCTGAAAACTCAAAGGCCAGGACTCTCTGGTGGTTCAAATCCACCTGCAGCTCATCTGGAGAAAGATGAGTAGTCTCCTCCCATGTAATTTATAGCTTTGGGAACCCAGTGGAGAGTCAGCTGTGAGTCAGTTTCAGCTTGACGATAATGACTTTGACTTTTCTATATTCCAGGTGTTTTTTAAGTATTGTTTTATGTTCTCCCCCATAGTAAGCCCTCTTAGGAATAACCACACTTACTGTGATTTTAAAGGGATAAGCCAGGACTGCATGGCTGGCCTGTGGTATGCTGGCTTTTTGCTCCAGGCTTATGATTGACTTTTTTTTGACGTTTCTGTTCCCTGGAGGGTCCAGAGAGGTGGGCAGTAACGCTAGAACTGGCTTCTGGACCCTGCATGGCCTCTGTGTTGGGGTGATGAAGATACAGCTTGCCAGATGGCCCTGGGGCAGTGGGGCTGTCAGGACAGCAGGCGGGCGACACCTGGTTCATTCTGACATTGTTCTGAACTGTGAGGATGAGAGCTCTGTAAGCGTGGATCTTGCTGCACATACTTGCTGTGTGAACCCGGGCAAAGTTCTGCCTTCTCTGAGCCTTAAAATATCTGCAAAGTGGGTGCAATTGCAGTTTCTCTTCATTGTGCTGCTGGATGATTGGCTGTCAGCTGCACGTAAAGTGCTCAGCTTTGTGCTTGGCGCTCAAGGTCCCTCACCCGCTCCTGGCTCCTTTTCCCTTATTCCTCTCACCCTCTGTAATGATAGTGACAGCAGGAAACAACACTGGGCTCTGTGTATTGAACCTGGCCCTTGGATTCTCTCCCTGTTTGAAACCCGAGAGGTGAAGTAACTTGTAACCAAGAACATTTAATTAGAAAGTAGTAGAGCTTGGATTTGAATTCAAGCCTGACTGGAGTCTTCATTCTTAACTTCTAAGCTCCCTTGGAAGAGGTGGACATGACTTTCTTGAGAGCTGGTCTGTTATGACAAGACCACAGTGTCCTGTGAGCATCTGTGTGTCATAGGAGGCCACAGCCAAGTGAAAGGCATGGGGTGACAGAGTGGCAGGGCAGAGGGATGGAGAGGACACGAGAAAGGACAGCAGCACCCACCCTGTGGGGCCAAGTGGACCCGGGTCAGGAGCTTGGGCCATCCTAGAGGGGAGTGATAAGAAGCACTTGAAATTTTTCCTTTTTTTAAAAAAGGTCTCATTTATTTATAAAATTATGACTAAGTGATATCTAAATACTCATGTTTAATGACTGTCATTAGATGCCATCGAGTCTACTGTGACTCTGGCAACCCCGTGAGCCATAGATCTGAACCTTGAGCTTTCCTGCGCCACCCTCACAATCTCTGATGTACCGTGATATGGTGTATGATATGCCAGCCACTGTGTTGGGGGTCTTCCTTTCTTTCTCTAACCCTCCGTCTTTCCCAGCATGATTTCCTTTTCCAAGGTCTGGCCCCTCCTGACAGCACGCTCAGCTATTTGAGGTGAAGCTTCACCATCCTTCCCTCTCAGGAGTGCCCTGGCTGCACCCTCTCCAGCACAGACTTGTGTGTTCTTTGGAAGTCATAGGCTCTTCAGTGCTCTTCTCCAACACCATGGTTCAAAGGCTAGTGAGAGATAGGATATTTCCAGTGCTGTTGTTATTATGTGCCGTCTACTCTCTTGCGATGCATAGACAAGAGCCCTAAACCCTGCTGTATCATTTGCCAACCTTGCTGTCTCCAACACACCTACTCCCGTTACCCCAATCACTGAATTGATCCATCTTATCAAGGGTCTTCCTCTCCTGTGTTGTCCCTCCAACCTCCCAAACATGACATCCCTCTCCAAGGACTGGTCCCTCCGTGCAACATGCCTAGAGTATTTCAGATGAAGCTTCAGAATCCTTGCCTCCAAGGAGCAGCCTGGTTTCACCCTCTCCAGGACAAACGTGTTTGTTCTCCTAGCAGTCCGTGGTATATTCAACACTCTTCTCCAGCACCACAGCTCAAAGGCATCAGTTCTCTTTCTAACATCCCTAGTCATTGTCCAGCTCTCTGACACATAGCATGCAATTGTGAAGACTACGGCTTGGATCAGGCACACCTTAGTCTCCAGCCTGATGATAGGGGATCTAAAATACAAAAAGGATGTTTTAAGAAAGAATCATTCTTGCATAATTACATGGGAGGGCAAGGAGAGTAAAATATCAATAAGTGGATGATAGGCACATGTTAAGATGAGTGAAGGGAAGGGGCGGGGGAAGGATGTTTTTTGTTCCTGTCTTACACCTTTTGGATGAAACAGTTTTAAAGATTTTTAAATCCTTCTAGAAATGTCTATAAGCCCCTTCAGCCTATGTGTCCAAATATGTGTGTGTTAATGTGTGTCATCTCATATAATCTTTCCATCAGCCCTGTGATACAGGTCTCCCTCTATTATATTATTATCCCCATTATATTGATGAGGAAATTTAGCTCTATGAGGCCCAGTGATGATTCTACACTACCATTTCCCTGTTTCCACTTATGGTGTCTTGTGAGCATTTATCCTCCTCATATCACACCGAATTGTTCTTGTAAACAGCTGAGTGGACCCTCTCTGCTTGAACCTGCCCTGTTTGTGGAAATGGACAAGGAAGGAGGGGTGCATTTGTGGAAGATTCAGGAGCCACCTCAGAGCATCACATGACCAGGGTTCTGTGGGGTTTTGTCCACCTCTTGCCCCTGGAGCCCAGCACAGGGCCTGACACATAGTAGGTGCCCTGTAGACATAGTAGGTGCCCATAACATTTGGTGAATGACAGAGTGGGGTGAGGGTGCAGTTGGCCCTGAGATGGTGCCACAGGGGAGGTGTGGATTTATGAGGAGACACGGTGGTGCTTGGGCTCCCTTGAGCGTGAAGCCCTAAGGGCCCTGAGGGAGCGGCTTGGGACGCCTCACATGGGGTTGGGATAGATCAGGCCTCTAGGGGGAGGAGCCTGTGGGCCTGTGGTTGGGAATGGCTCCCTAGAGGAAAGGGGACCACTTTCCCCTGAGAACACCAGCCCCCCCCCCAAGTCCAGAGCCACCATCACTTCCTTTTAGCCCCTGAGGACCTATCTCTAACCCTAAGTCTGCAAGTGGCGGAAGAGATGTGAGGGTTAGTCCTTCTTGCATGGGTGACTCACGGTGACTCTGCAGTTAGGCCCAGACCCCCACAGTATCTGTTCAGTCACCCTCTGCTGCAGAGAAGCCTGAATCCTCTGGTTTTTCCTGAGTTCCAGCCTGGACTTCCCTGGGCTGCCCTGGTCTTTAACTGCTTACAAGGACATCTGGTGGTTCCATGCGAGAGAACGCCCAGGGGTAGGAGTTTCCACCCAGACCTCCAGGTTTCCTGCCTCATCCCCTCCTTTTCACTCATATTCGTCCCCTTTGTGACCTCGGGCAAGTTCCTCCCTGTCAGTGCCTCGGTTTCCTCACTGATAAGAGAGGGACAATATTAATATCTGCCTCATAGATTAGCATGAGGACTGAACAAGTTACTATTTGCAGAGTGCTTAGAGCAAGGCCCAGCAGAAGGTCCAGGCTCTCTCTGGCAGTGTTTGTATACGATGGGCCAAGCTAGCGACAAGGGCTGTGACTTTACGGTGTGTCACTGCAGCAGCCAGGCCGGGTGCAGATTATACATTTGTGTGCATTTAATCTTTTGACTATTCTACAAATGTTTCCTAAGCATCTGTTGGGTACTGGTCCTCTGTTGGGAGATGATAGGGAGATGGAGGTGACCCAGCGCCACCCACAAAGAGACCATGGTTAGGGCTACATGTCCCCCCACCCCCACCCCGATTTGTTTAGAATTGTACATTTATGCAGTACCTGGAAAGAAACCCACCGTATTCTCAAGTGATTGTCTTCTTGGTCAGGATTAAAGGGCATTTATGCTCTTCTTAGTATTTTTCTGCAATTCCCGAAGACTCTACTATGAATGATGTTGTTGCTATGTGCCAGTGAATCAACTGTTACTCATAGCAGCCTTCTGAACCTGATCGTTTCCTGATCCAGCCTCACCTTCCCTGACACACATTACCCCATTGCCACAGTCTCTGTGCCAATCCACCTCATCAAGAGTCTACCACTCTTATGCCACCTCTCTACCCTTCAAGCACAATTTCCTTTTCCAAGGCCTGCCCGTCCTGACACCATGCCCAAAGTATGTGAGACCGAGTTTGACCACCCCTGCCTTGGACGAGCACCCGAGTTTCACTTTCTCCAGGACAGACCTGTTTGTTCTCTTGGCAGAGGAAAAAAAAATCTGTTGCTGTTGAGTCAGAACCAACCAGCTTGGGTTTCCAAGGTTGTAAACCACATGGACGGAGGCTGCCCATCTTTCTCCTTCAGAGTTGCTATGCATCCGAATCACCAGAGAGCATGGTCTTTGGGTCAGCAGTACAAGGCCCTGTAGACTAGGTCACTACCAGTCCCTGGTGAGTAAGAAAAATGACAGTTAGGTTGATGACTAGCAGTGCATCTGGAGAGGGTGAAGCCAGGCTGCTCCTTAGAGGCAAGGATTCTGAAGCTCCATCTGACATACTTTGGGCATGTTGCAAGGAGGGACCCAGTCCTTGGGGAGGGTCATCATGCTTGGGGGGGGTGGAGGGACAGTGCAGGAGAGAAAGACCCTCGATGAGATGGATTGATTCAGTCACTAGGGTAATGGGGATAGGCGTGTCAGAGACAAGGTAGTTGGCTCAAGATAGAGCAGGGGTTAGGGCTGTTGTATACAGGGGCATATAACAACAGCAACAGCAATGCATTGGGCTCTGTTCTAAGCTTTTTTTTTTAAACAAGTTCTCCCAGCAACCCTGAAATATGGATGCTTCTTAATTGCCTGAGGGAGAAACTAAGGCCCAAGGTCCCATAGCTAGGGCAGTTGGTTTTGAACTCGGACACTGGTTGCCTGCTCCAGCGCTCTGACCCTTAACCCTACCCTGCCTACCGGCCTCCCTGAAACACGCCAAGTTTGTACACAGGCATGCCTCAGAGCTGCTGTGGATTTGGGCCCAGACCATCATAGGAAAGGGAATCATAGCGATAAGACAAGTCACATGCATTTTTGGGCTTCCCAGTGTGTATGAAAATTATGTTTATACTAATCTGTAGTTTATTAAGTGTGCAACAGTATTATGAGAAAGTCTGAAATACCTTGAGAATTTCCAGAATGGACAGAGGGACACGAAATGAACACATGCTCACTGCAGGAATGGCATAAAGTTTCAGTTTATTTTTTTAAAAAAGACAGTATCTGCAGAGGGCCACAAAGCAGAACAAAGTAAACTGTGGGAAGGACCCAGAAACCCCGCAGCCCGGTGACTATTGTAATGGGGGCCCATCTCAGCTAGGTGTTGAAGATCCTTTGTTTCTTTTTGTCAGTGACTCCTTGGGGACCATTACCAGCACTTCTTGGCCACTGTTAGAGTTTTGGGGTCAGAAGCAATTCTTCTTTTCTCACCTTCTCCCCCCAAGAAGAAGACATGTTGGTGCTGGGCGGGTCCAGGGCCTTCACCTGGCACATCAGCCAAGTATTCATTCTCCCGTTCCTGATGAATTCCAATGACAAGGGTCTTACTCCTCATCACGAGCGCTGGTTCATTCTAAAGGAAGCTTGAGCTTTCAGGGAGCTCTTCATAATACATAAGGACTAGCTTTTGCATTAAAAAAATCACACAGACACATGATGAAAAGAATTAGTGTCACCCAATTGTATATATAAAAAAAGTTGAAGTAGCAACTGTTTATAAATGTTTTTACCATGATAAAAATGTTTTCTTTTTAATATATTTATTGGTTTTCACACAATCACTGATATACATTGTGTTTCATGCATGTACATTGTATTTTATAGAATCATCCATATACCTTGTATCTTATATAATTAATTAATATTGATACATGTCTATCATTACCCTGTCTTTTCTATTTTTTTTAAATGATTTCTTCATTGTTGTAAAAAGTTTTTTTTAAAAAAAACATTTTCAAACTAGGGAGCTCTGGTTGCCTAGTGGCAAGAAGCTGCAACTGCAATCCCGAAGACACTCAGTTCAAATCCACCAGATGCTCCGCTGGAGAAGGAGGGGCACTCTCCTCCTGTACCAGTTGGATCCAGTTTGACGGTACACACTCACAAAATAATAATAATTTTTTAAAAAATTTTAAAAAAATTCCCCAACTCCACAAAATAGAGGCCTGTTTGTGCCCTTCGTCTTCTCTGGTTGATCTCTTTGTCCCTTCTGTGACCAGCAGAGGGCCTCTGTATAGCTGGTGTGGACTTTGAACAAGAGGGGTGGTTGGGATTCAGCTTGAAAGCCTGGGGTTGTAGGTAACTGGGTCAGTTGGTCCCACTGGGCACCAGCCCCTTGAGTGCTCATGGTCACCATGACCTCAGTGGAATGAATGGGTTGCCATGGAAATTGGCCTTCCCTGTCCCCCAAGTCTCTTGGCCGTCCCTCAGGAGCCCTAGTTATCCCTTGGGTCGTTAACAGACTTCCCCAAGGCCTTTCTGGCTGGATTATTTAAGCTGGATAGTCCCCAGAGATCCTGCAAGCCACGCCTGCATTGGGCAGCCTGGCAGCCCGAGGCCCAGGGGCCCCAGGAACTAGCCGAGGTCCTTGCAGGGAGCCGAGTCTCAGAGCTGGGTTTGGGGCCCAGAGGGGCTAGCGCCAACCAGTCCAGGGAACTTTTTACTTGACATAGGCTTTCAGAGGGAATTCTGGGCCAATTCCAGAGCATTCACCATCCTTTGGAGGAGAATGGGCATCCACCTCCCTGGAATGTCCAGAACCACACAGTAACCGCTGACGTGGCCACTCGCCTCCTGTGCTTGGGGCACTTTGGAGTGCCTCCTTCAGTTGCTATGCGAACCCCATTGGGAAAACAGCCCCCCCAGGAGGCCGGGGATCACACAGCTGGTAGGGGGCAGGGCTGAGTCTGGGGAGTCTGCATCTGTGCTGTCTGACTCCAGATCCAGTGTTGGGGGCTCTCTTGCCTTTTTTTTTAAAAAAATGAATTGTTGTACATTTTCTCCCCCTATTCCTCCCCCAGCCCACCCTGCAATGTATTCCTTGTTCCAGATTGTTGTCATACGTATGTCTTGCCTTTAAAAAAAAACAAAAAAAACCCCACAAACCACCAAACAAAAAAAAAAATCCCGAAAAACCACCAAAAATTTTGTAGTTTTGGTGCAAGTATATGCAGCAGAACAGCTTCCCATTCAACCTTTTCTACATACATATTATTCAGTGGCATTAGCTACTGTCTTAGTTATCTGTTGCAGCTAGAGCAGAGATACCACCAGTGGATGCCTTCAGCAATTAGAAATGTATTCTCCTACAGTTTAGGAGGCTCAAAGTCCAAGTCCAGAGTGTCCCGCTTTGTCTGTCAGTTGTGGAGGAAGCCCCTGTGGGCCCCTCATTCCCTGGAGACCTTGTGTTCTGGCCTTCCGTGGTGCAAGGGGCTCAGGTCTGAAAGGACACACTCCACTCCTGACTGTGATTTCTTGGTGGGACTCAGGGTCCCTGTTCTTGGCTCTCTTTGTTTCTCCTTTATCTCTACTGAGATAAAGGGTATTACCTGGCCAAAACCTAAGGGAACACACCTTTCATCCCATTGAGGTTGTGATGAGATTAGGGAATGTTGCATTCCCTTCTTAATCCTCTACTACTGACTGTTTGGTTTATTAGGATCACAGAGATCACCACACAGCTTCCCCATTACGTCCATGTGTTTTGGGAGAACACAGTTCATAATAGTGTCATTTATCACGTCATGTCAACATTCTCACTGTTTCTGCATCTCAGTGTTCCACTCCATTCACTGTCCCCCACCCCAACCTTCTCATTCATACTTTAGAATAACTATTGGCCATTTAGGTCATTTTCTAAAAGCATATACTACTCAAGGGTGACCTTCTTGACTTTTGGAGCTAACCTGCTATTTAGTTAAAAGATGGCCCTCTGGGAGAGTTTCACTTCAAAGCTGAGAGTAGCTGGGGGCTGTAGTCTCAGGGATGCCTCTCGTTTAACAGACCCAGTGAGACTGGGCGATCTGAGCATTTGCATTTCTGTTCCACATTTTACTTCCTTTCTGCCAGCTCCCCTTGCTATGGTCCTCATTGGAATGCTTGGTTGTGGCAGCCAGGCTCCACCTGGCCTCCAGGTAGGACAAGTGCCATCAGCCCTATCAATAGGCTGCTTCTCTGATTCCTGAGTTCCCATCTTTTTCTTTTGCTCTGGACAAATAGAGATCAGCAGCTTACAGACTTTTAAGACCCTCGAGACGGTAGTTATTCACCATGTTGGGAGGTAGAGCATGAGCTTTAAGAGCTCTATTATGCCAGGTGACTGAATTGCTCCATGAGACTGCGACCTTAAGTCTATAATAAAACTAATCCTGTGAGGTGATTGCTTATGTCTAACAACTACTAGAGCCACTATTTGGAAGGGGTGTGTGTATGTCTGTGTGTATATGTGTGTGTGGGAACCTCAGCCAGCCTCTTTGCTTTTGAGTCGAAACCAGTTCATGTCTGACCCTCCAGTAATCTCAGTACATTTCCCATCTTTCTCCTTTGGAGCCACTGGTGGATTTGAACTGCAGGAGAGGTACTACCATTGGTTAATAGCACACTCCCTACCCACTAAGCCACCAGAGGTACTACCATTGGTTAATAGCACACTCCCTACCCACTAAGCCACCAGAGGTATAGTTACATAATTAGTTATATATTCCTAAGAATTTGCCACAAAATTATATATAACATTACATAGTTATATATTTCTAAGAATTTGCTACAAGATTATATATAACAAAACCTCAAAATGTATTGCTGTCAAGCTGGGAGTTTTAGAGCTGACCCTTCCTTGGGTTTCCAAGGCTGTAAATAGCTCAGGATGAGATTGCCCATCTTTTCCCCCTAAGAGCTGCTGGTGAATTTGAACCACCAGAGAGGCATGACTTTTGGGGCTAGCAACACAGCTCTCTTATGGACCATGCCACGGCAGCTCCAGTGAGAGACAGCATAGAATTGACCAATACATCCTTTTTTCTTGTGGACAACTTAGTGACATCAGTTACAGAAGCCAAGTTGTGTACACGTCCCTTTCCCATCACCCTAAATTAAATGCTTGTCTCACTCTTACCCATAGCATGCTTTGAGAATGGTTAAAGACTTTAGGTCTGGTGGGGCTGGCCAGAGTCAGGGTCAATATATAGTGATTTATTGTAATGTGTTCTAATCATGCCCGCACAATACCATTGAGACCCCTGCTTTATCCCCTGCTTTGCAGATGAGGACGCTGAGGCCCAGAGAGGGGAAGTGACTTGCCCGGGCTCACACAGCAAGGATTGTGGAGCAGGGCTTCTTGTCCAAGACCCCTGACTCCACTCCTGGTGCTCTGCTGAGATCGCAGGCTGCCTCCCAGGTCCTCTGGGACAGCCCCTGCTTTCCTCGAGGTAGGTGATGATGGCTCATTCAGGGCTGCTGAGATGAGGGAGCCGGGAGGGGCAGCCATGATGGGAGGAGACTCCAGCCACGCTTGGTGGGAAACAGAGTGAATCAGGGCGGTAGAACCACAAAGGGGTGGCAGGACCATGGGTGGCACATGGCAAGTATTCACCTTGATGTCCTCTGCTCTTCCCGTCTCTGGGTCTTACAGATATCCATCTCAGATATCTCAGAACTCTTGAATAATCACTCATTCATGCATTCATTAATTCATTCAACTTCTTTTTTTTGTAAATTATTTTTATTACTTTTTGTGAGTGTACCTCAAATCAGATCTGACTGGTACAGGAGGAGATTGCCCCTCCTTCTCCAGCAGAGCATCTGGTAGATTCAAACCACGTACCTCTGGGATTGCAGTGCAGCTTTTTACCACTAGTCCACCAGAGCTCCCTTTCATTCAACTTCTTAATGAGCACTTCCTGTATGCCTCAGCCTGGGCTAGGTACTGGGAACCCAACAATGAACAAGACACCCACAAGAGTGATAAAAGAATGGTACAAATGGAAAAGTCCTAACTGGGACACATGTTCTCAAGGAGTGGCATGAATGTCCGGGAGATTTGGCCCCATAAGAGGAGTCAGGAATATGTCTTGAAGGTGATTTTTGAGCTGAGGACTGAAGGAGGCATGCATGGGTTAGTTACCCTGGTGAAGTGGTCAAGGGAGAGCATTCCAGGCCTAGGGAACAGCATGGGTAAAGGTCCTGTGGCTAGAGTTAGCTCCTAGCAATCTCTCCTTAAATGCCTTTCAGCTGGGTCATTCCCTTGACCTGGGTCATTTAAACAGAAAGATCACTAGATCACTTCAAAAGAAAGAGCTGCTTTTAGCTTCTTCCTCTGGTGTTAGATAACTTCTATCAGGGCATCATAGTTTCTTTGAGTATGTGCTCATTTAATAATCCATCAAGGAGCTCCACTCTGCGCTGAGTCCTGGGGACATGGACATGACTTAGATACCACCCTGTCTGTAAACAAGGGGCAGCAACATTGACTTGAGGGGAGTAGGGGGCCCAGCGCTTCAGTTTATGTTTCTTCTGTGTCTGGCCCTGTACCAAGGAAGCCCTTTATAGAAGCCATCATTCCATTCTCATTTTAAAGGTGAATAAACCAAGACCCCCAGAAGCCAACTCACTGAAGATCCCATAGCACCCCGTTTTTGGACTTCCATTTTTCCATCTGTAGAATGGGTAGAGCTGAAACCCATTTAAGGGGCCCAGGAGGCCCTGCCTGTGCCCAGTGCCCCCTTTTCACCCAAGGATCCTCTCTTGCCTTCAGCCAGGACCATGGGCAGCAACAAGAGCAAGCCCAAGGATGCCAGCCAGCGGCGGCGCAGCCTGGAGCCCACCGAGAATGCCCACGGTGGTGGTGGAGGGGCCTTCCCCACCTCACAGACCCCCAGCAAGCCAGCCTCTGCCGATGGCCACCGAGGCCCCAACGCGACCTTTGTCCCAGCAGCTGCTGAACCCAAGCTGTTTGGAGGTTTCAACTCCTCGGACACAGTCACCTCCCCGCAGAGGGCGGGGCCGCTGGCTGGTCAGTGGGCCTGGAGTGAGGGTGCTGGGTGTGTGTGTGGGGGTCCTGTCCTTTCCCGCTGGGCAGAGGCCATTCTGCCCTGGCATAGAGACACCCTTTGGGCTGTTTCTTTCTGTTTCTCAAGAGGAAGAGCTAGTCATCATGGGGAACTTTGGGGGTTTTCTTGAGCCTGTGGGTCAGGAGAACTCGGTGAGCTGTGAAGGGTGGGACACCACACACATTTGAGGACACATTTCCTCCCCTGCCCACCCCCCCCATGGCTCTTGGGTTCATGACTCAGATACAGAATGTTAGAAGGTCTAGCGATGTAGGAGTAGAAGAGAACACTAGAAGGGGGAAGCGAGGCTCCAAGAGGGGCCAAAGGACTCCTCAGGACACTGTGGGGACCACATTTGAGGCCATGCCTCATGGTCCATGCCACACACCCCGCTCGGGTCGGTCCTCAGGTAGGTCAGGATAGGGAGCCAGTGTGTGGCCGAGGAGACCCTGTGGGTGACCAGGCTCAGTTTGGGAAAGGGAACTGGCTTCCTGTGAGGTTTGGATCAAAGTTGTTGAGATGCCCCTTGCGCCCTCTTCTGGCTCCTTGGGGCATAGCAGCTCCAGATAAAGGATTCTTAGAGGAACAAACTAAAGGGAAAATAATACCTCAGCACACTCAGAATGTCACACACGTGGGTATATACACACAACCAACAGCTTATTCACAGACACCCTCGGAGTCACAAAGACAGGCACAGACCCACAAACATGCTTGTTTATTAGCCAAGGACATGCTTGTTGGCCCCTACTATGTGCTGGGGACAGCACCTGCAGCATGTCCCCCTGAAATATCCCACCCTCTCCGCAGGTGGAGTGACCACCTTTGTGGCCCTCTACGACTATGAATCGAGGACAGAAACTGACCTGTCCTTCAAGAAGGGGGAGCGGCTCCAGATTGTCAACAACACGTGAGTTGTCTCCTTCCTTGTTGCCGTACAGGACCCCCCTCCCCCCACCTGGGCCAGAGCCACCTCTGAGCGTCCCTAGATGGAGCCTGACCACCCCCGGCCTGGGCCAGAGCCACTGAGCGGCCCTGGCTGGAGCCCGAGAGCATCAGGATGGGCAGTGGGCTGAGTGTCAGGGTCCAGAGTACCTGCAGGCAGGCTGTCAGCTTCCTAGTGGGTGGGAGGGCGATCCAGGTGGGGGTTGTCGACCTGGGGCTCCAGGCAGCCAGGTATCTGGGCCCAGTATGTATAAATGGGGGGGCAGGGAATGAATATTCAGAACCCCAGTCCCAGACCCTGGGGAGAGACATGTGGTCAGGGAAGAACTGGACCCTGATCCCAGGACTATACTCTTATTGTGAGCTGGTGTTGGAAGGCAGGGACATCTAGAGTCCCCAGCTAGGAGGAGAGGGCCCACACTGGGACAGTTGGGATAAAGTATCTGATCTGAAGAAAGGTCAAGATGGGGCATGGGGACAAGCTATGGAGATGAGATGTGGGGGTGGGGGTGGGGAACTGTGAAAGTGTTAGATTCACGTCCAGGATTCCAGCTTTGGAATAAGGTAGGAGGCAGCCTAGAGCCCAACTGGTCTAAGGAAGTCTGGGTGCCTCCTGCAAGCTTTGGGGTCCCTGAGGGCAGGGAACAGGCAGGAGTGAAGCCAGGGTGAATGCGAGGCCCTAACTCTTGGGTGAGGGTTCTCCTGTCCCCTCCCACTTCTCTTGCCCCAAGAACACAGAGAGGAGGTGGGCAGGGCAGGGCTTGGGAGTGGACAAGAGGTGTAATGCTTTATGGGTAACTAGGAGTTCAAACATATGCCCGGTGCAGGAGCAGGGCTGCCAGCAGAGGGCAGGGCAGAGCCTTTGGCCCCACTGCTATCCTGCTGTCCCCTTGGCAGGGGCTCCTGTGGGAGGCCCACCCTTCCCTAGTCCCGGTCCACGCTTGCTTCCTCCAGCCCTCTCTCAGCCTCTCCCTCTTTCTGCTTCTCTCTCGCTGGCCTTTAGGAGGAAGGTGGATGTCAGGTGTGTACGCACTATGGGGGTAGTGGGCTGGGGAAGGGGTGGCGCTTTGCTGGGTTGGAGAGGGGTACTGTTTGCATGTGCTCCCACCCTCAGTGGCCCTGCCTGTGGTCTCTGCCTCCTTTGGCTGCATCCCCCTCCCTCCCCAGCTTTCCCAGCTTAACTTGGCTCCACGCACCAGTTTGACCAGGCCCCAGACCCTGAGACCAGGCTGACGGGGCGGGAGGGTCCTCCCATCGTCTTTCCATTCACCATCCCACCCCCTCCCCATCTTCCTGCCCTCACCTTGAGTGCCAGCTGCCTGCAGGGCCCGTGTGGGGCTGCGAGGAGGTCTTGTCCACACTTCCTGTTACTTAGTATGACCAGAGCCAGCCCTGATCCCCAGTCCAGGCTGCGGGGCAGGCAGAGGCTGGGGCTAGCTCAGCGATAGGGAAGGCCTGTGGTGCACTCTTCTCTGGTGGGGACAGGAGCCCTGAAGGAAGGACAGTTGTCTGGGAGGTGGACGTCTGATTGCAGGAGGAAGGGGAATGGAGGGAGTTGGCACCTGCAGGCCTGCGGAAGGCTAGGGGGCGCTAGAGAGTAGAGTCCGTCCCTGAACATCCCCAAAGGCCTGGCTAAGGAGATGGGACATCAGCATCCCCAAATCAGTCCTGCTTGTTCATGCCTCTCTTGGTGCATGTTACACCTTCTGCCTGAAATACCATCTCTTGCATGTGTGCTCGGCCAATGCCTAGTCACCCCTCACGACCCAGCTCAGGAGCCCCTTCTCAGTGAGGCAGAAGTGAATAGAGGCGTCAGGAATTTTGACCCATGTACTTGCACTCTCTGCTGCTGCCCCACCAAGGTGTAGTGATGAGGTAAAAAGCTGTCTCAATATTGCAGATGAGGAAACTGAGGCTCAGAGAGGTGAAGGCAATTGCCCAAGGTCACACAGCTCCCAAGTGGTAAAGGCAGGAATCTCTCCTCTCCCTCAGACTGTTGTCCAGGGAAGAGACTTCTCCAGCATTCCCTGGCTTGTCAGAGTCCTGGTGCAGCCCTGGCTAGCTCTCATCACCAGCCGGCTAGCTCTCATCACCAGCTCCTTCCATCTGCCTTCCCGGAGGCTGGGGCCTCCATCAGGGCTTCTGTCAATCCCACTTCAGAATTCCCATGGCATGTGGGTGTGTACCCAGCTGCTGGTGGTGAACAGGATGAACCAATCAATAGTGATAAAACTGCTGCCATTGGTCCTGCTTGTGCTGCAGATCAGGTGTGAAGTGGGTCCTGTGCCAAGCGCTTGAGTCCAACGTGACTTTATGGTCTGCACCACCACTGCCCTATGAAGTGGGGACTCTTATACGCTCCATTTTACAGATGAGGAAACTGAGGCCCAGAGAGTTGAAAAGTCTTGTCCAAGGTCACACGGCTAGAATGGCGAAGCTGAGATGGACAGGCAGGGTCCTGGCCTTAGTAGGAGGGCTCAGGGGAGGTGCACAGATGCCAGCAGGAAACAGAGCCACACAGGTGAGGGGACACCAGGATGGTGGCACTACAAGACAGATGGCAGCAATGGGAGGGCAGCTCAGAAAGGACCGTAGCTGCAGCAGATGTGTGGAGCTGGGAGTGGCCAGGGAACTTGATTCTGCCCCTTCCAGCTGCTCTCAGGGGCTGTTTCCTTTCCTCCCTCTGTCTTTCTGTCCAGGCCCTTCCCTCCCTCCTTCCTGCCTCGCTGGGGAGGGTTTGGCCCAGCCTGGAGCTGCCAGCAGGGCTGAAGTGACAGAGCTCCTGTTTTGGAGAGAGGGTCTGCCTCAGGAACCCTTCTCCCCTTCACGACTCTCAAGCCCTCTTTTGCCAGAGGAATTAGTGACACTGGACGTGGAGCTGGTGTTATAGGAGCTGTGTGTGTGAAAGGATCCGGGGGGGCTTAGTGGAAGACGAGCTGACCAAATGGGAGGTGTTCTGATCTCAACTCTGATCCAGGGACCACCCTGCCTGTCCTTCTCGATTGTTGCTTGGGGCTCACGATTCCCTGGGACCGTTCCCCTCCCCTTGTTCATACCTCCCCCTCCCCCTGTTTGAGTGAGGTGGCCTGTGGAATCCAGCCTGAGAAGCCCACCCATGCAGGGCTGGATGCAGGTCAGGGAAGGCGGGGAGCCTGGAGGTGAACCTACCTGTTACTGGGGCTGGGTGAGACCGTCTGGTTCAGGGTCCTCACAGTGGTGACCTCTGGATGACTGGTCCCAGGTCTTAGTCCTCTGAAGTGAGACCCAGGATTCACGGAAACCCCTGAGGTTTGAGGCCTCACTGCCGAGCCTGCTGACCGGGGAATTGGGGCCCCTTGGAGGTGGTCTGCCTCTGGGTTGCGTTCTGAGTTACTCTTTCCTCTTCCACTCAAATTCTAGCAGTTTCTCATGGGGGGGGGGAGCTTTCCAGTGGACAGAGCCAGTCAGTGACACTTGAGCTGTCTGTCCCCTGCCCCCTGGGTACTCTGTTTCCTCTGCCTACCACCAAGTAGGGTCACCTCAGAGCTTCAGACTCAAGGACCCTGCCCTCCTTCTGCCCCCCTCACCTCAGACCACCCAGGCCTGTGGCCTCAGGGCAACTGACCATTTGGTCTACCTGGCCATTGCCTACCCCGTAGCCAGCCTCGGCCCCAGGGCTGCTGGACTCAGGGCTGGCCTCTAGCTCATCTGTTCCCTAAGTGTTCTTCCTGACGAGTCTCATCATCCCAAGTGAATTAAAACTGTCAGTGCCCCAGCATGACACAACTTTCCACAGTGGCCCATAACCCATATCTGCCCAAGGTTTAGCATCCAAAACTGAGGACCCCATGATGCAGAGAGGTGAGGCCAGTTGCCCAAGGCCACACAGCTAGTGGACAGCAAACAGGATGGACAGCTTTAGCTTGGGAACTCCTGGTTCAGCACTTCCCTCTCTGGCCCCACAGGGAAGGGGAGAGGGCTGACAGGGAATGTGTGGTTCCCTTCCCTCCCTTCTGCCTGTCTGATGAGGACCA
This sequence comes from Elephantulus edwardii, assembly GCF_000299155.1. Lineage (NCBI taxonomy): Eukaryota > Metazoa > Chordata > Mammalia > Macroscelidea > Macroscelididae > Elephantulus > Elephantulus edwardii. The sequence goes on from NW_006399765.1 coordinate 10,258,965, forward strand.
GGCCTGGGGAAGAGGCCGGATGCAGTAAATCTGGTAGATTAATGCTGCTGTCAGTTCGGGCTCAGGCGCCGGTTAATGGTTAATGACCCTGCCAGACTAGACTGCTGTGGGAAGCTGTGAGGGCCCAGGGGGAGCAGCCAGCTTGCGGCCACCTGTGGCAGTTTTGAGTCTCCCAGACCTTTGAGACCTAGGAGGTGGGAGTTGCTGCTTCCATTTCACAGGCAGGCAAACTGAGGCACAGGGGGGTCATCTCAGCTGAATCAGACTCACCTGCTGACTGCTTGCCACATATTGCCTATAAGGAGGATTCTGGGAATATGATCTCCTTTTTATAGATAAAGAAATGCAGACTTCTGTGACAATGGGACAATCAAAACAAACTTTCAAGGACTATTCAACCTGAGTCCTTCTGATCATATGGAGATTTTTGGAAGTATTTCTTTGAGTTTATTATGTTTAATTTGTGTATAAAAGATGCTTATCTAGATGATAACGTAATTATGATAAAAACAAAAGGGGGGAAATATGGGAAGCTATACTAAATATTTGTAATAAACAGAATGCTATTTAAATAAAAAAAAAAAGAAGAAAGGGGAAAAAAAGAAATGCAGACTCAGAGAGGGCAGGATGCTTGTCCGAGGCCACACAGCAAATTCTGTGGGAGATGAGAGCTGAGCTTCTTTGGTTTAGGAGGGCGTGGAGGGACGCAGTGGATTTAAAGACAGTTGTTTGGCCCTTTTCTGGCTCATGTGTGAGCACCTACTCAGTGCTAGGCCCTCACAATCCCTGTGAGAAGAAAGGCATGAGTATCCCCATCTCACAGATGAGAAAATTGAGGTCCTGGAGAAGCTGGTATCATGTCCAAAGCAGTCTCACCCTGGGGCAAAGCTCCGGGCCATACGCAAAGCTGAGGCCAAGCCATGGGTGGATCGTGAACCCTTTATTAAGATAATATATCCCTGCCCCCTGTGAAATAAAATCCCCCAAACTGGAACGTGAAACCCAGACTTAAGTGTGGGCTGGCCTTTGCTGGCAAAGTTGGGGTAACACCAGGAGGTTGAGTGCCGCTCTCTTCTGGACCCCTCTTAGCCAGCCTCAGGCACGTGCTCTCTCTGAGGGGCACATGCTCTGCTCTCTGGGGCACATGCTCTCTCCGTGGGGCACGTGCTCTCTCTGTGGGGCACGTGTTCTCTGAGGGGGCCGTGCTCTCTCTGTGGGGCACATGCTCTGCTCTCTGGGGCACATGCTCTGCTCTCTGGGGCACGTGTTCTCTCTGAGGGGCACGTGCTCTCTCTGTGGGGCACGTGCTCTCTCTATGGGGCACGTGTTCTCTGGGGGGGCCGTGCTCTCTCTGTGGGGCACGTG
>NW_006399765.1:10260464-10268186 GCF_000299155.1 Elephantulus edwardii
CTCTCTCTGTGGGGCACGTGCTCTCTGTGGGGCACATGTTCTCTCTGAGGGGCACGTGCTCCCTCTGAGGGGCACGTGCTCTCTCTCTGGGGCACGTGTTCTCTCTGAGGGGCACGTGCTCTGCTCTCTCTGAGGGGCACGTGCTCTCTCTGTGGGCTGTCTGTTCCATGTGGCGGCTCAGGGGCCCCTGGAGCCTAGCCAGCTTGCAAGCCCTGACTCTGTTAAGCAAACCATTTTGTGACCTCTGACCTTAGACTTTGGCCCGGAACTGGTACTACCTGTCTCCTGCCCCCTCCCCCTGCCTTCCTTCCTCCTCTTCCATCTACCCTCTGAGGCCTGGGGGAGGCTGGTTGTACATGACTGCACTGGGGGACCTCCCCACTTCCCCCTTGATCAGCTGTGTGGCTTTGAGTGACTCCCTGCCCCTTGCTTTCCCCATTGGTAAGGCGACAGCCATTGCTATGACTGGAGTCCTTTTTTGTAGCTTTGAGCAAGCCCCCACAGCTCTCTGTGCCTCAGTTTCCCCAATTGTGCAAAGACTGTTTGAGGCTGTTTTGGCGTTACGTGCCCTCAGCCACCTCTGAGCCTCAGTTTCCCCTCATCTGCAAAATGGATCCATGAGGGTGAGACAGAACAGATGCGAGCTAGCACCTCCAAGTGGACACAGTGGAGAGGTGGCTGGTGAATTTGAGCATCTAAGCATTCCTTCCCTTGAGGCAGGACTTGGTCCTTAGGTGTCCCTCTCCCCCAGAAACCCCCACACGAGTGTTCTGAAGTTGCACCATCAGGTCAGGCCATGCAGCCCCAGCCATTCGCCCCTTGGCTTCACTCCATCCAGCAGGGGCCCTGTGGCTTCTGGTTTGCCCTTACCTACCTGTCTGAGTCCAAAGGTCCAATACTCAGACTACACTCTTACAGGTCATTGGGGAGCTCCCCAGCCCTGCCCTGTCATGGCCTTCAAGCTGGCCTGAAGGATCCAGTCAGGGGCCGTTCAGAAGAGTAGTGAGTCAGAAAGCAGGGGCCAGCTTCCGACACTGTGACTGTGAGCAAGGGCCTTTCCTTCCCTGGGCCTGGGCAGGGTGGACGCTCTGTGTGCTGTTTATCTTATCAGGGTAGAGGAGGACTAGCTCCAAACCCCAGCCAGATCTGCTGCTGCCAAGTCAGTTGTTTGAACTGCTGACCTCTCAGTTAGCAGCTGGACACTTTAACCACTGCATAACCAGGACTTCTTCTAAGACAATCTCAGTAAGCACAAGGGAGGAGGGAGTTCCTCTTTGTCAGGAGTCAGGAGCCTGGGTCTGGCTGTGTGACTTTGAGGAAAGGTCTTTGCATCTCTGGCCTCAGTCTTCCCATCTGTACAGTGGGTGTGGGCAGGAGTGGGGTTCTGTTGCTCCACTGTTGAGGTCCCCTCATTCCCTGTGGACTTTCCCCCTGTCCCCTTTGGTTGCTTTGGATGTGAGGCCTCCGCCGGCTGCCCCCCCCCCGATCCCTGGCCCCCAGCAAAGCCTGGCTCTCCTACTCTGTCCCTCGCACTTTCTGCCTCTCACCACCCCCATCTCTGCCTCTTCTCTCCTGTTCTCTTGCTTTCTTCTCCCTCCTCTGTGTCTCTGGACCCCCGCTCCAGCCAGACCTGGTTCACATTCAGATGGCTGCAAAGGTACTTCCATCCCCTCCCCATGCCTACCCCAGCCAGGGGACCCCACCCTGCTGGGAAGCTCCTCCTATTCCCCCGCCCCTCACCCTTTTCCCCTCATGGGCAGTCAGTGTAGATGTGCCCCGGGACTAGGGCCTCTGCCACCTCGGCCCCTCTGACCTGACGCTCTGTGTGACTTTGGGCAAGTCCTAGCTCTCGGGCCTCAGTTTCCCATGCAGATGGGCAGCTGCAGGAGGAGCCCTTCAGGTGGGACCTGTGATTTGTGACAGAAGCAAGCATATGCTTTAGGCTACAGGGTTGGGACCTGGATTGTCCTCAGCCCCTAAGAGAGTCACCCCCTACTTGGACCAGGTCTCGCCAGCCCCCAGGACTGGGCTTCCAAGCCCGGACGGTCACACTTGACATCAGTCTCGGGCAGGAGGCTTCTCTCCTGCTTGCTTGCTCCCGGGACAGTACTCCCTACCTCGCTCCCAAGGCAGCGCTTGGCTCCACTGTTGACTTCCGTTGGAAGGGAAGTAGTTTTCTTCCCTGCCCAGGAGTATGTCCCTGTGGACCAGACTGCAGGACCAAGGTCCATCCTGGGTAAAGGCTGTCTAAGTTGGCTCTGGCAAGGCGGCATCTGGGGCAGGGAGGGGAAGAGTTCCAGGTCAGCTGCCTGTGGCTGGCTGTGTGGCCTCAGGCTGGTGCACTGCCTTCCTGAGCCTCACCCTGCATGGCACCCAGAAGCCTGCAGGCCCCAGGCCCACTGCTGACGGCTCCCTCTCCTCTTCTTCCTCTCGCTCCCCATTTAGAGAGGGAGATTGGTGGCTGGCCCACTCGCTCAGCACAGGACAGACGGGCTACATCCCCAGCAACTACGTGGCACCCTCTGATTCCATCCAGGCTGAGGAGTGAGTATCTGTCCTTGGCTTACCCACCTGCCAACTGCCCAATGGGTCCAGCTTCTCTCCTGGGCTGCCCAGGGCCCCAGGCACATCCCAGGATGAGGCACCATGGGCGAGCGAGGCCTGGATTGCCAACACCTCACCTCTCCTTCTTGTCCAGGTGGTACTTCGGCAAGATCACCAGACGGGAATCGGAAAGGTTGTTGCTCAATGTGGAAAACCCACGAGGGACTTTCCTAGTGCGAGAAAGTGAGACCACGAAAGGTACGAGCAGTCCTGCCAACCCATGAGAACCAGGTCTTTGGTGGGTTGTTGGAACCGGGCATTTAGAAAAATAGAAGTTTGTTATATAGAGTAGGGGGCCAGGGGTACAGCTGAAAGTGAATCTTAGCCTCTCTGGCCCTAGTTTCCGGAAATAAAGTGTGGAGACAGATGCTGAGGAAGTCCAAGGATAGCACAGAAAGGGGCAGGGTGGGTGCTGATCCAGTTGACCCATCTTGTCCTGTTCCCCAGGGGCCTCCGTGGCCGAACTGGGTTCTGGGACCTGACTCTGCCCTCTTCGAATAATGCCAGCCCCTGCTCCTCTCCCACCATCCCTACCTAGAGAATGCAGATCCCCTTTTGTCTCCAACCCCTCCAAAAATGGGTCACAGGTGCTCCTGTTGCCATAGTGATGAAGCTACGCTGCTTCGTCTGGGCTTGGAGCTCACCGGAGCAGAGATAGGTACACAGTGCCCACCACACACACACCTGAGCCTGTGTGTGCATGTACAGGCAGACTTTTGCATGCAGGAGAGGGCTGTGCATGCACTGCTGGGCTTGTCTGTGCAGGAGAAGGCTGTGTGTGCACGGAAGTCGGACATGTGCGTGCAGCAGAGGGCTGTGTGTGCACAGGTGGATGTGTGTGTGCAGGAGTGGGCTGTGCATGTACAGGTGGTTATGTGCATGCAGGAGTGGGCTGTGTGTGAACGGGCAGGCATGTGTGTGCAGGAGAGGGCTATGTGTCCACAGGTGGGCATGTCCATTCAGGAGAGGGCTGTGCGTGCACAGGTGGACGTGTGTGCAGGAGAGGGCTGTGGGTGTACAGGTGGTTGTGTGTGTCCAGGTGGGTATGTGCGTGCAGGAGAGGGCTGTGTGTGCACAGATGTGTGTGGGTGCACATGTAGGAGTGGGCTGTTTGTGCATTGAAGGGCATGTGTGTGCAGGAGAAGGCTGTGCATGCACACGTGGGCGTGTGTGTATGTGCGTGGGCGTGTGTGTATGTGCACAGGTGGGTATGTGTGTGCAGGAGAGCGCTGTGTGTGTGCAGGTGGGTATGTGCGTGCAGGAGTGGGCTGTGTGTGCATGGGCAGGCATGTCCTTGCCTTGAGTGAATTGTGTGGGTGCCTTTGTGCCTGTGTAACTGTGTGAACCACTGGCTGTGGCATCGCAGCAGTGTGCACGGGTGGCCTTGGCTGGGCAAGGTTGCCCGTGTGGGCTTTGGAGAGCGGGAATGTGGGTTCCCTTCCTGTATGCTGAATATCATTGCTTATTGGTAATGAATTGTGCTTCCGACTCAAAAGCACGTGCTTTGAATCCCTCTGAAAACCCATGAGAGTCAGCTGTGAGTCAGTTCTGACTAGATGGTACATAATAATAACCACCTTCCAGAAAGCAGGTCTGCGGGCTGAGGGCTAGACTTCCAGCTCAGTGCTGCATTCTGTTGGACCAGGCTCCTGGGCAGGAGGACCTCTAGTCAGAGGACTTCTCTGACCACTGGGTCATCTGCTCCCCACGCCCTCAGCTCTGGGGATCCCCCTACTTACTCTCTGATGCCTCTCTAGGCATCTTGGGCTCGAGGCAACAGAGGCTCCAACCAGCTGGACATGAGGAAACTTTTAGCCAAAGCTTTTCCAGGCTTAAAGGAAGCAGGATGGGGCTCACAGGGCTGATCCAGTTCAGCCTTAGCCGCTCCCAGGATACCTCCAGCACCTAGTTTACCTGCAGTTACCACCACAGCTTGACCTGAACCTCATTACAGGAGGGAGCTGGGGCAGAGACAGGACCCCATAGGCGATCGAGAGAGGGGCACAGGGGGCCAGGGATACACAGCTGCTGGAATCATTCCCAGTCTCCCAGTAGTTACTTAGTGAACACCTCCTCTGTGCCAGGACCTCTTCTCTGTGGCCTCATTGAACCTCCCAGGGATTCTGGGAGTATCCTCCTTGTGCAGAGGAGAAACTGAGGTCCAGCGAGGTCTGGTCACAGCGAGGATGCACACACAGGGTGCACACCAGAGTCAAGTGCATGGCAAGAGTCTGTTCAGGGGTCACTCTCTTGACCCTACTTCGGTGGCTGTCCCAAAGCTGAGTGCGAAGAGGTGGACCCGCACTGCATCTGTCCTCTGCCAGTTGCTCACCTCCTAGGCCTCCCTTCCCCCTGCTTTGGGCAGATGCTGACGTCCCCCAGCTGTGCCAGTGGGTGGCCTGGTGGTCACAGCTCCCCTCTCCCTGCCCTGCAGGTGCCTACTGCCTCTCCGTGTCCGACTTCGACAACGCCAAAGGCCTCAATGTGAAGCACTATAAGATCCGCAAGCTGGACAGCGGTGGCTTCTACATCACCTCCCGCACACAGTTCAACAGCCTGCAGCAGCTGGTGGCCTACTACTCCAGTGAGTGCGGCCATGAACACGGGGCGGGGCTGCCCCCCAGAGACCCCCTAGGGCTGAGGTGCTGTCCCTGCTGCTCCCTCCACCTCCTCCTCCTTCCTGCTCTTCTTTCCCCTTCCCCCCTCTTCCTCAGACCCTCCTCTCCCCATCGCCTCTGCAGCTGGCTGGTGAGGAGGGGGCTACATGGAAGAGCACCAGAGCTGAAGGGAGGGGGCATGGGCTGGTGTCATTTGTCTCCACAGCCTCAGGCTGGTTTGAACCAGTTACTGGGAGAAGAGGAGGGGGAGGCAGGATCGATTGCAGCAAAGAGCAGGCAGCAGAGGCAGCACACTCTTGGTGCTCGTGTGTGTGTGTGTGTGTGTGTGTGTGTGTGTGTGTGTGTCTAGGGCACCGTTGTGGGGTGCGTGTGCAGCAGTGTGGCCGATCCATTGGGATATCTAGGACGCCTGGTCCCTGCGGTGCTGTGGGCCTGTATGTCCACACAAACGTGGGTCTCCGTGGGCAATGGGCCCCCCTCTGCTTAGCCTAAGAGCCAGCCACTCTCCCCCTGCTGCCTCACTCTGCTGCCCAGGCTTCCCTCTCGGATCCACCATTACGCTCCCTTCCCTCCACAACTGAACACCGCAGACTTAATTGTGAACCTTAAGTCAGAGCATGGCACCCTGTTCCCCTGATAAAAACCCTCCAGGAGCTACATTGAAATCTTAGAAAGACCCCAGTCTGGCTTCTGAGGCTCCGGGTGGTCTAAGCTAGCCACCTCCCACGTTCACCACCTGTCTGCTTCCTCACAGCCTCTCCAGCCCCTTTCAGTTCCCATAACCCTCAGGGCCTTTGCACTGGGTGCAGGCTGTGGTGTGCTTGAAGTGTTTCCTCAGGTAAATGACACCTCCACAGGGAAGCCTGCCAGGACTCCACCAAGCCCACCTTCTGGGTTTGTAGTACCAGCCTAAGTAGCTACCCCTTAAAATCTGATGACTGAATGACTCAGTGAGCAGATGCCTGAGGCAATGCGGTCCTGTGTGTGGTGTGTGCACATACACCTGACTTTGAGGACATCGTAGGTGTCCCCAAAGCCTGCGAGCACACAACATACAGTGCACACGTGTCATATGACAGGGAAGCCCGTGGTGGCTGCCCCTCTGGAACTCTGCATCTCTGCCTCTGTCCTCAGAACATGCCGACGGCCTGTGCCACCGCCTCATCACTGTGTGCCCCACGTCTAAGCCACAGACTCAGGGCCTGGCCAAGGACGCCTGGGAGATCCCCCGGGAGTCACTGCGGCTGGAGGTCAAGCTGGGCCAGGGCTGCTTCGGGGAGGTGTGGATGGGTAAGCCAAGCACCCTCGAATTCCAACCCCCTGGGCTGAGTACCAGGCTGATGGCATTCTTTGTGCTCCCCTATCTCTTCCTTATAACCCCACAACCCCTAGTGAACAGGGCCCTGTTTTAACATCCTTCACTGGGGGCTGGCCCTGAGGGGGTGTGTAGCCGCTCTTCCATGAACTGCACTGGGCTGTAAGGTGAATGGGTGGGCTGGATTCTCAATAGTCCACACCTCTGCAGACCACAGCATTTGTCTGTCAAGAACTCCCTGACCCCGAGCCCCGGGGGGCTCCCATGACCTGCCATGTAGTCTGAGGCAGGTGACTTTAGTCTTCTTAACTGTAAAACAGGGCTGGTGATAACAGGACCACCTGGCCCTGCTTGGAAGGGGCCCATGCATTGATATTTAGCCGGGACAGAGGGGAATACTGGGATGTGGCGTGTTCAGTTAATGATCTCCAGTCCAACCCTGGGGGAGCCCCCTCTTTCAGTGAGAGAAATGGCCATACTGCCTCAGAAAACAAATACCACATGGCCCTGCGGAAGCCCAGGCCCCTCTCTCTGCTGACCCAGAGAGAGCCAGAGGTTGGACGGGGGTGGGCGTGACAGGTGCCTGGGGTTTCAGCGGTGGGGACACGGTGTTCAAGGTTATTCCATCTGAGCCACATGTTCACATTATATCACTATGACCCCTTTCTTCCCTTCAGAGGGATGGTGGCAAGGGGCTCCGGGTAGACAGCTGCACTTCAGGGACAAAGGTCTGGAGGGTGGAGGTCAGGCCAAGCCAGGGGAGGGGAAGATGTGGGCTTTGAGATGCTGGGAGAGGAGAGGGATGAGACACACAACCTAACATGAAACAGGGACCTGAGCAAAATCAAGCCTTCGATGGCTGCAGCTCTCGTCTTTGACGGGGTATCATTTGGGACGATGTCACAGGTCATCCGTTCCCTCCCTAGCTGCTCCAGGTGGGCCGCATAGATGGGCCTGAACCTACCACTCAGATGAGACCCAGAGACGGGGATAGGGTAGGCCCAGCAAGTACAAGAACCCTGGTTTAAAATACGGCTCCCAGGGGAGCTCTGATGGCCTAGAGGCAAGGAGCTGCAACTACAATCCCAGAGGCGCACAGTTCGAATCCACCAGATGCTCTGCCGGGAAGGAGGGCCAATCTCCTCCTGTACCAGTCAGATCTGATTTGACGGTACACGCGCGCGC
>NW_006399765.1:10268286-10277095 GCF_000299155.1 Elephantulus edwardii
CACACACACACACACACACACACACACACACACACACACAATAATACGGCTCCCCCAGGGCCCTGCAATTAAAAGCCCAGATAATAATAACAGCGTAACTGCAGCTGTCATTTACAAAGCTGTCACAGCAGACCTGGCCCAGTGCCTGAAATCTCAATCCTCAGTCAGGCAGTGGTGTCAGCTCTGTTTTGTTGTTGCTATGAGGTGGCACCTCCATCACGTCCATTCTGACTGACAGCAGCCCTGGCCAGTCCTGTGCCATCTGCCCCTTGTTGCAGCCACCACGTCCCTCCATCTCATTGAGGGCCCTCCTCACTTTCCCTGACCCTCTTAGTCATGGTCTCCTTCTCTAGGGACCAGCCAATTCTCAGAACACGTCCAAGTGAGTGAGATGAAGTTTTGCCATCCTTACTTCTAAGCAGTGTTCTGACTGTTCTTTCAAGATAGATTTCTTCATTCTTCTGCTAGCCCATCTATTCCATAATCTTCAAAATCATAATTCAAATATGTCAGTTCTTTGGTCTTCCTTATTTGTTGTTCAGCTTTTACAAGCATATAAGAAAAGGCTATGGCTCAGGCCAGGTGCACCCTAGTCCTCAAAGTGACACTCATGCTCTTTAACACTTTAAGGAGATCTTTTGCAGCAAATTATGTTATTTGATTTCTTGACTACTGCTTCTATGGATGTTGATTGTGGAGCCAAGTCAAATGATATCCTTGGTAACTTCAACTCAGGAGACACTTTAGCATCCCCATTTTCCAGCTGAGGAAACTGAGGTTCAGAGAGGGGAACTGATTCGTCCATGATTTCCCTGCTGGCAGGAGGCAGAGGAAGGAGTTCAGCTCCTGCTGGTCAGACCTCCAAGGCTCAGGCTTAGTTCCACGCTGAGTCGTTAAGAGGACGTGGGTGACCTCAGACCTCTTCACCCCCACCCCCACCCCCACCAGGACACAGTTTATTTGCTTACTCATGAGACACTTTCAGCACCCAGCTGAGAGATTTATTGAGGCACCAAGACCACTCAAGGTGGAAACAGTCACGTTAGAGCCCTGGCCTCCCCTCTCCCCTAACAGTCGTAGTCCTAACAGCCACAGCCAAAGAACCAACAGAGATGTCTCAGAAAACGCGCAGCCCGAGTGCTCCTTAGAGGCAAAGATGACGAAGCGTTGTCTCTCATACCTTGGGCGTGTTGCTAGGAGAGGCTATTCTTTAGAAAGGGTCATCATTCTTGGAAAGGTCAGTTAAAGAGAGGAAGACCTTCCATGAGATAGATTGACACAGTGACTGCAGCAGTGGGCTCAGATGTGTCCGAGATGATGAGGATGGCATGGGAGGGCAGGGTTCAGATCTGTTCGTAGGCTTGCTGTAAGTCATGCTCAGTGGCATCTAACAACAACAGCCGCCATTCCTTAAACATGTGCCAGAGACCCCTATAGTTCTTGTAGGAGTCCTGGGAGGAAGGTACCCATTTTACAGATAAGGCGCCTGAGGTGCACAGAGGGTCTGGGCCTTGGCATAGTGGGCTACGTGGCATGGGAGGCCAGAGCTGAGGTTGGCATACAGACAGGGAGATCCGATCCCTGTGGGACAGGGTGAGGGATGAGAGCCGCATCTGAGCTGGCCTGCTGTGCCCCTCCCCTCACAGGGACCTGGAACGGCACCACCAGGGTAGCCATCAAAACCCTAAAGCCAGGCACGATGTCACCGGAGGCCTTCCTGCAGGAGGCACAGGTCATGAAGAAACTGAGGCACGAGAAGCTGGTGCAGCTGTACGCCGTGGTGTCTGAGGAGCCCATCTACATAGTCACCGAGTACATGAGCAAGGGTAAGGCCGAGAGGACCCGGACACAGCTGTGCTCTCCATGGGGCCCCAGTCTAGAATGGACGTCTCTACGGAATCAAATTCTCCTGTCAGCTGACAGCTAGGCCCAGACAGAGTGGCCTTTTCCCGGTCAGCCTCGCCGTTCGTCTTGTCTCCTTGGTTCGTTTTCTAAAGCCCCATTGCCTTTCTGGGCCAGAAGAGAACTCCCCTCCTATCTACACTGGCTGCATCCAGACTGAGCCCCTGACTTGACCTTTGGTTAATGTTTAAATTAGGTATCAGTTGGTAAAATTCCACTTGGCTGAGGTTTTAAGAGTTCAGTGAGCTTTATGAGGGGGTTGTTCTGTGTACCCCTTTATTGCAATCAAGTTATAGAACATCACTATCACCCTAGAAGCTTCGCCCACACCCCAACCTCTGCCAACCCCTGAGCTGTCTCTGTCGTGCTAGGCTTTGCCTCCTTCCAGGCTCCGTAGATTCCGTTTTCTCAGCTGTGGTTCATGCACATTGTTTAGTGTATCGGTAGTTGATTCCTTTTAATTGCTGGATTGTATAATGGCAATGAAAGATAGAGAGAGATGGAGGGAGGGAGAGAGATTGTATTGTAATAGGAGTCACTGTGGCCCAGCTCTTCTCTGCTAACCAAAAGATTAGTGGTTCAAAGCCACCGAGAAGCTGTGTGAAATAAAGACCTGGCAGTCTGCTTCCACAAAGATTACAGCCAAGGAGACACTGTCACAGGGGACTGGCTGCTGCAAGTTGGACTTGACTTGAAGGACACAGTAACAGTGACAGAGTTCTACTATTGGATGTGCCACGGTCATGGTCATTTGGGTTGTTTCCCCATCCTGTTTGCGCTTTGAGTGAGAAATGCTGAGCTAGGGAGAGATTGTCTTCAGAGATGGGTTTGTACCAAGAGGCCAGTCTGCTGGGGTGGGCAGGACCCAGCAGTCACTGCTCCCAGCCCCAAGAGAGCTGGCCAAGTGGGGCGCAGGCTGCAACCATGTCTCTCTATCCAGGGAGCTTGCTGGATTTTCTCAAGGGGGAAACGGGCAAGTACCTGCGGCTGCCTCAGCTGGTGGACATGGCTGCTCAGGTAAGTCTCCCTCCCTCTGCCCCGCACATTCCCCGTCATGACTCAACCAACTCTTGCTTCCTGTGTGCCTCTTCCAGGAAGTCTGCCTTGGTGGTCCTCCTATTTGTGGCTATTGCTGCACGTGGGCCCTCTTATAGGAGAGGATTTGCTGACCTCTCCACCCTTGGGGATGACCCTATCCTGTGATTCAGGGAAGGGTGTGAAGTGGTCCTGAGCCAGGCTCTGGGGCTTCTCCACAGATCGCCTCCGGCATGGCGTACGTGGAGAGGATGAACTACGTCCACCGGGACCTCCGTGCAGCCAACATCCTGGTCGGAGAGAACCTAGTGTGCAAAGTGGCCGATTTTGGGCTGGCACGACTCATTGAAGACAACGAGTATACCGCACGCCAAGGTGGGCAGGGCGGCCGCTATGTGCTGTGCGGCCGTGGGCAGAACACGCTCCTTCTCTGAGCCTCAGTCTCTTTGCTGGCCACAAGGGGAGGACAGTGGATCTGATCTAGCAGAGCGGTCTTGACGCTGACACACACCTGACCTCTCTCGCTCCTGCAGGTGCCAAATTCCCCATCAAGTGGACAGCTCCAGAAGCCGCCCTGTACGGCCGCTTCACCATCAAGTCAGATGTGTGGTCCTTCGGGATCCTGCTGACGGAGCTCACGACGAAGGGACGGGTGCCCTACCCTGGTAAGAGCCTACGTCCAGTCTCTGAGTCCCTCTGCCCAGTGGCCTTGGGTGAGCCCCACCCCCTCCTGGACCTCAGTTTCCCTCCCTTTATAACGAAGAGAAGGAACATCCAATCGTAGGCTCTCTCTGTGATCTATGTGCTCAGCCCTGGGGTGGGACTTGCCCTTGGCCACACTGACCTGTCCTAGGAGGAAACCCTTTTGTCCACATCCACATCTTTGTCCCCATCACCTTCCTCCTCAAAACCACACTCCTCATGTGTGCCCTCCTCCAGGGATGGTGAACCGAGAAGTGCTGGACCAGGTGGAGAGGGGCTATCGGATGCCCTGCCCACCCGAGTGCCCCGAATCCCTGCACGACCTCATGTGCCAGTGCTGGCGGAAGGAGCCAGAGGAGCGGCCCACCTTCGAGTACCTGCAGGCCTTCCTGGAGGACTACTTCACGTCCACCGAGCCTCAGTACCAGCCCGGCGAGAACCTATAGGGAGCAGGCCCCAGGCTGGACTGGCCTCTTGGCTTAGACCCTGGGCAGGCAGCCGCTCAGATGAGTTCCTGCCTCCCTCAGCTGCCCTCCACCCGTCCTTCCTCCCGGGGCCCGAGTTGCCGGGCACAGGCCCCCCCCCTTTGTGGCTGGAAGGGCTTTGGGGTCCAGGGCAGCTGTTGAGAGTTGAGGCTGGTATGGCGACTGTCCCCAGCTCTCTCTGTAGTCACATGCCTGCCTCCTGCATTCATCCTTGAGCTCTGTGGGTCTCCGAAGGAGGAAGTGGAAGAAGGGCTGGGGCAGGGACCCCTTATCCTAGCCTCAGCCTACTTCACACGTCTGATTCCTCCACTTCACATGCCACCCCAGGTCTGTCTTCAGAGCTGGCCAAAGAACTTTCCAAAGAGGAGTGATGCTCCTAGCCCTCAGCCTGCCCCCCACCCTGCCCCCACCATCTGTTTCCGAAACATCCCTTGGAGGCCCCCGCGGGTCTACCCCTGCTGTCTGCAGTTGGTGGGGCAGCCATAGGACCAGCTGAGCTTGATGATGATGGGCGATGTGGATTCTCCTCTCAACCCGTCATGCTTAGACCTGGGACCCTGAGACATTACAAGTTCAGCCCCCGTGGGGAAGCAGAGTCCAGAGAGGGACTGTGACTTGTCCAAGGCTGCAGAGCAGTTCAGGCTCAAAGTGGAATTGGAACCCAGGACTCCCTGTGTCTTCCTCAGGAACCAATGAGGTTTGTCCTTGGAGGCTTCTTAGACAAGCTGGGGCAGCCAAGGGGCCTAGCAATGATGAGAGAAAGTACTGTTGCCACTCCTGGCTGCAAAGCTCAGCCAGGCTGGCATGGGAGGAGGGTGGAGGGGGGTGAGCAGGAGCTGAAGGGTAGAAGCTGCAGGGAGGCCTGCTTCAGCTGGAAGCAGTTGGGTGGTTTTTGACCTTCGGAGCCAGTCAGCCATGAAAATGAGTGAGCTCTCAGGCTCTGGGGGCAATCAAGCAGAACTAGAGCTAAGAGGCTAGGAGGTCCTGACCTGGCCTCAGGGACCCCAAGATCCTTGTCCCATTTTGTCCTATGGCATTTCAAGGCCAAGTCCCTGCATTCTTCCCAAGTCACCTCTGAACTCCCAAGCAGAGGAAGGTGTGCCATGCTGGGTGAGAAGATGAGGGTGCCCGCTGTTGTGCACCAGGACTGGCTGTGTGACCTCGGGCAGTCTCTGCCCCTCTCTGGGCTGCAGTGTCTGCTTTCTTATCACATACCCATGGCCTCCACAATTGCTCAGCTTCCTGCCTGGCATCCCATAGTGAGTCCAGCCTGAGGGGCATCAGGATTCTATGGTTTGGCCATCCCTTGCTATTCAGACTAGGGTATATGGCAGCCTTTCCTGGGGCCTCAGTGTACCCATCTGTAAAAGGGGTGGCTGACAATGGCCATCTTGCCAAGGGCCCCTATGTGTGTGTATGTGTGTACACGTGTGTGTGCCTCCATGTGTGTCCATATTTAACATGTAAAACTCCCCAATCTGTCCCCACCTGACACGTTGTACATTTCACCCACGGCCCCCATCATAGCAATAACATGCCCGCTGTCTGGGATTCTTGAGCCAGCCAGGCCCTGCCAGCAGGGAAGGAGGCCAAGCAGTGCCTGCCAACGAAATTTCAACTTTTCCTCTCATTCATGTGTATTACCAAGTCTTCTCCCATCCGTCCCAGTCCGCTGAGGGCTCGTTCACCCCAGCGTGCCCTCAGAACCCTCTCCCACTGCCCAAGGCCCTTTGTACAAGGTGCCCTAATACTGTTCTGTTTCCTTTTTTAAAAAAAAAGAAAATCAGTGTTTTGTAGATTTCAGATGACTATGCAGAGGCCTGGGAGCCCTGGCTCTGGGCAGGACCTTGGGGGTCCCACATTCCATGGCCCAGGCTTGGGGGAGGGAGGGAGGGCCCTAGAATTGGTTGTAAATACTTTGCATATTGTCTGATTAAACACAAACAGACCTCAGCGTTTGGCAAGTGATTTCTTGAGTATTTGATGTGTGTTGGAAAAATGGCTGTGGGGATGTGAGCACAGATTGTGTCCAGGGGTTCTCAGTCCTGGCCATCCTGCTGACTGGAGGGTTTCAGGCAAGGGGGTGACATGACCAGATTGAGGACAACAGTGGCACCTGCGGTTGTGTCTTGGGGTGAGTAGAAACAGCTAAAGCCTGGTTTGTTCCTGAGACCCACCAGCTGAGGGCCAGGTCCCTAAAGCATGGGAGGTGGAGGTGGAGGGTCTTGACATGCTGGGGGACCTGATGGGCCTGTCAGGTCTGAGGGGAACTGCCAGTGAGTTCATAAGGAGATGAAAAATAGAGGATGTGTCTGTGAGTGTGTGTGAGAGGGGGGAGCAGAGTTGACAACAGTTACAGACATTGGGGAAAATCTCCAGGCCCACTCAAGACTCACTTCTCGGGCTGCCCTCTGTCCACTTCTTTAGATAGTCTTGCCCAGTTTCTGCAGCCCCTTCACTTTTCCTTTCTGGTTTCAACTGGTTTGGCTCTTATTTTAAATGCAGTTTTTCTTTTTGATAATAGGTCGCCCCCTTCCCTCCTGCAATGGCTTAGAGGCTGGCGTACATTTCCAGGTTTGTCTGTCTGACCTGCCGCCTGCATGCTGCCTCAGGGTCTGTGTGTCTCCTTGTCCCTGTTTCTGTGTCTCTGTCTCTCTCTTCCAGATACTCATTTACTAGCTTTCTGAGTTTCAAGCCTGTTCATGTTTGATGCATTCATACATAAAGTCTCAGGGAAGGTTTCCCCTGGCCCAGTCCTCCCCTGTCTCCTGTCTGTCCTTCTGTACACAGGCCTGTCTTCCTACAGCTCCCCTCTCCCTCCTCCACAATCTCAGAGGCCCCACTCCCACCGTTGCTCATCTCTGTGTGTTATGTAACATATGTATCTGTGTGATGTGTGTGCTGTGTCTTGTGTACATGGTGTGAATGGTGGACTGTGTGCTGTGTGTGTGTGACACCTCACATCTCTGTCTCTGCCCAAGACGTTTTATCTTTCTCTGGGATCCCTTTCATTCAGTCAGTCAGACCACAACAGGACTTGTGGGGCCTGAGTATGTCTGTGTCTGCCAGGGAGCTCGTTCTGGCTTTTTGTGGGCTGAGCCTCCTGTCCCTTTGAACCTTGTCTGCTGTTGAGTCCTGTCCCCAAGTCACATGCTTGTTGAGCGGACCCTCCCCCCCTTGCCTGTCCACTTCTCTGCAGCTCCACCTTATGGGGTCATCGCCATTGACTGCAAGTTCTGTTTCCTTTCGTTCCCTGGGCTCTTGTTAAACCGTCCAGGGTGGAGCAGCTGCTCCTGACTCCTCTCTCTCTCTCTCTCTCTCTCTCTGTGTGTGTGTGTGTGAATGCATGTTTGTGTTTGCACGCTCACGCAGGACAGAGACACACAGTCACCTGCCCTTGATTATCTCTGAGATGACCACATAACTTTGAATATGGCATTTAGATGTACACACAGAGAATGTATACGTATCACATACACCCCCAGAGGGCCTGGGCTTGAACCCCTCTCTGCTGGGTTCTGGGTTTTAGTGCTTGTTCTATGATCCACCCTCATTTGTCCTTCCACTGCGTCTGTTAGTCCCTGTTAAATCTCCTTTGTGGACTAGAGCCCTGTGTCTCCTATAAAGTTGAAACCAAAGTGACTCCATCTCACTGACTTCCTGGCCCTACCCGAAAACGTGACTTGTGTACATCCATTCCAAGAAATAGTAAATCACTTGGTTAATGTATAGTTGACATTTGAATACCCCTAGACATGGTTTATGACCTTCTCCAGGATTTAGTTAATAGTTAAGATCAGGTGTGGTGGAAAAACGGAAGATGACTCAAGGCCCTGGGATCTACTGTGTCCACCCCAGCTGGCCAGTTAGGGATGGACAAATACCCCAAATCTCTCCTTGTTCGGGGCTGACGCTACGTTAGGCCTTGGCCTGCTTTCACCGAGGTGCACATTTTAAATAAAGCATATTTGCCATACCCTCGGGTGGTGGTGCTTCTGGATGTCGTGGTGGGTTTGAAGCTTTCACCTCCTCCTGCCCACCTACCCTCTCCTTGTGCCTGAGGTGATGCCCTGGCTGTGTGTGTGTGTGCCTGCACCACCCCCCCCCCCCCCGCTGTCCTCCCCTCCCGCCTCTATCTTGATTATTCCAGATGTGGCTTTCCTTGTCTCTGTCTCCTCCACGCCTCTCCCTGCCTCCAAGTCTCTGCTCAGACCCCTGCTATCTCCTTTCATAGGAATCTTTGAAGCTCTTAAATTTCACATCGCTTCCCTGGTTCATTCTGTCGTTTCTTTCACAAATTCCTCCAGATGCCCAGGGCATGCTTGACCCTGGCTGAGGTCTGGGGCTTCAGTGGAAGGAAGATCAGCTTGGAGGGTAGGAGCTGTACTGGATGAGTCATACACTTCGTCTGGAAGGACCCCTGGGCAGAGCAGATGCAGGATGGCCCAGACTTAGGAGCGTAAACAAGGCTGCCCCACTTGTGTGGGCCCCGGGATGGGGATGGGGCAGCTGCCCTGAGGAAGGGACCCTGTACTGATGCTGGGGAAGCAGGAAACAGGTGGAGGGGGCTGAGGCTGATGAAGGGGAAGGGCACCCCAGGCAGCAGAACAGCACTATGGGGGTGGGGCGGAAATGGATGGAAGGGACCAGGGGGCTGCCATCCGGTCCTGCTTCCTCTCTTTACC
>NW_006399765.1:10277195-10336334 GCF_000299155.1 Elephantulus edwardii
CCAGGCAGCAGAACAGCACTATGGGGGTGGGGCGTGGGCTCAGGTCAGGGCCCATGGGGCTGCCATCCGGTCCTGCTTCCTCTCTTTACCTCCTCCTCTACCCTTTTCTGGGGTGTGTGTGTGTGTGTGTGTGTGTGTGTGTGTGTGTGATGATTAATAACATGCTATATGAGGTGCCGTGTAGTTGTGGCACGTGTATATTTGTACACGAGGTGTGTGTCATGTGTGTGGTCATGTGTGTGGTGTGGGAGGCATGTGGCATGTGGGGGCTGGGGTTCACCTGGGGCATGCCTGGTGAGGTTTGTGTGTGGCATATGTAGTGTGTATGTGGTCGAACATGTGGGCGTGTGACAAGTACGGCACGTGTGGCGTAGCACGTGATATACCCATGGTGTGCATGGCTTGTATTTGTGCACATATCCCGCTTTCACGTGCACGTCGATGTGTGTGTGTGTGTGTGTGTGTGTTTGCGTGCATACAGTACGTATTCCTGACTCCCATTCCTGGGTCTCCCTCACTGTTGCCCGAATCCCGTCCGGCTGGGCCTTGATCCCTCTGTCCATTCAGGAGTTTCTCTTTCATTCATTGGTTGGTTCTTTCATAAAATCCTCGTGAAGCTGTCAGCAGCCAAGGTGACGAGGGGGTGTCTTCTCTGTCCCTGGCTCAGTAGATCCGTCTGCTTCTCTTCATCCTCTTCATTCCTTCGCCATCTCAGCTTTCTCCTTCCAAATCCTCCCATCCCAGGGACTCCCCTCAATGGCTTTAGATTCTGTGTACCCCAGGCCTGTGTGCCTGTCAGTCATGTCTCTCTCTTGCTCTGTGTGTCTCATTCTCTCATTATCTCTCGGTCCTCCTTTCTCCGTCTTTGTTTTCCTAACTTTGTTTCTGTGTCGCTTCTTCTGTCTTTTTGCTTCTTTCTCTGTTTCTGTCTCCAAGCTCCCTTTGTGTCTGTCTCGCTGCTGTAGCCTAAGTCTTGGCACCCCTCTGTTCAAGCATTAACTCATTTCTTTCCTCAGGACATGACCATTAAGCTCAGTGTGTGAACTGTGTCCACAACTTGGCATCCAATCCTCTTCCTAACATATTTAGACCTGTTAGATAGAAAAAAAGAGTGCGAGGGCGCGAGGGAGAGAAGTAAAGAAAGAAATTGGTCCCAAGAAGCGAACAGGCCTTTATTGCGCGGTCTGAGAGGGACGCTAAGTGAGCCGGCCGCACAGCACGCAGACAGGATAGAAATGGCACATGGGCAGTTTGGGGGGATTCCTTTTTACAGGGGTCCTGGGGAGGACTAAGATGGTACTTCTCGGAATTTGGCGTGTTAATTAAGTTAGGTTTTAGCTATTTTTAATCAAGCTCAGACTCTTATAAGGATCTATTGTCTGGTCTGGTCTTTGATGTAACCAGCTTAGGCATTATCAAGTTTCTCAGGAAGTGATCAAGCTTTGAGGTGTGGGGTAACTGCCATATTCGTCCTTCAATCTCCTCTTCCACTGACTGCTCCCCATTCCCTTATGAACCCCTTCAATCGCTGTCCTCATCCTCGGGTGTATGTATGTGTCTGAGTGGCTCAAGCTGGACTCTGGGTCCTCGTCTGTCCCCCAGGCCTCCTTCCCTCCCCATCTCAGAGGAGCACCCCCCGCCGCCCAGCTCCCCTCCAAAGTTTCTTCTGCTTTAAAGCTCATTCTCTGAACCACCCTGGCATTTGCCCTCCATTCAGTTAACGCTCTTTGAGTCTTTATCGTGTGCTGGCTCTTGCATGTGTGCGTGTGCATGTATCCATGTATAGACATGTGTACACATGTGTGAGACCCTGCCCCTCTCTGCTTCCTGCCTGCTCTCCCCTGTCTGCAAGGCTGTTCTGAAATCTGCTGTGTGCGTATAGCATTCACAGAGGATGTGTGTGTGACAAGCTCTCTGTCAGTGTGTTACTCCTGTCACTTTACTTCACGCTCTGCTCCCACTGGGGGTAATTTCCCCTGTATTTCTTCCGGTCAGCATCCACCAGGTACCTCCATCAAGCGTGGGTGAGCTCTCTGGCCTTCCCTCCTCCGCACAGAGTTCCACCTTGATTTTTTCAGATGTGCCTTATCTGTCTCTCCCCACTTCCGCAGTCTCCATCTCTTTATACAGCTGTCTCCTGGCTCTGTCCCGTGTATGCTCTTGCTCTGCGGATAAGCATAAGGAGACATGCCCATCTGTGGGTTTGTCTGGGTTGTTTACTAAGCCCCTTTCATGGGTCAACTGTTCCCTCCTCTGCCCACTTCTAAGTCACCTCTCTGCCACACGTGGCCTCTGTTTCCTGCCCCTTCTGTTGTAAGCTCCTGACCCCCACACAGCAGCCCCCCTGAGCCCTTCCAGTCCTCACAGCCCACCATAGACTCGGAACCTCCTGCTCCCTCCCCTGTGGTTGGCACCTTCTACCTGCCCCACTCCTATTTTCATAGGTAATGCTTATCTAGTCACTTAATGCACAGATGGTCACCCGCTTCAGGGCCCTTGGGGGGCCCTTTAAGTACAAGTACAAGGGGTCAACGTTCCCATCTTGCCCTATGGACTTCTTTCTGTCAGATTCAGGTCTAGCTAGAGCATCCCTGTATGTGGTAGAGTCAGTGTGTCTCTCTGTCTTGCTTGGATGTTGTTGATGTGCACTGTCAAGTCAGAACCAATTCATAGCTGACCCTCCAACAGGTTTTCAGAAGCAGTTTAATCGCACAAAAGGAGACTGCCCATTCTTCTTCAGTGGAGGAGCTGGTGGATTCGAACCACCTGCCTTTAGGATTGCAGTGAACTTTCTTACCACTAGGCCACTAGGGCTCCCTTTTTGCTTGCTAGTATTGCTTTTCTATTTCCTTTCTCCTAAGATTTTGTTCTCAGACTTTTTCTTACCCGAGTGTCAGATGTATGCATGTGTGTGTGTGCATAAATATGATTGCATGCACAAGTTTGTTTGTCTAGGAATGTGTGTGTGTTGTGTGTGTGTTTTTCTTTCTGTCTCCTTGTTGGACACACATATCTTTCTTTCCTCTTAGCCTCTTTCTAGCTAAAAAAAAAATAAATAAAATTGAGGTTTAGTTTACATGTCTTAAAATGCACAGATTTTGAGTGAAATTCTCAACAAATTTTTCATATGTCTGTGGATCCACCACCCAGAGCAAAAAAGCACACCATTTCCAGCCCCTCAGCCGATCAACCCCTGAGGGAAACCGTTGTTCTGGCTCCAACCCTACTTCCTTCCATTGTTTTCAGTCCTAAACACGGGGGTGGGGGTGGCTGGGGGCTTGTTCTCACCGCATGTGCTCCATCCTGTCTCACTTAGAACCTTATCAGCTACTGTCCCCAGAGGAGGAACCCTCTCTGCCTTTGTTCCTTCTTTAATCAACAATTATTTAATCAACAATTAACACCTCCTAGGAGCAGCCTGTGTGTGTGCACCTCTCTCAGCTCCATCTCCAAGTCATTATTGAATTCTGTTTCCATTTCCCCTGCATCACTGCTGGAGTCTCTCTCTCTCTCTCTCTTTGTGTATGTGTGTGTGTCCCCTACTCATTACCTCCCCTCTTTCCCACTTCCTCTCACCTCTATCTCTTTTCTCTTCTCTCCTTCTCCTTGGGGCTCCATCTAGATCTTCCCAGGTGAGGCTGGCTGGTTTCTGTCCCTCTTTCTCACCTCCTTTCTTTTCTCGCTGTCCCTAGGGTGGCCAAGGA
Source organism: Elephantulus edwardii (assembly GCF_000299155.1). Taxonomy (NCBI): domain Eukaryota; kingdom Metazoa; phylum Chordata; class Mammalia; order Macroscelidea; family Macroscelididae; genus Elephantulus; species Elephantulus edwardii. The sequence goes on from NW_006399765.1 coordinate 10,280,900, forward strand.
CTAGCACTCATTGAATGCCCTCTCCTTCCTCTGTCCCCCACATCTCCCCTCTCCCTTTGCAAACCCACTCTGCCACAGACAACAGGACAGCAGGCTTGAGTCCAGGTCTCGTAACTGAGCCCTTCACCAGGACCTGTCTCTCCAACTGCAGACCCTTGGGTTAGGGCTGGCTTCATACCAGCCCTTCCTCTTACCTGCTGTCCTGCTGCGTGCCATCCCTGGGCCCTCAGTGTCTCTCAGCATGTGCTCTCCCACCACACACCTGGCCTGTTGTCATTGTCCCCACCTTTTCCAGATCTGATTGCAAGCCTCTCCTTAGCAGACAGGCTTGCTCCCCGAGATGTGACACCACGTCTCCTGAGGCTCACTGTCTTCCCCGCCAGCTCCTTCTCCTGCCTCATCCTGCAAACCTGCATGGAGCTCCACACCCTCCCGCTGAGCCTGGTCACCTCATCCCCTGCGTCTCCCCCTTACCCCCCATGATATGGACCACCTTGGCCTTCATCCCTCGGTCCCAGGTCTTCCTGAACCCCAGCCTCCTGGACATCCATAGATAATTCAAAGCAGAATTCTCACATCCAAACCCATGGGGAGTTGTTCTGTGTCACAGTGTCCCACTACCTACAGGGCATCCAGGGCAGAAGCCAGGGTGTCTTCACTCCTTCCCCTCTTCACTCTTTTTTTTTAATGAATGCTAATGAAAATTTACAGAGACTTAGAGTTTTCAGTCATTCATTGTTGCACTTTTCTCCTTGCCCACCCACCACCCCCAATTCACTCTTCTTGAAAAGTAAAAGAAAAACTCTTTCATTGTTATACAATCCTTCCCCCCAAGTCCACTCCACTGTGCAGCCTTCATTCTGGATTCCTGTCATGACAATAATACCCAATCATCTATGCCTTTTAAACAGTTCTCACCCTCATCTGTTTCAATGCCGTATACATCTTCTCTGTCTTCCCTCAACCCCGATGTCAGTCCTGTTTTACAAGTGTCCCTATGCAATATTTGTCCTTTTGTGACTGAGATATTTCACTTAGCATAATGTCCTCCAGGGTCATCCATTTTGCATAATATTTCATGAGTTCCTTGTTTTTCAATGCTGCATCGTATTCCATTGTGTGAATATATCAGAGCTTCTCCTCTGGCTGCAGCCTTGCCTGGGTAGACCACCTTCCTGTTGAGACATGTGCCTGTCCTATCTTTCACTGCTCTGAGCCCCGTACTCGGCAAATGTGATCCCATATCCGATCAACACACACTGATTGAGCAAGCACACTGCTGTGACGTCTAGTCTTGTGAGTATCCCCAGAGCGGACAGCTGGTCACCTTAGGTGCAGACACATGGTCTCACAACCTCTTCCACATCTTCGTGTTCCATCTGCCCCCTCTTCTCATGTGTCCCCAACACCTTTCTCTTCTCTCTCTCCCCTCCCCTCTCCTCTCCTGGGTATCTGCTCCGTCTCTGCTTGTCAGTGGATGTGTGTGTTTCTTCTCTTTGCATGCATGTGTGTGTGGCCTGGAGTTCTAGCTCTGTGAATGTCAGTGCCTGTTGGTGTCTGTTTGTGTCTAGCCACGTGGCAGCTGTCTGTGTATCTGTCTAGTTGTGTGGGTGGATGTCTGCTGGTCAGCGAGACACTGTGTGGGACCTGTCTGTCTGTCATTTAGGAGTGTCCTGCCTGGCTGTGCCTTGGTGTCCATGTGTGGGAGACTCTACACATCTCTACTTGTGTCTTTCTGAGCAGAGGTGTCTGTCTGGGTGATTCTGTCCGTGTGTCTCTCTTTCTCTGGGACTGGCTCCCTGTGTGTTATCTCTCTGGCCTGCGATGGTCCCCGCACCTGGCTATCTGGTGTACACCTTTCCCCCTCTCTTCCTTCTCTGCATCCCTTCCTGAGGGGCTTGGCTGGGGTCTGCGTGTCACCCCTGCCTGTAGCCTTGGCAGCCCATGAGCCGGAGGCGTGCATCACATCTCTCACTGAGCGTGTCTGGGATGAGGCTCCCGCGTGGGGCAGGCACGTGTGTGTGCATGTCATCACGGCGCTGGTGGGGCCGGGGTCTCGCCTCACTGCTCCCGCTCTTCTCGGCCCCTCCTCCCTCCCTCTGAGCCTTTCTTCTGCGTGTTTGTCAGGCCTGTGTCTGCATTTCTGTTGAGAGGTCCTTGCTTTTCCTCCCCTGCTGCTGAGTGAGTTTCTAGGAGGGGGTGATCTTTCAGAGGTGGTCTTTCAGGGGTGGTTTGAATCTTCTTAGCTTGTTCTAGCAGCAAACTACAGCTCGCCCGGGCTGAGCCCGCTGGGCCTTTTGTTTTCAGTCTCTCCCTGGACCTCCTTGTGGTCAGATTGCCCGCCAGGACAGCCCCTTGTGGAGTCAAATCCAAAGCTCTCGCCTGACCTGCGAGGAAGCCATCATTCTACTACTGCCCCCTCGTCATCTCCAGCTCCCTCTGGTCACCCTGCCCTGCTGTTCCTGGGACCACCACATTGTTCCTACCTCAGGGACTTTGCACTTGCTTTGAGTATCTGTCCCCAGAGATCTACACAATGAGTCTCTCCTTCGGGTCTCCCGTAAACAGAGAGCAGCGTCTTCTGCCACTCTCGTCACCCTTCCCTTCATTTATTGCTCATCAAATATTGATCAATTCCTGCCACCATCATGTGTGTTGACACACTAGTTAATTCTCAGTTTGTCATGCTGGAACCCTTAGATGGCAGGGACTGTGTATCTAGGTCAATGCCATCCAAGACTCCTCCAGGTCAGACTTGTCCCCAGCAGCTGCCTCGGCTCCCGCTGCTCCCAAGCCCCCAGCCCATCTTTGGCCTCCGCACCCCCTGTGCCTCTGTGCCCCCGTCTCTGTGTGAGCCGCTCCCACTGCCAGAAGCCCCTGTTCTCCAGCTGCTCCTGTGCATCCTCCACTCTCTCACGTTCTCACTCGGAAGAGAACGGGCGCTTGCCTCAGGCCTCCTGGCTCCTGGGGTGACTGGGCCTCCCTTGGGCCCCGACCCTCGCCCCCACACTGCTTCTCTCCTCTCACTCTGAGCTGGGCCAAGTGTGTCCTGGCCCTGTGGTCACTCCTCTTTCTCAGCTTGTCTGTCTCTCCTCAGAGTGACTCCCACCAGGAGCACCACTTTGTGGCGTGTGTCTCACTGCACTGCACACACTCTTCTGTCTGTCTGTCCCTCGGACTCTCTTGTCACCCTTTAGTTCTTGCTCGCTAGCTCTCCCTAGCCCTGGGGGGCTGGTCATTGTTACATTGTTATTCTCTGAGCTGTGGACACACTCTCTCTCTCTCTCTCTCTCTCTCTCTCTCTCTCTCTCTCTCGGTGGGGGATAGAGAGAGAGCGTGAGTGCCCCTCCCTCCCACGCCACCAGCCTGGCCCCTCTCTGAGGAGTTCTTGCTTTTGTGTTCATTCTGTGAGTCACCAGCATTCATCGTACCATTCAGTCAATGCCCCTCGAGTCTCTCTCTCCAGTGCATTGTGTTTAGCTCTGTGTGTGTGTGTGTATGTAAGTCTGACTTTCTCCTTTCTCCTCCCTCCTTCCAGCCCATTCTCTCTCTTTCTCTAAGGTGTTAGTGAAATCTTCTCGGGCTTAGTGCATCAGAGGTGTGTGTGCGTATATGTATGTATGTGTGTGTCCCACCAGCATCCCGCCCGTTAGCTCCTTGCTCCTGCCTCCCCTTCCCTCCCCAGGTCTCTGTCTCTGCATCTCTGCAGCTCGCAGCCTCTCTGTTCATGTGCTCTGTATGGCTTCTCTACTTTCTGGTGTCTCCTGTGTCTCTGCCTGTCCAGCTCTCTCTGCCTCTGTCTCCCCATCGCTCTTCCCGACACTGACTCGTCTTTATTTCATATCTCTCTCTCATCACTGTCACTGATGCCTGTCCTCTCTCCACCCCCATCACCTCCTCTTCCTTCCCTCTCTCTTTACCCATCACATTTATCTCTGCCCCCCCGCCTACACTCTTCCTCTTTCTCCTTCTCTTTACATTCTCTCTTTCCTTCATTTTCCCAGATGTGTCCATGTCTCCCTTTCTAACTTGCAACATGAATTCTCCCATGCTGTCTCCTCACCTTTCCTGCCTGACTCTGTGTATGTGTGTGTGTGTGTGTGTGTGTGTGTGTGTGTGTGTGTCTCCCCCACCCCTTGCTCCCATCTGCCTCTAATTTCTCAGGACTCTCAAGGAAGCTGTGCCTGGGGCGGGGAGGGGGGGAAGTGTGTGTGTCTTATCTTCCTGGTACCCCAGTCCAGCTGTGGCGTTAGCCTCTCCTGAGATGTCAGAGTGAGGGATTCTCACACCCTACACTCATTTCCTCTTGAGAACTAGCTCCAGAGTTTCTGAGAGGGGGGTTCCCATCACTGTCCAGTTGCCCAGACCAGGCTCCCCATCCATCATGAGGATGGTGGGACTGTCCTCTGGGCAGTGTCCAGTCCACTTGCCCCCCTCTCCCCTTCAGTGGCCACAACCCTGGGAGGTCACCCTCAGAGTCACCCTCAGAGTCCCTCCATGCTTGGTTCCAGTAGGAACTCAGGGAAGCTCCCCTAAACCTCATCGACTTCTCCTCATTTTAACACAGTGTTTTACACAGGTCCTCACATTCTGGCCAAGCTGTCCCTTCAGCCCTCCTCTCCCTTTCTCCTCCCATCATGCACCTTGTTCCTCCAACCCTTTGTCAAGACTTGTCCCCTGCCTGACAAGATGGCCCACTATCCCCTCTTCCTCGCCTTCTCCTCTGTTTGACAAACTCCTCTTCCTCCATCAGACGCTGAACTGGGGTCTCGGGCTCTGGAACCTTCCTCAGGGCGACTCCTCCTCTGCCTGAGCTGCACGAACAGTCAGATTGTGTGGTAGGCAGTTGGGGCACCAGGCTGGAACCCCAGCCTCACCCTGGATCCTGCACACAGCAGGCAATTAATAAGTGTACAGCAAGCTGCTTCTGGTGTTTGCTCTCCGTGTGGGTGTGCGTAGGGGGTCCTGCGGGGCCAGGGCCCCTGTCAGCCTCTCCTCATCCACCCCCTCCCCTTTCCTTGCTCACAGTTCCCTGTTCGCTTCATCACCAAGACTCCTCTCCGTGTGCTGCCCTCCGGGCTGTGTGTGTGGCATGAGAGGCGTGTGTATGTGCGGGTGTGTCTGCGTGTCCACTCGCCTCCCCTCCCTTGCTTTTCTCTAACTCCATTTGCTCTGAGCTGGCCTCCCTCTTTTCTTGTTTCCTTGCAAGGCACACTCTCCTGATTCCAGAAGCAATGCATCCATCTTCATGATGGAACAAACATTTAGAAAAGGAAAGAAAAAGAATGCACAGAGAAAACAATAGAAGAGATGTCCATCCCATTTCCAGAGAGGAAGGGCCATGGAGACGGGCTAGGACCAGGCCCTGGGTTGTCCAGTCCTCACTGTGTACCTCCCACCTCTGCCCTCATCCTCATCTCCACGTGTCGCTCTGAGCGGGACCCCCCTGACTCTCTCAGTCTGTCTTTGTGGGTTCTGCTCCCACCCTGGGGTTCCGTTCATGTTTATTTTTGCTCACTCTTGAAATCCATTCTGAAGACACCATACTGAGGCGTATATATCTGTGAGTGTCCCCTGCTCTGGCCCTCAGTCTCACTGGATTTTGTCACCACTCTGTGTGAGCGCCTGTGTCCATGTATCTGACACCTTTGCCTGCTGGTCTGTCCCTCTGCCTCCCTCCCTCTTTCTGCAGCTTATTGGAGTTGTCATGTCATCCCCCACCGTGTGTGTGTGTGTGTGTCCACATGTGCCTACCAGAGTGGGTGTCCTTCCACACCAGCTTACTCTGTATATGTATGTATGTGTCCCCTACACTCGCTCATATGTGTGTCCTTTCACGCTTGCAGTGTGTGTGTGTGTGTGTGTGTGTATCCCTCCACACCTGCTCTACACCTGTGTATCTGTGTGTGTGTGTGTCCCTCACTGCCTCCCTCACTTCCCCTCTACCAACGACTTCTGTTTTTTCTCCTCTCCTCATCTCTGTGAGCCACTCCCATTCATAAATTCGTTTACTCATCCAAAAAAAGCAGAACATCATCCCCCCCCCCCATTGTCTGCCAGGAGCATACATCTTTTTATCACCTTTGTAATAAAAGAAAGGAAAACTCATTAAAGTTACACCAGCCCTCTGCCATGAGAATGAGGGTGTTAGAACTCTGCACCTCCCCCTGCTAGACTGACTCTGCTCTCTGCCCTCCCACCGCCAGGATTCCATGCCCCGCCCTTCGCCACCTACCACCCTCCTTCTCCTCAGATTTCTGGAATCTCATTCTCACTGCTCATGCTGTGTGTGTGAGAGAGAGAGAGTGTGTGTGTGAAAGCTTGTGCATCTGCATAGATGGTATTGAATGTGTGTGTGGGGTGTGTATGATAAGGGGAGTGTTAATATGTGTGTATATGTCTGAGTGTGACAGCCCGTGTGTGGCCCGATGGGAGGGCGTCCCTGTACGTGTCCCTGGGTACTGGCCTGTCCCCCGCCTCCCCAGGCTTTGTTCCTCTTGGTAGACATTTTCTTTCTTTCAGAAATGACATGTATTGTTATCCTTTGGCTTAAGACGCAATGCATGTTCATGTTAGAAAAGGTGGGAAATGCCAAAATAAGGACGTGCAGGAGAATATAAAATAAAGATTTCCTATAATCCCATCGACCAGAGAGAGGAATCACTGGTGACACTCTGGGGTCTGTCACCATCTTTTTCTTATATGTGTGTGGACTTTTCTCTTTCTGGGCATCTTCCTCTAGGTTTTACTTCACTCCATTTTCACTCCCTCCGTCCGTCCTTCCCTCCCTCCCTCCTTCCAAAGCATTTGTAAGTCCCATCTGAGATACTCTAGTGTGTCTTTGTCTGAATGTCTGGGAAAATCTATCTCTGTCTGGCACACAGTCTTCTATCCTCCTTTTCTTTCAGGCTTTCTCTCTGTGTGTGTGTGTGTGTGTGTGTGAGAGAGAGAGAGAGAGAGCGAGAGAAGCAGAGATAAAAGGTTGAATGAGAGCAAGAGAGCTAGACAGAGAAATAGAAGAAAAGCCGCATAGACCCCAACTCCCTCTCCTTTCTCCCCCCCCACCCCCCCCCCCTTCAGGTATTGCATTGCTCCTCTCCTTCCCATCTCACGCCCCTCCGCGCCCCCCCCCTCCCCCCCCCCCCCCATCTCTCTCTCTCCTTTTCCACCTCACAATGGGTGCAGGGACGAGCTATGTTGGTTGTCTGCTTGTGTCCCTCAGTCCCTCTTCCTTCCCTTGTCCTTCTGTTCTCAGGTTCCTAAAGAAAAAAAAAAGAGCTTGCTGAAGAAAATGCAATTCAGGTGGAGGCAAAGCTTGTTCCAAGAAGTGGAAGAAGGAAGATGAACAGAGCTCCTGGATGGTTCTCTGTGTAGTCCAGGAAGGCAAAGGTGGGCAAAGGACCAGGAGCCTAGGCATGGAGGGGCTTCACTCAGCTCCAGATTCAGGGGTTGGCTATTCAGATGACCCCTCAAGGCACCGAGCTTAATGGACTACCAGGTACTTGATTCAAGCCATATTCTTTTCAATTACTTCCTGTGCATCTGAAAGTTGGACAATGAATAAGGCTGTCAGAGGAAGAAACAGTGCCTTTGAGTTGTGGTGTTGGAGAAGAGAACTAAATATCCCACAAACCACCAAGAGAACAAACATACGTCTTGGAGAATGTACAACCAGGGGGCTCCTTAAAGGAAGGACGAGGAAACTCTGTCTCACAGACTTTGGGCATGTTGTTAGGAGAGGCTGGCCCTTGGAAAAGGACACGCTGCTTGAAAAGGTGTAATGTCAGTGAAAGAGAGGAAGATCTTCAACCAGGTGGACTGACACCGGGACTGTAACATGGGCTCAGATATGTCAGAGATGAGGAGGATGGCACAGGATAGGGCAGGGTTCAGATCTGTTATTCAAAGGGTCACAGTTATTATTCATACGTCATCTTTTACTCAGTGGTACCTAACAACAGCATATTTGGTGTGTCAAAAAGTGAACTTGACTCAAATATTTGTCTGAATAACTAAATACCAAGTAGTTCGTGTACACCTACATAGATGTTCCGAACTATGTAGTGGCCTCACTGGGGGTGGGCAAGACCCTGCTGGAGAAAATACTCTTGTACTTAAAAACTAATTGCTGTTTTAATATCGCAGAAAAAGGTCACTCCTTTGCTGGGGTGGCTCCCAACTCTTTGCCAGACGTGAGTCATGCACCAGAGCCCTGAAAACAGCTCGAACTTAAGTAGGGGAGGTTATTCTGCCAGCTGGGTGGCCGGAGCTATCAGGAAAATGATACATTTTATTTTTAGTTTTTTAAAAACATTTATTACATTTTGTATGTGTATCATCAAATCAGATCTGACCGGTACAGGAGGAGATTGCCCCTCCTTCAGCAGAGCATCTGGTAGATCAGAACCACATACCTCTGGGACTGTAGTGCAGCTTCTTGCCACTAGACCACCAGAGCTCCCTGAAAAAGATACTTTTATTCTATTATTTCCCTCAGTTTATTATTTTAAGTGAAGTAGGTGAGTAAGTAGACTTGCTCTGACACTATTCTATGAAATGACAGTCTTTGCCCAAGGCCCTGACTACACAAATCCTCACCTGTACAGGTGCTGTGGGCGTGGGACGGGGATTTGATTTGTGGGTGGCAGAAGTGGGATGGGGATTGATTTTCACTTGACCACAAAGAGCAGGGGGGACAGTGCGTGGGGGGCCTGAGAGGAGGTAGAGGGAGCTGGAAAGGGCTGAGAGCTTTGAGCAATAAATATCTCCCCAAATACTCTCTAACATCCACCAAACCCTCGCTACATAGCAAGTACTGTTTTTATAGCTATGGTCTTTTGCAACATTGTCATCTTCATTTAACTCATGAGAAACAGAGGCTCAGAGAGGTTAAGTAGCTTTTCCAAGGTCACACAGCTGGAGACTGACTGTCAGGCTTTCAATCCAGGTTGGTCTGTCCCTTGATCTAAATACATAGGATCCTCCCATCTTTAATGCCTGGGTCCTCACAACCTCTCCCCTCACCCAAGTCAGGCCCGGCATCCATCAGAGAACTCCACCAAGCTCCTTCTAGAAACGCCCTTGGTCATCCAGGCGCCTCACTGTCTTCCTGTTTCTCTCTGCTCCCCTCTGCGGCTCTGAGCTCCAGTTTGCTCCAACTCCACCTCTCACCTGGACAGTTAGCCCCCAGGCTCCTGCGTCTGGCACACCTGCCTTCAAATCTTGCTACAATATCAGGCAGGTGAGTCTCCTTGGGGCCCTAGATGGAAACGTTAAGAGCCGTAAAGCTCCAATGCAATGACTCAGGGAAAGGACATTTAGCATTGGCTCAGGATGCCCTGGCCAGCTCTGGTGACAGCAGTCACCATGTCCCCTCTCCTCTCTGGCTAAATCCGTTTGATTCACTCTGTGGTCTCTTTCACTGCCCGTTTGTCCTCTCATTCATTCATTCCACAGGCAGCTTCTTTCTTCCTGCAGACACTGGACTGGTCACTACTTCCAACTGACCCCTCAAGCCTCAGTTTCCTCATTTCTAAAATGGAAACAACAGCAGTGCCACATTCACAGCCGGAGCTCAGAGCTCGTTTGGACCATGCTGTGGGTCATTTTCAGTGCTGCCTTTGTCCTTAGGGGTGGGGCTCCATGGTGACATTCCCACACCACACCTCGCACATTTGGTATGCCCTGGCCGGTGACCTGGGCAAGCAGATCTGACAGAGACAGACAGATGAAGGTGTGGATGTACGTGTTCACAAGTGCAGACCAGATACACAGCAGGACTGACCTTCTGGCTGAAGGGAAATGGCATTCTGCTCCAGAGACTGGCAGCTGCAAAGAGAAGCTGAGAGTGCGGGTGGGGAGAAAGACCCTTAGTGGATAGACCTGGCTAAGACAAAGGCTATGCTCGGCCTGGAGCCTACCCTCTGGGGGCTGCGAGGGCCAATGTTGAAGAGCAGACCAGTCGCTGAACAAACTAGAAACCAAACCAGAAACTTCAGAAGAGGGGAGGCAGAGACAGATGGCAAAGATGTAAAGAGGGAGGGAAAAGATAGAGTACAACCAAGGGGCAGAAAGAGGCAGAGACAGAGATAGAGAAATGCAGAGAGACAAGAGATGCATGGAGATAGATATAGAGAGAGATGATAGAGAAGAGAGAGATGAAAGATGAGAGAGAGAGAGAGAGAGAAGGAATGCGCAGGAGTGTGTGTGTCTCAAAGCGAAACTGGACCTACACCAGATTTAACAGAGATGAGATGCGAGGGAGAAGGAAGCAAAAAACAAAATACAAGTTTTGTAAAGTACATGAAAAAGATGATAAAGAAATAAGTTTATAGATTGTTCACAGCTTCAGTTTGCTTGGCTCCACAGTCAACACTCTCGGCGCCAGCAGCCAGGAAATTAGAAGACGTATTGCCATGGGAAAGTCTGCTGTTAGGGACCTCTCCAAAGTACTGAAGAGCAATGGTGTCTCTTTGGAGACCAAGGCGCGTCTGATACCGGCCATGGCCTTTGCTATCACTTGTTATGCATCAGAGAGTTGGACAATGACTAAGGAGGATAGAAGGAGAATTGATGCCTTTGAGCTGTGGTGCTGGAGAAGAGTATTGAGGGTACCATGGACTGCCAAGAAAACAAACAGATTCATCCTGGAGAGGGTTAAACCAGGCTACTCCTTGGAGGCAAGGATTCTGAGGCTCTGTCTAACATACTTTGGACATGTTGCAAGGAGGGACAGGTCCTTGGAGAGGGACATCATGCTTGGTAGGGTGGAGGGACAGCACAGGAGGGGAAGACCCTCTATGAGGTGGATTGATTCAGTGACTGGGGTAATCAGGATGGGTGTGTTGGCAATGCGATTGGCACAGGATAGAGCAGGGTTTAGGGCTGTTGTACATAGGGTCGCTATGAGTCGCAAGCGACTCGACGGCACACAACAACAACACATCTCCCTAATATTTTCATCTCTAAAGTTCAGCGATAAATTGAGGAGTTGGAGGAAAATAGAGGGGTTGGGGGAACCATACCAAAGTGGAGAGACATACTGCTCTCGATCGGTCAGATGTGAGCCAGGGTCTGCCCTGTGCCAGTATATGGGACCCAGAGATGAGCCAATCAACCATGGAGCCCAGAGGCAAGAGCGCTCCAGCCGGTGTCCTGAGGTAGGTGTTGGCCTGAAGGGATGGCCTCGGCCATTCTGGGGAAGGTGTCCCAGCCGCTGAGGATGAATGGGACGCCCCTTCTGAGCTCTGGTGACATGTTAGTGGGCCACGGGGCTGAGTCTTTGGAGGTCTCCTCTCCTTTCTGTCTGGGGAATCTTGGTTAATCCAGTCCCATGACTTGAAACCCCGGCAAGCCTTAGACTGATAACTCCCACATCTAGACTTCCAACGAGGGCTTACGCCTAGACATCTCCATGCAGAAATCTACAGGCAACTCAAACTTAACACGCTCTAAACACTGTTGTTAGGTTCGATGGAGTCGACTATGACTTACAGTGATCCTATAAACAGCAAATAGGAACCGTGCCCTATCCTGTGTCGGCCTTAGAATCTCTAATACACTCGAGCCTATTGCTATAGTCACTGAATCAATCCACCTCGTTGAGAGTCTTCCTCTCTTTTGCTGACCCTCCACCTTTCCAAGCATGATGTCTTTTTCCAAAGACTGGCCCCTTCTGACAACATGCCCAAAGAAATTCCAAACAAGCTCTAAAGGGACCCTTGGTTTCCACCCTCCAATCCTGGCCACCGCCTGGACCAGGCAGGAGTCATCATCTGAGCCTCCACAACAGCTTCTCTCCAAAACACTCAGTTCTTCCTCATTCCCAGGGCTGTGTTCCTGGCCCTTTTCATTTAATCTCCACATTGACTCATTCTTAGAAGGGTGGAGGGTCAGTGCAGGAGAGGAAGACCCCGGATGAGATGGTTAGACACAGTAACTGGGGTGATGGGGTAGGTGTATCAGAGTCAGTGAGACTGGCTCAGGACAGGGCAGGCTTCAGAGCTGTTGCTCATAGGGTTTCTATGAGTCACAGGCAACTCAATGGCAAAGAACAATAACAACAACACACTCACTCCACGTCCATCATTTCAGCCATCGCTCAAAATTTGCTGGCTTTTAAGTTTTTATCTCCTATCTAACTTTTATTCAGAGTCCCAGATCTGTGCAAGCAGCAGCTTCTGATAAGCCACTCCATGTACCCAAATTGAACTCAGTACCTTCCCCCACACCAACTCTTTCTGCTGGGGTCCTTGTATGGGTAAATATGACTATGGAAGGTGGTACCCCTCAATCTTGAAATAGTAACTCCTCTCAGCTTCCACGATACACCACCCACCCGGGTTTCCTTCTCAATTCCCTTTGCTGAATCCTCCCACCTGCTTGCCCTAATCTTGAAATGCCTTCTTTCTCTTCTTTACAGTCTTCTCAAGTGGTATCATTCAATCTGATCAGCTAACATTCTATTTGTTGATTACATCCAGATTCTATCTATCCTTGAACTCTAGACCCCAGTGTCCATCTTCATTTGCAATGCCTAACAGGCACCTCAAACTCACTATGTCAAACTGAACTCATTTTTTTTTCTCCTGGAAACTTTCACCACCCTCAGTCTTCCCCTATCAGTAATGACACCACTCAGAACACAAGGCTATAACCCTAGAGGTTGTCATGGTGTTTTCACCTCTGAATTACTTCTTCCTTTCTTTTGATTCCCCTCCACCCCTCCCTTTCTCCCATCCATCCATCCATCCATCCATCCATCCATCCATCCATCCATCATCTAAGGTGTCAATCTTTGTGCCAGTCAAATAGAATATATGTGTGTGTGTGTGTGTGTGTGTGTGTGTGTGTGTGTGTGTGTGTTAAACGTCTGTCTGTCCCTCATGTCTTTTTCTTTAGGGCTTGGGTTGGGGTGGTTTCCAGGCTCTGGGTCAGAAGCCTTTCACACCTTATCATCTGTTGATTTATCCACAGAGTTTTTACTAAGCCCCTGCTCCATGTCATGACCTGGGCTCGTCCATGGTGAATGTGCGTGCATGTGGGAGTCTTGTCTTCTGCTTTCGGGCCCCAGTTCCTCTTTCTCTGCCCTTGATATTGGCATCCCTGCAGCAATTAGCTTCCCTTGATCACAGTTGGAAAACTCAGAGCCAACCCCCTGCTGGCATATTGGTGCCTCTCCATCTCACAAACCCACCACATCATCGCTGCACCCATGATGTATTTCTCTTTCTGTTCTCATTAAGCACTGAGAGTCATTGCCTGCCTGGGTCCCCAGCCAGGATCCCCAAGTCATCTATGACTCCTCACTCTCTTACCGCCCACAGCCCATCTGTTCCCCTTCCTGTAGAATCTTCCTCCCAAGTCGTTCAGTTCTTCCTTCCCAATATAGCAGTCCCTGACCTGGCCTGGACCACTGTATCCACCCACCCATCCATCCCTCCATCCAACAATCTTGCACTGAACACCTACCGAATCTCTGTGGAGGACACAGGTTCTGAGGGGCTGAGTCTAGGGAGATGATAAACCAGTTATCACTGTATTCTAAATTATAGCTGCTCCCCAAGATTGTATGACACTTTGATCATCACACTGGGTGTGTTTGGGGAGGGTGATACCTGTCTTAATTTATTGATCACTTTTTCCTCCTTCCAACTTTCCAAAATCCATATTCCTCCCTCTTCTGCTTGCTGTCTCCTTCCATGATTTGTTCTTCACCCCACTCTCCAAGCCCAGAGTTTAAAAGATCCCTTTCAAGTAGACATTGCCTCACCTCTGTCCACCCCAGTCCTGTTTACATCCTAGGACATCTCTATCGTCCCTTCCACAGGATGTACCCCAGAAACATCACCGACTTACCTGTTGTTATGTGCTGTTGAGTTGCCTGTAACCCATAGCGACCCTATGGACAACAGCCCTAAACCCTGTTCTATCCTGTGCTAGTCTCACTGTCTCTGACACACCTACTCAGACCACCCCAGTCACTGAATACTTGAAAGCTCTGCCTCAGTCAGCTACTGTTCTCACCTCTCAGACAAGAAACTCAGCATCATTTTCTCCTTCTCTTTTGCCCGCTATCTCCAGTCTGAGTCTAATTTTTGTCACTCATCCACCAACATCTTTCCATTTTTTCCTCCATCTTCATGGCCAGTGTGGTTCCACGAGCAACATTTGGCTTCTCCCTTCTCTCCTGGGTGTTCTCAGCTGGTGAACTCGCTCTGAAACTTGTGGAGAAACACCCTCTTTTAGTTTCTCTCACTCCTGTTTCCTCTTCCCTACTGCCCTCGGAAGATCTGGAGAGGTCCCCCTCAACCCCGGCTTAGTGACCTCCTCTTCTATGTTGACCATGGTGTGCAAGTAGCAACCTCTTGTTTGCTAGTTCCATGGTCTATTTCTGCTGTGCATCCGTGCACCTGATGGGAAAGGCCCTAGAGACAGCCCATGGCTTTACGTTATCATTAACAAGGCCACAAGAACCTCCTTCCCTTCTCAAACCTGTCCTAGAACAGGGCTTTGTGTGCCCTTCAGTGAGCCTTGCTGATCACTCTCCACTTGGGCTCCCGTCATATTCAGGAGCCCCCCCTCAGAAATAGTTAAACTTGCCTTGTTTGTCTTTCCGTACACAAGACCTCGAGCCATCATGGTTGGGAACTGTGTCCTCTGCTTTCTTTGGATGTCAGCGTAGAAGAGCGTGTGAGAGAGATGTGACTGGAGGGGATGAGAGCAAATGGACAGACGGTGTCTCTGTTTTCAGATACCATTGTTGTTCTTTATCAGACCTCTTCTCTTCTACCACCCTTCTCCCACTTTTTTTTTCCCTTTCAGTAAAATTTTATTAAAATTGAAAATTCTCAGGATATAGTCCAAGTAGCGGCGGGGGGGGGGAGGGGGAAATTAGAAAACAAAAAAAATCCTAAAACCTCACAGAAAGGCAGGTAAGATAGATCCAAGCTCACAGACAGACCAGCTCCACTCCTTGAGACAAGCAACCATTTACCATTAAAAAGGGCAGCATCTGCCCCAAGAATAAAGCTTAAAGGCAAGAAGATACAGGAGATTATAGAAATGGTGTTATTGTGCGGATTCCCAGCACTCACAGAACGCAAACTGTTGAATGGTAAAGCAGGTCTAGAGTTGTACCCATCGCCATCAACATCCTGATGCTCTTGTCTCTGGTTGTTCTCCCACTTTTTTTATGAAAAGCATTTTTATTTACAAATACGCTGTCTTCTTAACAGCACTTAAAAATTGGGTACGAGACCAAAGCCTCTTCCACACCCTCCCAACCTACTTTGATCCTCAACCTTTTTGTTGTGAAGAAACCAGAGCTATTGATTTCATGGTGGATAACCATCACACACATACACACAAACACACTCTTTTAAAAAATTATTTCAATTGAGATTTTAATAAAAGTTTATAGAGCACTTGGATTTCTGTTCATTCATTGTTACACATTTCCCTCCCTACTCACCCCTCTAGTTTGCTTTTCTCTTTGAAAAAAAAATTATTTCATTGTTGTACAATTTCCTTCCCCTCTCCCATCCACTTTGCTATGCAGCTTTTATTCTAGACTATTGTCATGCAAATGATACCTAATCATATATTCCTTTTAAACAGTTCTTTCCTTCATCTGTTTCAATGCAGTGTACATTATTTATCCCCTTTTCTTAGTTTCTCCACACACACAGCCCTGCTTTATAACAGTGGCATTATGCAGTATTTGTCCTTTGGTGACTGAGATAGTTCACTCAGCATATGTCCTCCAGGGTCACCCATTACATATAATATTTTATGAGTTCCTTGTTTTTCAGTGCTGCATAGTATTCCATTGTGTGACTATACCACAGCTTCTCTATCCATTCATTTGTTGATGGGTACTTTAGTTGTTTCCATCTCTTTGCTTTTGTGAACAATTCAGCAGTAAACATAGGTGTGTAACAAATACACTCTTATGTTGTTGTTAGGTGCTGTAGAATGGATTACCACTCAAAGCAACTCTATGGACCATGATCAAATGCTTCCTTGATCCTGTACAGTCCTCATAATAATCTCTCTGCTGAAGCCCATTGTTGCCATCACTGTGTCAATCCATCCGATTGAGGGGCCTCCTTTTTTGTTGACTCTCTGCTTTTCCAAGCATGCTGTCCTTCTCCAGTGTCTCATCTCTCCTAATAAGATGCCCAGAGTATGTGGGATGAGGTTCCATCATCCTTGCCTGTAATGAAAATGCTGGCTGCCCTTCTTCCAAAACAGATCTACTTGTTCCCTTGACAATGTATAGATTCTAAAGAATCTATAGATTGATGGTGAAGAATAGTTAATATAGTATATTTACTACCCTTCACCATCAACACAACTCAAAGGCGTTGCACACTCCCATGTTGTTGTTGTGTGCTGCTGAGTTGAACCAACTTGTAGCTGTCTCTCCAGTGTTCAGAGGCTGTAAATCACATGGGAGGAGACTGCCCTTCTTTGGTTTGGCAGCCAACTTGTTATGACCAGACCAGCAGAGCTCTCTGTACGGTCCTATCAAACAGCCAAAATCACACTTAATGTTGAAAGTCTGTT
The DNA here is from genome assembly GCF_000299155.1 of Elephantulus edwardii. NCBI lineage: Eukaryota > Metazoa > Chordata > Mammalia > Macroscelidea > Macroscelididae > Elephantulus > Elephantulus edwardii. Next base: position 10,297,469 of record NW_006399765.1, read on the forward strand.
TTACTTGTAAGATCAGAAACAAGGTAAAAATAATCTACTTTTGTCAGTTCTATGCAACATCATATTGAACGTTCTAGCTAGTGGAAGAAGATAATAAGAAATAGAGGGACACACAGATTCAAGAAACAAAGTCTCTGTTAGCAGGAAAGATTATTGTTTATGTTAAAAATTAAAATTTGTAAAAAGGCCCTTAGAACTAATAAATCTGTCTAGCAAGGTGACAACATACCAGGTCAGTATACAAAATCCAAAGAGAAATCAGAAATGGAAGCATATATTCCTTTAGAAAGTGCAGAATAGTATGTGATAGTCTTATGGTCAGAATACTGTTTTCTCGGGGGTTTTGTTTGTTATTTTTACATTTCTCATGTTGCATTAGGGTTCAGTGGGTTTTAATATTCTACTCCAAATTCTCTTAGAGCTCTCTTTCCCTATTAGAATATATATTGCAGTTGTTATGTACTATTGAATTATAACTGATTCACAGTTAATTCTCCAGCAGGTTTTCAGAGGCTAAAATTGCACAGAAGGAGATTGCCTATCTGGTGATCTGAATCTCCTGCCTTCAGGTTGGCAGCACAGTTCATAGCCAGTAGGCCACAGAGCTCCCTTATTAGAGCATACAGTTATTGACAACTCCTTTTTCCTTGCTGCATAGTATTCCAGAGGAAAACACACTGGCATTTACTTAGACCGTCTCCTGTTGGGGCCATTTTGGTTGTTCCTACTTTTTCAGAATTACTGTCAAAGTTGCAATGAATATCCACAATGACTACTGCTTTTCTAGGCTCTAGGGACCCCCAAACTTTGACTCTTCATTCACAGGTCTGTCTCTAGAGATTCATGCCCCATTCTCTCTCTCTTTTTATTTTCTTCCCCCCCACCCCCACCTCATTGCGTACTGTCGAATCGGATCTGACTGGCACAGAAGATTGTCTCTCCTTCTCCAGCACAGCATCTTGTGGATTTGAACCTTGAGCCTTGGGACTTGCAGGGCAGCTTCTTGCCACTAGGCCACCCGAGTTCCCTGCCTCATTCTCTCTTAATTACTCCCCATCTTCCTGGTTGTCTTTAGACTTGGTTCTGTGGGACACTTGGTTCTATGTGTGTGTGCTTGCGCATTTGTGTTTATATGTACATATTCCCTGTACCCCACTCTGTGTGTATATTATTGAGTGTCCAGAAAAGAAATATTTAATCAAATTAGAATAATTAAAGACATTTCCCCCCCGCTCTCTGAAAGGTTTTTTTTTTTCTGATCTTCTACATTCACCCAAACTCCCATCCAACCATGTGTAAAAACTCAATGAACCTGTTCCAGGGAGCAGGACTCAGCCTGGGCAGGTGTATGTCAGAATGTGAGTCCGTACTGGGGTCTGTATTGCTATCTATCTGCCTGTCTGTCTTCCTGAAGTTTGTACTTCTTTCTTTTTGTTGTTGTTCAGTTGTTTGTTTTATTTGATGTAGTAGTAATGTTCCTCTTGCTTGTTCCTTTCTTCATCTCTGTTGCTCAGCTGTGTTCCTTTCTGCACTCCTAAGAAGTGTCCTTAAATTTTGCTCCAAGTTTGGGCATCATTCCTGGTGTGTGTGTGTGTGTGTGTGTGTGTGTGTGTGTGTGTGTGTGTTCCCACTCTGTGTATGCAGGTGTGTGCACACACACCTGTCACATGGGATCACATTTCTGTTGGAGGCAGGGCGGGGTCACAGTTGAGTTCCTCCCTCCGTGTCATCCATATGCCTGGTCATCTATCCAAAATATGGTTGTTGGGGTTTTTTTGGACTGAATGGCAGAGTCTGTCCTGTCTATCTTTCCTTCCCTGCCTCTTCCTCTATTAAACACTCTCACACTTCCACCTCCTCTCTCCTTGTCCTGGGCCTTCTCCATTCCCACTTTGCATACTTTCTAGTCCTTTTTTGGCACTGACAGCCCCATGTCCTTCTGAGTGCCAGACTCTACTCATTCTGTCCCCCTCCCACCACCAAGCGTTGGCACATGGCCTGGGCCCGGGGCATCATCTCCCCCACACTCTCAGGAGACCTTTCCTTGCCTGTTTTCATTATCACTGAGCATCACCACCACCTAGCCAGGAGCAAGAGTCACCTACGACTCCACTCGCTCCCACCCCCCACCATCCATCTGTCCACATTTCCTGTCAAATCTCCTTCTTTTTTTAAAAAAAAATTTTTATTATTATTATTCATTTTAACGACAATTTACAGAAATTTTGTATTTCCATTCAGTCATTGTTGTACTTTTCTCCCTGCCCACCCCTCTACCCCCAGTACACTCTTCTCTGTGAAAGGTAAAAGAAAGATTCTTTCATTGTTATACAATCCCTTCCCCCAAGTCCACTCCACTGTGTAGCCTTCATTCTGGACTCCTGTCATGACAATAATACCTAATCATATATCCCTTTTAAACAGTTTTCTTTCTCATCTGTTTCAGTGCAGTATACATAATTTATCCCATCTTTCTCAGTCTCCCCCCAAACCCGCTGTCAATTCCATTTACAACAGTGACACTATGCAGTATTTGGCCTTTTGTGATGGAGATATTTCACTCAGCATAATGTCCTGCAGGATCACCCATTTTGGATAATATTGCATGAGTTCCTTGTTTTTCAATGCAGCATAGTATAGCATTGTGTGAACATACCACAGCTTCTCTATCCATTCATTTGTTGATGGGCACTTAGGTTGTTTTCAACTCCTTGCTATTGTGAACAAAGCCATGATAAACATGGGTGTGCATATATCTGCTTGGGTGTCAGTTATGGTTTCTTTGGGGTATATTCCCAGTAGTGGAACTGCTGTGTCAAATGGTATTTCTATTTGCAGCTTTTTGAGAAAGCGCCATACTGCCTTCCATAGTGGCTACACCATTTTACACTCCCACCAACAGTGAATAAGGGTTCCAGTTTCTCCACAACCTCACTCAGCATGTGTTGTTTGCTGTTCTGTTAAATCTTGCTATTTTTACTGGGGTGAGATGATATCTCATAGTTTTTTTTTGATTATTCTTCTTAAGGGTCAGATCAGGTCTACTTCTCTATCCCCTCAACCATTGCCTCAATACAGACATAAGAATCTTGTGCCTGAACCCCATCCATCCATCCATCCATCCACTTATCCATTCATCCTTCTCACCTGATTCACTGCTCACTGATTAGATGTTGAGACCATGGACATCAGATCCTAGGCTACGTCTTACAAATGTCTAGGAAAGAGACAGACCAATTAACACATAGCAAGCAGATAGTGCAAGAGGAGTCTCAACATGTGTTTTTGTTACTCTGAGTATCATTGTACATGGGGTTGAAAGTGTGTGTATTTGGGAGGAGAGGAGAGAGGCAGAAAAAGATGCCTATGTTATCTTGGTCACTTTTTAGGGCTCTTCTCCTTCCTCCCAATACTTGGGCTTCATTGTTCCTTAAACCTGTATCCTCTTCTCCCTCTAAATTTCCTAGACTTTGGCATGCAGATGACTGCCGCATCTCTGTGCTACTTCAAGTTCTGCAGAAGTCTGGGTCCCATGTATCTCCTGTGACTTCCTCAGCCCTGCTTGGATGCCTCCCTACAAGGCTGACTCACCAGCAGATGATCAAAGACTTCCCCTTCTTCAGGCTCTCCATAATCCCATATCTGGGGTAAGAAATTTAGGTTTCGGATCTCTTAACAGCCCATCTCCAACTTTTCTACCATTTCCTGTTGATTTACCCAATAAAATCTCCCTCTAATAATAATTTTTTCCTCAAGACAACAGCCAGCATCCAGATGAACACACACACCTCTCAGGGAAATAAAGCTGCTCTCTCTGGACTCGGGTTCCCACCCAGCTCTGGTGCTTCTCCTTCTGCTTACAGAGGCACTAGGAGGGCACAGCAGCTTGTGCTGTCTCCGCCATGATGCCGGCGAGGCCCCTCCGGTACCTCTGGGCCCTGAAGAAGCATTGATGTCTTTGAATTGTGGTGTTGATAAAGGGTATTGGCTATCCCACTGACTGATAAAAGATCAAATCCTCCTGTTTGGGAGGAAGTGCAAACAGAGTGCTCCTTAGAAGCAAAAATTGTGAGCCTTTGTCTCACATACGTTGGGCACGGCGTCAGGACAGAGCAGGCCTTGGAAAAAGACATCATGCTTAGAAAAGGAGGAAGTCAGCGAAGGCAAGGAAGACCCTCAGTGAGATGCACTGACATGCTGACTGCACCAACGAGCAGAGGTTGTGGGGATGGGACAGGATTCAGCAGCGTCCCCATTCTGCTCTACACAGGGTATAACGCTGGAGCCAACTCCATGACAATGAACAACAATCAAGAGATTTGTCCCTGTAGGTATTTGGAGGCAAGGATTCTGAGGCTTCGTCTGACATACTTTGGACATGTTGTAAGGAGGGACCGTCCTTGGAGAGGGACATCATGCTTGGGAGGGTGGAGGGACAGCGCAGGAGGGGAAGGCCCTCTATGAGGTGGATTGATTCAGTGACTGGGGTAATGGGGATGAGTGTGTCAGAGACAGTGCGATTGGCACAGGACAGAGCAGAGTTTAGGGCTGTACATAGGGTCGCTATGAGTCGCAAGCGACTCGACGGCACATAACAGCAACAGGTATTTCACATAAATGGGATCATACAATGTGGTCGGTTGGGGTTGCCTTTTCCCCTTTAACATAAGGTTGTCATGTGGGTCCCTCTTCTAATGTGTAGCCGAATTTCTTTATTTTCCCCCGACAAACAACATTCTGCATTTTATTTATCCATTCATCAGTCAAAGGGCTTTCTTTTTTTCTACTACTTTTTAAAATATTAATGATAGAGCTGCTATGAAGGGTCGAGCATAGATTTGGTGCAGACATATACCACTTTTCATTTCTCTTGGGCATGCGCCATTGGGTGGAATTGCTGGCCATATGGCGCTACGGTAGCTCTAGGTTAAACCTTTTGAAGGATGCCAGACTTTTTCACAGCAGTTGCGCCATTTTACTTTCCCACCAGCCTCATCCGAGGGTTCCAACTTCTCCACTTCTTTGCCAACTCTTGTCTTTATCTGGCTTTTTCATTATAGCCCTCCTACTGGGTGTGAAGTGATATCACATGGTGGTTTTGATTCCTATCTCTGTGATGCCTCATGTTGTGTTTCCTTTCGTGTGTTTATTGAAGATTTGTGTCTCTTCTTTGGAGAAACGTCTGTCTATTCAGAGGTTTTGCTTCTGTTTTAAAATAATTTTCAAATTTAAGTGACAGTTTCCAAATAAATTTACTTTTTCACAAAAGCATTCATAGCCATTTTGTTTTATAACATTAATTTCAACTGATAAATGTAATTAATCAAGTGCAATATATATAATCAATCCCTCATGGTATATTAGGGAATTATTTTAGCCTGGCAGATAAGGAGTTGCACTTTCAACCTAAAGGCAGGTAGTTTGAGACCACAAGCTACCTCTGAGAAGAAATATGCGTAATCTGTGTGATTTATAGTGTCTGAAAACCCGCTGAAGGATCAGCAATGAGTCAGTTCTGACTCGATAACATGTAGCAACAATGACATTATGTATTGTCTTTCCTTTCAGCCAACTTACCCTTGTATTAACTTTTACTGCCTTTCCCCTGCCTTCTCATCCCTGTTTTCTCTCCCCAAGATAGGTTCTATCTGCATGTAAACCTTTCATTAGCTTTTTATAATAGTGGTCGATTACTGATACTATCTTTTTGTGACTGACTTAAGCCAGTTGGCATAAACTGTTCTTAATTCACCCATGTGGTCAGTATTTCCTGAATTCTTGATAGCGTTTTAGTGACGCACGATACTCTGTTGTGTGAATGAAGCCATTGTTCCATTAGTGGACACTTAGGTTGTTTCCAAGTCTTAGCTTTTGTGAATAACGCTGCAATAAATATGAGTGTAGGTATGTTAGTTTGTGTCTCAGCTCTTATTTCTTTGTGATATACATCTAGCATTGAGATTGTTCGATCAAATGGTATTTCTATTACCAACTTTCTAAAGAAGCCCCTAAGTCTTTTCTATGATGGTAGCTCCATTTTATATTCCTGCCATCCCTTGCTTAATTTCTTTGTTTTGTTTTGTTTTGTGTGTGTACCATCAAATCAGATCTGACTGGTACAGGAGGAGATTGCCCCTCCTTCTACAGCAGAGCATCTGGTGGATTCGAACCGCACGCCTCTGGAATTGCAGTGCAGCTTCTTGTCATTAGGCCACCAGAGCTCCACCATCACCTACTTAATTTTAAAAAGAGGATTATTAATTTGACTTTTCATTATAAAAATGTAAAAGTTCTTTATGTCTTCTAGTTACAAGGCCCTTGTCAAACATGATTTACAAAAATTTGCTCCATTCTCAGAGTTATGTTTTCATTTTCTTTTTTTAAATTAAATTGTGATTCTAACGAAGGTTTACAGAAAAGGTGGATTTTTCACTCATTCGTTATTACACATTTCCCTCCCTATCCCTTTAGTTCCCTTTTTAAAAAAAATTCATTCATTGTTGCATAATTTCCTCTCTCTCTCTCCCACCCCTCCTCCAGTCCACTTTGCTTTATTCTGGACTGCTGTCAAACAAATAATGTGTAATAAAATACTCCTTTCAAACAGTTCTTTCCTTCATGTGTCCCAATGCAGTGTTTATTATTTATCCCTTCTTTTCTTAGTTTCTTCCCAACCCTCATGTCAGCCCTGTTTTATAACAGTGGCACTATGCAGTATTTGTCCTTTTGTAAGTGAGATATTTCACTCAGCATAATGTATCTTTTAATTTTCTTCATGGTGTCATTTGAAGCCAACTGTTTTTGTTTGTTTTGTTTCTTTGTTGTGTACCATCGAATAGATCCGACTGGCACAGGAGGAGATTGCATGTGGGTTCGAACCACATGCCTTGGGGATTGCAGTGCAGGTTCTTGCTACTAGGCCATGAGAGCTCCCCAAATGTTTTTCCTTTTGATGAGTTCTGATTTATTTCTTCCTTTCATTGCTCTAGCTTTTTAGTGCTAAGAAACAATTGTCTAGCCCAACCAAGGTCACGAAGATTGACACCTATGTTTTCTTGTAGGAATTTCTAAGTATCATCCTTACATGAATTCTATGATCCACTTTGAGCTAATTGTTGTAGATGGTATGATAATGTAGGAGTCAGCTAACTTCTGCACCATTTGTCTCAACATTATTTGTTGGGAGAGTCTGTTTTTCCCCATTGAATTGCCTTAAGCCTTGTTGAAAATCAATTGACCATCACCAGACAGTCTTTCTTCAGTCGTCTCTGCATCCACCTCTGCCCTTTTTCACTCCTCAGTGTCACTGCTTTGAGGGTTTGGCCTTTTCTTTGTTTTCGGCTTTGCCTGGTCCATTGGAGTGATTACCTGCTCTTACCATCACTCTCCAACAATGTTCTGTCTGTAAACATACTGTCCTAGCAATTCCTCTGTCTTGGCCTGGATAGTTCTGCTAAGTCCCTGCTGACCATCAAGCTAGCTGAAGGATTGTCCCCATGGTCATCCGTGAGCACCTTCTCACAGCATGACCATCTCAGGTCTTCTCCCTCTCCTTTCCCAAATTTGTACCCCACTCTCCTTCTACCTGCTTGACTGCTGAGATCAGAACTACCAAGAGGGAGTCTTTCTTTCCTCACCCCTCCCATGATTCTCTAGAAGCCTGGCTTCCTTGTCTTCTTGGCAACTCCAGGCTCTGCTGCTTCTGTCACCGCTCCCAGGCAGGCCACCAAGGTTTTATCAGCCTAAGACTGTCAACTTTCTCCTGAGCCTCCAGTCTTTCTCCCTCCTGTTCATGCCTCACTGAGGAACCTGGGAATCTTTTCTGAAGCCCACACCTGGCCAGGCCAGCATGCCCTCCACTGGCCTATTAGGTTCCTACCCAACTCTCACTACACTCAGGGTAAGTCTGTGCCCCTGAGCCAGCTCCAAGGTCTTTCTGAATCAGGCACTGTGACTCTACTCTTCCAGCTTCACATTTCTCTGTGGCATCTCCTCCTCTCCCAGCTCAGTCCCACGGAACCCTCTGCAGTTCTTAGAAAGCCCAGGCTGTTTCCCAACTGTAGGCCTTTACACACACACTGTATCTCAGCCAAGAATGCCTTTCCCTCTGGTCTGCTTGGCACACGGCACAGCTTTTCTCAGAAACAGCACTCTGTCCTCACTGAAGAAGTCAATGCTCGCCCCTTTCTCCTGGAGAAAGCTCCTGTAATCAGCTTCCAGGGTCAACCAAACACCTATGTGGGGGTGTCTTTCTCCCTCTGCAATGTGTGCACTTGAGAGCTGGGACTACCTGATTGCTCTCTGTGGAATGTATGGACAGAAAGGAGGACAAACAGACAAATGGGTACCCAGAGGGCATGCCTACCTGCAGATCTCTCATCTCCATCTTCCTCTGTTAGCTTCACCCTCTTCTGCTATCCTTTTTTATTTTTAACTCAAGTATTCATCACAGAAATGTTATATAAATGTGTTTTCTTTTGTACATGTCAACATATTGCAGACAAAACAAGTTTCCTTTGACTTCCCATCCTCCCCAAATTCCAGTCTGTCACAGTCCTCATTTTCAGAGCCAACCTCAGGGATTAGTATGGGGTGGGAATCTTTGGTTTCCTTTTCTGTGTACTCATAGAGTTGCCATGTTTGTAAGGGTTGTTTTCCCCTTCTAAATGATCTTGTAAGTTCAAATTGTTATGGAGTGGGCTTTCACTTAACGACACGTCTTGGATAGCTTTCTGTCTCAGCCTGCAGGAAGCATGTCAATCTTCCGATCTGCAATGCTGTTCTCCAGGGGACAGTGACATGAGCCTTTACTTAGCGCTTCCTTTGTAGATGGGTATTTAGATCATGTCTTCTCTCCCTGCATTAGACATAATGTTGACACGAACACCCAGGCTCCTATCTTTCCTCCTGCTTCTCTCCTAGTTTCTAGCCTAGCTCTGTCCACTGGGATTATAATGCAAGTCACGAAAGCCAGCCATGGTTAGAATTCAAAATTTCCTAATGTCATTACTGTTAAGTGTCAAGTTGACTGCAACCAAGAGCTACTCAGCGTACGACGGAGCGGAACCTGCCCCACCCTGTTCCATCTCCACACTCTCAGCTGTGTTTAAAGTCCGCTGTTACAGCTACTGTGTCAGTCCAATCTGTTGAGGGTCTTCCTCTTTTTAACCGACCCTTTGTCAAGCATGATCTCTCTCTCTAGGAACTGTTGCCTCCTGATAATATGCCCAAAGTATCTGAGACAAAACATAGGCCTTCTAAAGAGCATTCTGGCTGGGCATCTTCCAAGATAGATTTGTTTGCTCTACGGTTCATCGTGGTCCAGTCAGAACCAACTTGGAGCTGACTTTCTGGCAGGTTTTCAGAGGCTGTAAATTACGTGGGAGGAGACTGCCCATCTATTCCCTTGGAGCAGCTGGTGGATTCCAACCGCTTGCCTCTGAGGTGGTAGTACAGCTTTCACTCGGCCACCAGAGCTCATTTCGTTTATTCCAAGAGCCACACAAAAAAGTCACAAAAACAGGTGAAATTAATTTCAATACTTGGAAGCAGGAGTGGCATCCACTTGTGAAATGGCTTGCTTCCGGGATCTCTATGAACAGTGCTTAGGTCTTTCATTCATAGGGTCGCTATGAGTCGTCTATGACTCAATGACAACTTGACAATAACAATGACAACATAGAGAGAGCTACGTTGGCCTAGTGGACAGAAAGTCATGCTACCAAGCCCAAGGTGGGTGATTTTAATCTGTGGTCCTCAGGCCTGGTTGAAATTGTTTTTTTTGTCAAACATTCTTCTAAGTAGTATAGCTCTGGTCTGTGCATTGCTGTACAGAGGTAACTCGTGGTTGCATTGATGCTAAACACTGTGACAACAGTGTGCGAAATGCAATAATGGTTACCCACGGTGGACAGTGTTTGGTGGAACTTCCTGATTAGAACAAGCTTGGAAGCAGGAGTGGCATCCACGTCTGAAACGGCTTGCCTCCGGAAACTCTATAAACAGTGCTCAGGTCTTTCATTCAGAGGGTCGCTAAGAGTTGTCTACAACTTGATGGCACTTAACAACAACAACAACATTTTACTTAATTCATGATGTTAAAATATTGTTTCAGCATGCAGTAAATATACGTATTTCTTACAAATCATTTTTCATTTTTTTGTTGTACTATGTCTTCAAAATGCTGTGTATGTGTTTACCTTTTAATCACATCTTGATTTCGTCTAGCTACATTTCAAGCACCCAGTAGCTGTACATGGCCAGGGACTTCAGGATTAGACACCAGAGTTCTAGAAGGCTCCAATCATTTGTCCCCGGCTCATAGTATCCATGTTCTTTCCCCCCCTTTTCTTGTGTACCGTTGAATTGGACCAACTGGCACAGGAGGAGATTGCTGCTCCTTCTCCAGCGGAGCATCTGCTGGATTCAAACTGCGTGCCTTCGGGATTGTAGCATGGTACCCATGTTCTTTTTGTCTGTTTCTCTGTGTGCACATTCACATGTCTGCTGCTCATATCTTTCAGTTGCTATGTTTCATTGTAGCCTTCTGGAGATGTTCTGTTTCCTCTCTGAGTCACTTCTCACATCCATCCATCCATCCGTCCATGAACCCATCATTTCCCAGGTAACATTGTGTATGCGCTTAGGGGTGTGTGTGCGTATGTGTGCGCCCCTGCACATGTCTGCTCTTCTCAGTGTGTTTTCCTGAAAGATCTTCTCCTGCTTCTCTCCCTTTCTCTGCTGCCATTTCTCTATCTCACTCATGCTTTCTCCCTCCAGAGAGACTTCTATGCATCACTCTTTTTTAAATTTTTTTGGTTTGTTTTATACTGGTTTACTTACAAAATTCATATTCATTGTCTTTCACACAGGATCATTCCCATTTCTTTCACACACCCCTCCCTCTACCCATCAGATTGAGTGACCCTCCGATTGCCTCCCTGCCCTTCCTCTGCTCCTATCCTCCCCTGCCTTGGATCCTCATACACATTTTACTAATCATCTCTATTTCTACAATAACGGTCTTCTACAGTATTTGTCCTTATGGAACTGAGTTAGTTCACTTAGCATAATGTTCTCCAGTTCCTCCCAAGTTAGGTAGTGATTTTCAAAATCATTGCTCCTGTGTGCTGTATAGTATTCCATCATGTGAATGTATCATAATTTCTCAATCCATTCAACTGTGCTTGGACATCTGGGCTGTTTCCATGTTCCTGTGATGGTGAATAATGCTTATGCATCACTCTCGCTGTATGAGTATCTGTGTGTGTTTATGTGTGTGTATGTGTGCGTGCATGTACAATCACACTTTTGTGTACCTGCCACTCCATTCCCTTAACATCTGGAGACTAAGGTGCGCCTGATACAGGTCATGGTATTTGCAATCACTTGTTATGCATCAGAGAATTGGACAATGACTAGGGAGGACAGAAGGAGAGTGGATGCTTTTGAGCTGTGGTGCTGGAGAAGGGTACTGAATGTACCATGGACTGCCAGGAAAACAAACAGATTCATCTTGGAGAGGATTAAATCAAGCTGCTCCTTGGAGGCAAGGATTCTGGGGCTTCGTCTGACGTACTTTGGACATGTTGCCAGGAGGGACGGGTCCTTGGAGAGGGACATCATGCTTGGGAGGGTGGAGGGACAGCGCAGGAGGGGAAGACCCTCTATGAGATGGATTGATTCGGTGACTGGGGTAATCGGGATGGGTGTGTCAGAGGCAGTGCGGTTGGCGCAGGATAGAGCAGGGTTTAGAGCTGTTGTGCATAGGGTCGCTATGAGTCGGAAACGACTCGACGGCACATAACAACAACAACAATGCATGTCTCAATGAGATGGATCAATTCAGTGATTGGGGTAATGGGAGTAGGTGTGTCAGAGACAGTGGGGTTGGCACAGGATAGAGCAGGATTTAGGATTCTTGTGCATAGGGTCGCTGTGAGTCGCAAGCAACTCAACGGCACATAACAACAACATGTATGTCTCAAGTTGTGTTTGTGTGTGTATGTGTCTGTGTCCACATGTGGCTGACCAAGGGCATGGTCAAGGCACATGCTTGTACATGTCATCTGTCCATGTACCCACCATCTGCAGCCTGGCCATGTCTTCCCATCTTCTGGGCTGCCCTCCTGCTCCTCCTGTCAAACCTCAGGGCTTCACTCCCTGCCTTGTCCCTGCTTCTCAAGCTGATGCTCCCATTCTTCATCTACCAGCCAGACTATTCCCCTTGTAGCCCTCCCACTGCAGCTGCGGATTCAAAACAAGCATAACCCCAGAGCTTCTCAGTCCTCTTCACACCCCCATCGGGTGGCCCTTCCTGGTCTCATTATCATCCTCCTCCCAAGGCGCAGCAGCCAGCAGCCCAAGTCACCGCTGACTTCTCTCTTTCCTGTCACACACTGGCCCATCTCTCCACTTCCTGCTGAATCTCCCTCTGAGGGGCTGCTCAAGGCCCCAGCCAACTCCCCAGGCTCCCAGCATCCCCTGCACGAATGATGAACCTGGCCCAATCACCCACTCCACGTTCCCATCTGTTACTTCTTTCCTTCTCTCCACTCATCATCACACAGAGAACGCCTACTGAGTGTTCAGCTGAGGACACAGACTCCAAAACCCAAGATTCACGCTGGTGGAGCTGTGTTCCTTGGGAAGCAACCCATTAGCTACAGCAAGAACATGGGGTGAGGAGTGCATCTCTTGGCTTTATGTCACTCTGAGCATTATAGTGAGAGGTTGTGCAGGCAGAAAAGAAAGATGCCACCATGTCACTGGGTCCACTTCAGGTCCCTCTGATGAAGCGTTGTACCCCACTCAGGACCACCACATTACAGACTCAGTAAATACAGGACAAGCTTCTAGTCTCTCCTGAGTCTAGGACTGAAAACACAGAGAAGCCCACTATACATCCCCCGCTGTGGCCCCCTTTTCATCCTCACTCTTGATCCTATTCATTCTCCCCATCACAGTGGTTGCCCTGGAAACACCCATCTCCTTCCTTTCTCTCTCCCCAGACTCTTCCAGCAGGCAGACATGTTCACCTTCCTTCCACTTGAAGAGACAGAGTCTAACTCCTTTGTGTCCTGTCTCTAGTCCATAAAACACCTGGGAGGAGAGCTCAGCTCATTCACTTCCTTCCCTGACCATTGTCCTCTACAGCGTACCCCACACGGCTAGGCGAGGTCTCCAGACCCATGATCCAGTTCCCTCCTGCTCTCCCCTCAACCCTTAGGGTTCTCTGGCACGGAGGGTTTGCCGTGTTTTCTGGACCCCCTCTCCTCCCTCTGCCCCTGCTTTCCCTCCCATTCTCTGCCATCCCTCTTGTGTTTCTTGTGCCGCCTCTTCAGCTTCTGCCCAGCTGTCTGTGCTAAAGGTCCCCAGAGCTCTGGCCTTCCTCCTCCTGCTCTGTCTGTGCCTCTGGCAGCCTTTTCCTTCTAGGTAGCTTTTCCTTCCTTCTGGGTAGCTGTCTACATGCCAACCACGCTCAGCACTCTGTTATTCCAAAGTGCTCTCCTGGGCATGGTCAGGGGATCCTTAGTGTGTCTCCCCAAAGAAATCTGTCAACCTCTTCCTGGGGTCCCTATCCTCTTGGGTGAAGACTCTTCCACATCTGGGCACCCAGGCAGATGACTGTTTAGGCATCTTTCCCTCCCCTCCAGGCTGTGAGTTTCTTGAGGGGAGAATCTACATCTGATTTCTCTCTGCATCTCAGAACAGAGAAGGGCTGGAGGAATGCTGTGACTGGAGCAAAGGACAGATGGACAGATTGACCATCAGAGATCACATCCCCTCTTCTTAGTCTCCTTCTTCCTTTTCTTTCTCCATCTTCTCTCTCTTCTGATTTTAGAAACGAAATTTTAAACACGTGATAAATGAAAAAAATTCCCTTTTGCAAAAAATCAAAGCATGGCAGAAATGCCTGACTTCTCCTCCCAGTTGTCCCCCTGCTACCCCGAAACCTAACTCTCTTCTAGGGAAATTATACTGGTCTTCTTGTCCAGATAAAAGGGAATTGCTCTGGGGGAGGCTGTCTTTAAACGGAAATATATTTACTGTGCTCAGATTCACCAATGCGCATTTATTTTCAATCTTTGGAGCCTTTTCTGTGAACAAGGATGTATGGCCAGTGGAATGTGGGAACTGACTTTTCAGTTCATGAAAACCCTTTTAGAAATCTCTTCCCAACTCATAAAGGGAGTATTTACACCATGGAAACTGGCAAGTGCTACAAATTGGGAATATTTTTTTTTTCTCTTGAAAGAGCCAATTTGCCAGGAGGACCATGATCTGTATCATGTTTTAAAAACCTGGTCCAAGGTATAATACACTATATGTTTGCATAGTGCTTGACCTATGGGTGTTTTAGCCCTCTACCTACGGATATCTAAGTTTATTTCCGCCGCCTCCCCCTCCCCTTCACCATGAGGGACAAGGTTGCTGCAAACATCTATGTTTGGGCCTCCCTTCTGCCTCTTTCTTTTCTTCTGGCTTCTGGAGTGATCATCAGCATTTATTTGTAAAAGGCGTGCAGTCTTTTCTGCCTGTCTGAGCATTCACGTGGCTGCCCTTCTACAGATCAATCTTTCCCCCTTTTCTTCATTTTTCCTTATCTTCCTTCCTATTTCTTTTCCTTCTTTAAGCTTGGCTTTCCCCCTGAAGGTCTCTGTTGGTGAGTGGATAAACTATTCACAACTCCGCCCCTATCTCTTTACGTTCTTTATCAGGTTTTGGCCTCCTGCTGAAGGTTTCTCAATCTTTCTTCCGTCCCCCCCTCATCTAGAGGTAGGGGTCTTGAGGAGCTGTGCGTGCCTCCCTGAGGGTCCTGCCTCCCTCCTTTTCATTTTTTTCATGGTTTTACTGATGTCTCAGCCTGTCTCGAGCTGCCTCTGTCTTCCTCTCGCTCCTCCTGCTCTCGAGAGGAGACGTATTGCATTTTGCTCGGAGTTAGGACGTCGTGTTTGCTGTGCCTGTGTGTGTTTCTGTGTGTACGCATGCGCACCTTTGCTCCCCCTCAGCTCGTTCTGTTTTGTTGGGGCTTTTGGAGTTATTCTGAGTCTCACTGTGTGTGCCCATGTGTCTTACGAGTCACGTCTCTCCAGGACACAGCCAGGATTAATTCCTGTCCTCTCTGTACCTCCGCACACTCTTTATCTACCTGTTTATCTATTATTGGTGAGAGTCCAGTGATGCGCTCTGGACTAGGATCTGTCTGTCCTGGCTCGCTCCTACTCTCCTTCCCTGACCTTCCACCTTTCCTCCTGCACAGCTTACCTCCCAGCCTGTCCAGGTGCCTCCGATTTCCTCTTAGGTCCTCAAACAGCTCCGTCTTCGTTCTCTCTCCTGAGCCGCACATGTGATGTCATTATTGACTGCTCTTCCACAGGTGCCTCAAACCCATCTCCTCATCTCCACACTCCAAACAGCCCCTTTCCTTTTCCATGAACATGAATGTCACCGCCTTCCTGGTGTCGCTGTCAGGACTTAATCATGTGCTTCCTTTCCCTGCCAGCTCCACCTGTGAGGGGCTACTAGAGCCCTCACCGCCTCATGCCCCTGCTGTAGCATGACATGCCTGAATGATCGCATCCATCCATCCTTCTTTCTTCCCTTCCATTCGTCCGACTGTCCACCCCACCCCACCATCCTATGCAACTGACCAGAGTCACACTCAATCCACTCTGATTCTCAGGCCAGCCCATCACTGATCTCCTTACCCAATCCCATGGCTCCTTTAGCTTCCTCATCTCCACGGGCCCAAGAGGAACTCTGATTGTGGGTGCCCAGCCTTGCTTCTGCACACTCCTTTCTGGGTTCACTGCGTGCTTTTGGGTTGTTATCCCCATCACTCAAATGATTCTTCCTCTGCAGCCTCCTCTTCCAGCCTGTCTTCTCTTCTCTCTCTACTTCCTGCTTCCGGGAGATAGCTTTCTCCCCTCCTACACATTGTTTGCTGTTAATTGTCTCTCTTGAATCTAAAACTTTCTCCTGAACTGGAACGTCCACATCCATGTAGGGTGGTGAGCTTTGAGGGTTCTCTATTGATGTCCGTGGACTTTCTCCCTTTCACTTTCCATACTGGTTTTCTTTACCATTTAAGGGAGCTCTGGGGGCTTAGTGGCAAGAAGCTAAGCTGCAATACCTAAGGCATGTGGTTCGAGGCTCCCAGCTGCTTTATGGGAGAAGGATGGGCAATCTCCTTTGTGATTAGCTGCCTCTGAAAATACACTGGAGGGTCAGCTACTGGTCAGTTCTGACTCAACGGTACACAATAACAACCTAACAACCATTTAGAGTCCAGGGTGGTCCCCAGGGTTTACACTGAAGCTCACATTGTGTCTACACCTTTCTGTCTCTCTGCTTATATGCATAAACATCAGCCTCTCTGGAACTCTGTGTCTACCTCCTTCCTTCCTTCAGTCTCTCTCTTATTGTTCAATGCTCACTTTAGCCTTGATCTTCTCTCTGTGTCTCAACACATCTATGAAGGTGTGTCTCACCATAGGTCACACTAGGGATCCCTTTTTATCTAAAGGCCCCATTCCATTTCTCACTCATTGGGTGATTTCAAATGTTCATGGGCCCACTTACCCTCTTATCCGTTCACCCACCCAGCTCAGACACATCTTCCAGATGCCAGACCCTGGGTTGGCTTGTGTGTTTCAATCTTCTCGTCTCTCTGTGCTTTACCAGTGTCTCTGCCTGTTTGTAAGTCTGTCCCTTTGAGGCTCCCCTTCTCTCCTTTCCTTCTCATGGCTTCTCCTTTCCTCTTGTTCAGCCATGGTCCCTCTGGCTCTTCAGAGGAGCCTTATTGCATGTTACTCTGAGTGTGTATGATATTCCTGTTAAGTATGTGTGTAGTACTTTCCTCCTCGGCTCCACCTCTCTCTTACTGGGCTTTGTGGAGTTTTGCTCATTATGAGTTTTACTGTGTCTCTGTGCACAAAGATGCAATTACCTACAGATAGATCACTTCACTGTCTCTCTCCAGACAAGGTCAGGAGTGGCTCTCACCATCACGGTCACCATGACAAACTTCATTTTCATTCATCCATCTATCTGTACAAAGCATGCTTAGTGTTCTGGACTCAGGTCTGTCTGTATGTCTCCTCTCTCTTCCTTTGCTCCTACCACCCTTGTTTTCTCACTCTTCATATATTTTTACTGACATTTCTCTAACCGCTCCTACAGCCAACACTCCCCCCACCGTTGTTTTCTCTCTCTTAAGCTACAGACATTGAGCTAACGTTGGCTAGGTCCATCCACAGGCGCCTCAAACCTGCTTCACCATCTCACACCTGGAAATGTGTTTCTGTTCCCATTCTCATTAGCACTGAGTGTCACTGCCTACATGGGACTACATCCAGGAGCCCCAAGTCATTCTTGACTCGTCCTGCTTCTGCCACCCACAGCCATCTGCCTTTACCTCTTTCTGAGTTTCTTTCAAAGGGACTGTTCCCAGACTCCTTTTACTACAATCTTTTCAGTTTCTGCCTAGAGCAGGCCCCAACATTTGTGTCTGGAGCATTAATGAGGACCCCTTTTACTGCTACCCTAAAGTACCTCTGTTAGTTCGAATCCACCAACAACACTGAGGGAGAAAGATGGAAAATCTCCTTTCGTGTTGTTTACAGCCTCAGAAACCCAACAGAGGGACAGTTAGGAAGCTCCTCCAACTCAATGGTGGCGAGAATGCCAGCAATGGTGTTACTAAACTGTCTACCATTATGTTACAAAGATCCTCTCTCCGCCAGGTTCTGGTAAGATTTTCCTCACTTGTCTTTAAACTTTCACCTGCACCCTCCTCAAAGGACTTTAACATTTTCTTCAAAAGTCTTTCTAGCTACTTTCCATTACATGGTTTCAAAGATAATTCTGTATTTTAGGGTTTTTTGGTTATAGTACCACTCCACTTTTAGGTACCATAATGTGTAGACTTTTTTTTTTAAATTATTTCTGTTGTTGTTTGTTGTTGTTGTTATGTGCCGTCGAGTCGCCTGCGACTCATAGCGACCCTATGTACAACAGCCCTAAACTCCGCTCTGTCCTGTGCCAATCGCACTGTCTCTGACACTCCCATCCCAATTATCCCAGTCACTGAATCAATCCACCTCATAGAGGGCCTTCCTCTCCTGTGCTGTCCCTCCACCCTCCCAAGCATGATGTCCCTCTCTAAGGACCTGTTTCTCCTCATAACATGTCCAAAGTATGTTAGACGGAGCCCCAGAATCCTTGCCTCCAAGGAGCCACCCGGTTTAACCCTTTCCAGGACAAATCTGTTTGTTTTCCTAGCAGTCCATGGTATTCTCAATACTCTTCTCCAGCACCACAGCTCAAAGGCATCAATTCTCCTTCTATCCTCCTTGGTCATTGTCCAACTCTCTGATGCATAACAGGTGATTGCGAAGACCATGGCCTGTATCAGATGCACCTTAGTCTCCAAAGAGATACCATTGCTCTTCAGCACTTTGGAGAGGTCCCTAACAGCAGACTTTCCCATGGCAATGCACCTTTTAATTTCCTGGCTGCTGGTGCCAAGACTGTTGACTATGGAGCCAAGCAAACTAAAGCTGTGTACAATCTCAGTCTCTTCACCATCCATCCTGATGCTGCCAATTGGCCCAGTGGTGAGAATCTTTGTCTTCTTGACATTGAGCCTCAATCCATATTGTAGGCTGCAGTCCTTGACACTCTGCAGCAGGCGCTTCAGGTCCTCCTCAGTTTCAGCAAGCAGGGTTGTGTCATCCGCATAACGCAGATTATTGATAAATCGTCCACCAATCTTGACCCCACATTTCTCCTCATAGAGTCCAGCCTCCCGGATAATCTGTTCTGCATATAGGTTGAAAAGGTATGGAGATAGGATGCATTCCTGGCGTACGCCCTTCCCAATTTTGAACCATGCAGTGTTCCCTTGCTCTGTTCTGACGACTGCCTCCTGGTAATAAATAAATTGTACCGAGGTAACTTGTGGTCGCTGTGAAGCTGAATACTGTGACACTGATGTGTCAAATGAGAGAATGGTTACCCATGGTGGACAGTGTTTGGTAGCGCTCCCCAGTTGAAACAAGCTTGGAAGCAGGAGTGACATCCAACTTCCATAAATAACTTTTGCCTCCAGAAACCTTATGAACCGGAGAAAGGATGAAAGTCACACACGCAAGTGTGGAGGACTCTCGTTCATAGGGTCGCGATGAGTTAGTTGACTCAACAGCACTCAACAACAACAGCATGTAATAAATGACACATTTGTGTTTATTCCTCTCCACCCATGCTGTTGTTACTGTGTACCACTGATTTGGAACTGGTCCATAGCTGACCCTGCAGCGACTTTTCAGAGGCAGTTACTCTCACAGGAGAAGACTGCCCATCTTTCTCCCACGGAACAGATGTTGGATTAGAACTAAGGGCCTTCGGGATGGCAGCACAGCTTTTTTGTCCCTAGGCCACGAGAGCTCTCCCTATTTCTATGTAATACATTACTTTAAAAACATTAGCATCTTAAAACTGCAAATATTTATTATCTCACAGTGTCAGAGGGACAGCAACCTGCGAGCAGATTTGCATGGTTCTATCTCAAGAGTGTCTCATGATATTGCAGGGAAGCTGTTGGCTGGAGACACAGTCATCTGAAGTCTGTATTAGAGCTGGAGAGGTTAAGAGACCTGAGTTCTTTGAGGGTAGTTGCTGTAAAGGAAACAGTTGCAATGTGGAGGTGGCTGGCTTTTACCGGCTTCATAAAGGGGAGCTGTCCCCATCAATAGTATCTATAGTCCCAAACTGCTGCTTGGTCAGACACACTACCCCATATGCTCCTGCACCTTTTCCTACCAACCATATGGATCCAATATTCATTGATGACTCACAAACTTTACTCATAGCTGTGGGGATTATTAGGGAAATGGGTCAGAAAGTGGAGGAGGCAAAGAATTATCACCCAGTGCAAGTCCAGGTTTAGTTCATTACTCCTAAATCAGATCAATAAGCTACAATTCCTCAATCGCTGAAAGTCCAGATTCACTTCAGCAGCATAAATCCAAGAAGCCTCTGGTTTCCTTGATCATCTAGCAAGGTTTGCCTTGGAGCAGTTACACATTAGCTTTTTCCTTCAATCATCCAGCAAGCAAAACCTTTTATTGTGGCCTTTATCTCAGAGCAGTTACAAGTCAATGTTTCTTTCAATCATCCAGCAAGCAAACCCTTTAACTGTGACCTTTATTTCAGGGTTCCTCTGGTTACACCTTGCCACAGTCTCTTTACAGCAGTGCCACAGTCTCTCTTTTCTCCACCACCATCACCAGGGTCTTTCTCTACGATGTGGAAAACACTCTCTCTCTTATATTAGTCTCACATATATCCATGTGTCCACAGTTAAATAGTTGGAGACAAGTTTTTAAACTAACAC
This sequence comes from Elephantulus edwardii, assembly GCF_000299155.1. Taxonomy (NCBI): domain Eukaryota; kingdom Metazoa; phylum Chordata; class Mammalia; order Macroscelidea; family Macroscelididae; genus Elephantulus; species Elephantulus edwardii. Next base: position 10,317,867 of record NW_006399765.1, read on the forward strand.
AGAGTAAACTAACATTTACAGAGTGTGATCCAAGATAGAAAGAGAAAGCAGAGAGTTTCAGTAAAAGTTATGACCTGGTCTCCAAAACCCTACACCTTTATCTTTATTCTTTCACTTGAAGTGAGCCAGTAGGGCCATTATGCTGAAAAACTGGGGTGAAGAAATCAATCCTATTTCCACTGAGTTGATTAAGACTCAAAGGGATCCTAAAACACAGAGTAGAACTTCTCCATAATGTTTTCCAGGACTGTAAATGCTTACAGAAGCAGCTTATCACAGCTTTCTCCCACAGTAAGACAAAATGAATTTGAACCATTAATACTTTAGTTAGCACTTAATCGCTGTACTACCAAGGTTCTTCAGCCATATTCAGGGAAGAGGAATAAGGCTCAGCTTCGTAAAGGGAAGAAAGTTAAAGAAGTTTTGTATTTTTCTTAAGATTTCCATAGTTGCTACTCAAGGATATCTGTCATTTGTCTTTGGTTAACCTTCTAGGCATGAATTACAAAGATTCTGATTTTCCCATCCAACAAAGTTTGTTTCCTTTCTCCATATCTATTCAATCTGTATACAAATAACTTGAGAAACCAGACTATATTAAGAAGAACGTGGCCTCAGGATTGGAAGAAGATTCATCCACAACCTGTATTCTATAGATGGCACCTTGCTTGTAGAAAGTGAAGGAGACATGAAACTCTTACTGCAGCAGATCAAAGACTTCAATACGGATTCCACCTCTACATCAAGAAAACAAAAATCATCACCACTGGGCCAATAGTAAACATCATGATAGTTACAGAAAAGACTGAATTTATCAAGGATTTCATTTTACTTGAACCCACAATCAAACCCATGGTAGCAGCAGTCAAGAAATCAAAAGACATGTTGCATTGGGAAAATCTGCTGTCAAAGATCTCTTCAAAATGCAAAACAGCAACAATGTCAGTTTAAAGACTGAGATGTGCCTTATACAAGCCATGATATTTTCTATTGCTTCCTATGCATCTGAAAGTTGGACAATGACTAATGAAGATGGAAGAAGTGATGTCTTTGAATTGTAATTTTAGAAAAGAGTAGTGAACTATCCCATGGACTCTCAAAAGAACAAATATGTCTTAGAAGAAGTGCACACAGGTTTCTCCATGGAGGCAAAGAGGGTGAAATGCTGTTTCATACTTTGGGCATATTGTCAGTAGGGTTCAGGCCTTGGGGAAAGACATGATGTTGGAGAAGGTCAGTGAAAGAGAGGAAGATCTTCAGCAGGATGATGGGCAAGGTGACTGTCACAATGGGCTTGAGGATATCGAAGATGGTCCAGGGTAGAGGAAGTTTTAGATCTGTTGTTCGTAGGGTTTCTAAGACTCATAGTGGACTTGATGGTATATAACAACCGCAAAACCCGACAAGTGAAAACAACTCTTAAGTTGTAGAGTAAGTGTAAGGAAGGCCCGTAGAGTTCTGCTTTTCCCCATTTTGATAATTTTAATAATACAAGGAGCTCCTGACTTAGGAGGCTTTGTTCTGATAACTCTGTTGTGAGTCATTTCTGACGTAAGTCAGACAAATAATTTAAAAAAATTTTCATTATTATTGCCTTGTGTTATCAGTATCCTTATAAATATGGCAAAGGTTTTGAACAGCAAATCATGAAATTGAGCATCTGCGAGTGAACATCTGAGAATAACATCACCATATTACGCACTGCAATATATTACAAACAACAAGATATATATAAAAAAGGGGGAAATCCAAGTTACACTGTATCATGATTCAAATTGTGAGTCGGGGCTACTTTCAGAACCCAACTTTACAAAGGATAATTTACATATAATAAAACGCACCCTTTTAAGTATATGTTTAGAGGAATTTTGGCAAATGTATGCACTCAGGAAATCACCACTCTAATCAAGATATAGAACTTTCCATTCCCTTAGGACCAGTCCCAGCCAATCTCTCATCACTCCCAGCCCCAGGCAACCAATAATCAGCTTTCTATCACTATAAATTAGATCTGCATTTTTCTGAGTTCCATTTAAGTGCAGCATGTGCAGTTTTGCTCCTGGCTTCTTTCACTGAGCATAATATTTTTTAGGTTTATCCATTTCTGCACCCTTTTATTGCTGAGTGGTATTCCATTGTGTAAATATATGAAAGTTGTGTTTATGCTTTTGCATGTCAATAAACAGTTGGATTATTTCCAGTTGTAGACTATTACGAATAAAGCTGCTATGAAAATCTGCAAGATGGTCTTTTTGTGGACATATGCTTTACTTTTTCTTGGATAAATATACAGGAGTAGAATTGCTGGGTTGTATGAGAGGTGTGTGTTTAACTTTATGAAAAACTGCCAACATATTTTCCAAAGCAGTTGTACCATTCATTGCATAATCCCACCCGTAATGTATAAGCGTTCTAGTTACTCTATCTTCCTTCCAAGATTTGATATTGCAGGTCCTCTTCATTTTCATTCTTTTAGGGTGTGTGCTATATAGTATGCCATTGTAATTTTAATTTGTATCTCTTGAGTGACCAATATGTTGAGTATATTTTCATATGCTTATTCTCATTTGTATATATTCTTTGGTGAAGTATTTGTTCAAATCTTGTGTCTGCTGTTAGGATGACATTGACTCACAGATTGAAACTCTGCTTGAGCCTGTGCAGTCTCCACTGTACTAAAACTCACTGTTGCATTCACCATGCCAATCCATCTCATTGAGGGTCTTCCTCTCCCTTCACTTACCCTCAAGACACCTTAAGCATGGTGTCTTTTTTACAGGGACCGGCCCTTCCTGATAATTCATCCAAAGTATGTGAGACAAAGTCCAAGGAACATTCTGGCTGCACTTTTTCCAAGACAGACTCTTGCTCTTCTGGCAGCCCCTGGTCTATTCAAAACTTTCCCCTAACACCACAATTCAAAGGCATCAATTCTGCCTCAGGCTTTCTTATTAACTGTCTGGCTTTCACAAGCCTATGAAGCTTTTAAAAATACCATGGCTTGAGTCAAGCACAACCTTATGTCAGTTTTAAACTGACATCCTTGCTCTCTGGCAGCAAACTTATCCAATGTAATTTGTCTTTTGATTTTCTGACTGTTACTTCCATAGAAGCTCTAGTGGTGTAGTCTATAGGGAGTTATGCTCCCGACACAAAAGCCAAGCTTCTCTGATACTTGAATCCACAAGCAACTCCTTGCAAGCAAGAAGGACCATCTCCTCCTGTGTGATTTACAGCCTTGAAAACTCAAGTTCCCAACTTGACAGCAATGAATGCGTTGATTCCATGGGTACTGATTGTCAGTTTAAGTAAAAATAAATCCTTGACAAACCCAATCTTTTTTTTACCATGATATTGTTTATTGGCTCATTTGTGAGGATTTTTTCTTTCTTTATATAGAGGTTTAATCCATACTGAACTTTTGATGAGTAAGTGCTTCAAGTGTTCTTCACCTTCAGCAAACAACGTTGTGTCATCTTCATAATGAAGGCTGAGTCTTCCTCCAGCCCAAAGGCGCAATATGTCTCAATATAGCACACACACAGGATAGGTGTGGCCAAAGGACACAACACTGATACACATCCCTCCTGATTTTTAAACCATTCAGTATCTACTTGTTCTGTTTTAATGATGTTCCTTGGTTCATACTTGAACCTTCAGCTAACTTTAAAAAGAATCAGAGAGAGACAGCATTGTGAAAGTTCTTTATAGATTCTGATGTGCGAAAAGGGTTGAACTTTGTTTACTCACTTATTTCCCATGAATGTTTCCAGTTGTTTCAGTGCCATTTTGAGAAAAATTATTTCCTCACTGAATTACCTTGATACCTTTGTAAAAATTAATTAACTTTTTATTATTCTAATTATGGTCTTGTTATTCTGTTCCACTTACTCATAGGCCATTGCCACATTAACTTGATTACTGTAACTTTACAAGTCTCAAAATTAGGGAGTGTAAGTTTTCCTACTTTGTTCTTTTTTTCAGCTTTCTTGGCTCTTTGGGTTTCTAGATCCATTTCAGAATCAGCTTGTTGATTTCTACAAAAGGACTGCTAGAATTTTGATTGTTATTGTGTTGTATTTCTAGATGCATTTGGGGAAAGCTGACAGCTCCACAATGCTGAGTCACGTGCTGTGGGACCCTCGACACTATTTCTGAACCTCAATTTCCTCGGTCCATCTGTGAGAGGTTTCCGTGCATGGGCAAAGCTGAGCATAGCGCTCACAAGGGCTGGTGTGTGCCGGGGACTCAAGGTTCTGTCTTAATACTCTTTACAATGGGTGACAGCACAAGGTCGCATGGCCACAAGGGTGATCCTACATAGTGACTTGCCACTCACATAGTGACTTGCCACTCACATGGTTTCCTCTTCCGGGACCTCCGTTTCCTCAACTATAAATCAGAAGTGAGCAGGACTGGCCCCCTTCATCATCAACCACTGAACCAGCTGATGAAGATGGCGGATGAGCGGGGGCCTCCGACCAGCTCTGGGCCGCTAAGTACAACAGGTGAAGTCACCTCTCCATTGTGATTGGTGCTGGCACTAATTAATTTTTTTTCAACCCCCCCTATGTCCCCAAACGCTCTCCTTCTGCTTCCTGCAGCACTTGGTCTGCTTAAACTCTTCTTTGGTCCTGTTGCCCTGGGTCCAGCACACGGTCTGGCTCCTGTTCCTTGGAGGAAACAGGACTTCGAAGGCATGAGCTTCTGTCACGCTCTTCCTCACAGCCCAGGAGACATCTGCTCACATCTTGGAGCATCCTCGGCCAGTTGGCCCTTGCCTGGTTTCCTGTTGAGTCTCATACTCCTTTTCTTTTACTTCTCCAATTTTTCCTTTTCTGTTGACTCTTCTGTCTTCATTCGTAACCATCCCCGAGCCTCCTTATCTTCCCCACTCCACGCCCTCCACCAACTCCTTTCCTCCTCTTTCTGACCAAGCTTCTCCACCAGGCTGTCACCTCTCTTTGCCTGCCCTCCCTCAGCGTCTTGCCACAGTCCATACCTCCCATCCCGGTTGGTCTTCCAAGGTGCCCGTAACCACCTACTGCTGCGTTTCCAGTGCAGAGCTACCCACCTGCCTTTGGGGACTTGAGACATGAAGTCTTCAGTCTGCCAGAACAGCTGCTTGACACACCAGGCCAGAGGAAAGCCACTCCCCTCTCCAAGTGCTCAGGACCCCTTCCTGAGGCTCACTCAGCAGAGTCAACTACTGAGTATTTAATGAATTCACCTCAGGCAACTTAACCCAACACAGAAGTAGTGGCAAGAAGCTGTGCTGTAATCCTGAAGGCACGCAGTTCAAGGCCACCTGTTGCTCCTGGGAAGAAGGAAGGGCAATCTCCTCTTGTGCAATTAAATGCCTCTGAAAACCCACCAGAGGGTGAGCTATGGGTCGGTTCCAACTCTGTGGTCCACAACAACAATCCTTCCACCAGGTCTGGGGCTTACCAGTGAACCTCCCTCGCACACACTTCCTTTCTTTGCCTATTATATTCCTCTTTTTCATTCACCCTCTTCTACCAAGAGTTCCTCCTCTCTCTCCTCCTCCTGAGGCCTGTCTCTGGCGCATCCTGCATTGCCCTAGGCTCCACCAGGCAAGTTGACGCTTCCCAGAGGCCACGGTCAGTAGGATGCTCTCTCACGCCAACGTCCTGCGCCATTTCCCCATTGCCAGTGCTTCGTCTACACTTGTTGAAACTCATTCCACATGACCAACTCAGCTTTATCATCTTCCAGATCAAACTCTTTCTTTTTCTCCCAAACCAGTTTGTCTTCCCAAATGTCTCATCTTGATGACTTTGGTTAAACATTCAGTCCTTGTATCAGTAACTATTTCTTGAGTATCTGCTAGGGGCCAGACACTGCTCTAGGTGCTAGTTAATGTACTGGATGATGCTGGTGCTGTTTTAGATCCCTTCAGATAGGCTTTAACTATTTTTGCACTTCCATCCTCCAGCCCTTAGCTGGAATGTGTTTAGTTTCTCACAAAAAGCACCTAAAATTTGTTCTTTTGAGGACTAGGGAGTTACGTGGTCCCACAATCAACACCCTAGGTATCAGCAATGAGGAAATCAGGAGACATATTGCACTGGGAAAGCCTACAGTCAGGAGCCTCTCCAAATTATTCAGGAGTAATGATGTCAGTTTGAGGACTAAGGTGTGTCTGATTCAGGCAATGGTCTTTCTGATCAGTGGCTATGAGCTGGACAATGACTAAGGATAACAGAGGAAAAATAGATCCCTTTGAACTGTGGTGTTGGAGAAGAGTATTTAATATCTCATGGACTGCCAAAATAAAAACAAATATGTCTTGGAGAAAGTGTGGACAGAGTGCTCCTTGGAGGCAAAGATGATAAAACGTCATCTCACATACTTCGGGCATGTTGCTAGGATGGGCTATTCCTTGGAGAGGGACATCATGCTCTTGGAAAGGTGGGGGGTTGGTGAAAGAAAGGAAGACCTTCAACCACATGGATTAAAATGGTGACTGCTGCAATGGGCTCTAGTGTGTCAGGAAGTATAAAGATGGCACAGGATAGGACAGGGCTCAGATCTATTGTTTATAGGGTGTTATAGGTTATAGGTACTTGACTCAGTGGTACCTAACAACAACGAGTTGGTAAGGAACTGCATTGTGATTTCATCAATTCAAAGATACAAGGTTCAAATCCAGCTGCTCTGTGGGAGAAGGATGAACAGCCTCCTCTCATGCAATATCTAGTTGTAGTGCACCGACAAGTTGGAAATGACCCAGAGCTGACCCTCCAACAGTTTTTCAGAGGCAGTTAATCACACAGGAGGAGACTGCCCATCAATCTCATGCAGAGCAGCTGGTAGATTTTAATTGCATGCCTTACGGATTGCAGCTCAGCTTCTCGGCATTAGGCCACCAGAGCTCCCAGACTTCCTTTCCTACAGTGCCTGCGTATTTATATCTCCCTTCCCCAGGCCCACTTCCATCTTTTCTCCACTTATCGTGATGGTGCCTATTGTCCCAGCGAGGAAGAGTTTTCTATTCTTTTTTCTTTTTAACTATTTTATTATTTTTGTGTGAGTGTACTGTCAAATCAGATCTGACTGGTACAGGAGGAGATTGTCCCTCCTTCCCCGCAGAGCATCTGGTGGATTCGAACCTTGCGCCTCTGGGATTGTAGTTGCAGCTCCTTGCCACTAGGCCATCAGAGCTCTCTGAGTTTTGTATTCTTGATGTTGAGATGTAATCCATAACGAAAGCCTTCCCTTAGATTGGGTACCCTGGATTCTCACTTGTAGCCTCTTAAACTATGAGAAAATACATTTCTGTTTGTTAAAGCCACCCACTTAAGATAGAACTGCAATTGCAGCACAAAATATCTCAGAATTCCCAGTAGCAACGAACACAAAAGACGTGGACTAGCATGTTCATAACAGTCTTTTTTCTGAAATAGTATTGGTCTGGAAATGGTCAAATTGTCCCTCAGTAGGAGAATAAGTAAAATATATTATTGTTGTTGTTGTTTTGTGACGTCGAGTCACTTGTGACTCATAGCGACCCTATGCACAACAGCCCTAAACTCTGCTCTGTCCTGTGCTATTCGCACTGTCTCTGACATTCCCATCCCGATTACCCCAGGCACTGAATCAATCCACCTCATAGAGGGCCTTCCCCTCCTGTGCCGTCCCTCCACCCTCCCAACCATGATGTCCCTCTCCAAGGACTGGTCCCTCCTTACATGTCCAAAGTATGTTAGACAGAGCCTCAGAATCCTTGCCTCCAAGGAGTCGCCCGGTTTAACCCTTTCCAGGATGAATCTGTTTTCCTAGCAGTCCACGGTACCCTCAATACTCTTCTCCAGCACCACAACTCAAAGGCATCAATTCTCCTTCTATCCTCCTTAGTCACTGTCCAACTCTCTGATGCATAACAAGTGACAGCAAATACCATGGCCTGTATCAGACGTACCTTAGTCTCCAGAGAGACACCATTGCTCTTCAGTACTTTGGAGAGGTCCCTAACAGCAGACTTTCCCATGGCAATATGTCTTTTAATTTCCTGGCTCCTGGTGCCAAGAGTGTTGACTGTGGAGCCAAGCAAACTAAAGCTGTGAACAATCTCAATCTCTTCACCATCCATTCTGATGCTGCCAATTATGGTAGGAAATACCACAGAGCAATGACAATGGAAAGGTCTCAGTGGGAGGGAGGGGAGGTCTCACTGTTTCACAAAAACAGAACACAGAACAGAACAGAACAGAACAAACTAGCCAGGCACAAAAGAAGACATAGTGATCGAGCTCATTTAAAGCTAAAGGACAAGTGAAAGGAGGAGAATGAAGACAGAAGTCAGGCTAGTGGTTATTCCTGAGAGGTGGTATTGATTAAACAAACAAGTAAACAACAAAAAGCTCGAGTTCAGTGCCATCAAGTCAGAACTGACTCATAACTAACATCTGAAAACATCATGTTTTCAGAGATTGTAAATCGTGTGGGACAAGATTGTTCATGCGTCTCCCCTGGAGTTGAACCATCAGAGGCGCCACCTTTGGGTAAACAGCACCAATGCCTACCTGTGAGGTAGTGCCTTGTATCAGCCAGAGAGGGAAACAAAAGAGACTTTCCTAGTCTCTGCTGTTGAGTTGATAGAAATCCTAGAGGATGGAGGAGGACTGCCCCACAGATATGCCAAGGTTGGAGACCTCTGCAAGCACAAACGGCCTCATCTTTCCCCAATGATGTTGTTGTTTTTGTTATGTGCCGTCGAGTCATCTGTGACTCATAGCCACCCTATGTACACCAGCCCTAAATCCTGCTCTATCCTGTGCCAACCTCACTGCCTCCGACACATCCATCCCGATTACCCCAGTCACTGAATCAATCCACCTCATAGAGGGTCTTCCCCTTCTGTGCCATCCCTCCACCCTCCCAAGCATGATGTCCCTCTCCAAGGACCTGTCCCTCCTTACAACATGTCCAAAGTATGTCAGATGAAGCCTCAGAATCCTTGCCTCCAAGGAACAGCCTGGTTTAACCCTCTCCAGGATGAATCTGTTTGTTTTCTTGGCAGTCCATGGTACATTCAATACTCTTCTCCAGCACCGCAGCTCAAAAGCATCAAACCCCTTGACCTTTCAGTTAGCAGCCCAATGAATACTCATCCACGGTGCCTCCAAAGGCATGGGGTGCTTTATGGTGGTCCCAGGGATGTATAAGAAAACCTGTTGTTCTTCTTGTGTCCCGTTGAATTGGAACCGATCCATAGTTGACCCGCCAGTGGGTTTTCAGAGGCAATAAATTACATGGGAGGAAACTGCCCAGAGCCAGCTAGTGGATTTGAATTCCATGCTTTGGGATTGCAGTGCAGCTTCTTACCACTAGGCCACCACCAACTCTATCCTGATGCATGTCAGAGTAGACATGTGCTCTTTAGGGTTTTCAGCGACTAATATCCCATAAGGCAATCGCCAAGCCTTTCTTCTGAGGCACTTCTGGGTGGACTTAAATCTCGAGCGTTTCAGTTCACAGCTGAGAATGCTAACCATTTATGTCACCTGGGGATTCCATATCAGCGATGCACAATTAAAATTCACTGACCTGTATACTCAGGATGTGTGTACTTAACTCATGTTAACACAAATGAAATGCATACAACACTTATTAGTGTTAATGAGAACTTTAAGTAACTCAGGGTGATAGCAGGGAAGGAATACATGATCCCAGCTACAAGACAAGATGAAATCAGCGCTTATGTGTGTGTCATCACACAGTGAGATGGAACAAGAGGTCCTTCTAATGACGTAGAGATCAGGATACCTGAAAAAGGTAGATGATTTAATTCGGTCCTGTTCCACCTAGTACATGTGCTATTCCTGTGATAATCCCTGTCTATACCCCCTGGCTCTATTTGGTTACTAATTGCACTTTATTTGATCGCTCCATGTCCTTTGTGCCTTCATTTCAGAATATTAACTCCTCACAGATAAGAAAATAATATTCCTGTCGGGCCGTCTCACCTTCTCTCTCCTTTCCCCCCTTCTTTTTCTTGGATGCTGTCCCAGTCAGTTATGCATCTACCAACCAGGATGCTCCCCAAAGCCTCCCAATTGCCAGCTCAGGGAATACTTTCCTATTTTGATCTCCATCACTCTGCTCACAGCCCCTTGGCCTCCATGCCCACCTTGTACAAGCTCCTCCTTTCCTTGTCTTCTCAATGTCCTCCCTCCTGTCCTTCCATGAACCCCCTCTGGACCTTCCTCAGTCTCCTCAGCGGACTTCTTTTCCTGCATCTAGTGCCCCCTACTGGTGAGGGCCCTGGACTTGGCCCCCTCTTTGGCACATCCTCAGGCTCCAGGACTGTCTCTTCCATCCCAGTCTGGAGTTTTGGGTTAAATGTTGGCCCAGAGCTTCCTTTACTCCCAGAACTCCTCCAATCAGCCTCAGTCAGAGCCCAACCTCTTAACTGACTCTCCACACAATAACCAGAAGGATCTTTAAAAATGGCAGCCAAGTCTCAGTCTCCCATTGCTCCCCACTGCATTTGGAATGAAGTCCTGCAAGGTCTGCTGGCCTCTTAGCTGCAAGCACACCAGCCTCTTAGCAGTTTAGATTATATCGTGCTTTGTTTCTCTCTTCCTCCAATGTTCACAAGGAGGAGATTGCCCAGCTTTCCCCCTGAGAGGTGCTGGTAGATTCCAACAGCCAGAGACACACATAGGATTCCCCTGTAGGAATCCAGCCTACGGGTTAGCAGCATAATTCCCTGTACACTCTATCATTAGAGCTTCCTTCTGAAATAACGGGCCATTGGAAAGTCTATGAACAGAGGTGGCATAAAGGCTGATATATTTCTGAAAGATGAGGGCTCCAGCCTGGAAGATACTCAAATACAACTGTGGAAAGTTGTCCCCTCAAAGTAGTCTATCTTAATGCCATGGTAGAGTAGAGCTTTCAACCAAAAAAGGAACTCCATTTGCTGATGTGACATGACTCAAAATGAGGACAGTCACAAACATCAATTAATAACTAGAATGTGGGAAGTACGAAGTTTAAATCTAGGAAAATTTGAAGTAATCAACAATTAACTGGAATGCATAATGATCTTTACCCTAGGCATTAGTGAGCTGAAGTGGACTGGAGCTGACCATTTTGAATTGGAATTATGTGGCCTATTTATTTCCATTTCCCAAAGAGGTGATCCAACAGAGTGTGGAAATTATCGGACAATATCACATGCAAGCGAAATCTTGCTGAAGATTATCCAAAATTGACTGGAACAGTACATCGACAGAGAACTTCCACAAATATAAACTAGGTTGTAACTAAACCAGTATATTTTTTTTTTAATTTTTGTGTGAGTGTACCATCAAATCAGATCTGACTGGTACAGGAGGAGATTGTCCCTCCTTTTCCCGGCAGAGCATCTGGTGGATTCGAACCTTGTGCCTCTGGGATTGTAGTTGCAGCTCCTTGCCACTAAGCCACCAGAGCTCCCCTGTAACTAAACCAGTATAATATAGAAAATACACACTAGGTTTAGAAGAGACCACGGCACTAGGGATATTATTGCTAATTATCCTCCTAGAGAGGGTGGGACTAGGTTGCTCCTTGGAGGCAAGGATTGTGAAACCCCATCTGACTTCGGACACACTGCCAGGAGGGACCAGTCCCTGGAGAAGGACATCATGCTTGGGAGGGTGGAGGATCATTGCAGGAGAAGAAGATCTTGGATGAGATAGATTGACACAGTGACTGCGGCAATGGGGGCAGGTGTGCCAGAGACAGTAAGATTGGCTCAAGATAGGACAGGGTTCAGAGCTATTGTTATTAGGGTTACTGTGAGTCGTAGTCGACTTGATGGCACATAACAACTATGTTAGGAATAGCAAATGGAAGATAAGTGGTATCGGACTTATCATCAAAAAGACCATATCCAGATCTATCCTGAAGTATAATGATGTCATTGACAGGATAATATCCATACACCTACAAGGAAGACCTGTTAATTTGACTAATATTTTAATCTACTAAGCAATTGCTAAAGCCAAACATGAAGAAACTGAGCATTTGCAGCGAGGGCCCACTTGGCTAGGGCGCGTTCATGGCGACATATTTGGGAGCAACTCCCAGGGTTATGGCCTCCAGAACGACAACCCCCCCCCCTTAATAACCCCGGCGGAGACCACGCCAGACACGGAGAGAGATGCAGAATCTCAGGAACATGAGAAAATCCTTTCTCCAGATTTTCTTTCAATCGACCAAATCAGTGATTTGCTAACAGCAGACCTAAATGGAAGTCAAGAAAAATTGGAAGAGGTTTTGAATCTCAGGAATGTTCATACGTCTTTAAAGGAAGTGATTCTATTAGATTATTATGTGTCTGGATTTTTGTGGGCCAAAGAAAAGGACTTCTCTGTTACTCAGTATTCACAATTTATGACTTTGTTAGATATGTTACTTCATAATCTTAACACACTGCATATGTCTTTAGAAGACAGCATAAAATGGCTGGGAGAAGTTATGGTGGAAATAGGACCATCTCATCTAGGAAAAAATGAGGAATGGAATGCCTTTGATATAACACAAGCCAATGCTATCATTGATTACTTGAAAATCAGCTTATTTCAGCACTACAAGCTATATGAGTTTCTCTTCTGTGGTACCAGGGAAGAAATCCTGTTGGGAACTGAGGAGGTGATAGAGGTTGTCAAGTCCGCAGATAGCCCCTTTCCAGGTCTTCTGGAAGAAGGAATTTCTTCTGATATTTACTCAGCATCGTGCCACAACCACCATCAGATGCAGAAATGACAGGATTGGATCCAAAACAAGGTCCTGAGGAGACCCACGGAGAAGATGTCTCAGAAGTGGATGCTTTAGTTGGTTTGACCATTGAAGATATAAAATCAGTGCTGGATCAAGTAACAGATGACATTCTAATCACCATTCAGACTGAGATAAACTAAAAGCTGCAAATACAGGAAGAGGCCTTTAATGCACGAATAGAAAAATTGAAAAAGGACTGAGAACTCGCTGCAAAGAAAGTGACGTTAACTTCACAGAAACCGACAAAACCAGCCGGAATAATGGACTTTCCAAACAGCATATTACCTTCATTATAGTTATGAGGGGGACAGCAAGCCTCACTTCTGTTACCCTAAGTAATTATAAAAGTACTGGCCCCAATTTTGTTCTCTCTTGTCCCATAACAAGCTTGTGAATCCATTGCATCGAGTGTAATAAGACCATTTTGCATACAAGAATTTAGAGACTTATGTAGAAAACTACAATTACTTTTACGATCTGCCTTTGACATTTTGACTAATAAACACTATTCATCTTCAAAGAAAAAAAAAGAAACTGAGCATTTATACCAATTTCTGCAGTCTAAAACTGATCAGCATGGAATCCAGAAGCATTAATAGTAAATGGTGAGAAGAATGCAAAAGTTGGTGGTCAGGAAATACAGCCTTGACGATGGAAGTGAGGCTGGAGGATGCATGATAGAATTTTATTTGGTCAATGGCTTATTCTTTGAAAATACCTTTTTAGAAAGCATAAAAAGTGACTATACAATAAATCTCACCAGATGGAAGGCACAGGCACTATGAGGCCAGCAGGGACTGACTATAAGGACCCTTCCCAAAGTCCCATGGGGACTCTGGAACTTGGCTCACCAAGGATGCACCCCTCAAGACTCAAGTGGATCCAAGGGCCCACCTCCATTCCTTCAGTCTCCCAGACCCTGGGGACCTCCTTATTCTGGTCCCATGGTACCTGTGTGTAGTGGACAAATGGATCACCTTATGCTCACAGAGGCAGCACACTGGCTCTCAGGTAACAGTGGGGCATCCACTACAGCTGGGGACCCAACATGCTGGGAGGAAAGAGAAGTCACCATGGTCAGTTGCTCTCCCACTATTTGGAGGCTCAGAGAGGAGGAGCCTGAAGTCACAGAGGCAGGGGAAGGCCTCACTGAGGGACAGAGTGACCCTGATCCTAAACCTACAGCATAATTTTCAGTCTTCCCCCTTAGACCAAGAAGAGGAAGGGCAATTTCTTTATGAACTCTAAGAGGCATGCCCCAGCAGGTCTGGGAGTCACAGCCTTGTTGCTGTAGCCAGGATTCAGGAACCCACCTGGCCAACAGCCTCTGGCCCCAGGCACTCGTCTCTCCTCCTAGCCTCTGTCCGTCCTCTTCCTTGGCCCTACAGGTAACAATTTTGACACTCAGGTTGGTTTCAATTAAAAAGAAGAAGAAACTGGAATTGTATTTCAGATATTTCATTCTGTACTCAAAATGTTTATTCAGCAGTCCTTAGGACGAATGCCTTACCAGGTCCAAAGGGCAATTCACACACAAAGGTCCTGAAGCTCCAGGTGGGGAGCAGGACAAAGTCCCCATGAATAGGAGCTGCCACCAAGGTCCAGGGGTCGGGCTAGAGGCCAGCACAGAACACAGAGCACACCTTACTCTGCAGAAGGAAAATTATTTCATCTGGTTCCATTCAGTGAAACACATGCTCTTGTCCAAAACTAATTTCCCAGTGTCTCACTTGACCCTCACGCCTGGCTCATCTGTCCCACTGTTCAATATCTCATGCTGTGAGGAAGTCTTTTCAAGAAAAGCAATATTCAGAAAGGTATTTTATCTGTATTTCCATAATCCCAGGATTTGAAGTGACGTGATTTAATTTCTCTGTCTAGAAGAACATGCTGATTATCTTCAAGAAGGGAGCCAGGTGAGTGGGGGATTTAGCAGGGAAGCAGACTTTTCACTGTGTATGCTTTGAAGATGTGGATTCTGAACCAGGAAAATGTATTTCTAAAAAGTAGAGAGATAGGAACTCTTCCACACTGTTGGTGGGATCGTAAAATGGTACAACCACTGTGGAAGGCAGTTTGGTGTTTCCTCAAAAAGCTGAGCACAGAAATTCCATATAACTCAGCTATTCTCCTGCTTGGAATAAACTCCGAGAAACTTAGAACTGAGGCACAAATGGAGATTTATACACCAATGTTCATAGGAGTGTTATTTACATTGCAAGAATATGGAAACTGCCCAAATATCTAACCATAATCAAATGGATAGAGAAATTATGATATATTCACATGACAGAATACTATGCAGCATGTGGGAGTAATGATTTTGAAAACCACTACCTAACTTGGGAGGAACTGGAGAGCATTTTGCTAAGTGAACTAACTAACTCAGTCCCATAAGGACAAACACTATATAAGACCACTATTGTACACACAGAAAGATGACTAGTAAAATGTGTATGAGGATCCACATGGGGGAGGGTGGGAGCAGAGGGGCGAGGCTAGGCTGTTTGTGTGTGTGTGTGTGTGTGTGTGTGCAATCATAGGGTTGCACAATTTGATGGGTGGAGGGAGGAGTGAGTAAAGGAAATGGGAAAGATATGGTATGAAAAACAATGTATACAAGCTTTGTAAATAAACCAGTATAAAACAAAAATTTTCTAAGACCCCACACAATTAAAAATTTGATAAAGTGTGTCAACTAAAAATAAAACTTGCTCCCTGTCTAGCTCTCTTGATCCTCAAGTTCCCCCCGTCCCTCTCCCCTCTGTCATTTTTGGAATCTAGCCCCTTCGTCTCTGAAGCTGTTCTGGCAAAGATCCTCAAAGGCATCCATCCCAAGGCCAAGTCACCTCACGTGCTCTCTTGAACTCTAAGGATGTGGCTCAGATGGCCACACCTTCTGGAAGCCTCTTTTCTGGGCTTCTGTGACCCTGTTCCCTAGATGTACCCTCCAGGCCCACACTTCCTTTCTTTCCTTTTTCTTTTTTAAAGGCCTACACTTTCAATAACCCTCTAAATGCTGGTGGGGGCCAGGTCTCAGCCTGGACCCTCTTCAGATTTACCCTTCCTCAAAGCTTCAACTCCCTCCTGGACCTGAAGACTTGCCATCGTCAGAATCAAACATTCTATAATACTATGAGCTTGATGCAAGTCAGAGTCTTCTCTGATGACTCTCACACCTCTGGCCCGAATCTCCCCACGAAGCCCCCACACC
Organism: Elephantulus edwardii; assembly: GCF_000299155.1. Taxonomy (NCBI): domain Eukaryota; kingdom Metazoa; phylum Chordata; class Mammalia; order Macroscelidea; family Macroscelididae; genus Elephantulus; species Elephantulus edwardii. Next base: position 10,333,876 of record NW_006399765.1, read on the forward strand.
TAGATCCACCTGCCTCTTGACACTCTGTTTATCTCAAGAGCACTAATATGTTCATTCAGATTGCCTGGAATGAAATGTGTCTCTAACTTCATTCCTATGCAACCCTGGACACAGCTTCTGGGCCTCCATTTCATCATCTTATTTAAATGTGTGTGATAATGGTATTTCCCATATAAGGTAGTTGTAACGTAAATGAATGAATATAAATAAAGTCTGCTGTTGAGCAGTGTCAAGTCAGAACTGACTCACAGCTGACCCTGTTTTCAGAGGCAGTAAATTGCATGGGAGGAGACTGCCCATCCTTCTCCCTCAGAGCAGCTGGTGGTTTCGAACCATGCGCCTTTGGGATTGGAGCAGTTTCTTACCACTAGGCAGCCAGAGCTCCGTAAATAAAGTCTATGATATATAATAAATATATAACATATAATAAATGACAACAATATAAATAAATACACAAGTACAATGTCTGGCACATTATAAAAGCAAAAATGTCCCAAACAGAGTTTCATTCTCTTGCAGGCTCAAGACCTGAGAAGCACTGCTCGACCCTGTCCTTCTTCTCTTCCTTCCGAGCATGGACCGCATCACCAACATAAGGGCCATTTTACTGCCCAAATCTCTCTCCATCTCCCCCTCCTCCTTGGCCCAGAGTCCCTTGAAATGGCTCTTGTTAAACTCGTCAATGTTCTACTAATACCAAGATGAAAAGAAAATTTTCAGCCTTCATCAGTTCAGAGTTTTCTGCTACATTTGGTCCTGCCGGATCCCTCTCTCCTAGAAATGCTTCACTAGCTTGGTTTCCATGACAACCTGCTTTTGGGCTCTGTTTTGTGTGGCCACATAGCACTGACATTTCCTTCTTTCTATTACTTTTGTGGGTGCTTCTGGTTCAGTCAGTCCTGAAATGGTAGGCGGGGGTCCTCAGACTTTGGTGGGGCTCTCTCTCTTGATATCACCAGGTCATAGCTTTCACTGATGCACTGATCTCCCCAAATATGTATATTCAAATGAAATATTCCCTGGAAAACAGGACCCCTGAACTTGACTCCCAGCCACTCCTCAGCCCTGAATGTCACAGATTCTCAGAGTCAACTTGTCTAACTGCTCTGCCCCTTCCAGCTGCCCAGGCCCCCGCGGGGCACTAGCAACATGACTCATCTACTTCATTCATGTATCTAAATCACCGACTTGTCTTGACTATTCTCCAACAGCAATTTCTAGTTGAGTCTATTTCTCTTCTCTCCACTCCTTCAGCCGGAGTGCCAGTTGGGAATCCCATCATCCCAAAACCAGACTATGGCAATGACCCTGTCCTGGTCCACTGCTTCCCCAACTCTCTGTAAGAACTCCATAAAACAAAAATATGTCCATAGCTCTTGTCTGCTTGAAATTCTTTCCTGTCTCCCCATGCCTACAAGTTTAAGTTCAAATGCCTTAATGCAACAATACTTGTTCCTAGTTAACTCTGGCGGCTCAGTATCAGCAGTTAGCATAATGAACGAATCCGTCATCCCTAAACAATGTCCTGTGTCCTTCTAATAACCTCATCTTCCAACCTTCTCCACTCATCCACCCCCATTTCACAGACAACCACTGGTCTGCTTTTTGTTACTGTACTTTGATTTTCAATTTCTCAAATTTTATACAAATGGACCCAGACAGGAAGCACTCCTGTTTTACACAGACCCTTCTACCTGATTTGATCATTTTGAGATTCATTCATGTTATTGTATTGATAGCGTATTCTTTCTTTGAACCACAACTTGTTTATCCATTTATCTGCTGATGGATTGTTTTCCATTTTGGACTGTTACAAATAAGGCTGCTGTGTATATTCAGATTAGTCTTTGTTAGGACTTATGCGTTTATATCTCAGTTAAATATCTAGGAATATAATAGATGAATGTTTAACTTTTTTAAAAAAATTATCCAACCATTTCTAAGCTAGTTTACCATTATACATTCCCACCACAATGTGTGTGAGCTTGGCTGCTCCTCATCCCCACCAACGTTTGGCTTGGTCTCTTTTACATTTCAGACATTCATTCTAACGGCCATAGTATAGGATCCTCTTTTGGTTTTTATTTTTCATTACTTTAATGACTAATAACGTTGAGTATCTTTTCCTGTGTTTATTTGTCATCCATATCTCTTCTCTGGTTGAGCACGTGTTCAAATCTTTTATTAATTTTTACTGACTCATTTCTTTTTTATTATTAATTTCTGGAAGTTCTTTATATATTACGCATACATGCCCTTTATCAGACATATGAATTGCAAATATTTTCTCCCAGCCCATGGTTGGTCTTTTCATTCTCTCTCATGCTCTTTTAAAGAGAAATTTTAAATTTTTTTTTCTTTCTGAAGATTTTTTTTAAAATTTAGGTTGTTTATTTTTCATTTCAATGAACATCTACAGAGATTTTGGGATTCCATTCATTCATTGTTGCACCCTTCTC
>NW_006399765.1:10337798-10339260 GCF_000299155.1 Elephantulus edwardii
TATTTTATTTCATTATTTTTTGTGTGTACCATCAAATCAGATCTGACTGATACAAGAGGAGATTGTTCCTCCTTCTCTAGCAGAGAATCTGGTGGATTCAAACCATGCATCTCTGAGACTGCAGTTGCAGCTTCTTGCCACTAGGCCACCAGAGCTCACCACCACTTCGTTCTTTTATGAATCATGCTGTTGGTGTCATAGCTAAGAACTCTGCCTAACCCAAAGCCAGCCAAAAAATGTTTTTCCATTTTTTAAATTCTAAAAGTTGCACAGTTGTAAGTTTTACCTTTCTTAAATACTTCATGAAGGGCTGAGTTTGGTTTTTGTGGGTTTTTAAAAAAAATTTTAAATTTTATTTTGTTTTTTATGTGTTCCGTCAAATCAGATCTGACTGGTACAGGAGGAGACTGTCCCTCCTTCTTCTGCAGAGCATCTGGTGGATTCGAACTGTGCAGCTCTGAGATTGCAGTGCAGCTTCTTGCCACTAGGCCACCTGAGCTCGCCAAGAGCTGAGTTTTTAATATTGCAAAAAGATATTTACTATAGTACTAAAATCAATCTAATAGCAAAGTTGTAAAATGATTAAAGACTCCTCATCACCATTGGGATAAAAGGTCTGTACGAGCATTCTAGTCTGATTTCCTCCTACCACCCTTCTCCTTTCTGGTCCTTGATGTACAGAAGAACAAACGGCAAATCCTTGAGCTCATTGTCCAAGGAAATATTTTCATTGAACTTTATTGCTGTTGGTAGATGCCACTGAGCTGGCTTTGCCTCATACCAACTCTTTGTACAATGGAACAAAACACTGACCCGTTCTATGCCATCTTCATAATCATTAATACTTATATCCATTGTTACAGCTACTAAATGTGTTAGATACAAAAAGAGAGCATGAGGGCGTGAGGGAGAGAAACAAAGAAAGAAATTGGTCCCAAGAAATGAACAGGCCTTTATTGAGCAGTCTGAGAGGGACGCAAGTGTCCCAGCCGCACGGCATGCAGACAGGATCCAAATGGCACGCGTGCAGTTTGAGGAGTTTCCTTTTCATAGGGTTCCTGGGGAGGACTAAGATGGTACTTCCTGGAATTTGGCATGTAATCAAGTTAGGTTTTAGCTATTTATAATCAAGCTCAGACTCTTATCAGAAACCATTGTCTGGTCTGGTCTTTGATATGACCAGCTTAGATGTTATCAAGTTTCTCAGGAAGAGATCAAGCTTGGGGGTGTAGGGCAACTGCCATATTCTTCCTTCAAAATGAATCCTGGTTGAGGTTCTTCCTTCCTTTTGCTGAACCCACTGAACTTTAGAAACCCAGTTACTGAGTTGGTCCCAACTTGTAGCAACCCTCTGTTGGGTCTTTAGGACTGTGAATCTTTACAGGAAGAGACTACCCATCTTTCTCCCACAGAGCAGCTTGTGGATTCAAACTGCTGGACTTTGTTGTTGTTGTTATGTGCC
>NW_006399765.1:10339995-10361969 GCF_000299155.1 Elephantulus edwardii
CTCTGTCAAAGCTTACTTGCCCCGTGTTCCATGCCCTTCAGCTCAAGATCTTGGCATATTTCCTTTCAGCCTTTCTTCCAATTTTTTTTTTTTTTGTGGCACAGAGCATGGAGAATTGTGTATCTAACCTAATGTCTACTCTTATCTGCCAGTTCGAATCCACTAGCAGCTCTGAGTGAGAACGCTCTAAAACCCTGCTGGAAGTACAGCTCTGAAGTCCTACTTGACAGCAATTTCTCCCCCTTTTTCATTCCTTTTTTATTTTTTTATTATTTTTGTGTGAGTGTACCGTCAAATCAGATCTGACTGGTACAGGAGGAGATTGTCCCTTCTTCCCAGGCAGAGCATCTGGTGGATTCGAACCACGCACCTCTGGGATTGTAGTTGCAGCTCCTTGCCACTAGGCCACCAGAGCTCCCCTCTCCTTTTTCATTCCTTAGTTGAGATTATCCTCTTTATACGATTTGCACTCTGTCCTGTTTTTCTTCAGTCATGGTTGCCTTTTTTTTTTTTAAATTCGTTGTGACCATACAAAGTTCTGTCCTGGTAGATTGTTACTCTAGCTGTTTTCTATTTTTTAACAATATAAACAAGGCCACACTACATCTCTGAATACATGAATCTTTGTCAATTTGAGCTGATTTCTTTCTGATGAGGTGTTATAAGTATAATTACTGTGTCAAAGGGCGAAGTAATTTACATCCCCATCTGCAGTATTGTCTGTTTCAACACACCTTAGCCACCGTGAAGTATTCTCATTAAAATTTTTCCTTGACTCTGCGATGGGCAAAAAGTGTTATTTCACTGTTGTTTTAATTTACTTTTTTAAAAAAAATTTATTTTATTAATTTTAATGAACAGTTTTAATTTACTTCTTAAAAAATAATTAGATATTGGAAAATAGGTTCAATCTAGGAGCCATAAAAAAATTAATCTTCTGTTGAGTGTTCCTTTCCCTTCACATTTATTCAGCAGTGATTTAAATTTTCAGAACTCAACTTGGACGATTTCTCAGACAAGTATATTAACACTCTGCGTGACATCTTCAAAGGGACTGCCAGCTTTAGAGATTTTCTTTAGAGTGATTTTGGATAGAGTTGTTTTCAATTTTCATATAGTTGAATGTAAACCAGAAAAAGAAAATATTTTCTTTGTGATTCTTTCCACTGCTTTTAAATTTAGAAGGCAACGTTCATCTAGGATTGTGGACAAATTCAAGAACGGTTTTTAATTTCAATCTTTAATCCATTTGAACTTGATATTGATATATGACATGAAGAATAAAGTGGGTTTACATTTCCAAACAGATTAAAACACAGATTAACAGATTCCAGCACCTTTTGTTGACTAATCCCTTCTCTCCCTCATGCCTCTTTTAAACTGTATAGTGTGAAATAGGTAGTATTTTTCTCTTATACAGTGTGTGGGCTTAATTCTCACACCTTGCCCCACTGCCCAAGCTTCAGGATACACTGCCCTTGGACTTGACATTACGTAAAGGAAAGGCTTTAGTGCTTGGCCTTGGAGCTCTTGTACAGACTTCAAAAATCTAGAGTACAGACGACAATTGTGCTGGTATTTATCTGTGGGAGAGTATTTAGAAATGAAAGTCATGCTTTTCAGGACAAGAACCTGAGGCTTGAAAAAGCAAAGGTTCTAGAATCCACAAAGCTTGGAGGATCTAGCAGTCACTGCTAAAAAGAGAGGCAGAGAGTTTATCCGCACACAATAAATCAAAAAGACAATTCATGCTAATGCTGGAGCTTAACCTCCCAAGAAGAGGATAAAAGTTCAATCTGTGGGCAAGAAGGAGGAATCCAAGGGGATTTGACAAGAATGTCATACTTCCTCCCTGAGAGGTCAATATCCCACCCCCTCAGCTTTATCCTAGAGTGGGGTACAGTGAGAATCTTCACAAGCTTAAGGGTCTTGGAGAAGTCTTAAGTTTGGGGTGAGCAGAGCCTCTCAACACGGGATGTGAAGACTAGATAGCGTCTGTGAGTGTGTATGGTCTCTTCACGGAGGCAGCTGAGCCTCTGCTCGCGGGTCCAGGGCAGTTGGTTCTCCATGTGGAACTCCGGGCTAAGAGGACTGTGCTTTCGAGCCCGTGATGATGGGAGCAGAAGAGATAAGATCCCGTTCAGTAGAGCTGAGCAGTACATTTATCCTGTCTGAGATGACGTGACATTCATACCTGTCACACACAAAGACCCCTTTCCTGAATCCAGGGCCTGGATCTACACCTTGCCACATGGGTCTCATTTACGTGAGCTGGGACTGTGTTTTGATAGCTCGTGGGGCTAACTAGCCATCCAAACCCTGAGCCCCAGCCAGCTTCGTGGCGCATGTCTGCTTCTGATGACACAAACTCTGCTTTCACGGTACACGCACACAAAAATAATAAAATAAAATAAAAAAATTTAAAAAAAAACCCAACAACTCTGCTTTCATCTGTCCTGACTTATACTTCTGATTCTAGACTTTATTTTCCTTATGCAGCTGTCCAAATTTTTAACATGATCCCCTGTTAGAGCTTATCTGGTAGTGTGGAGAAACTGGGATGTTAGAACAAAAAGCAAAGAAAATGGGTTTGAGACCCCTCTCAGCACTAATACACCCTGAGGCTTTCCATAGCCACATCTCAGCCTTCTTCTCTGTGAAATGGGGCTAAGGATCCTCTTCTGCCTCCTGAGACAGAAGGAGGGAGTTATGATGATCCCATGAAACAACGGCTGTGACCCCACCATGAACCTGTAAGGACCCACATCCGTGCTTGTCTTCGTGTTGCCTCGTAAAGAGCTGCCTTTCCATATCCCATCAAGCCAGAAATAGCAATATGGCAACCACAAGACCCTGCCCTCTCCTCCCCCTGGTCCCTCCTCTCCTAACCTCCCACTCGTTCTGATACGCAACACTTAGCACACAAAAATTAGTTCATTTCATTGATCATAAAGGTTTCTGAGTAAAACATTTCAATATTCTGTTTGAGATATTGCAGAGTCAGAAAATACTTCTTTGGCAGCCCCTAGTTGGCTGCCATTCTAAGTTGGGGATGATGGGGTCTCAGCCATGGGGCAGGATGAAATGCCTACTGAAGCAAGACAGTTAAGATACAAAGGCCACATACAAGTCCTCTGAACAGAAGTGGACACGGGTTACACAAGAAAAGGCCAAGAACTGAATTCTATCCCAAGAGGTTAGATGTCCATTATTGTCCATGGTGGATCTTCTCTTCTCTCCTCTCCTCCCCTCCCATCTCCTCCTCCTCCGCCCCTCCTCCTCCTCCTCTCTCCTCTCTCTCACCTTTTATTGTCCAGGTGAAAGTTTGCAGATCATATTAACTTTATATTCAACAATTAATACCAATTTTGTTTCATGACATCAATTGCAATTCCCTCAATGTATATAACAGCACTCTGGCTTCCCTGTTTCCAGTCATCTCTCTTGCCCCCTTCCTGACCTCTGACCTATATTTTGGGGTACTCTTTTCTTCTTATGGTTGAGTGTATTGAGGAGCATATTACTCCATTTTATTATTCACTTTATGTTGGTGGATGCTTAGAGTCAACTATGTCTCAGTGTCCCTATGGACAATAGATCCGAACTTTGCCCTGTCTTGTGCCATCTTCATGATCTCTGTCCTGTTCAAGTATGGCAGTCACTTTGTCGCTCTACCTTGCTGAGGACCTTCCTCTTTCTCTGACCTTCCACTTTTCCTTTCCAAGGAAGGGCCCCTCCAGAGGATATGCCTAAAGTAAGTGAAATGAAGTTCCACCATTCTTGCCTCCAAGGAGCACTCTGGTTGACCTTTCTTTAAGCCAGATTTGTTTGGCTTTTTTGGCAGTCCACAGTTGTTGTTGTTGTTGTTGTTGTTGTTAAATGCCTTCGAGTTGTAGACAACTCATAACGACCTTAGGAATGAAAGACCTGAGCACTGTTTATAGAGTTTCCGGAGGCAAATCATTCTGGAAGTGGATGCCACTCCCGCTTCCAAGTTTGTTTTAATCCACAGTACACTCATTATTCTTCTCCAGCATCACAGTCCAAAGGCAGAGATGCTTCTTTGATCTTCTTTATTCAGTGCTCAACTTTCAGATGCATAGGAAGTAACAGAAAAGATCATAGCTTGTATCAGGTGCACCTTAGTCTTTAAACTGTTATCTTTGCTCTTTATAACTTTGAAGAAGTCCTTGACAACAGATTTTCTCAATGCAATACATCTTTTGATTTTTTTGACTTCCACTGCCATGAGTATTATTGTGGATCTAAGTAAAATGAAATCTTAGACAACTTCAATTGTTACTCCATCTATCATGATGTTGCTTACTGGTCCAGTGAAGTGAATTTTTGTTTTCTTTATTTTAAGATATAACTAATATTAAAGGCTAATAGTCTTTGATCTTCTGCAGTAAATGCTTCAGGTCTTCTTCACTTTCTGCAGGCCAAGGTTGTGTCATCTGCATAACACAGGTTGTTGAGAAATCTTTTTCCAATCCTGATGCCATATTCTTCCTTGTATAGTCCAGCTTCCTGAATGATTTGCCCAACATATAGACTGAATAGGTATGGAGAAAGAATATAACCCTGATGCACATCTCTCCTGATTTTAAACCATGAAGTGTTCCCTTGTTCTGTGTGGACAACTGCTTCTTGATCTAGGTCTAGGTTTCACAAGAACACAATGAAGCACTTGGGATTCCCATTCTTCTCAATGTTAGCCACAATTTGTTATGATCCACACAGTCAAATGACTTTGTATAAAACACAGCTAAACATCTTTCTAGTATCCTCTACTTTAAGTCAAAATCTATTGGACATGAGATCTCTTGTGTCAGTTTTTTGCAATCCAGCTTGAATTTCTGGTAGTTCCGCTGCAAAAGCTTCAGGTCCTCCTCAGTTTTGATAAGCATATAGAACATTATTGGTCCCTCCTTGCAACATGCCCAAAGTATGCCAGACGAAGCTTTAGAATCTTTGCCTCCAAGGAGCAGCCTGGTTTCACCCTCTCTAGGATGAAACTGTTCTCCTGGCAGTTTATGGCATATTCAATATTCTTTTCCAGCCTGGATCGGGTGCACCTTGGTCTCCAGACTGACATTGTTAGTTACTCTTCAGTACTCTGATGAGGTACCTGACAGAAACTTTCCCAATGCAATTAGTCTTTTGATTTCTTGGCTGCTGCTAGCAAGAGTGTTGATTGTGGAGCCAAGCAAACTAAAGCTGTGAACAATCTCAGTATCTTCACTGTCTATCATGATGCTGTCAATCGGCCCAGTGGTGAGAATCTTTGTTTTCATGATGTTGAACTTCAATCCACATTGAAGGCTGCAGTCCTTGACCTTCTGCAGCAAGTGCTTCAGGTCCTTCTCAGTTTCAGCAAGCAGGGTTGTGTCATCTGCATAACGCAGGCTGTTGAGCACACAGTAGGTACTGAAAAAAATATTTGTTGAACTGAATTGAGAAAGTTTCTTTTGAAGTCACATCTCCCTCTTTAGCGCTAAGACAATGCTTTTCTAAACTTTTCTAATGATCTAAACTTAATTATCTATACTTCTCTAAAAGGGGCGTCTTCCCGGACTATCTATCATCCTCAGGCACTGCAGTTGGGGTTCTGCTCTATCACACCCCTGAAACTGCTCTTGCTGAGGGCTCTGATAACTTCCTAATTACCAACTTCAGCGGATGTTTCCCCATCCCTGTCTTATTGGAATTCTCTGTGGGGTTTGATATTGTTGATCTCGCTCGCCTTCTTGAAACGCTCGACTCTTGGTTTCCATGACAACACCCTCTCCTTGTTTCTAACTCATCTCTGTGACAACTTTTCCTCCCCAGTCTCATTAATCAGAGCCTCTGACTCAACCACCCTTGAAATGTTAAGGTCCTAAAGACTTGATATTGTAAAGATGTCAATTCTCTCCAAATGAATGTACAAATTCAATTCCTTCCTCATAAAAATCCCACCAGGATTTTTTTAATGGGACTTAAGAGGCTGATTAGAAAAGTCATGGAAAAAAAAAAGAAGTGGGCAAGAATAGCAAAGATGATTTTGAGAGAGAGAGAAAAGCAAATGGCAGGAACACAGCAGGAGGAAAGAGGCTAGATTTTCCCTACCAGGTAACATGATAAAGTAATAGTAACTAAATAATGTGGTCATGGACCTGAATAGACAAATGGTCCGGTAGAATCCAAAGGTGTAGGAGTCGATTTGTTTATGGGGGGAACTTGGCATCCACTGCTGCTACTGTTGTTAGATGCCACTGAGGTGATTGATTTGTTGACTTTATGTATAGCAGAATGAAGTGTCACCTGGATCTGCGTAATCTTCATGACTGTTGTATGCCTGAGCCCATTGCTGTGGCTACTGGCATACACTTGTTGTTGTGTACCACTGAGTCAGAACCAACCGATAGCTGATTCTCTGGGGGATTTTCAGAGGCAATTAATTCCACAGGAGGAGACTGTCCATCCTTCCACCTTGAAGCAGCTGGTGGATTCGAAACGTGTGCCTTCTGTATTGCAGCACAGTTTCTTACCACTAGGCCACCAGAGCTCCCCTTTGGCATACACTGAAGAGTGCGTTTCCAACAGTGAGCACTGGTTCACCTCTGAAATTCTTGGAAAGGGGTCTCCAACCAGGCAGCCTCTCTCATCAGCAAGAACCCTACGTGATTCTTATAAATCTACAGCTTGTGATAATGTAGGTTTGGTTTCATTATATTCGAGGTGAAAATGCAAATTCTCAGCAAGGGATCAGACCAGAATGAACCAGTTCAAAGCCTGGCTCACAGGGGACAATTTTCTGTTCTTTCAAACCCAAGCTGTGCCCCCACTTCAAACCTTGCTTGATTCAAGTATCATTTTTGTGGGACCTCTGACATATGATAATTTTTGTCTCTTTTCTTTTTCTAAAAATTGCATCTGTTGTGGGACAGGGAGTGTATTTCGTTCATTGGGTTGTTCCTGTTCCCTTCTGTATTCCTGAAATATATGATCATAAAAACAGTGACACTTGAACACTGGAAAAAATTAGGAGATTAACTTAAGGCATGAAAAACAAAGATCCTGACAAGAAACCCAGTCTCCGGAGCCATGTTATGGCAAAACACATCTGAGAAGAACAGCCCCTGTTAGTCTTTATGCATTTATTTGCAACAAATGCTTTTATTATATATAATTTCGTGTCATCCTTTTACACTAATTATATGTTAAGCATTTTCCCATGTTAGTCAACATTCTTTGCAATTATTATGTTTAACATTTGCCCAAATAATCCATTTAATGAATGCAATAGAATTTGTTTAACCATTCCCCTGGGGGCTGGAGAGTATGATAGCTTTCTTTTTCCCCTTTTGCTATTATAAATAAAGTCATAGCACACATCTCCGGCAACCATCTTTGTGCATTGTTTCCCTGGAGCGAGCTTCCTTGAAAATAGAACCAAGCCAGGCAGTGTGAACCGTTTGGAGGCCCTTCACAAATGGACTTCTAGAAGGTCTTTGCCACTTCACCGTCTTTCCAGCTGTGTATGTGAGAGCGCCTAGTCCCCAAACCCCACGAGAGCACCAGCCTCTCATTTTGCCAAGTGCTCACTTGATGGGCAACAAATGATCTCTCATCACACTCATTTGCATTTATTTCATCATGAGTAAAATTTAACATTTTCAACCAAATTTGCCTTTTGAATTCCATCTTTTCATAAATGGACTCTTACCATCTTTTATTGCCCCAAAATTTCCATAGGTAAACTCTCACTGCCTCTGTGGATGTTTTATTTATGAGGATTTTCGACATACTGAAGTTTTCTGTGTCACCGAGCCAATTATATTCATATCTCTCTTTCGAGTGCCTGCCATTGCTCTGAAGGCTACAAAGGCCCCTCTCATCCACTCTGGATATGGAAATGTTTCCCACCTTTTCTAGTTATTACTATACATATTTGCATTTCACTTTTTAAACCATCTGACGCTAATTTTCGTAGTTAGTAGAAAGTGAGATTGAAAGTGCTTAGTTTCCCAGATAGATAAAACAATTTCCACCTCCACTAAATGATAAGCTCCTTCATTCCCTGTTAATCTGTGATGCTTCTGCGTTCATAAACTAGAGTTAGAAATTCTGTCATTCTAGTTCTGACTCATTGCTGACCCTCCAATGGGTTTTCAGAGGCTGCTAATCTCACTGGAGGAGATGGTCTATCTTTCTTCCTCAGAGCAGCTGGTAGATCGGAACCGTGTGACTTTGGCTTGGCAGTGTGACTCCTTTCCGCTAACCCACCACCTAAAAAAATATCTATTTAATTTTTTAAAAATATCTATTTTCTATCAATCAGATTAATCAGCCACTACCACATCCACCTTCTCTTTAGGAATTTCAGCTTGGCTTTCCAATGGGCACTATTTTTCCCATCTGTCTTTATTTCCCTCTAGATATTCCTTCTCCAGGAAGAGATATTGTCAAATTGTACTACTGAACTTCAGAGATGCTGGGTGAGTTGTTACTATGGCCCTGAATCTGAGGGTGAGTTAGATTGATGTTTAAGCACTAGGGGCTCTCCTGACACCAACTTAGTTTCTGGATATTCCAGTTTCTGTTCCCAGAAAATGGGTTTGTGAAAACTAGGCAAGGTAGAGAATATTAATATGGCTTTACTCTTCACTCAACAAACGTGTGCTCAGTGCCAGGGATATGAGTAGGCAGGGCAGAAACGGTCTTGGCAAAAATGCCTTCAGGGAACTGACTGTCTGGTAAGGCAGTTGATATTTGGGGTAGTCTGAGAGACAGAACTGCCAGGGCTTGCTGGGGACTGGATGGGAAAGACAAAAGGGAGGCGTGAATCAAGGGTGATACTTAAGGGTCTGTTTTGGGAAATGGGGTTAGAGTTTTGGACATTTGCAGAAAGGAGGAAGAGAAAGCTGAGAAGATAATTTTGAGAGAGAGAGAAGCTAAAGAGTTGTAATGAGATGGTCTGGGCGTCTAACGTTATCTTCTCCTAGCCAATCATTATTTATTTTGTGCTGATGTATTTATTAATTGTATTAAAGAGAGAGGACTAGGATGGGATGCAAACCCCACCTTACTAGAGGCTTATATAAGCTCATGGGACCTCAATGCTCGGTTGCTCTTTTGGGTGCTTGCTTCCCCAGGACACAGAATATAGCTGCATTGCAACTGACAGTGTGTAGGCTCCTGGCCCATCACTCATCAGACTGCAACACCAGCCTGCTTCACCCACAGCTGCCATCCAGATGCACCACAACTGACGGTCTACAGACAGGATCCTGGCTCACCAGTTTTTACAAAATCAACTTGCATACCTATAGTCATGTGAGTCATTCCTCTAATGGGTCTGAGCCTCTGGGAGACCTTCCAGCGAACCACTGATCTCAAGGGACATAGAGGAGCTAGGAAACTGACCAAAGGAGGCACTGTTGTTGCCAGAAAACATGGACTTAAACTGCAGGTCAAACATTTGGGACAATATTGACTCAACACTAATCTTAGCAAAACAAGTTACAAAAACAGATGGCACTACTGAGATGTCCATAACTGTTAACTGAGGAGTTGGGAGTATAAGTCTGGAGAGGTCAAAGGTTGTTGTTAAGTGCCATTGAGCCACTTGTGACTCATAGCAACCCTATCTAAGTACAACAGCTCTGAACCCTGCTCTATCCTGAGTAAACCTTATTGTGTCTGACACACCTACCCCCACTGCCCCAGTCACAGAATCAATCCATCTCATCGAGGGTCTTCCTCTCCTGCGCTATCCCTCCACCCTCCCATGCATGACGTCCCTCTCCAAGGACTGATCTCTCCTTGCAACATGTCCACAGTGTGTCAGATGGAGCTTCAGAATCCTTGCCTCCAAGGAGCAGCCTGGCTTCACCCTTTCCAGGATGAACCTGTTTGTTCTCCTAGCAGAGCAGAAGGTCAAGGACTGTAGTCTTCAATATGGATTGAAGCTCAAAGACTCACCACTGGGCCAACTGGCAGCAAAATGATGGATGGAGAAGAGATTGAGGTTGTTAACAGTTACAGCTTGCTTGGCTCCACAATCAACTCTCTTGGCACTAGCAGTCAGGAAATCAAAAGACTAATTGCATTAGGTAAATCTGCTGTCAGGGACCTTTCCAGAGTAATGAGAAGCAATGATGTCAGTCTAGAGACTAAGGTGTACTTGATCCAGTCTATGGTCTTCACATTACTATGAATCAGAAAGTTGGATAATGACTAAGAATGATAGAAGAATAATTGATGCCTTTGAGTTGTGGTGCTGGAGAAGAGTCTTAAACACAACATGGATTACCAAGAAAGAAAAAAAAAGGTCTTTCTTGGAGAGGGTGAAAACTAGATTCTTCTTGGAGGCTAGGATTTTGAAGCTCCTTCTCACATACTTTGGACATGTAGCCAGAAGAAATCAATACTTAGAGAAGGATATCATACTCAAAAGGCTGGAGGGACAGTGCAGAAGACGACCCTGGATGAGATGGATTGATACAGTGACTAGGGCAATGGGGGTGGGTGTGTTGGAATCAGTGAGACTGGCTCAGGACAGGGAAGGCTTCAGAACTATTGTACATAGGGTCATTATGAGACAAAGGCAACTTAATGGCACATAACAACAACATCATTATATATTAATATATATTTATGCTTAAAATCACCCAGTGTCTCAGTGACTCTTAGAGAAAGAACAAAGGTTGATTTCTCCAGCCCCATTGTACACTATCCTCTCCCTTCTCTGACACTATTCTTGTCAACAGTTATTTCTTCCTTGTGCTTAGTAACAGAATCCCACTCATACCAAGAATCCACTCCTCATGTGTTTTGAGGAGAGTGGGCGTGGTGCATCCAACCTGGTGAATCCTGACTGATGACCGCCAGTCATGGTGGACAAACCTGTCTCTCTAATGAACCAATGAGTGGTTTAAAAATGGAGATTTGATCCAACTGGGCAAATCTGATCAAGAAGGTGGGGAGGAGATATAGTGGTGGTTATGGTGGGATGCTACAGGTTTCTTCTCCCTTAAAAAGAAGTACAAAGAAGCAGCTGTTTCTTTCATTCAGCTGTGAATGTACAGTAGCTACAATGCCTGGAGTCTTGCGATCATGGGGAGAGGAGCCCATACACAGAGGGTAGGAGAACTTAGAAGTGAAAAGACAGGCAGAAACTGGTACTTCGATGTCATTAAGCTGTCTTCTTTATATTTTTCATTATGTTTGATAATAAATGTCATATTTAACCAATTTTTTGAGTTTTCAGTTGTTTTTCTCAAAAACATTTCTATTTATCAGTGAACCAACCATGATGGCCTCCTTATACTTCTAACTCCTGGGCTGTCCCGCATTCCTATCATGAAGCAAATCGTATCACATATCATATCATATCACATATGCTCTCTCTTCATGAGCTACGTTTTCCTTCATCCTAGTTAACGTTTCCTTTGCTCAAAAGTTAGCAAGGAAGATTTCTCAATGCCCCTATTGTTGTTATGTGCCACTGAGTAGTTCGTAACTCATAACGACACTATGTACAATAGTTCTGAATGCTCTCTTCAGCCAGTCTCACTGACTCCTACACATCTCATTTCATTGATCTAGTCACCGTGCCAATCCATCTCATCCAGGGTCTTCCTCGACAGTGCTGTCCCTCCACCTTTCCAAGCAAGATGTGGTCCTTCTCCAAGGACTGGTCTCTCCTGGCCATGTGCCCAAAATATAAGACAGAGCTTCAAAATCTTTGCCTCCAGGGAGAAACATGGTTTCACCCTAAGACAACGCCTCTATTAGAGTTTTAAATCGTTTTAATTGGTTACTCTCTGACTCCCTCACTGAACTGGCAACTCCATGCAGGGAAGGCTTAGGTCTGATTTCACCCATTATTCTGCATCATTCCATAGTATATGTCACAGAGCCTAGATGAGCCAAGCTCACTGATTAATGCAGGTTCCATGAGAGATGGTACACACAAAAGAACTTAACTGGATCTAATTTAATACAAGGGGTATTCTTTGAGGTGTGACAAGATTAAGGGTTCTAGTTAGAAGCCATCACCACTTCTAGGTCCAGAGAGGTGTGAGTCTTCAGAACCTGAAGAGAGAATTGTGGCTTTAACAAATAATCACTCTCAACACAAAAAACACAGCCATTGATAACTTACAGCACACCGGAAGGCTGCTAAGAGAGTATCGATCTCTTCCTTCATTCCTTGGGCAAATTCAACTAGAAGTTAGAGGCAAGAAGCCTGGGTGCTGCCAAAGTCTGCCATCAAGGGCACAGAACAGAATGGGAAAAGATGGCTATTTTTTTAAAAGTCTATTCATTTTAATGAATGCTTACAGAGATTTTGGATTTCCATTCATTTATTGTTGCATTTTTCTCCCTGCCCACCCCTCCTCCCAGACGGCTATTTATTAGAGGGCCCAAGACTGCTATCTGGAACAAGTCTCAATTCAGTGACCCAATTTGCAGTCAACTATTTGGCAACATTTGATGATACGTTGTTGTTGTTGTTATTGTTGTGCACCGGTGAGTCAGAATTGACCCATAGCTGACCCTCTGGTGGGTTTTTAATGGTGGTTAATGGCACAGGGAGGAGCAGAGTTTAGGCTGTTGTATGTAGGGTCGCTATGAGTCGCAAGCAACTCGATGGCACATAACAACAACAACAACCTATAACCTGTCCCTTGCTCCCTTGCAGCTAGACTCAGAGACCACCTTTCTCCTGTCCTCTCCTCTGCAGGTGGCCTCTTTCAAGACCCATTACTCCAATGTCTCTCTTGTTTTCAAAAGTCCACTCCTGATCACCAACTTTTTTCTGCCTACAAGTCAGCTCTTCCCCTTGCTAGCCAACCTTCTTGACAGAGAATCTCCCGAGGATCTTTGTTGTAACTCCTCCCCTCATTCAACACCCGTGTCCCGGGAAGCTGGTTTCTATTCCTCTAATTCACACAATAGTCCCTTTCCAGGTTAATAATAGGCTGTCTTACTGTTGGATTCAAAAGACTTTGCTTATTTCCCTGAGATTTGGGGCATAGAGCAGTGTTGATTACTTTCTCATTGAAACGCTCCACTACCTTGGCTACCATGGCAACCCTCTCTTGGTTCTCATCTCTTAGACTATTCTCTTTCTCTCTTCTTTTGTTGCCTACCCATACCTCGGTTGGTCCCGCAAATACTGCTGTAATGCAGAATCCTACACTGGATCCTCCCCCATTCCCTTGCACTCTCTCCCTGATCTCACTCCTAAGTTTCCGTGTGTCTTCTATTCCTTGCTCTAATCGTTCTCTCTCCCTGAGCCCCAGGTGTTGGGGTCCACAAGTCCACTGGGCTCATCTGACGGTGTCCCTAGTCTCTCAGCTCTACCATCAGTTCCTCCTCAAACTAGCTTTCCGTGCTGTGTTCCCTAACCCACCACCCACCTGGGGGGCCCTACCCATACACAGGGGTGGCCCCCTTGATTCTCTCCTCATTCATCCCCACAGCCAACAATCATCATGCATTTCTGACTTTACTCTCTAACCATTTACTCTCTTCCAGCCCCCCTGCTGTTGCCCCAGCTTGGGCTTCATTCTAGATTACCTGGATCCTGGACTTTGACTTTTAATTGGTATTCCTATCTGAGACAATCATTTCCCAAATGTAGCCTACACACTGCGGGAGCGCCTATTCAAGGAACCCTGGTGGCTAGACCACAGAGCATGTGCTGGTAAAAAGCTGTGCATTTTCATTGGTTCAAACCCACCAGTGGTTCTGAGGAGGAAAGATGGGCTGTCTCTGCCCGTTGTGATTTACAGCCTCAGAAACCTGATGGTGGCCACAGGTCAGACTCCACAGCAGAGAGTGCGTGTGTGAGTGAGTGAGCTCATTAGCTAACACAACAGTCTTCCCAAACCACAAATCTGAACACATCAGCCTGGTGTAAGACCTGCAATGGTTCCACTGATTGCAGGGTGGTGTTCAGATTCCTTGACATTGGTGGAACTCAAGGCCCTTCATGGTAAGGCCCACTTGCAGTCTCACTACTGACAGTCCAGGAATGCCAAATATCCAAGAGCTCCTCTTTACTGCTTTCCACCTCTGGGGCTTAGCTTACGTTGTTCCCTCTGCTTGAAATGCCCTTCTGGTTTAACTTCCTTTTTCCTGTTCATCTTTCAGAAGTTACATCATCCAGGAAGCTCTGTGCACTTTATATGCGTAACCATGTCCCATGGTTAGACTTAACTGTGTCATAATGGCCTACATAAATGCTAAGGTATAGAATGAGATGTCATATATTATCCAGTGTACGTTTTGGTGCACAATTTCTTGCCCATCACTGTCTTGGTTTTTAACAAACTATCTAAAGCTGAGCGGCTTAAAACCTTAGTTTACTAGGATTTCTCATGGCTCTAGAGTGACAGGATACAGCTGCTGATTTCTGCATTGTCTCATACATGGTTACAATCAGATGGCAGCTGGAGGAACCATTATCTGAAGGATCAGCATGGTTTATTGTCCAGTATGGTTCACACATACACCTAGCAGTCAGGTGTGAGTTCAGCTGAGCTGTCAAGTGGAGTCCCACAAATGGAATCTCCACGCAGGCTGAACTTCTCATGGGATAGTAATGGAGTCCCAAGAGCAGACGTTCCAAGAGGTGCAGGCAGAAGCGGTTACCTTTTTTTTTTATTATTAATTTTAATAAACGCTTACAGAGACTTTGGATTTCCATTCATTCATTGTTGCATTTTTCTCCCTGACCATCCCCTTCCCCCTATTTCACTCTTCTCTTTGAAAAGTAAAAGAAAAATTCTTTCATTGTTATACAGTCCATCCCCCAAAGTCCACTCCACTGTGCAGCCTTTTTTCTGGACTCCTGTCATGATAATAATACTGAACCATATATCACTTTTAAACAGTTCTCTCCCTCATCTGTTTCAATGCAGTAGACATAATTTATTCCCATCTTTCTCAGTCTCCCCCCAATCTCGATGTCAGTCCCGTTTTACAACAGTGACCCTATGCAGTATTTGTCTCTTTGTGATGGAGATAATTTCACTCAGCATAATGTCCTCCAGGGTCACCCATTGTGAATAATATTGCATGAGTTCCTTGTTTTTCAACACAGCATAGTATTCCATTGTGTAAATATATTAGAGCTTCTCTATCCACTCCTTTGTTGATGGGCACTTAGGTTGTTTCCAACTCCTTGCTAATGTGAACAAAGCCACAATAAACATGGGTGTGCATCAGAAACTGCTGCTAAGGATCTTGTCTTATAAACTCCAGAATATTCCTTCTGCAATATTCCAGTAGTTAAGGAAGTCACTATGGCCAGTTCAGATTCAAGAGGAGTGGAACAAATCCTGGTTTTTAAAAGGAGGAGCAAGCAGGGACCTACAAGGAAGGCAGGGACTGATGGCAGCAATCTTTGAAGACTACCTATCATGGCCATTTCTGAGTTCATTTAGAGGATTAAAATTGTGACTGGATGAATGTGACAAAAATTACAAGTCAGTGGTATAAAATAGTCTCTTGAGACTCATCACGGAGATGGGGCATTTGGCTGTGAAAACTGAACTCTGGTAAGGAAGAAAAAGAACCCAAGGGACTGCAAATAGAGATACCATTTGACCCAGCAATTCCACTATTGGGAATATACCCCAAAGAGACCATATCTGACACCCAAGCAGATATATGCACACCCATGTTTATCGCAGCTTTGTTCACAATAGCAAGGAGTTGGAAACAACCTAAGTGCCCTTCAACAAACGAATGGATAGAGAAGCTCTGGCATATTCACACAATGGAATAATATGCTGCATCGGAAAACAAGGAACGCATGCAATATTATTCAAAATGGGTGATCCTGGAGGACATTATGCTGAGTGAAATATCTCAGTCACAAAAAGACAAATATTGCATAGGGCCACTGTTGTAAAACGGGACTAACATCAGGGTTGGGATGAGACTGAGAAAGATGGGAATAAATAATGTCTACTGCATTGAAACAGATGAGGGAGAGAACTGTTTAAAAGGGCTATATGATTAGGTGTTACTGTCATGACAGGAGTCCAGAATGAAGGCTGCACAGTGGCATGGACTTGTGGGGAGGGATCGTATAACAAGGAAAGAATTTTTCTTTTACTTTTCAAAGAGAAGAATGAACTGTGGGGAGGGGTGGGCAGGGAGAAAAGTGCAACAATTAATGAATGGAAATCCAAAGTCTCTGTAAGTGTTCATTAAAGTTAATAATAATTAAAAAAAATAATAACCCAGACCTTTGCCTTTAAAAAATATTGTTAAGTGTAATCTGCAAACATCTTAGGACATTTCCAATTACCCAAAGGAACCCAGAGGCATTCAGAAGTAACCACTGTCCACTTTTTGATACACTTCTTGCCTGAACTGATACTGTTCTAACTCTATCCAAATAATACAGGTGTACTTACTAAAAACCCAAGAGGACAGTTCTTATGATGCAAAGCAATGGCGCCCTTCTCTCTCCCCTCCCCTGAGGCCTCACTCTGGAGTCTGTGATCTGCTTCTTCTAGTCATCTCTCCTAAGAAGCTTTTTGTTTTAAGAAGGATGCTTTTATCACTAGGTAACAGAACATTCCTGGTTGGCTTATAAACAGTAGGTACATTTATTAATTTAGTTAAAAGAAAAAAAGTCAAGTAGTCAGCAGTTCCTGGTATCTGGGCTCTGAGTCTGCAGAGCTTTGAGTTTCAGTCTTTGCCTCATGATCACAAGATGGCTGTCAGAGCTCCATGCATCACACTGTCACCCAACAGCACCTAGGCAGAGAAAGGAGACAGGACCAAGAAAGCTCTTTAGTATGGGAGAAAAATCTTTAGTTGGAGCTGTCCCAAGATGTCCCCTAAGAAACACCCTTAGTTAAAACCGGGTTACAGGAGTCCTCTAAGCAATATCTGTCACACTCTAGCTCTAGTTTGCAAGATCTACCGACATTTCATGTGGCAGAGAGATTCTGGATCATTTTGAAGCTACTTCCTAAGCACTAACAACCATTCCTAGGTATGCCTGTTAAAGAAATCTACTTGTCCCTAAATTCCTTGTTCTGCCAGGTGTCCACACAGCTCATGCCTCCCCACTATTGCTATCAGCCCTCCTACTTCCTTCCCGTGTTGCTACCTTCAATTTTAGACCTTTATTTTCATATTGTGATGGCTGATGACACTGACATTCTATTCTAGAACCCTAACAAAATCCAGATGAAGACAAAAGTTGACTATCGACAAAAACTGGAAAAGAAAAAAAAAAATTCTCCTTACCTGAGACAACTACAGCACATATTTTCTCATGGATTCTTAACCATGTAGTTAAAAGTGTTTAGAAAGACCTGGATAAATCAATTTAAAAAATGGAGTCTCAATGAAAACTGAAAAGGAGAAGAAAAAAGTCCTCACTACTTGAGATAATTCTTGCATGTATCTTTTTTTTTTTATTTCTATCTATGTAGTTCCACGTTTTAGAAAGGCCTGGAAAATATTGTTGTTGTGTACTGTAGTGAACTGACCAATAGTTGACCCTCCAGCAGTTTTCAGAGGCAGTTAATTGCATGGGAAATTAAAAGCTCATGCTTCTCCCCAGGAGCAGCTGGTGGCATCAAAGCACGTGCCTTTGGGATTGCAGTGCAGCTTCTTGCTACCAGGCCATCAGAGATCCCTTGAGGCTATTACGGTGGCTGCCTCTGGGGAAGAAGGCAATGGAATGAATGGTGGCCAAAAGGGACTGTACTTCACCTGCCATGTTCAAGTCCTTAAAAAGGAGAACATATTCATGTTTCGTTTATGTCATTAAATTTTAATTTGGAAAAAATTCCCATTCATTTCTAGCCAATTACGCCAGCTCTCAGTGTCTGGCTACGTTCAAATGTTTGTGCCCAGGGAGGAAGAGCATTTGCTTTGTGCGCGCCTGTGAATGAAGTACAGTGATTAGTAAGTAAATGAAAAAGAAACGTAGCCAGCAAAAGCAAAACAAACAAACAAAGGGCTGGTGAGAGAATTCATTCACAGCGCAGTAAAAACTGTAAGAATAAACCCACTAAGAGACAGGCAAGATCTTTATAGAGAAAACTGTGACATGGCTGAAGGACATCCGAGGTGACCAGAACAAATGGAGAGCTCTCCTGTACTACAGACAAAAAGGCTCAGTGTTCCACAGATGTCAGTTTTCCCCAAATTATTATGACATTTGGAAAGTGTGACAAGTAGGTTTTCAAGTTCACACGGAGGTATCAATGTGCAGCAATAGTTAGCTAAAGTAATCGACAAAGAAGCTCAAAGGAATATCATATTTGACTTAGTAGATACCAAAAGGGATCTAAAGCTACAGTGAATCAAATAGATTGGTCCTGTAAACAGAACAGTAAAACAGAACAGGGGCTTCAGATCCACCTAGATGTGGAAAATAACAGAATATAGTAAAACTTTAAGAGAGGGTAGCTTTAAAAATTATAGTTCAGAACAGGAAAAGATTGATCAATTTGATTATGCTGAAACTGAAACTCTAACAGAAGGTCCCATAAAGAGCAGCAATAGGTAAACTCGAAGAAAATATTTGCTACACATACACAAAAGATGACTTGTGACTTCTACTGTGTCCCCCTAAAGTAAGTGTCAATGTGGTTAGCCCATGTTTTCCAGTATTCTATATAGTTGTTCTCCACTTTGTGATCTAGTCTAATTATCCTGTTTTGTGGTGTGTTGTAAATCCTAACTTTTAGATGCTGATGAGGCAACATAAAGGTGGGGTGTATCTTGCGTGACCAGCCGCCTTAAGAGAGGACCATCACTCAGATCACACTCTTACTAAACTCCCATCCTTAAGTCACCACTCTTACGCAAGCCACACCCTTGCCTGAGTCAAATCCTTTCTCTTACAAGGGACAGCAAAAGAGAAAAGTAAGCTGAAAGGAAAGGGACACCTCCCCTACCAAGAAAGTAGAGCTAGGAGTGGAGTATGTCCTTTAGACCCAGGGTCCCTGTGCTAAGAGTCACCTAGACCCAGGAAAAGACTAACGTCTAGACACACAGAAATCTCATGGAACTGCAGACCACAGACACTGAGAGCAGACAAGGATTTTCTCCTGGAGCCAGCATACTGAATTTCGACTTCTAGCTTTTTAAACTCACTGAATATGTTTGTCTGTTAAAACTTTCCATTTGTGGTATTTCTGCTACGATAGTGCTAAATGACAAAGGAAAAAAATGCTATAGGAGAAAAAGACAATTCAATTTTTAAAATGAGTGAAAATTAAAATAGATAAGTCATTCATAAAAGAACTCCAAATGTCCAAAACACCTGTAAGAATCTCCCTAACAAGATAAATGTCAAATGAATGCATTTGGGGTTTTTGTTAGTTTTTTTTTTTTAATCCATCAGACTAGCAAATATTTAAAATAATTGCTGATGCTGTGGGAATTGGATCCTCTCATACCCTGAGGCTGGTTTTATAAACAACTCAGAGTGGAAAGATAATATAAAAAGGAAGTTACTATGGTAGAATCTGCTAAAAGTGAACAAACAGAGACCTTGAGAAACAGATTTGGTTCTCAGTCACTACTTGAGGGAAACATTACAAGGGAGGCAATCACAAAGCTGTCTTCTGCACTGTTCATGACATGGGAGAGAAAAGGAAAATACTAAATGATCATGGACTGTAGAGAAGATGAAGAGCAGTGCATCCATGGGAGGAAATGTGATGCAGCTGTTAAAAGAAAAGAGAAAGAACTAAATCTATCAACACAAGTAGGTCTTAAAAATACATAATTGCTTGGGGGGGGAAGTCAATAAAAATACCTATAATGTGGCGTGATTTATTAAAAATACCTACATCAATACTATCGACTTACTATGGAAGAAGATGTATGAAACTCCATGAACAGGGTTGCTGTTGTTGTTGTTATGTGCCATTGAATCACCTGCAGCCCTGAACCCTTCCCTCTCCTGAGCCAGTCTCACTAATTCTGACACACCTAGAATTCCAGAGGATGGCCAAAAGAGACTTCAGCTTTAGCCATTACTTCTGTATTTCATAAAAAAGAAGAGTGCATTCACACTTTACTAGTATAATTAAAGTATAAATTTAAAAACATTCTACTTTGTTTCCAGCCAATTATGCCAGCTTTGAGTGTTTGGTTGTGGTCTCATGATTGTGCCCTGGGAAGGGAACGTTTGCTTTGTGTGTGTGTCTGCAAATCAAGCACTGTTATTAGTAAACACTTTGAAATGGAATGAAAAAAGAACTAAACAAAAAACCAAAACCAGCCAAACAAACCAAGAGTCAAATAAAGACAGGGAAAACCTTATTCACAATTGACAGTACAACTTATAATGTACTGAGGAATAAACTTACCGACTTGCATACAAGATTTTAATCAGAGAAAACTGTTCAACTTTACTGAAAGGCATAAATGACAGCCTGAGCTGAGAGGGCTCACAATGTAAATTGATAGAAGACTCAATATGATAAAGATGTCAATTTTCTTAAACATTATCCATAAACTCAACGTGATCCCCAATTAAAATCCCAGCAGAATTTTTTTCAGGAATGTATCAGGCTAATTCTACAACTCATGTGGTAGAAAAATATACAAGAATGACTGAGGCAATTTTGTAAAAGCAACAAAAAGAAAGGATTTGTTCTGCTTGTTAGCAAAATATATTATCAAGTCCAGGAGTAGATAGATTACTAGATCTATCAGAAAGAACCTAAAACACACTCATATTATTAGAATTTTGTTTAAAGGTGATAATTTAAAATGATCAGGAAAATGACAGATTAGCCAGTACATAGTACAAAGAAGACTAATTTTCAATTTAGAAACTTATTAAAAGGAAATATCAATATCACACTATAAGTTTCACATACAATAAAACAAGTATAAAAACAAAATTTAAAATATGAATTCAAGGGATAAAGTTTTAGGAGAAGATGGCAAGAATGCTTACAATTAGTAACCAATGTTACAACACAAAATGTGTAAGTGTTGATAAATGAAAAACCAATTTACTCTGCCAACTTTCATCCAGATCACCAAAAAAAGTTGAGAGGGGAGAAAAGAAAAAAGAATGCTATGGTTTTGTTTAGAAAGTATCCTTTTAAGACAAAGTTCTAAATCTGATACAAAGATCAACAGTTTCTATATTAAAAAAATACAATAAATCTAAAGACAAGAACAGCAGAAAATTAAGTTCACTGTGCACAACAGAATTAGTCTTAAGAATACAGAACTTTTGCAAGTTAATAAGAAAAACAAAGGATATATACACAGATGATCGCCACAGGCACAGATGATCCCCACAGGTGGAAGGATATGTGACCACTGGCCCCACAGAAAATAAAACACTCAGGAAAATATAAATTAAATCAAGATTTTTTTTCTTCTTCACTCCTCAGATCTGTAAAGTTTAAAGGCTGGTTATGGTCTTGTGAAATGAAGATTCATATTATTGGTAGTGAGAATTTAAACAGACAGTCACTTGAGAATAGACTGGGCCATATCTTAAAAATTAAACCACAGTTAGCTTTAAACACTTCTCTGGATTTAGACAGCTACTTTTAGTACCTACCTTGTAGATGCATTTCAGAAGGAGAACTGCACTAAGATGCTATCATCAATACTGTTCATGACAGAAGAAAACACGGTACATTCCTATGAAGGAATATTATACAACAGTTTAAAAGGAACGAGCAAGAGCAATGACAATCAAGATGGCTAGATCTAAAAAATTGTAAGATTACATAAAAAATTACAAGTAATTGGTATAAGTTATTCAAAATACTTATATCAATACTATACAGTTAACAATGAAAGAAGGTAATGAAATCTCTTTTTAACAGCAACTACCCCTGTGGTGGGGAAAGAGGCTAGGAGATCTGGTCAAAAGGAACTTTAGTTTTTATTACGGTTCTAATTTTAAAAAGGAGAGTGTATTCATGCTTTAATGGTATAATTAAAATATAAATTAA
>NW_006399765.1:10363109-10422810 GCF_000299155.1 Elephantulus edwardii
ATGGCACATAACAACAACAACAACGTAAGACTTTAATCAGAGAGGATCTGATCTGAGAGAGAAAACAATGTGTAATGATAAACCAGAAAGAAACCCTTTATTGTGGAGCATGACTTACAGAAACCCTAGAGGGACTGAGTATAACTACCCTCTGAGGTTTCCAGGGCTGTAATCTTTATAGAAGCAGATTGCTACATCTTTCTTCCTCAGAGTCACTGGTGGGTTCCAACTGCCAACCTGTTGGTCCATCTTCCTCCAACTTATCTATAAACTTAATGTATTCCCAATTAAAATCCCAGCATGATTCTTCCTGACACTTCTCAGCTATTCTAATATTCAAGGAGTAAATAAGCAAGAATGGCCAAGACAGCTTTGCAAAAGCAGTAAAAAGGGTAGAACTTGTTCTGCCAAACAAAGCATATTATCAAGCCTCGGAATAAACAGATAAGTGGACCAAAAAGGGCCCAGACAGGACTAGCACTGGAACTGAGTATATGATAAATGTTATGATTGCAAATTAATGAGGAGAAGAATTAATATTCCATAAACAGTATTTGGGAGGATAAGAATAGGAGAGTGGAGAGTTCATGAAAGTAGGCATCGTGAGGTACAACTTTCTTCACCATCCCTATGTAGGAACTGTGTATTGCATGTATGTTTTTACAAAAGTATTATTTGTAATAAAATTCAACTTGTATTTAAAAAAGTACATTTGTATGTGTATAATTAATAAATGTTATAAAAAATATCAAAAAGATGCTTATCACCTTGATGCAAAAGAATCTTTCCTTCTTTCTTAGATAAGACTGTAAGTAAACCAGTGCAAAATAAAAAGAATTGCAAGAAATAAAAATTTTAAAAATGACTGAAAACCAGAGAAAGCATAAAATATTGATAAATATGACTACATAAAAATTTAATTCTCTAAGACAAAAATATTACCTAATTTAAAAAATAGAAAAACAATTTCAGAAAATATATGCAATACATATGATAAGGTAATAGTATCCAGGACACAATTTAAAAAAAGTATCAACCTCCTAAAACTCAGACAAACACAAAATACCCTTACAGAATGAGCAAAGGATTTGGACAGGCAATTCAGAGGAAATGCAAACAGACAATAAACACACCAAAACTTTAGCCAAGCTGGTAATTTAGTGGAGAGTGGGAGAATGCAAACTAACGAGATACATTTTTTATGCATCAGAATGGTTAAAATTTAAAGCTTGCAGATGGTCTGGGGAAATGGACACTCTCACATACTGCAGGCAACAGCTTAAACTCGGGAGAACTTTCTAGCAATTTCTATTAGCATTTAAAACATGTACACAATATGACCCATCGATTTAATTTCCAAGTATCTGTCCTGGAGAAAAACAGGGGCATGTACAAGGATGCCACAAAGCTTAATGGAACCATACTGGAAACATGTTCGTATAAAGAAAATAAGAAACAACTGGATCCAATAAAGTGTCATCAGTTCGAGTCACTGTGTCACTGACAGGAGTCCTGGAGCTTCATAGGTCAGAGGAGGAGGGTCCTGGGGGTGGAAAAAGCTGAAAAAGAACATTCCTTGTGTACACCTCTCCATCTGCTCAAACAAAACAACAGAGAAGAGTACATATGTCGGTGGGCACAGGAAAGATTCCAGATAAACAGCAAATGTGCAAGAATGGTCGCCTCTGAAGGGAAGGAAGAGACCTGGGGAGAAGCTAGGGGAGGCCAGGAGGGACTTTTCTAATGGTAATACTTTAATTTTATTGAAAAGGAAATGTATTCATGTATTACTTGTGTAATTAAAATTTAATTCAAAAATTCTAATTTCTTTCCAGCCAATTAGCTCTGCCTTGTGTATGTGCTGGTCTCTCATTTGAGTGCCCGGGGACAAAGCACATCTCCTGTGTGTGTGTCTGTGAATGGAACACAGTGATTAGTAAATTGATTAACATTTGGAAAGCAAAAACAGAGAAAGGAAAACTTTCTCTGACTCACAAAAAAGCCAGCAAAGCTAACAAAGCACTTGGGAATAAACCTATTAAGAAACGTGGGTAAGTTTTACAGCAAAAGAGAGCAGCCTTCATTCACTAAAAAGACCTTAAATATGAACCAAAAATAAATCCTGGTTCAATGGAGACAGATACCATGCTCACAGATGGAGAGAACCTGATATTCTAAAGATGCTATTTATCACTTCAATGCAGTTCCACTAAAAATTCCAACAGGATTTTTCTTTTTAAACCCATGAAACTTTGACAGACTGCTTCTAAAATGGACCAAGATAATTTTTAAAAGAATAAAGAGCTCTGTCTGTGTGTGTGTGTGTGTGTGTGTGTGTGTGTGTCCTTATCATGTGGCAAGACATTTGATAAAAGCTTTTCTCTTTGAAAGTCAAGACTGGTTCAGAAAAAAGCAAACACATCAACAGAACTAAATAGAGTCCACATACAGGGAATTGGGAGAAAAGCTAGTGTCAGGACAATAAACAGTTTTTGTTCAAATAGATAGCCATTTGAGGAAAAAGGGTTAAAGAGAAGGGGGAAAAAACCCTTAAACACAGCAGTTTTCAAAGTAAATACAGAATGTATGACTCCCTGGGGTCAAAGACTTCTTAAACAGGAATGCTACATCTAGCACTGGGGCTGCACAGCTCATTGATGCAGGCAAATACAGTACCTTCTGGTCTTGGAGAACACCAGCCTCAGGTTCGTAATAAAAAAATGTCTATACAAATCTTGCTTTAGACTTCACAGCTCAATCTGGCCCTGGGAAGAGGAACTGTGGCACTCCGCGTAGAAAGAATTCTGGGGCTGGAAAACAGAGATTTGAGCCTACCTCCTAGCTACATAACTCTGTTTCAACAGGCAGTTTCTAATTCATCCTCTATGAAATGGAGTCATGTAGATGAGTGTGTAGTTCACATGAAAGAATGACTGTGAACACAGATAATGGGACAGAATGTACAAGGAAGAAGGGAGTAAATTCTTTCTCCTTTTTCTTGACTTGTCTCTTTAAAGTTCCTGTCACACAAGACTTAATGTTTCAATTCTTTCTTGCATTCCTAGAGAACTGTCATGGATTCTCTTTGGTCAAAAAAGTCAGAACACTTAAAGGGGAAAAAAGTTGGAATTGTTGACTTTAGATAGTTCATTTCAAGGCAAAAAATATTAATTTGGCCCCCAAAGAGCTTACTGCTTGTTGCTAGGTGCTGAGTAACAGAAGCACACAAAATAAGCCATGATCACACCTACAAGACGAGATCAAACTGGTGCTAATTAGAAGTACAGTCACTACACAGGTCAGAAAAAAGCTCCCAAAAGAACATAGAGATCAAGTTACTTTCCAAAAGGTAAACAGTTGCATTTAGTCCTGTTCAGTGAAAATACATTATTGGCCCAAACTAATTTATCCACCTCTACATCCCAGTCTCTTTGGAAGCATTTGAATATTTGTCTCCACCCCTAAATTTTTCACTCACTCAGTCCCCCTTCTATACTGTTTTCTCCTTCAAAACAAAAACTACCCATCATCTCCAGTGCAGCAGCTGGTGGATTTGAACCACCTGCCTATGGGCTGGCAGCACAATCCCTGACCCACTAGAGCGCCCTATCTCTCTTTCTACTGAGACACCACTGGCCTTTCTTTTCAATGCCCTTGATTCTTTTGCTAATCTCAAAATGTTGGTGCTTCCTAGGTGTGGTTTCTGGCTCTTCTTCCTTTCTCCTTGTCATAACTTCAAAATCCCGTAGGACTGACAACATCTCAATCCACTGCTCCTCTCAGGAGCTCTGCAACTTCCCAGAAAGCTCCAGTCAGTCAAGTCCCTTTAGATAGTCACCTAACTTCCTCTTCACCTCTACCTGTAAGTCGTGGCTGTTTTCTACCAAAACTGACTCAGCTCCACAGACCAGGCTCCCCAGCTCCAAGGATGGTACCATTATCGGACAAGCCAGACACCCGGGGTCATCTACAATTGTTTCTCCTCTCCCTCTTCAGTCCATCCAGCATCAAGATTATTTAGAACACGGTGATTGTGTCCAAAGACTAACCACAGTACGAGAGAAACTTCCCAACGGTCCTCCTCGATTCCAGCCTCGCTTCTCTGATGAGTTCTCCACCTGCTAGCTGGTCTCAGGTTATATAGCTGCACAGGTCACAACCCCTGCTTTCCTTTCTCTCAGCATGAAGGTAAAAGCTACATCTGGCCTTTAAGGCACTTTCTGCCTGTTGCTCTCTCCTCTTTCTCTTAAGCCCTTTGCGCAGGCTGTTCTCTCTGCCCAGAATGCTTTTCTTCAACCTCATCCAGTTCACTTCTTTCCCTTCTTCACAATTTGGCTTTTGTAGCAAAATCTTTTGGTGTCAGAAGAGGACAGATCCTCTAATTATTTTTTTTTTAATTTTTTATTATTTTGTGTGCGTGTACCGTCAAACCAGATCTGACTGGTACAGGAGGATATTGCGCCTCCTTCTCCGGCAGAGCATCTGGTGGATTCGAACCGTGTTCCTCTGGGATTGCAGTGCAGCTTCTTGCCACTAGGCCACCAGAGCTCCCTAGATCCTCTAATTATATACTCTCCAGCACCTCTTCTTTGGTGTGACTGTCAATGTTGGAAATTATACATTTATGTGTGTGGTTACCTGATTTCTTTTTCCCCCCTCCTTACTTACTTAGCATATAAGGTCTAGGAAAGCAGGAACTCTATTTTAATTCACTCATCAAAGCAGGTCACACTAGATAAGAGTTGTAGTTGTTATATACCGTGGAGTCAGAAACAACCCACAGCTAATCCTCCAGTGGGTTTTCAGAGGCAGTTAATCACATGGGAGGAGACTGCCCTATGGGGCAGGTGGTAGCCTTGAACTGCATGCCTTCATAATGGCAGTGCAGCTTTTTGCCACTAGGCCACCAAAGCTCCCTACCTACCATACACATAAAATACAGGTAAATGACAATATGTGAAGTGGATAAACTTTTGTTATGAAACAATGGCTGTTTTGTGCATTTGAGAGTTGTTGTCTGTCTTTAAGCTCGCTCATGTCATTTCTACCCTCAATTTGCCTAACCACACCTCACATTCCAAGTCTTTAGTCTTGACCACTCAAAGAACCCCTAGTGACAGGTTCACCTCTTCCTCATGTCTTCTTCACAGTACAGCTTATAGCCCCATTCTTTATCAAAAATCCTCTTTCTTAGGTCACACAAAAAGCTCAGTAATCATCAAATACAAAGAGAAAATTGTGTCTTTATCTTATTGAAATTCTCTGACTTTTGACAGTGTTGATTACTTTCCACCTCAACACTCTTCACTACCTCAGCTGCCATGACAAATCATCCCTTAACTGTTTGTCACACTTCTCAGGCCTTTCTCTCATCCTCTGTTGTTGTGTGTCCACACTTTGACAGGCTCCTCAAATGTCATTGGCACTTATGATTCTATCCTAGGCCCTTTCTCATTCTTTGTCTATACTCTTCTCCCTGGTCATATTACTCATTCTTGACTTTCAATTATTCTCTGAGTGAAGATGGTCCCTGTGTTGGTCCCTCCAGTTAAATCTTTTTCTGAGCCCCAGACTCTGAGATCTCAGTACCTGCTGGGCCCCATAGGGCTGTAACCCTGATCTCTTGGCTTCATCTCAACCTACCGTCCTCCCTCTTAACTTGGCTCACTCTCCTGTGTTCCCTATTTCAAGAGTCTCTTCACCATCTATCCAAGACACATGGGTTCTTCCTTGGCTCTACCTTTCTTGCCCCAAGAGGCAATCAATTACTAAGTATTTCTGCTTTTAATCTACTACAATGAAGGCCTCTTTCTTCTTGTTCTGACCACGGCCAGATCCTGCCTAAAATTTCTCCCAGCCTCAGAGGGTGGCATGAAGCCTGAGTTCAATTAGACCAAGGCATTTTCTCTAGACTCTTAACTTCTTGAGTGGTTTTTGTGTATAGTGTAAGGTGTGGATCTTGTTTCAATCTTCTGCAGGCAGATGTCCAATTTTGCCAGCACCATTTGTTAAAGAGGCTGTCATTTCGCCAATTAATTGATTTTGTCTGTGAAAAATCAACTGACCCAAAATATGTGAAATGGAGCTTCAAAATCCTTGGCCTCCAGGGAGCAGCTTGGCATCACCCTCTCCAGGACTGACCTGTTTGTTCTCCTGCAGTCCACTGTATGTTCAACACCCTTCTCCAGCACCACAACTCAAAGGCATCAATCCTTCTTCTATCATATTTAGTTATTGTCCAGATCTCCAATGTATAGCAAATAACTGCAAAGACCATGGCCTGGATCAGGCACGTCTTAGTCTTTAGACTGACATCATTGCTCTTCAGCACTCTAGAGAGGTCTCTGAGAGCAGACTTTCCCAAGGTAATTCATCTTTTGATTTCTTGACTGCCGTTGCCAAGAGTGTTGACTGTGGAACCAAGCTGAAGTTGTTAACAATTTCAATCTCTTCTCGATCTATCATGAAGCTGCCAATTGGCCCAGTGGTGAGAATCTGTTTTCTTAATGTTAAACTTCAATCTATATTGAAGACTACAGTCATTGACCTTCTACAGCAAATGCCTCATGTCCTCCTCAGTTACAGTAAGGTTGTGTTATCTGCATAACACAAGTTGTTGATGAGCCTTCCTTCAATCCTGATGCTACATTCCTCCTCATAAAGTTCAGCCTCCCAAATAATCTGTTCTGCTTATAGATTGAAAAGGAATAGAGACAAGATGCATCCCTGACACACACTTTTCCTGATCCTGAGTCTGCTCTGTCTGGTCCAAGTACAGGTTTCACATGAGCACAATTAAGTGTTCTGGGATTCCCATTCTTCTCAAGGTTAGCCACAATTTGTAGATATGTATATTTCTGGATTCTTGATTCTATTCTGTTGATCTGTGTGTCTGTCACTCTGGCAGTACCATGCTGTCTTGATTACTGGCTGTGCAGTACATTTCAAAAGGCAGCTCGAGAAAACAAAGTATTATAATGCAATATGAAGAGTTGGAATTGGAGAATAAAAAGAATTAACTGTACTTTTCTCAAGCTGAGAGAACTGAAAAACAAATTAAAGCCTTGAGTTGCAATACTGAAAGATGTTATGGGCAATATGCTGAAAGATCCAGAAAGCATCAAGAGATGGAGGGAATACACAGAATCACTGTACCAAACAGAACTGACCGACACTGAAAAATTTCAGAAAGTACCACATGAGCAGGAGTCAATGGTAATGGAGGAAGTGAAAGCTCCATTGAAGGCATTGGCAAAAAAATAAGGTCCCAGGAATCAATGGGATACCACTTGACTTATTTCAATTATCAGATATAGCCCTGGCTGTGCTCACCAGTCTACACCAGGAAATTTGAAGGTCAGCTATTTGTGTGATGGATTGGAGGAGATCTATATTTGTTCCCATTCCCAAAAAAGGTGATCCAACAGAATGTGGAAACTATCAAGCAATATCTTTAATATCACATGCAAGCAAAATACTGCTGAAAATCATTAAAAACTAGCTAGAATTGTACACAGACATAAACGGCCAAAAGTTTATGTAGGATTTAGAAGAGGCTGTTGCACCAGGCATCACTGCTGATGTGAGATGAATCCTGGTTGATCAGAAGAATGTCTATTTATGCTTTCTTGACTATGCAAAGGCATTAGACTATGTGGATCATAACAAGTTTTGGCTAACATTGAAAAGAATAGGAATCCTAGTCATTTAGTTGTTTTAATGAGAAACCTGGACCTAGACCAGGAGGCTACTGGGCAAACAGAACAAGGGAACCTGGTTTAAAATGAAGAAGCGAGTGTGTTAGGGCTGTATTCTCTCTCCATACCTATGTAACCTGTATGTTGAGCAAATTATTCGAGAAGCTGGACTCTATAAAGAGGAATATGGCTTCGGGATCAGAGGGAGACTCAGCAATAACCTGCATTATGCAGATGATACAACCTTACTTACTGAAAAGTAAGGAGGATGTGAAGCACTTGTTGCAGAAAATCAAAGAATACAGCCTTCAATATGCACTGCATCTTGATGTCAAGAAAACAAAGATTCTTACCACTGGACTGATAGGCAATATCATAATAGATGGAAAAAAATTGAAAGCATCAACAACTTCATCTTACTTGGATCCACAATTAATATCCTTAGTACTAGCAGTCAGGAAAACAGGAGACATCTTATACTGGAAAAGTCTACAGTTAGGAACCTCTCCAAATTATTGAGGAGTAATGATGTCAGTTTGAGAACTACGGTGTGTCTGATTCAGGCCATAGTCTTTCCGATCACTTGCTATGTATTTGAGAGCTGGACAGTGAATAAGGATGACAGTAGAAGAATCGATGCCTTTGAGCTGTGGTGTTGGAGAAGAACACTGAACATCCCATGGATGGCCAAAAGAACAAACAAATATGTCTTGGAGAGGGTGCAGCTGGAGTGCTCTTTGGAAGCAGATGATGAAGATTCACCTCACATACTTCGGGCATGTTGTTAGGAGGGGCTATTCCTTGGGGACGAACATGATGTTAGGGAAGGTGGAGGATGGTGAAGGAGAGGAATACCTCAACCAGGTGGATCGACACAGTGATTGCCTCAATGGGCTCTCCTGTGTCAGGAAGTATGAGGATGGCACAGGATAGGACAGGGTTCAGATCTGTTGTTCATAGGATCGCAACTGATTGCACTCAACTCAATGGCGCCTAACAGCAACAACTTTGCCAAACTGGTCAACCATGTCCAGTAATTTTCTAGCTGAAACCTTAAATTAAGGTTTTCTATTGTATAATCTGCATTAAGAGATATTTTAACCTACTCTTTACAAATTTGAATGCCTCATATTTCCTTCTCTTACCTAATTGTTCCTGCTAGGACTTTAATACCATACAGAATAGGAATGGCGATAATAGGTTCCTTGCCTGGTCTCTGGGGAAATGCCTCTAATCTCTCTCCATTGAGGACAATGTTGGCTATAGGTTCAGAGTATATGCTCTTAATCATGTTTGATTTAAACACAAAAGAAATGGAATTATTTTATGTCTCTAAAGATCATGAAGGCAGGATTGAAGACTATTCATTTCATTTCTCACTAGTGCCTCCTTCTCCATTGGCCTCTCTGGGGCTAATGGTGGCTGTCTGTTTCACATGGGCCAGGAGAATGGGGCTGTAAAGATCAGGGGAGGCAAGGGCCAGGACCCTACTGTATTAATTATAGATTTGAGGGCACCTGGGGGACAAGGAGTGGAAGGATTCGGATTTCTCAGCTCCTCCTCATATGCAGAATACATTTTCTGAGTCCCATAAGCCTGGGCACAGGAATAGCATATACATAAATTACCTGATTCATGAAGTGCGCCTACCCTACCCCACTCCTCCACCCACTATCTGTGCATTATAAGGTTCAATGTTGAGTTATACTTCTTTGCATGTGGATTCCTTAGAAGTTGTCATAAAGTCTTTGTGATGAAAAAAAAAGTGTTTTTAAATTCCCAAACCACCATTTCTGACACGTGACTTCAAGCAGAACATAGTTATTCTGCCCATACCTAGCTCACTGTTTGTTGCTAGGTGCTGAAAGGCACAAAACCAACAAGGCATGGCCCCAAACATTCAGCAGGATGAAACCACTGCTAATTAGAGCTGCAGTCAGTACACAGAGGTCAAAGAAAAAGCTCCAAGAGAATACAGATTTCAAGTTACTTGGTAAAATGTAAATGAAATGATTTAATTTCGTCTCTTTCCAGCTAACAAGACTAATCCCTTCACTATTTCACCTAATCTCACCATATCAATCTCCTTCACTGTCTGTTCCTGCTCTTCAAACTCCTGCTCATACCCTGTTCCTCCTTTCTAAAAATGTCCCACTTTGTCAAGATCATACCTCACCCAGTTAAGCTGTTGTCATGTCCTCTGAAGTCTCTGTGGCAAAGGTTCCCAAAGGTCAACCAGCCTTGATTTCCCTTGACTTCGGGACCTGTGACCCACCAGTAACTACTCTGTCTGAAAATTCTCTCCTCTGAGGCTTCTGAGAAGGGTCCTTATTTCCTGGGTTTTCTCCTGCATTTCCTATTTCTCAGTCTGCTCCGTCAGACCTTCTTTCTGTCTCTATCTCTAAAATGTCAGCTCTGACTCAGTCTCTGGCCTTGTTCCCAAGAATCCTGCGCTTTCTTTATATTTATCTCTAGTTCTCTATCTTCCCCTCCTGAGAAATGTCTGTATTTCCTTTGTGAGTTCTAAACTAGCATACATAATTCCCTACCCAATGACTGTTCTAAGCAAAGCCTCCAGTGGACATTTTTTCTCCTCCCCATCCTTGTCCTTTGACTTTGACATGGGAGGAGGCTGGTGACAGACCTATCAACCTCTCCCTGTCAATCCTGATCACTTCTCAACGCAGCTGAGAAATTCTCCCAGAACCCCGGGCTTCACTCTGCAGTTTCTTTTCCTGTGTCCCCAACTCTCCAGGAGACAATGCCATGTGGCCTGCCCTTCCCAGGCCTTTCATTTCCCTCTGGTCACCTTGTGGGGGCTTCTTCTGCTCCACCTCTTACTGGAAGCTGCTCTTGCTGAAGATCCAGTAGCCCGCAGCTATCACAGTCATGAGTCTCTCAGTCTTTATTTGATGGGCCTCTTTTATCTGTTGATTCCTTTCTTCTCAAAAAGTGCTCCACAATCTTTTGCTTCCATGACAGTGGACACCCAGATGCCTTCTTTAGATCTGCATTTCCCCTGCCCTTTTATGGGCTCCCTTTTCTTACTGCCCAAGTCTAAGTGGGTGAGGGATTCTCAGTCACCAATCTCTTTTCTTGGTTTCATCCTGTACATTCTCTCAGGGCCAGCTCACTCAAGCTTGCCGCTATAATCACCACCAGTCACAATGGAAATCACTTGTTCAAGTCTTCTGCTAGAATCCAGACCTTGTCTTCAGTGCCATGTGAATCACTTGAACTTGAAGCTGAAGTTCAAATGTTCAAACTTGAGCTCAGCAATCGTCCTGCAGACCCCAACCCTGATCTTTCTCTCGTGGTGCTCTTTCTAAACTAGAAACATTCTTAACTCTAGCAACCACTCAGTCACCAGATACTCTTCATTTTATCGCCTGGATTTAATCACTTCTCTTCATCCCCTTTGTTCTACCCATCATTGAGACTCTGAATTAAGGCAAATATCTGCTCAATGGTTCTTATATCACCCCATTTCTCCAAGCAACAGATCACCCTGAAACAGAAATTTTTTTTACTATGGAACGTGCCTGCTAAAAATGCTGCTGTGACTCAGTCATCAAGAAGGAAAATGACCAAACTCTTCAAGAGATCACATTCTGTCATCTGGTCCTGCCGTCTCCACCCATGGCCTTTCTATGCCTCTTATTTCATACTTCAGCAGCCTTAAATTGTCTACAAGTTTATCCGTGATGCTTTTTTAGCTCTGTCTTTGTCCACATTCATCCCTCCACCTGCATAGCTCCTACTTATCCTCCAATATCCTATAAACATTTCCATGGATATTCCCATAAAGCTCTACACCTGTACCACAGCCTCTGTAATCCCATATTACCAGGTCCCAAGCCTCTCTGGCCTTCTACTTATTACATACCATGTAAGTATCTGAGAGTCATTCTTGCCTCTTTTACTGTATGATCAAGAGAAGGGACGATATTTTAGTTATCCTCATATTTTTTAACACATGATATAAAACAGATATTTAATAGGCATCATATAAATATATACGTCATTTGTCCCTTCTTTAAATCTTCATCCTTTTAACCTCTGTAGACCACATTACTTTGAAAAATTTACATCTCTCCTAGAAGTGTGTGTGACAGTCTGCTCTATTGTATATTAATATTACAACCAACATTGGGAATTCTCAAATCTTTCTCTCTGTCCTCTAATTTGTTGGTGAAAACTTGTATTTACATACTGCTTCTTCATCATTTGTCTTTGGTTATTAGTAAAGTTAATAATTTTTCAAAATTTCTTTTTTTAGGCAATTGCATTTCCTCTACTGTAAACTCGGGTGAGGTGACTGACACGCTTATCTACAGAGCTACATTATTCTTGGTTTAAAGTTTTACATGAGCTCTTTGAGACACTGCAGAACTGCAAATATTTTAGTCTGGTTTTCGGGTCTCTTTGTGATATTGACTTTAAAAATATTTCATTTCTATGTAAAGACAATGATTGGCCTTTGTCTTCTTGCTCTCAATTAACGTATTAGCTTCGAGATGCTTCCCCTATTTTAAATACTTGGTAGATATTAAATTTCTCTTTTACCCTCTCCCCTTTTAAAAATGGGTTTCTAGCTCCCTTTTGACTTTTTTAAAACAATTTTTTAATTTATATGTGTGCACTGAGGTGAGGCTGGAAATGAGTTTCCCACACTCACCTCCAATGAATAGTTAATCTAGAGCCCCAATTGTTGAACAATACCTCCTCTGCCTCCCAATTTACTCTAAAATATCCATAGCTAATTATGACATCATGGTCACAGATTTCTCTGAAAATATGCCACCTACACAGGTAAGTAAAATCCTAAAGAAAGATATAATCCCAGGCACAGCAACATCAAATACAGGATAGCCTGTGAAAGCTAACAGCAGAGAGTTTTTCTGGAAGTCCTGCCAGCACAGTGTGTGTTGACCAACAGTTATTTATTTTGCCAGTTTGAATGGCAAAATCTAGCCATACTCACCGGTCCTGGAATTTCCTCTAATTCTTCAGAAAAAATACTACTCAGGGATAAAACAAGAGGGAGAACACAGCCTTGCCATTCATCTGCATCAACTTACCTGCAGAGACTCCACCAGAACATTTCACCAGCAGAAGGAAAATTATCTCAGCCAGTTCTTGTCATGTTTGCCTTCTGGGGTCATGTGGCCATTATCACGATTACTCCACGAACCATGAAGTCGGCTTCTCCCAGAGCCTGGAGTCATTATGCCCTGTGTTTGATCATTGCTCTGGGCACCAAGACATCTGAGGGTGATGTGAGAGCTGTAAAGGAACTTGAGGATTATCTAGTCCAACAGCCTCATTTTACAGATGGGGAAACCGAGGCTTAGTGAGAACATGACTCAGTCACAGAGCAAATGGGTAGAAAGTCATTCTTGTTGGGAGGAATCACCATGAGACCTTGTCCTTATTCCTGATCATAAAAATCTTTAGAATCCTAAGTCTCAAAAAACAAAAAATTACATGATAAATTTGTTTAATGTTCAAAGAAGTAGCATGGTATATAGAGGGTATGATGGATTCAGAGGAGATAGGCCTAGTTCTGCCAGTTTTTTGCTGGAAGCCCAAGGGGCTTTGCAATCTCCTCTAGGAATTGGGAATAATCATCCTTACTCTGCATGCTTCAGGGGTCTACTGAGAGAATCCAAGATGAAGGAAGTGAACTTACCCTGTAGACTGGGGTAAACATACACCAGTCATCAGTTGTCATCAAGTCAATTTAGGGTAAGTCTATGGGGTCCTCAAATTCAGTCCTGAATGGGAAATGTTGTCTATGTGCCCCCCGCCGCCACATCTCCAACCTCCAAAAATGATTCTTGCAAACTAAGTAGAACTGGTACCATAGGAGGGGTTGGTCATCACTTCTGAACATCCCAAACGGAGCCACCTAACTGCCAAAGGACATCATTCCTGGACTACTTCTTTCAACTACAGCTTAACACTGCTTGGGTTTTTTGCCTCTCTGATCTGATTTCCAATATCAGACAGTTATTTCATATCAGCAAATATCTATTCAGTGCTTCCCAAGTATACCTGTGAGGGTGTGGGGACAGATGAGGTCACTCACCAAGTGCACTTGAAGCCTCCATGCTTAGTGGGTGTATTCTGGTAAGCTAGCTGTCCATGGCTATCAGCAACGTGTCCACACAGTTGAATCCACTGCATGTATCCTGGGAGTCCGAACACTGTCTCTGTTCTCTGTTGCTCTCTGCCGTCTTTATGGTATTCCACTGCTTTTGAGCTTAGAGGTGATGTCCTACTCTGACACTTAATATTTGATTACTCTTCCCTCTGGATTTTAATGAGCTCCTATCTCCTAGTTGACTTTTTAACCTAGTTTCTTTCTTCTTTGACCTCATGTCTTTTGAACAGTGATATGTTTCAGTCAGCAAGTTCTATCTCCCACCAAACTCCCTTATGCTTCTGTCTCCATGGCTTTCCAACTCTCAGCAGCCTTCCACGTTGGTCCTTCCCTTTAATGCTGGGAGCCCAAAGGATAGTGGTTAAAGTGAGGCTGTCGAAGGCAATGGAATGAAATGCAAATAACAATTTAGCCTCTTATTGTGGGTCATTAGCTTCATATTTGAAATCTCTGAATTTTGGTGTTGGGGAAGAGTACCGAATATCTCATGGACTGCCAAGAGAACAAACAGATCTATTTGGAGAAAGTGAAACCAGAGTGATCCTTGGAGGTAAAGATGGTGAAACAGCTGGTGGATTCACAACAACAACAACAACAACAACAACAACAATAAAACAGTCCAAATAGGTTACTTTCCATTTCTCCATCTCTCCTTTTCCTTTTATAGTTAGAAGGAATAATCTCTCTCTTATTTCTGTTCTTCATTTCATTCTCTCTTCTCCATGGTGATGTGATACCTGCCTCCATCTGTTTACCCCATGATGGAGAAGTCCTCCCACGTGGTCAGTCCAAGGCCCTTCTTGGTCTTTCTGCCAGCAGTGGCGACTGTGAAGACCTCATATTCTTTCTCAGAGTTCTCCTTCTCTCTTAGGCAATCTCCTAGCTCACGTGTGAAAGGAGCCACCTTTCCAGGGAAGGGCAACCAGATTCATTTGGATAATGTTAGGGGCAAGAGAGTTGGGAGCATACTAGGGTAGGTGGGAGCCAGATAGAGAAACACATCTGTAAACAGACAGAATGCACCCTCTGGACGAGAGAGTGCAAAAGAAGAGCCAGGAGTCACAAAAACTAGCCTAAACGGGAAACAAAATGTGAGGCAGAGGGACATCTTATCAAGAGTAAAGAAAGAGATGATCAGATTCATGTTAAAAGGAGATGAACATAGGAAATATCGAGATATAGAACACACAGAACGAGACACGTGGTATTGCCAAGACCAGGGATAAAGAGGGTCAGGCTGAAAATAACGGCTCAGAACATCACCCACTGCTGTATACCAGGTAGAAAATGGCCATGGGGGTCATTAATTGCAGTGCTGTGTGCCTGTGGTGCTTAATTCCCGTCATTCTAGTCAGTTTAAAATGGACACATACAGCAGTTATAAGAACACTTCTAAATGTGGAAATAAGAGCTGGTTCATGTTTGATCAGTAACCACCAAAAAGCAACTCCCAAACAGCCCATCCAAGAGCTGTAGTCTACCCCACCCCCAACAATGCCAGGAAATCACAGCTCAGACCTGAGCCTGGGTCTTTCCTCAAAGCTGTCTGAGGCAACAGAGTCATGGCAAGGACTTGAAGCTTGTTCATATGTACTCACATGAGTGTGTGCTTCAGGGAAGTGTGTGTGTGTGTGTGTGTGTGTGTGTGTGTGTGTGTGTGTGTGTGTGATATGGGGAATTCTGAGATTATAACCCTAGAGGATGCTCATAATCTATGATGGATGAAGATGAGCAATCCACAGGGACAAGGAAGTTTGTGGTTAGAGGTCAGGAATTAAGGGCCAGCCTGGGCTAGCTGTGAACCTTGAATTTCAGTTGGTTAGCTGAAAAATAGCGGAGTGGTCTGTGCTCTATACTCTTGCTACCATATTGAAATTGTTTGATTGATTGATTGATTGATTCATGCATCCACTCACTCACCTATCTGGGTCAACCAGCAAGTACTGTACCAGGTTTGGTCAGGCAGAAGCTGAGGTTCATCAAGGCACAAAAATCAAGGCCTTACCCTCAAGGGTTCTGAGGGTCTTGATGGTAAAGCTAAGGAGTTGGGACAACAGGTCAAATAGGGAGTACATGAGGACTATGCTGGTTATAGACTATTCCAAGTCATTCTTGAATTTAAGATTAGCAGTAGCTCTGTAATCAAGAGATTAAGGTTTATCCTTTAATACACTAATAAGAAAAAATATTTGCTTTAACTCTTGACTGTCTTAACCTACTTCCTTCCAAACAATATCTCCAAAATAAAAAGGAGAAAGTTGAGTAATGTTTCACAAAAGATGGCTTTGGCAGCATTAAAGACCCTGTTCCCATGTTTTCCTTGGCAGACAGATGGGGAAACAGAGGCCAAGTGAAAAGCAGAGCAGAGCAAGGTCAGAGGGAAATGGGTAATGATCAGTCTCAGGGGCTCAGCTCTTGCATTCTTGCCTCTTCCTTGGAGGACTGCCACCAGTGTAGGGCAGAGGCTGGTCAAAGTGGTGGTGGTGGTGAGCAGCCCAAAGGCAGACTCTCTACAAGTCACCCAGGCAAAGAGGTAAGAGGCTAGAGACACTCAGAGGATTAGTCCTCAGAAAAGGGTCAGAAGCTCACTGCCATCCAGTCAGGAAAGATTCACAGCTGACCATCCACTCAGTTCTGAGTTCTAAGACAATAAATGCACTGGAGGAGCCAGTTACTCTTTCTCCCCCAGACCTGCCAGTTAGTGGATTTGAACAGCACCCTCTGGATTAGCAGCAGACTTTCTATGGACTAGTCCACTAGAGCTCCTTAGAAAATGGTCAAGTCCAGCCTGCATTTGACAAAGTCCTTTCAAGAACATTCTTACACTGGTTCCTCAAAGGAAGGTGGCTGGACAGAAAGAAATTATCTCTAAGTAAGAAATAAATACTTATAGTAGGTCACTGGACAAGCTGGTGGTCAGAGATTTGAATTCAGGGCTGTAGCCTTGAGAAAAAAGTTATGCTTGGAATTCCTCTCCCTCTTAAGATATTATCACTCCAGACATAAAAAAAAATGTTGTTGCTGTTGTTAGGTGCCACCAAGTCAAGTACAACTAATAGCAACCCTATAAACAAAAGATCTGAAACCAGTCCTTATCCAGTGCCATCCACTACCTGACACACAAGAACCCACTGCAGCAGTCACCCTGTCAATCCACCTGGTAGAGGGTCTTCCTCTCCTTTGAGGACCCTCCACCCTTCCCAACATCATGTCCCTCTCCAAGGAATTGTACCTCCTAGCAATATATCCAAAGTATGTCATGTGAAGCTTCATCATTCTTGCCTCCAAAGCGCACTCTGGCTGTACCCTTTCCAAGACATAGCTATTCGTTTTCTTGGCCATCCACGGGATGTTCAGTGCTCTTCTCCAACATCACAGCTCAAAGGCATCAATTCTTTTTCTGTCATCCTTATTCAATATCCAGGTCTTGGATACACAGTTAGTAATCAGAAAGACAATGGCCTGAATCAACTGTACCTTAGTCTTCAAACTGACATCACTCCTCTTCAATAATTTGGAAAGCTCCCTTACTGCAGATTTTCCCATTGCAATGTGGCTCTTTATTTCCTGACTTCTCGTACCTAGGGTGTTAACTGTGGATGCAAGCAAGATGAAGCTGTTGACAGTTTCAATCTCCTCTCCATTCACCATGGCACTGCCTAGTGATAAGACTTTGTCGATGCAATTCATACCGAAGGCTGCATTTCTTGATCTGCATCAAGTGCTTCAAATCCTCCTCACTTTAGCAAGCAAGGTTGTTATACGCATAATGCAGGTTGATGAGTCTCCCTCCAATCCGGATGCCACACTTCTCCTCATAGAGTCCAACTTCTCAGATATCATCATTCCAGACATAAAAAAGTTATGGGAATTCACAGTGTTGCCTTATGTCCTCCCAAATGATATCTCTTGTGAACGCCACATCAACCTTGATAACACGGTATTGTTATTACCTGCTTTAAAAGACTGTTTCAATGTCCTCCCTTCCTCTTGCTGATTTGAACTAGTTAAAGAAGGCCTGGTCTTATCTGCCTCGGGCTCTTAGGATTTGTCATGCACAGGACTTGGCAAGTAGTTCTTGAATGAGTGCATTGATGGATCAGATCTCATCCCTCGGAGGTCTGGGCCTAGTGAGGGACAGTTGGTGGAGTGCCACAGAAGACATTTGTAGAGCCTCGCCTTGAGTCAGAAGTTATGACTGGTGTGATGAACTGCACTTGACATTTAAAGCTCTACTGAGACTCAGGGCAGTGAGGTCACAAAGGATGGAAGGAGCTCTCTGAAGTCTCATATCTTTGGGTTCTTTGGTTCTAGACCGTCTAGTGTTTGAGTGAGTCCCTTATTGAAAATATCAAGGGTAGGTCAAGGGCTTTTGTCTGAAACCTTCAGATGCTGTTTAGCTAACCTCTTACCTTCTCCTTCGACGAAAAGGATGGTGAAACTAGGTCTCCCAAACTTAGGGCATGTTGTCAGGAGGCACCATGAGGCTTGGAAAGGTCAATGAAAGAGAAGAACCTCAACATAATGGATTTACAGTGACTGCAAAAATAGCCTTGCCCGTGGCTGGGATCGTGAGAAAGGTTTTCATCTACTGTTCATATAGGGTTACTGAGTGGTAACTGACTCAACAGCACCTAACAATATCTTCCATCCCTTCACCTAGAGTCAGCTCCACAGTCAAAAT
The DNA here is from genome assembly GCF_000299155.1 of Elephantulus edwardii. Classification (NCBI taxonomy): domain Eukaryota; kingdom Metazoa; phylum Chordata; class Mammalia; order Macroscelidea; family Macroscelididae; genus Elephantulus; species Elephantulus edwardii. Next base: position 10,381,657 of record NW_006399765.1, read on the forward strand.
GCTCGAGTTACTTCTTTCCCTCCACTAGAACCTGGCAGACCAAATTCCTTTTTTTGGCTTTCAGGAAGAAACAGGAGTGGGAGGTAGGTTTACTAGGCTGAGGCTGGACAAACCCCTCACAGTCAAGAGCACTTTACATCACTTCTCAATTCTTGCCTCTTTTCAGAGCAGTGATCCCTCTATCCATCATGGTGGGATGAGTTTGGGCGTGGATGCCAGAAAATGGGATTTCCCCCCCCCCTACTGGTTCTGTCAATTTTTTAACTTTTAACCTTTCTTTTAACTACTTCATGGGAGCTGGCTTCTTTCTACCATCTTCTATTGCTCTCCTCCCTCTCTAGACTAACCTCTCTCCTGTCCTCCCCTCCAAATCCCTAACCCCAAGTTATGGATTAAATGGACTTTCCCCATTCCCTCTGATCCAAACTGGCAGTGCCCTTCTTGCAAGTCCTTCTAGTTTTCCCACTGAAATGCTGAATGAAATCTACTCTTTAAATTGTTGCTCTGCCTGAGTCACTTCCACTCCCGCTGGCTTGTTATTTGTGATGGTTCCCAGCTAGCTAGAAATGGAACTTGTCAGGACTGAGTTTTGGTTTCTGCCACCAGCATTTCAAGCCAAAGAACTCTTCGGTATCTCCTAACACATCCTTTAGCTTTAACCAGATTGATCTCTTTATCCCAAAAAGCCTTTCTGTGTTGTGATAATGGAGATCCTTCACTTTTCTTTCAGCCCACTCTCTCTGCAAGCACAAAGATACTTGATTAGATCGTGAAAAGTAACATTTCATATTCTGGTGCTCAAACATTTATATTTGATGTTTAGGTGTCAGTCTGAATGTCAGCTCACCCTGGCCGTTATCAGTTCTCCCTCTTAGATTCTCCTTTAGTGCCTGTCAATTCATAGTTATTACAGAGATTATTTACGATGATGACCTTTTCCCCCTTAGACTGGAAGAAACCCTGATGGCAGAGACTATCTTACTTTGTCCACCACATGGCCTAATGCCAGGTTCTTTGGGAAATCTAAGGAACTCATGTAGATGGAACCCGCCGTCCAGAAACCCAAGACAATGAAGTGCTGAGGCGTTCAAGGAGGCCTTCGTTAGAGAGTCAACACTAGGTTCACATGGCACATGGACCAAAGCAGAGAGTACACGAGGCTATTGTCCTGCAAGAAGACTGTCCCTTCTCAGAGCTCAGCCACCTTCTTCAAATATGTCCAGGAGGCCTCCAAAGTTCTGAGAGAAATGACTCCTATGAAGTTGGTGCTGGAAAGATTGTTATTTGCTCCAAACACCATATTTTATCTATAAGCAAACTAAGGCCCACAGCAGGGCAGAAGCCAGCTGGTAAAGAAGCCTGGGTTCCAGGCCTTCTGGGTTCTTGTGGTGCTGAGGAATCATCTAAGCAGCCATTCTCTCACTTCAGACTACAGTAACCAACAGTACTACAGGATCATTTCTGGAAGGCCAGGTGCCTCTGCTTTTACTGAAGGGCTATCCTACTTTTGATTTTCCTGCAAGATGAGTGATGACCAGGCAGATGACAGAGGGGGTAGAGCAGTGGTGAATGCTAGATAGCACTGCTGCCTTGACAAAGTGGAAAGCACCTTTGGGGACACAGAATGCTGACCTGGCAGTCACTCTGAGGTGGGGGGTACCTACAGGCTCCTGGATGGAAAGGGCCACTAATCTTCTGGAGAGAGGCCTGTTTGTGACTCCAAAACAGGTTTGATCTAAGACAGAATGCTGCTTTCTGAAGGACAGCAAGATAAGCAATAATTTTGGAATCATTTATCATCCAGGTGTTTCCAGTAGAGGAGAAAGGGGCCACAAAAATCTTTTATTTTGATTTTAGAAATTCCAATAGTCTATTTTCTTACATCGTCCCAGTAGGCTGGAATCAGGGGTTCCTGGATTGTCAGGCCTGGGACTTGTCCTTGAAATCTTCAGTAGGCCTAGACTATACAGTCTCAGTATTTGCTAAATAAACCATTTCTTCCATGTGCACGATGCTTTAGCTTGCAAAAACTTTGCAAAATCACAAAACAGACCAAGAAAAGAGGGATCCAGAGATAGAAGTAATAATCAGATAGGAAACATAGAACTGTGATCAAAGAAAAGTTTGATTCTTTGAAATTAACTTTCAAACAGACAAGTCTTTAGCAAAGTCTGAAGAAAAGGCACCAATAAACAATGCTATGGATGAGAAGGGTAATAACTGATGGTGGTGTTAGGCGCCATCGAGTCGAGTATGACCCATGGGGACCCTATGCACAGCAGATCTGAACCCTGTCCTATCCTGTACCATCCTCACTGACACATCAGCACCCACTGCGGCAGTCATCATGTCAATCCACCTGGTTGAGCATCTTCCTCTCCTTCACTGACCCTCACACATACACTGGGCATGTACTAGGAGGGGGGGCTCTTCCTTCCTGAGAGTAGAAAGATTTAAAAATCAGCTTTATAGCAATAAAGTAAAAATGTAGGTAAAGCAGGAAATTTCTTTGAAATTACCAAAACTCTTTTTCATTTGAAGAAATTCTCCTAAGAGCTCTGTGCCTTAGACATGTAATACTCCTATGGTGCTTTCTAGAATGGAGAGATTCTGCAGTGGATGCCCAGATACTTCAGGACAAGGTCCTGACAAGCTACCCCACACCGTCTCAAAGGTCAGAGACACCGAAGCATGTGTGCCCTGATGACACAGTTCCACACCACTCTCATGCTTCTAGCCATGGTCTTAAGTCCCCTGGTTGGATGGCCAGTCTTATTTATTTTTCCACTTGAAATGTCATAAGGGACTTTATTTTTGCTTCAAAATCAGCACCATAAAAATCCTTGATGATTATAGCTCTAGTCATCTTAAGTTGTTTGTCAAGAGATCAGTTACTCAAATCTCCTGTGGAGGGAAATAATTTCAGGCAGAAAGCCATGGGAGCTGAGAAAGGCAATGGCTCATCTCTGAAAACTTTTCAGACTCCCTCCTGTTTGGTGCCCAGTCTGCCCCCTTCTCCCCCTCCCCAACACTATCATCTGTTCTCTAGAAAGCAGATCAAGTTTTCAGGCTAACGTGCCCTGGCGCCAAAGACCCAGTCTCTTCATGCTAACCCCCCGCTCCCCACCAACTCAGAAATACAACACCACAACCCAAATGGACTGGAGCCGCATAAAACCACAAAGCAAAGTTTATAAAGCTTTATTAAACATTTCAAACAGCTGTGCAACAAACACACCAGAAAGAAAAGCTCCAGATTAGCAGTCTCAATGCTTCACAAGCATGGCCTCACGGTCTCATTCCCTAGATGGAGTGCCTCCAGTTCAGGCCTCCTGCCTGGCCCACCTCCCTCTCCTGTCAAGCAAGAGAAAGATGAATATTTCTGACTGAGGACAACCATGCTGACCCCCAGTGGGCAGGGGCTAGGAGAAAGTCTTGTTTGCCAGTACTTGTTATTGAAGCGCAGAAAAAGGAAAAAGCAAGTGACAGTCACAAAGTCTTCCTGTGTATTCTTCATAGATACAGTCTATGTGTACAGGAACAAAGCAGCTCCTGGCGTGAGGACAATGGCCATTTTTTCCTGTGTCTTGTCTGAATCACCTTGGCGTCCAGTGTGCTCGTCACTCTGTAATCCCCATGCTAAATAAAAACTGTAGTGACTCCCAGTATAACTAGCTACTGCTAAACCTCAAAATCAGAACATGTTCGATAAAGCTTCTTTAACAGGAATATACACATGTATTTGTACACATACATACACACACACACAGGGCACACCGGAAAAATATCCAAACACCTATCAAGGGGGATCATGGCCATTATGAAACACACATGTCCTCTCCCATTCACTCAGCTGGGGACTGCTAGATCTATGGGAACACACCACACCTCAGTCCTGCAGAGCATGCACAGGCGACACAAGGAGGTGCCACTCCTCAGGACAGCAGAGAAAGGTGGGAGGAAGGGCGGGGAAGTGCAGCTGAGCTAGGAAGTCAGGAACCCAGGCACCCAGGGGAAAGAGCAACATCTGTCTGTTATTCTTTCCAAAAGAGAAAGTGGAGCAAACACCGCAGGTTTGCAAACAGTCAAGACACATTTCTATCTTGGCTGCTAATGTGGAGAGGGAGGGCAGGGTGGAAAAGCGAGGCTCTCGGGCGTCAGCAATCTCTTCAAAATTCGAGATAAGTGCAAAATTGAGCCCTATCTTAGACAGGTGCTCCCCTAAACAGGTAAGGGGTAGAAGAGAACTCAAAGAAAACAAGGAGGATTAAGGAGTCAATAACATTGTAGGAAGGGAAGAAAGGAGACCCTGAACAGGGAGGGGTCACAGAGGTGACATTGAAGACTGGCATCTTATCTGCCCAGGTCACCCCAGGGCTGCCGACCAGGATGGGCACAGACTCTTCGCAGGAATGAGGCGAAGGGAATGGCCATCCCAACAACCAGAACCAAGATGGGAATTGAACACACACAGCCACAAGACACCCACAACTACAGACTCTACATTAAAAGCACCGGTCAGTGCTATTATTCACATTATATGGATAAAACATCACAGGCCAAAAAGGCGCCGTCAGGAATGTGGCACCCGCAGGGCTGCGGGATTTTAAACTCCAATGCTTTATGACCTATGTCAATGCCTCCCCTCCCGTCTTCTGCTTCCTTGGAAAGCTTAACCAGGCGCCCGTTAGGTGCCCACAACACCAGGGTCGTGTGCCGATTCTGGAAGCGGAGAATCGGCGCAGTGGTACAGGAAACAGTTTCCCCAGCAGCTATAGCAGATGAGAAACAGGGCTGCCAGGAAAACCAAGGCACAAATAGTGCAAGGCTTCCGCTCCAGGAGGAAGCTGAGCAGGTAGAAGCCCATGAACATGGAGTGGCTGAACCACAGGGCGGGGTTGAGAGGCTTGGGGATGAGGAGGACGGGCAGCAGCCACTGGAGGCAATACATGATCTCTGCTGGGCAGGGCCTTCGCCAAGACCGCGGCACTGCTGCAGGAACCGACCTACGGAAGGCGGCGGGCGCAGGCGGCGGCCCTCCGCTCTCTTCAACCCTCACTCTCCAGGAGCTGCGCCGCTGTGCTCTCTGGCTGTCAGCCTGGGATCACCAAGGCAGCGGGGATCCTGAAGAGAAAAGTCAACACAACAGACAAACAGACAAAAAAAAAAAAAAGACAGACAAAAAAACAAACAAAACAAACAAACAAAAAAAACAGGAACAGAATGTATACTTATTTGGGAAAATGGATCATGGTTAACAACTGCAAATGTGAATGCCCTTTCCTCCCTGCCCACCCAGGAAGTTTGTTTCTCTTCGAGTCACCAGCTGGGGAAGCCTCACAGGAGTCTTTCCTGGGGCTCGGTAGGAGGGCCCTGCACATGCGGCACAGCGGACAGGCTTTGCCCGGGCCCTGCCCAGCAGAGATCATGTATCGCCTCCTGGGGCTGCAGCCCGTCCTCAAGGGACCCAGACCCCACAACACCGCCCTGGGGTTGCCTCTGGATGGCCATGGGCTTCATGCTGGACTCCTGCGGTAAAGACCTGGCTCCAGTCTAGTCTTTCTCAGGGCTGATGCTTATGCAGATAAGCAGCGAAGTTAAAGTGGTCAGAGCAAAGCTAGCCGCGCACACGGAACCTCGGAAACTCGAGCAGCAGATCCCTGGAAGTTCCAGGAAGGAGCGACAGCACCATTGGATAGTTTAAGATGGAAGTTCAAGTTGAGCTTGCCTTTCATCAAACAGCCCAGATTCACTTTACCAAAGCCTGCCAACTTCTTTGAAAGCCAGTATGTGGGAGGACACCTCAAAACCAACAAAGACCCCCACACCAAACGAACTCCAACCAACCCCGAAATCAAGCAAATAAAACCCGCCATAATATTGTGCCCAAAGTAACCTCTCTTGGATCGCATACATATCCACGTGGGGCAGGCATTATACAGAACCTGACCTCCATGAGCTTTTCATCAACACTCAATTTTCCACCCACATGAGGGCCAAAGTCAGTTGGTCTCTCTGCTCGGTGGCCTCGCTGGTTCTGGGAAGACGGGCTTGCTCTCCATGCGCACAAGCAGCGCAAACCAGCAAGCACACCCACAGACCACGCTCGGCACCTTTCGCGTTAAAGAAATGACCCTCTTCAAGTTTGGTTTTCAGCGCTTGCCTAAGGGGGTCACAGAGCGGCTCTCTTCAATGGCATTCAATTGTAGGCTGGGACTGGGAGAGAGGCGTGCACACTCTACCTTCAACCTACATCCTCCCTGGAGCCGCGGTACTTCTCCATTTTACATGAAATTCAAACGCAGGTATGACAGAATCTTCTAGAAGGAGGTTTAAGAGTCTTCTAGAAGGGGGCTAACATGGAACTCCGGGAGCGGGAGTTGGTGTGGAAGGAGCAGATGGATTAATTTTTCCCCTCTCCTGGCGAATGAGGACCGCCCCCGGACACACCTCCTCATGGGCAAGCCCTTTCAGTACGCATGCGCACCAGAGGGGCATACATAAAGCTCAACTCGGGCGGCTGCGGCAGTGCACCCAATAGCGGACTCGGAGGGACCAGTGGACCTCTGCGAACCAGCGAGATCCACCGCCTAACCACCACTCTTGGAACCATGGCGGCAGTGGCTGCAGCCTCGGCGGAACTGCTCATCATTGGCTGGTACATCTTCCGTGTGCTACTGCAGGTAAGTGTGCCCTGGCTCTGGATGGGAATGGGAGAGGGGTTCCGGATGCGCGCCCCTAGAATCCACCCGTCTGCGTCGCGATTGCCGCCCTGTCCCAGCTGCCGCGATCCTGGTCAGCCCGAGTGCCTCTGCCGGCACCATGCACCCCACTCGTTCCCTGCGCCCCCCCCCCCAGTCGCGCAGACCCTTCCCGGTGCACCCGTGGCCGGCCGAGAACAAAGAGTCAGGGTGAGGCGGGCGCCCGCTGCTGATGAACGCCGCCGAGGCTCTTAGCGACCGACGCGGTAAGAAAATCCGCTGCACCCAGGCAGACCCGACCCCAGGAGGGAGGCGGGGTGCTCTGTTTGCGAAAAGACTTCACAACTCGAATAGCAAAAATGTTCGGTCGTAAAAAATTACGCATTGCGGGGAAATCTTCTTAAAAATAAGAGTTCTTGCGGGAGTGGGGTGAAAAATAAGTTGGGGGGAAAGGCACTTCTCAAAACAATTTAAAAGAACTTTGAGGTGATCAGTGAATTCGGGGAGAAAAGTACTTCACCAAAAAACGTCCATGAAAGAGGAAAAACCGCGCATTACAGGAAAAAGAAATCAGACAAAAACACATTGCAGAAAAATGCATTCTATTAAAAAGCCCATTGCCGGGGAAAAAAAAATAGACAAAGGAACAAAAAAAGAATTAGACAAAAGCATTTATTATTTAAAACAAACCAACCCACACAATTAGAGGAAAAAGCTGTTTGCAAGAAAAATGGGAGGGAAAAGCGCTTCCAAAAAAAGGAAAAGCGCTTTACAAAAAAATAAATGTACAGACGTAAAACACCATTGTGTCAAAATGAATTAAATCAGAAGGAAGGTAAATCTCTACAAGAACCCTTTCTGGGGAGAATTCCCTGTTAAAGGAATTCTTTGCCACAGGAATCGCGTATTTCCTTCAAGGTGTTCCTGGAATGCTGCATTTACTGGGTAGGATTCGCTTTTCGAAATCCTCCAGGGACACAGCCCATTGCGAGAAGTGAGGTATACATAAGTTGTGGGTCCAATCAGCTTGCTGCCATGCTGCCCTCAGCACAGCTGGAAAAGCTCCAGCTGCCCGGACTTGTGGACAAGCTGCACCCACGCCCGCCTCTCCGACCTACATCGGACCGGTGGGCGGGCAGCCATCGGGGCGGCGGGCAGGCACGGCATCGGCACTGGCCGGTGCGTCCCACTGAGAGGAGCTCCTGGGTCTCACCCGCAGGTATTCAGATACTCCCTGCAGAAGCTGGCGTACACGGTGTCGCGGACCGGGCGGCAGGTGCTGGGGGAGCGCCAGCAGCGGGCCCCCAACTGAGGCCCCAGCCCCCTGCCCTGGGCGGCCGCTTCACCAGGTGCTCCTGCGCATCTGGGCCAGCACAGGAGCTAGAGCCGCACAGGAAAGGGGGGTTCCCCGCGCTCTCTCGCCAGAGGGGCACGTGCCAAGGTCAGTGAGGGGCTGGTAGCCCTCCCTGAGACGCAGCACCAATAAAGATGAAGATTCCAGACCCCTCCACAAACCCCTAGCACCCCTCCTGCTGTGGGGTGGGGCTGCGGGAGAATAGGGGACAGGGGAGCAGACTCCAGAGATCTGGGCCTAGGCAACACATTCTGTTCTGGAACGAGACTGGATGTCATCCCAGATGCGAGGTCATGGCCACGTCTAAAGGCCTCACCACGGAGGTCCAAACAGCACATCAGCCAACAGAATGAACATTCTGACATCACCAGCTGAAGCCCTGAATCTAGAGGCGGAGAAGGCGCTGACTGCTGCTAGTGCATCCCGACTGGAGGGGAGGCTTGAAGCGGCCCTCTTGCTGTGCCTCACCTGTGGCATTTGCTTTGCCTTGCTGCCGTTGCTCCCTCAATTTTCCGACCTCTCTCAGCCCTACTTCACCCCTCCCAAGCTCACCCCACCCCAAAGAAATATGTCACTTGATCTGAACCTCTTTGGATAGTAAATTAATCCCAGCTTTATTAAAAAGACCTTCCGAACACCCAACCCCTCATTGATCTGTCCCTGGTCTCACGCAATTGTGGTCAACAGTGTAGTAATCGCTAATTGTGCTGTTTAAGTGCGCAGTAGTTGTGTCTCCCCAGCTAGACTGTAAGCTCCTGGAGGACAGGGACCACCTCTAGAAAAAAAAAATAAAAATTAAAAATCCCTGTACCTCCCCCATCTCACACAGTGTCCCAGGACCCTGTGGGGTGGTGGAGGCCCACCAAAAACTTGTCTTTTGTGACTTCTTTTGCAGCTTCAACATATACTTCTATGACTGCCCATTGTGGCGTGGGCACTCCCACTGTGAAGGGGAGAGGCAACAGTGTGAATACAGTGGGTCCCTCATAGGCCCAGCCACATCACAGGACTCTCCTGAGATAAAAGATCATTTCCTGTTCCCCAAATAATAGGATGGGCATTTCCACTTGTAGGCCTGTATGTAGTAAGTGATAACTCCTCCTCTCTAGACCAGTAGGTGCATGTAGTTCTGGAGTGTCTACTTCCCCCCTTCTCAAAGAGGAAGGTGTGCACTGCACTTTTACTTGGTCCTGAAAGAAGACGCTTTGGCTATGATCACCTATAGAAAGAGGAGGAGGGGAAAAGATGGACTTAGTCCTCAAAATAGGGTTTGAGGGGCTAAATTTCCATCTCAGAGTACAAAGCTTCACTCTGGGTCTCTACCCAAGAGCTCAAGGAAATGAGCTGGGCAGGACAGGCACAGGGCTTGGATAAGGGGTACAGGACAAGAAGCATGGTGTGGCACTACCTGACCCCCAGCTCACTCCCACAGGACAAGATCACCGGCCTGATTTTGTTGTCATCTAGGATCTCATCCCAACAGCTGTCCCAAGGGAGTCCCTCTCCCTCTCCAGTTCACCTTTCTCATTAATGGGTTCTCTGCTTCTCCCATCATTTGCTCCCACACTTTTAGGGACACTTACCAGAGCCCTGGCCCAGGGCTCTCTGCTGCCATGACAAGGTGGGTGGACCGGCTGTTCAGCTCTACTTCTCTTCCCTCTTTCCGAACTCCTCAGTGACTCAGGGCTCCTTTTACACGGGGTCAGCTGACTGCCTTACCCAAGGGCCCTCCCACCTGTTCAGCCTCATCTCTGGTTTTATGTGTCCCTGTCACTATACAGCTGTTCCTGAGCCCACACCAAGGAAGAGCCATAAATCTCTCTTGCCACTTCCTCAAATCCTTTAGTCACAGCTATCACAAACATTTTTGGAATATAGAGCAACTCACTCCCCTTAGCCCAATCATGCTTCCCTCCCCTAAGCAAGTCTCTGGCTTCTCAACCTAACCAGCCACTTCTAGAGGTATCTACATTAAATTTATCACCATGAGATTATGGGTAAGGGGTGCATATCTCAATTCTCAGTTTTACCATCAGTGAACCTAGAGTATCTCTCCAGGTCACCTCCCCACTCCATTAGTTTTCTTCCACAAAATAAGATCCTCTCAAAAAAAAAAAAAAATCAAACATCAAGATACTACAAACATTCTGCCACACCAAAATGACTATCAAGACTCATCAGAGCTAGAGACTGGAGTGTGCAATCTGAGACTCATTTTCCTTCCACTGGAGTGGATGACTCCAGCATCTGCCTGTCCTAAAGGTAAGGCCATCTTTTCTCGCTCAGGGTGACTCATTCACAGGCAATGCCCATATAAATCTCTTCCCATCTAAAGTCCAGATTCTGGGAGCCTCAAGCCTGGTTTTCTAATGTTATCTACGCTGAATTCACAGAACTATGAACACATTTCAACGTATGTGCTCACTGAAAGCTGTCCCACTCCTTGCAGCCTTGGAGAAGTTGTGCCTGTACTCCTACTGGTCCTAGTCCAGAATCTCTAATTTCAGCCCACATAACAAGGTGACTGGGCTCGGGCAGCAGGCATGAGTAGCATGGGAGGGCTTAACTGCTCTGGATATAGCACCTCCTGCACCTGTCAGAATGGGTGATCTCAGCAAAGCCCAGCTGTGGAGCTTCCCCCATCCACGCATCAGTAGAATACACTAGCTGTAGCGTGTAGTGAGATTTTTCAGGCAAATAGTGGCCCACCCTTGTGGCCTGATCGAACGAATGTCTAGTCCCCTCTTCAGTGTTCCACCTAAAGCCCTCCTGATATGGCAGCAAATATGGCTCACCAGGGACTGAAGGGATGTGTTGCTATGCCATTCCTGTGCAATCTTCGAAGTTTGTTACACACACTTTTGTTTGTGAAAGTCTTTCCATGACTTATATAAAAACATGTTACTCTGCTAGAGAGCAAAGGGAGAGTTGGAAATTATTAATTCTGTTGTGTTTTTTTGGTTTGTTGTTTTTTAATATTGCCCTTAGTCCACAGCACTAACCGCCCAATCACTTCTTGTCCCTAAACCACCTTCACCAACCCAAGATGCTGCCCTCTACAAGAGGAAGGACTGAACAGATAGATGAGTTGTGAGGAGCCCAAAATGATGTCCTCCTTTAGATAAAGCCTTTAAGACTAATGCCCTCCAAAGAATGGAAGTTTGTTAGCCTCATCAGTTAAAGGAAGGCCAGAGAATTTAGGTACCACAAGGTTCACAGGTGTGAGATGCTATGTGACAGATGCCTTGAATATAGAGTATCTGGATTATAATGGAAGAAAGGGATATCTGTTCTGCAGGTGGGGTGGGGCTTCAGCTGGGGACAGCAATATTACAGGTGGGCTGGACGAGGAAGCAGGTTTGCTGTTAGCCATTCTGAAAATAGCTATTCTCAAATTGAAGTATCTGCTCAGGAACTAGGCTCCTCAAAGGAGATTCTGAAGTTGCACGTCGGTTCCACGCCTGCTCCCTATAGATTTAAATGTGTGCAAACTCCCTATTCCCAAACCAACACCCTCACAACCATTTCTTTTCCAGGTCACTTCTAACTTCCTCTTTATGCCCTAGAGACAAGCTGTCTCCATCTTCCATGCGAATGGCCTTATTTGTCTTCCTTCCCATCCTTCCGACCCCCATGGGGCCCATGCCCAGCAGGATTGGGATGTTTAAACACTCCCAGAGCAGGAAGTCAGAGAGGCAGGCAACACACAGTCCTCAGTACATCACACAGTGACAGGCTGGAAATGGAATGCGTGTCTTTCAAAGCTAGGAGAACAAGAAGACAACCAAACTCAGATTTCTAGATTGCACTGTCAAACAACAAATTATAGATAAGAGGTCAAACAATTTTGGGCAGCAATTTCAGCAAGAACCAATTTACCACAGGTACTGACTGACCTGGTCACCAGAAACCAACAAGCACTACCCCCCCCCCCGACCCCCCCCCCCAATCTTTTAACAGATTTGCTTGACATTAAGCAGTTTCTGATTCAAACAAGCAAAATGAACACAAGCTAGCATTAGCGCTCAGCACAAACTTTTTTTCCTTTGACCCGGCTTTGGGTGTTGCCGTCCAGGAGTCTGCTGGGGTGGCTGGACCATGTCAAGCAGGGCCAACAGAGGCTGGTCCCAACACACTAACTCCCTGAACGGCACCAATACACAGAAAGGCTATTTCTTTCCTTGGACCCAACAGTTAGCGCTGGGCCACGGAGGCCTGAAAACTTAAGATTTGGAAGGAGGAAGGAAAAAGCAATACTTCCCCACCCCCTTCTTCCTTTCCGAAAGGCTATATGTAAGTGTGTCAGGCGTTCATGCCTTCAGCTGCCCTTGAGGACTACTGCCAATATACTGGAGGAAAAGGGGACAGGTGTCCAGGTTTGATGCGAAGTTAAGAGAAAGTAAGCAGCGCCAGCACCTAGAAGCAGAGCATCAACCTATTTCCTACTCTAGACTCCAAAGCGGGGGGCCTGGGCCGAGAAATCATTGTTCCTCCATTCCCCCACGCCCCTTGGGGGTTGAAATATGCAACTGAAGTGGCAGGAACCGGGTGACAGGTCTCTATCATAAATAGAGATCTCTGCCATGGGGCCTCGGGCTGAAGTGGAGGTGTTGGCGCTGGGCGGCCCCGCGCTCCCCGGTTCCTCCTTGCCCTGTCCCGGGAGCGACAAGCAAGCGCTGACCTTGGAGGCCACAGGAAGAGCCCAGGAGTCGAGTTACCCGCTCCTCCGTTCGGGTAGGGGCCTTCAAGGCCCAGACTGGGACCAAGCTGGGCAATCCGCTGCCGTTGGGCAGGGGTGTCCCGCAAGGTACGAGGAAGGAGGACCTAGACGAAGCCTAAGGTGACCCCGAAGGAACAACATGGCGGCAGAGCCGCACGGCGGGCCTTCTCATCCCACCCCCCTGCAGGCCGACGCCAGCGTACCTGGAAGCCCTGCCATAGCGCCACTGCAACTGTCGCCGTCGCCACCAAAGCCTCTCTCTACCTCTGCTCGCCGCCGACGCCGCAGGAAGCCGGGGCGACGCCCCCTCCGTCTTCTAGTCGAGCGGGCCGAGGCCCCCCTCCGGGAGCCGGGCTGTCTACGACAGATGCCTACATTATTTGGGTTCCCAAGTGGGACTATCTTCTCAAAACACCATCCCAATATCTTCCGCTGAGGGCACTTTTATAACATTAAGTACGCGAGCAAAATTATGCAGTGCTGAGGTCTTTGAGCCGGAGGAATTTTTAATCAGGCTTTTCCGAGGCAGCTCCGAAGCCCGAGTCCATGGTCCCCTTATGCATATGCAGTAGATTGTGATCTTACACCACGAGCGGCGACGGGGCGGGGCCTGGGCGCTCTGCCTGAGTTTCTTCTGGGCTGCGTGAATGTTCCACGTACCCTGGGAAAATTGCCTGGCGGCTCACAGGACTGCCCCACCCTTGCCCTTTCGCCAAGGGACCAAGGTTAATGGGCCGGCAAATCTGGATCGCAGATCTTGAGGACCTGACTTGGGTCGGAACCTGCTCTTGCCCTGTGACTCCTGCTAAAGGAGTTAAATGCTTGGCTGCTAACTGAAAGGTTTGGCAATTCCAGCCCACCAGTTGCAATCTGCTTCTGTGATGACTGCGGTCTTGGAACCGAAAGCAGCTGTACTCACGGGGTTATTATGAGTCGAGATTTAGAGTTTCGCACTGGTAGCACTGTATACAGTTAAAAGAGTTCAGTTGCTAACAGGAAAGATCTCTGATTAAAAAAACAAACAAACACCTCTGGGTGACAGCCCGGGCAACCCTATCGGGCAATTGTATTGGAAATCCACCAATGGTAACCACACTTATCCAGGCCTTGGTAATATGCCTAACTCGGGATTGTTACTGGGAATAAATGAGTCAGTGTGTGTTAATGTGTTAACTAAGTAAGCACATTCCCCGAACACTTACTGTGTCACAAGCACAGTGCTGAAGACAAGATAGAGGGTGACACTTCTTGAGCTCCAGCCGGTTTTCAGAGGCAGTAAATCACATGGAGGAGATTGCACAAAATTCTTCCACGGAGCAACTGGTGGATTTGAACTCAAGCGTTTGGATTGGTAGTGAAACCCCTTACCACTAGGTCACCAGAGATCCAGTCAACTAATTACTGTATGTCAATAACATTTAATCAGATCACTTTGTAAATGTGATGGCGCTCTGGTGGCGTAGTCCCTAAATGTTATGCTGCTAATCCACAGGTGACCACCACTTCCAGGCTGTTCAGATCCACTAAGCGGCTCCGCGGGGAAAGATGGGCAAACTCCTCTCATGCAATTTACAGCTTCTGAAAACCCACGGATGGGTCAGCTAGGAGTCTATTCTGACTGGACATCAATAAGCTTTGCTTTTAGCAAAGGTGAAATTAGGATTGGTAAGGTAAAGGGGACAGTGAAAACATTCTCCTCTTCTATGATCCTATTCACTTACCAACAGCAAGGCACTGGACTACTAATTGACATGTTAATAGTTTATACCTCCAGGGACCTCTGGTGCCCTAGAGGTAAGAAACTGCGCCACAAACTGCAACCTACCAGCTGTCCAAGGGAGAAGGATAGGCAGTCTCTTCTTGTGCATTTAACTGCCTCTGATACCCAGCTGGAGTTTCAGCTATAGATTGGCTCCAACTGAAACAATATTCAACAACAGCAAACAGAGTTTCCTCTCAGGGAGTGCTGGTACCCTAGAGATTAAGGCAGGTAGTTCAAATTCACCAGCTACTCTTGAGTTACCAGCTACTTCAAGGGAGAAAGATGGGCTTTCTCCTCTTGTGCAGTTTGCAACCTCTGAAAACTCACTGCAGGGATAGCTATGAGTCATCTCCACGGGCAGTGAGGAAAGGCTTTTCTGAAGACCTGCCTGATGACCTGCTTCTGAAAGGCCACAGCCTTGGGAATCTTACAGACCAGTTCTCTGTGCACTTGCAGTTCCCAGGAGTTAGACTAGAATTAACAACTAACAACACTGTGGCTAAGCTGGGTTCAATTCCTAGCATACCTCATGCACTGCTAATCCATGTCTGTCATTAGAGGCTTGTGTGGAGCAATAATGCTGAACAGATTTCAGCAGCGATTCTGGACTAAGAGACATGACTGATAAAATGATGAACTCCTTCTGAAAAATCAGCAGATGAAAACCATGAGGTTGCTGTGAGCTGGTGCTGACTGGTATAAACATTTCACTGCCAGCTGAGAGGTTGGAGGTTCTAGTCCACTCAGAGGTGCATTAGAAGAAAGACTTGGTGATCTACTTTTGAAAATTCAGCCATTAAACACTACACTCTGACATATACGAGACTGCTGTGATTCAGAACTAACAGCAATTCAATGACATTTAAACTGAGAAACCAATGGAAATTAAGAGTTGTGCATAGCAAGGTGTATGTGTGTGTGTGTGTGTGTGTGTGTGTGTGTGTGTGTGTAGAACAGACAAGCAGCACTATTAATTAATTTGGATTTTATATTTATAGAGGTTATATTTATAGAGATTAAAAACCATCATAACCGAGGACATAATATAGAATTTGGATTCTAAAAGGCCACCCTGGCTGCTTAGCTTGGAAAATCTTTGAGTGACTGTGAGGACACCAAGTTAGAAGCTGCTGCTGTTTTCCAAGCACAAAGCAGTGATGACTCAGGCACGGTAATGACCTGGGGGGAGGGAGGGAAGAACTAAGGGATGTAAAACTGGATGTGGATGGAGACATTAGCAATAACACCTAGAGTTTAAGCCTTACTTAATGAAATGGGAAGGAGTCCTGGTAACACAGTGGTGATATGTTGGCCTGCTGAAGGAAAGGTCCTAGTTCAAACCCACCAGCTGCCCCACAGGAGAAAGATGAACAATCCCTTCTCATAAATAATTGCAGGCTTAGAAACCAATGAAGGAAAACGATGAGTCCAACTCAATTCAGTGGCAGTGGATTTGGTTTAATGAAGGGGTAAGAGCCCTGGTGGTACATCAGTTAAGCATTCGGCTGCTACGTAATGAGTTGGCAGTTCAATTTACCCAGTAACTCAGTGGGAGAAAGATATGATTATTTGTTTCCATAAACATTAACCCAAAAATCCAAGACATAACACATATGCGCGTACACACACACACTACCACTGCAACCCTATAAGACAAAATAGAACTACTATTCCATAAGATTTCTGAGTCTGAAATCTTTCTGGAAACAGATTGCCACTTCGTTCTCCTATGGAGTGGCTGGTGGCTTTGAACTACCAACCTTTTGATTAGCAGCCACTTAACCGCTGCACCATTAGATTACAACATGAGGTCATTATGAGTTGAAAGTCAACACAACAGCACCTACCAACAATGAAGAAGGGTTTAAAGAGTCCCTAACAGACCTGGTGAAGCCTGAAGAAGGATTGTTCAAAGCAGAAAGATCAAGAGTTTGGTTTTGAGAAGTTCATTCTGAAATGTCCAGGCTATATCTAGGTGGAGAGGGCAAATAGGACATTTTCTATGAAGCTGGAGCTCAGAGAGCCGAGCCAGAGATGAATATTTCACCAGCACCAAAGTGTAGATGATATGTAAAGTCATGACTCTTAAGTGAGATCTCAAGGGAAGAAAGGTAGTTAGAAAAATGAGCAGGGGGGATGGAGGCTGAGAAGCAATAAGTAAGCTAAGTTGGAAAACCTGACAAGCCTGAAGCATTCATTGTCTCCAGGAGAGAATGCTAAGCAAGGCTGACTGCTCTGAGCAGATAAGTCAAAGCTGGACAACGCTGGGACCAGCAGAGTTCCCTGGGCTCTTTGTGGTTGGTTTCTCCAAAAACCCTAAATCACTTTATTTAGAAAAGTAAGTTGACTGAAGCTGTGTGGATGACGTTATGGTAGATTAATAGAGTAACGTGGCAATGAATGCAATTAAGGGCCCAGGCTTGGGGAGCTCTGGTGGCCTAGTGGTAAGGAGCTGCAACTATAATCCCAGAGGCGCACAGTTTGAATCCACCAGATGCTCTGCCAAGGAAGGAGGGACAATCTCCTCCTGTACCAGTCAGATCTGATTTGACGGTACACTCACACAAAAACAATTAAAAAAAAATTTTTTTAAAAAAAAGGGCCCACGCTTTTCCATCCCTTTGCTCTGCTGTCCTCATATGGAAAGAGACTATCCTTCCTTTTTCTCTAGGAGCAAGAGGTGGACTCGAACTGCTAACCTTTTTGTTAGCAGGCAGACACATTATGCACATCACTAGGATGCCTTTGTATGTATGTATATGAGAGAGGAAGTGCACTTGTCAGTCACGACATGTAAGGTGTGTTCTGAGCTGGTATAAGTCTGTCTTCCAATAAGTAACCTTGATATATTTTCTGGGTATTGACAAGGCTCCAGCAGCCTTTTCCTTCTTCTGCTTGGGACCCCAGAAGCACCTGGAAGAGGTGAGGCAAGACCTCCTACTCTCATACAAATGACTGTCTTCATTTTCATCCACATGACTGTACCATCAAAGCTCAGTGGTGGCAGAAACCACCAAAATTGGGTTGATGGATCTAAAGGGTCTTTTTGCCCTGAACCTCTCCAACAGCTTCCAGCTTCCTGGCCAACTTGTTTGTTGTTGTTGTTATGTGTCATCGAGTTGTTTGCGACTCATAGTGACCCTATGCACAACAGCCCTAAACCCTGCTCTATCCTGTGCCAATCACACTGTCTCTGACACACCCATCCTGATTACCCCAGTCACCGAATCAATCCATCTCATAGAGGGTCTTCCCCTCCTGTGCCGTCCCTCCACCCTCCCAAGCATGATGTCCCTCTCTAAGGACCCGTCCCTCCTGGCAACATGTCCAAAGTATGTCAGACGAAGCCCCAGTAGCTTGGTTTAATCTTCTCCAAGATAGGAAGAAGGATTGGCCACCCACTTCTGAAATAGCAGGCTTCTGAAAACCCTATGCACCTATGCCCAACTTGAGTTCGTGGAATTCAGATGGGGCTAGATTTGGAGTTACATGGTCAAGAGTCAGTCAGAAAACACTGATAGTTACCAACAAATTAACGTTAATTAAACCACCATACCTATTTACCTAGAATATCATTCTCTATTCAACAATTAACTTTTCTGAAATAAACCTTTTTTTTTCTGGCTTAGACTTCCTCCTTCAACACCATAGGCTCTTGCTCATACTTTGTTTCATAAAATTCTTCTGTGTCCGCCAATTCCTTTTGGTATAATGACTCTTCATACTCTTTCTATCTTCTTTTCATACTTCCTGGATCATTTCATATTCTGCCTAAAGCATCCTTAAGTGTTGCAACTTGAAGCTTGAATTTGTTCTTCAGTTCCTTGAGCTTAAAAATGCTGAGTTCAGCCCCTTTGATTTTCTGACTCCAGCTCTTTGCACATTGGAATAGCTACTTGTTCAATAGCTAAAGAAGTAATGTGCTATCAAAAGATGTAAAATACTTTAAAATAAAAAAAAAAGATGTAAAACACTGCTGGAATATTACTACTGAGCTCACAGCACAGGGAAATAAGCTTTGGCATAGTACAGAGAGCAACCGGAATACCACGATTTTTAGTCCACTTTTCATTTACGTGCTGTGCGTCCTTGCGTCAGTTAATTATCACCTTTCTGCTCACTTTTCCTACCTCTAGTGGAGCTGGTAAGGAGCTGCCCTACCATCCCGAAGACACTCCACTCGAATTAGCCTGCTGCTCCATGGAAAAAAGATGGGCAATTTCCTCCCTTGCAATTTAACTTCTCTGGAGGGTCAGTTCACAACAACAATTTGGGGAAGAGAACTCTGGTGGGATAGCCCACACAGAGAAACGCTGATAACCCAAAGGCTGCACTTTTCTTCTGTTAGAATCCATAGGAGCTCTGAGGGAGAAGGATGAGCAATCTCCTCCCATGCGATATACAGCCTCTAAACCTCACTGGAGGGTCAACTGTGCGTTGGTTCCAACTTCCGAGCAACGGATTTGAATTTTGGTGGTTCTGTTGCTGTTGTTCTGTGTTTGCTTTAATTTGGGGAAAGCATTAGAATCTAAGTGACATGGTGGTTTGAAGGATTCAGTGAGTTCATGTTAGAGAGTGCTTGCCACATGGTTATTAGCATGGTGTGTACCTGTTATTAACCAGCTGCAGTTGGGTTGACCCACTCAAGTCAACCTCGTGTTTCAGGAGCAGAACTGTGCTCCATACGCTTTTAAATTGCTGTTGTCTTTGAGAAGTAATCACCATGTCTTTCTTCTGACGTACTTCTGTTGGCCTAATAAGATTTTGGTTCATGGCTATTTGCGTCACTGTTTGATCCACCCAGGGAATTCTTTACAAGTGGCTAAATGACTTATCTCACGGCTGGCCAAACTGTGGGAGCCATAGTGGGTCCCTCAAGAGGGTCCTTCTTAAGCATGGCCTTAAAGGAAATAGGACAACTGGATACAATCCCCAGTCTGTTCACATGACCTCAGGGAAGTCTGAGGCCCATTCTAGTTTTAATTTCTCCAATACTAAGGCCTTTTGTGTCCCCAACTTCTTGGAGCCTTTTTTTTTTTTTAAATTTGAAAAAAAAAAAATTGCTATTTTAGTTAAGTCTGTGCTGACACCTAGTGGTAAAATGAGCAACTTCCTAGTCTCTGTGACATTCTCATCCACAAATACCTATTAATGATAAATTTGATAGTTGAAGCTCTTACCATGTGCAAGACAGTTACCTTACCTGTCTTAGTTGATTTTCAATATAAGCTTATGAAGTATAGACTATCATTGTCCTTGTTTTGCAGACGAGGAAACAAACATTCGAAAGACATTGAACAGTCAGTTGCCTAAAGAAGGGCTGGTGACACAATGATTAAGTGTTAGGCTGGTAACTAAAAGGTTAATAATATTATACCATCCAGCAGCTTCCTAGGAGAAAGACATGGCAATCCATGTAAATATTTCAGTCTAGAAAACTCTATGAAGGCACTACTTTGCCTCATGGTGTCACCAGGAGTTGAAAATCAACTCACTGACACAAAACAAAAACACACATACAGCTCTAGGTCACAGAGTGGGATTTGAATCAGAGACTAAAAGTCTACACTTGAATCTCTATAATCCAGCCCCCTCAGTGAGTACTAAGAAAACATGAACAATCATGTCCTATTCCCACATAGAATGTAATAAAACTAGCTGTTTTAGGGGGAATAAATGAGGCTCAGATGCCTATACTTGAATAAGCTGTAAAATTCCCTCCCATTCTCCTTTGGAGAATTTAGGTCTCAGAGGGTTCGTTCTTCCTAAGGAACTAGGTCTACCCCAGAAGATTATGAGCCAGCCAGGGATTAGCTGTGAAGCCCAAGCTTCCGAGTTCCAGCTGAGACCATTCATTTACTTGTTTGTTAATATATACATTCATTCCTAAAGCAAACATTTATTGACCACCAAGTATAAGCCAGAGACTGTATGAGGCTCTAAGAATATATCAGTGACCAAGACTGAGAAGGTTTCTGACTTCTTGGAGCTCACCATTCTCTGGAAATTAGGGTTGGATCCTTAGTTGGGTCATGCTTGATCTGATAATGTAAAGGAATTGTCCTGGAATGCATCTTACACCACTTTTTATCTCCTAGGAGGTGAAAAGAGAGAGAAGTGAGCAGAGAAGGAGGAATCACCTGACTATCAAGAAAAAAGAGCTGAGAGGAGAGTGTGTACTTTGGACTGGACCTGGGGTTCCTATGCTAAGAACCTCCCACACCCTGGGGAAGACTGATGTCAAGACACATGTTGGTCTCCAGGAATGCTGGGCCCACAGAAACTGAAAGGAGACCAGGCTCTTTTGCTAATGACACAGAGGTAAAGCCTTCCCCTAGAGCCAACTCTGAATTCAGACCTCAAACCTTCTAAACCATACAAGAATAAATTTGTTTGCTATATAGCTAATACAATTAGTATATATTCAATTTAGTATTGGAAGTACAATGCTGCTCTAGCAGATTTTAGGTATCTAGTAGGCAAAGTGGATAAAGTTTTAGAATTTAGACACACTGATATTTAGTAGTGACCTACAAAAATCACTGGGTTAATGCTCCAAATTGTTGAGGCCAAGAAGATTAAGATAGTCTTAAAGAAGATTGTTGATACATAAGCACTAAATGCAGTTGTTGAGTTGAAACTGACCTATAGTTGACCCTCCAATGGGCTTTCAGAGACAGTTAATTGTACTATAAAAGGTAACACTGGAAAAATTTGCAAAATCTGAATGTGGACATTGGGTTAGATTCAACCAGAACTGGCACGCTCACCTGGCAGATGCTTCCTGGACATCCTTGGAGGCATCTGCCAGGAGGGCGTTTCGTTTCTGGTTTAAGGTTGGGTGGACCGTCTGGCTGTTTGGTGCTTTCACCCTCTAGTTGAATGTCAAGGAGACATCTGGAGGCATCTGTCAGGAGGGTGTCCTTGTTCTGGTTGAAGGTTGGATGGAACTTCTGGCTGTTGATTTCAGCCTCTCATTGAGAGTCAATGGAACATCCAGGAGGAATCTGGCAGGCAGGAGTGCTGGTTGTGGTTAAAGATCAGGTTGAACATCTGGGTGTGTGATGATTTCAGCCTCTCAGTTGGTGTCAATGAGACATGCTGGAGGCATTTGCCAGCTGGGTGTGTTTGTTCTAGTTGAAGGTCAGTTGGAACTTCTGGCTATTTGGATGTGAACAATGGATTAGATTATAGCATATTATTTAATGTTAAGTGCCCTGATTTTAGCAATTGCAATATGGTTATGTAACATATTCTTCATAAATATTGACAAAGAAAGGAGTAAGATATCTGCAAATTGTTTTCAAGTGATACAGAAAAAAATTATATACATAGAAAGAGAATGTTAAAGAAAACAAATGTGACAAAATGTTAATAAATTGCAAATATTTGTGAAAAGTATATGCAAATACTTTGTCCTATTCTTGTGATTTTTATATAAAATAAAAAACACAAGCAAACAAACCACACTCACATTAAGAAATTGTACTTCCTCTTTCTCTTTCTGAGAGATGCAGGGTCATGGTTTCATGAGACATCTCAGTTCACTGACCTAATATCACATTTGGTACTTTTCTTATATACCCTAGCTCATTGTATGGTACCTGAAATTTTAAAAACTTATGAACAGGCATCCAAGGTACAAAAATTGATCACTATTCACCTAAAACAATAGCAGAAAAAGAGTCAGGCATAGAAAGAAGAAATAGAATGTGTGGTTAATTTAATCTGTGATCAATTATTTTCTTTGCCATGAGACTAGAATTGCATAGTGCCCAGGTAACATTCTGACCAAAATGACATAGAATAATTCTGACCAAAAGGGGGAATATATGTAGAACAGAATTTTAAATTCTCATGGAACCCAGGCCTTCTGGAACTATTCAGACTACATAAACCCTTACCCTCGTACTATTGTCCTGCTGTTAGGTGCTGTTGAGATAATCCTTAAACTTAAGCAAAAAAATATATCCTGAAAATGTCATTAAATAAAATAATAGTTTATTAATTAAAAATTACTGTCTTGAACATTGTGCTCTTCTAACAATTATTCTCATGAGATAAAATAGGCAATATCTTGAAAAGTCCAAGAGAAAACATAATAAATAGGTAGTGAGTTTATGTCATTGAGGCAGGAATGGTTCAGAAAAGAACAGGGAGCATGGCCACATGACTTGACATATTTAACACTACATATGGAAATTGTTGATTTGATATCTATTCTATTCTTCTGTGTATAATCTAAATAACAACCAAATAAAAGAAATAAATGGCAAAAGAAATTGTGGCTTTATCCACTTGTGTATTTCATTAAAATCCCAATTTCAGCAGTGGAAATTTTTTTTTAAAAAGTTTGTGTCTTAGAGTTACATAAACATGGAAATTGCATGGCTAGAAAGTGAGACAGATCCTTTTTCTGCACCTCAATATTCTCATCTTTAATGGGGTTGATAGTTTTGACTGCTAAGTGTTGCTTGTAAAGACAAAGCCAAAATGCACAGAAAATAGTATTAGGCTGACAAATAGAAAGTACATAATAAATGAAAATAGCCAAAACATTTGAGGATATGAAGCACTTGACCACTAACTGTAAGGTTGAAGGTTCAAATCTACCCACCCAGAGGCTCCTTCTAGAAAGATCTGGTGATTCACTTCTGAAAACTCAGCCACTGAAAACTGCAGAGCACAATTCTACTCTAATGCACATGGGTCACCAGGAGTCAGAATTTAATTAAAAACAAGTTGTTTAAAATACACATACACATACTCAAAAAACATGCACTCATTATTGTAGTAGGGAGCCGTGGTGGTCTAGTAGTGGTAAAGAGTTGTGCTGCCAACCTCAAAGCAATCACTTCGAATCCACCAGTTCTCCACAGAAAAAAGATGAACATTCTCCTCCTCTGTGATTTACAGCCTCTGAAAACCTGCTAGAGTGTCAGCTATGAGTCAATTCTAACTCTACAGTACAATAACAACAGTGTTATTTTGACAATTTGATGAGTACATACACATGATAAGACTTACCCAACTGTACCCTTTGTTGTTATTGTTAGGTGCCATCAAGTTGAATACAACTCATAGTGACCCTATGAACAACAGATCAGAGCCCTGTCCTCTCCGGTGCCATCTTTACAATCTCTGACAAATTCAAGCTCATTTTTGCAGTCACTGTGTCTACCTCGTTGAGGGTCTTCTCCTTCGCTGACCTTTCCAAGCATGATGTCCTTCTCCAGGGATTAACTTCTCCTAGTAACATGCCCAAAGTATACGAAACAAAGCTTCATCATCTTTGTCTTCATGCAGTACTCTGGTTGCACATTTTCCAAAACATACATGTTAGTTCTTACGGCAGTCCATGGGACATTCAGCACTCTTCTTCAGTACCACAGTTTAAAGGCCTCAGTTCTTCTTCTGTCATCCTTACTCATTTTCCAGCTCTCAGAAGCATCACAAGTGACTGAAAAGACCATGGCCTGAGCAGGGTGCATCTTCATTCTTAAACTAACATCATTGCTTTTCAATAAGTTGGAGAGGTCCCTGACTCCAGACTTCCGCAGTGCACTACATCTCCCGATCTCTTGGCTGCTGGTACCAAGTGTATTGATTTTAGTTCCAAGTAAGATGAAGTAATTGGAGTTTGAATCTTTCCTCCATCTATCATGATGTTGCCTTTTGGTCCAGTGGTGAGTATTTTTGATGTTTTGATGTTTTAATGCCATTCTTATTGAAGTACATATTTAAAGTACTATTTAGATATGTAAAATTTATTGTATGCAAATTGTACTTCAATAAAGTTGTTGAGTTCTGACAAGCTGGAACTGATTTATGGCTGACCCTCCAAGTGGTCTTCAGAGGTAGTAAATCATACTGGAGGAGATTGCCGATCTCTCTCCTGCAGGGCAGCTTGTGGATTTGAACAATGTACCTTTGGGTTGGCAGCACAATTTCTTATTACTAAGCCACTGCAGCTCCCTAAATATATGTTGTTGTTGTTGTTGTTTGATGCCGTCGAGTCATAGACGACTCATAGCGACCCTATGAACAAACAGCCTGAGCACTGTTTGTACATAGAGTTTCCGGAGGCAAGCCGATTTCGGAAGTGGATGCCGCTCCTGCTTCCAGGCTTGATTTAGTCGGGAAGCTCCAGCCAACACTGTCCACCATGGGTACCCATTACCATGATTGGCATATTTACACACACACACACACCCCTAGTAGAATGTTCCCTTAATCAGTTTCCTATTATACAATGTTTTTCAGGATCCTTTTAAAACACAGAACCTGAGGACCATATCTTTCTTATCACCCAAGTCTAGCTAGACACATACCAGCTTGCCCAGGAGCTCTGCCCCTAGACAGCTAGCTTCATGTTTACCAAGAACAGGCTCTTTGTGTTCCAAAACCTATTTATGGTTCATTTTGTCACACCTACTCAATTTCATCCAATATACAAACTGAAAGAAACTGGCTGCAATGTCATGGATGAATCCCAAAGACATTTGTGCTGAGAGAAGAAAGTTAGACACAAATGAATACATATCCTACGAATCCATTTAGATGAAGTTTTAGAACAAGCTACACTAATCTGGTAAAAAATAAGAACAGTGTTTGCAGAAGAGGGCAGAAATTGACGGGAAAGGGAACTTTCAGGATTGATGTTCATTTTCTATATCCTGATAAGAGTTTTGTTTACATAGGTGTATTTATCAAAGTTAATAGAGGATATATTGAAGATTTGTGCATTTTATTCTATGTAATTTTTTACTTATTTGTTTTTACCTAAACTGATATGGAACTCTAGTTAACTATATAGATTATGAAGTATTTTTTAGGAAGAGGTATACTGATGTCAGCAACCTACTTTGAAAATCATAAAAAAATAAGATGAATTGATAGATAATGGACAAAGCAAATATCACAAAATGTTATGTAGAGAATATAGGTAGAGGTATATATGATGTTTGCTTTAAAATTATTTACTTAAGTTTTTCTGTATGGTTTTTTTTCCATGAAAATTAAGAAAAAAAGAATCAGAGCTGTTGCTGTGAAAGGTAAATTAAATTCTCTGGGAAGACCCAATAATTGCAAGTTGTTAAAATACCGCCCTGTAATTAGGTATGTGTGGGATAACTGTGAGAGAGAAATCCTCAAGAAAGATTCTGTCCTCAAATAACTCCCAAAGAGCCTTAAATTCTCATTCAATTTTAAAGATACCAAAACTGGAAAATATAGATCAATGGATTCCTGGAAGAAAAAACATTTGCCCTCTGGATCCAAAGACTGAAGAATAAACGTATGCTTATATTACGTTTTCTGTGTGGCAGTTTGGGATTTTGGAGACAAGAATGATGAAGCTTCACCTCGCATATTTTGGGCATGTTGCTCAGAGGGGCTGTTCCTTGGAGAAGGACATGATGCTAGGAAGGATGGAGGGTCGGCAAAGGAGAGGAAGACCCTCAACCAGGTGGATTGATATGGTGACTGCTGCAATGGGCTCTTGTGTGTCAGGAATAGTGAGGATGACACAGGGTAGAACAGTGTTCAGATCTTTTGACCTCGTAGCAGCTCAATGAACAACAGATGTGAACCTTGCCCTATCCTGTCCCGTCCTCATAATCTCTGTCATGCTCAAGTCCGTTGTTACAGTCACTGAATCAATCATCTCCTTGAGGGGCTTCCTCTTTTACTGATCTGGCCCACTACATTTCCCAGCATGATAGCCCTCTTGAAAGACTGGCTCTCCTTGAAAATAGGTCCAAAATAAGTGAGAAGAAATCTACCATCCTTACCTCTAAGGAGTACTCTGGTTGTAATTCCTTCCAGGTAGATTTGTTTGTTCTTTTAATAGTCCATGATATATTCAATACTTTTTGCCAATACCACAATTCAAAGACATCAGTCCTCCAGTTTTCTACTGTCCAACATTCAGATTCATAGGATGCAATTGACCATGACTTGGATCAGATGCACCTTAGTCTTTAAGCTGACATCATTGCTCTTTTAACATTTGATGGCAGATTTTTCCAATGCAACAGGTCTTTTGACTTCTTGACTCTTGTTAATCTTTCTCCCAGTCTTCTTCAAACAGATCTACAACCTTTCACAAGAGTGATCATTCATTAGGGAAATAGAAATAATCAGAAATTTAGAGGATTATCAGATACTGGATCTGAAATGACACTCGTTCCAGGAGACCCAAATGTCACAGTGGCCCATCACTCAGAGAGAGGGCATATGGAAGTCAGGTCATTGATGTAATTTTAGCTAAAGTTCATCTCACAATAGGTCGAATAGTTCCTTGAACCCATCTTGTATCGTTTTCCCAGTTTTAGAATGCATAATTGGAATGTAAATTTTCAGCAGCTGGCAGAACTATCACCTTGGATCTTTGAAATATAGAATAAAGGCTATTTCGATAGAACAAACCAAGAGGAAGACAGAAGAACTGTCTCAGATCCACTGGACAGTCAGCTCTGAGTTGCCCTGCTATAATGGTACACAACAACAACTAACTAGGAAAATAGCAAACCAAAAGCAACTGCAGTCCTGGAGGAATTGCATAATTAGTAATTCATAATTAGCACCATTAACTTGAATTTAAGAGATGCAGGAATGGTGATTTCCAGATTTCATTTAACCCATCTCCAAATAGAGCAAGGGAACATCCTTGGGAACCTCAAGGGAGGGGAGATAAACGGCTCAAAAATCATGAGAAGAGTGTGTCAGGGATGTATCCTTTCTCCATACTTTTTTAATCTATATACTATACCTCATCTGAGAGACTAGATTTTATGAAGAAGTATGTGGCATTAGGATTAGAGGAAGAACTCATCAATAACATGCATTAGGCAAAGACATAACCTTACTCCCTGAAACTGAGGAATACTTGCTGCAGAAGATCAGGGACGGTAGCCTTCAATACAGACTGCATTTCAACATCAATAAAACAAAGATCCTCACTATCGAGTCAGTAGGCAGCATCATGATAGATGGAGTAAACACTAAGGTTGTAAATCATTTCATCTTGCTTGGATCTATAATCAACACCTGTGGCACCAGCAGCCAGAAAATCATATGATGAATTGCATTCGGAAAATCTGCTGTCAAGGGCCTCTCTAGAGTGCCAAAGAGCAATTTTGTTAGTATGGAGACCAAGGTGTGGCTTATCCAGGCCATAGTCCTCTCAATTGCTTGCTATGCATCTGAGAGCTAGAAAATGACTAAGGACGACAGAAGTGTCTATGTCTTTGAGGTGTGGTGCTGGAGAAGAGTATTGAACATACCATAAACTGCCAAGAAAACAAACAGATCTGTCCTAAAGAGGGTGAAACCAGATTGTTCTTTGGAACCAAAGATTTTTAAATCTGTCTTACATACTCCGAGGATGTTACCAGAAGAGACCAGTCATTGGAGAAGGACATCATGTTTGGAGGGTTAGAGGGTCAGTGCAGAAGAAGACCCTGAATGAGATGGATTGACACAGTAACTGTGGCAATGGGGTTAGGTTTGTTGGACAAAGTGAGGCTGGCTCAGGAGAGGATAGTTCAGGGGTTTTGTTCATAGGGTTGCTAGGAGTCATAGTTGACTAGACAACATATAACAACAATGTGAACTCATTGAACTAGGAAAAGTAGGTCAGTGTAAAAGAGGAAGACCCTTAATGAAATGGATTGACACAGTGACTGTAACAATGGGCTTAAGCATGGTGGAGATTGTGAGAAAAATGAAAGTTTTCTATCTATCGTTTATAGGATTGTTATGAGTCATAGTCAACTTGACACTTCACAACATTTGGCCTGTGCAAAAAGCAGATGGATCTTTGAGAATGACAGCTGATAATCATGAACTTAACCAGGTGGTGATTCCAATTACAGCTGCTGTTGCAGATGTAATTTCATTGCTTGAGAAAATGAACACATCTCTTGGTGTCTGGTATGCAGCTATTGATCTGTCTAATACCTTTTTTTCCATCTCGATTAGGACCAGCATTAGCAGTTTGCTTTCAGCTGACAAGGTCAACAATATACTTTAATCACTCTACCACAGGGATATATCAAGTCTCTATTACTAAGTCATAATTTAGTCTGCGGGGAACTTGATTGCCTCTCCCTTCCACAGGATATTACACTGGTCATTACACTGATGATATTATACTGATTGGACCTAGTCTAGACTTACTTTAGATATATGGTTAAGGGTAGAAAATCACTTCAACAACAATTCAAACATCTACCATTACTTGAAGTCTTTGAGTTCTGATGCTGGAGAAGAGTGTTGAACATACCGTGGACTGTCAGTAGAACAAACAGGTCAGTCCTAGAGAGAATGAAACCAAAGCTGATCCCTGGAGACAAGGATTTTGAAGCTCCCTCTTACATACTTTGGGCACATGGCCAGGAGAGACCAGTCCTTAGAGAAGAATATTGTGCTTGTTTGAAAGAGTTGGAGGGACAGTGCAGGCGAGGAAGACTCAGGATGAGATGGATTGACTCAATGCCTGGAGATTTGTGATTGGGTCTGTTGGAGATGATGAGATTGGCTCAGGATAGGACAGGATTCAGAGTTGTATGTAGGGTCACAAGCGACTCAACGGGCCCATTAACACCACCACCACCACCACTGTGAAATTTCTAGAAGATCAGCGGTAAAGGGAATTCTGAGATATTCCATGTACAGTGAAGGATAAGTTATTGCATGGAGGCCTCTTTGGATTTTGGAAGAAACACAGTCCTCGTTTAGGTGTGTTTCCATGGCCTAGTTATTTATTAAGTATCTCAAAAAGCTGCTAGTTTTGAGTGGGGCCCAGCACAAGAGAAGGCTCTGCAACAGGTTCAGGCTGCTGTCCAAGCCATACTGCCACTTGGGCCATATGATCTGGCTTATCTAGTGGTGCTTGAAGTATCAGTGGTAGAGAGATGCTGTGTAGAATCTTTGGGAGTGCCACATTGACCAGGGGTAAGGTATGATGATTTACTTATATTATGTGTCAAGGTTGTCATGATCCTCAGTCTAATGTAACTATGCTTTGTGTTGTAAATTCTAACTTCTGTTAGATTAGTGAGTCAGGATTAGTGGTAGTTCTGTAAAGATTTGATCAGTCTGATCTGATGAAGGGGAAGTCTTCCCTGGGGTTTGGCTTGGATCAAGTATGATTAAACTCTCTGGCAATAAGTTAGAGAGCTTTCTCGTCAATTTGTATTGGGCCTGTGGCCTCCAGTAATTCATTGTACTTGCTGGTGTGGGACTCATCAGTCTCCAGATCTAACAATCTGAGCCTACTCCCCAAAAGAGATTCCAGCTCTGAAGATGGCAGCGTCCAGAACCTGCAGCCTGACGTCCTGCCGGTATGTTGATGATTTAAGTTCGTTAGTCTCTCTAGACAACTCTCTCTCAAAGTCTGACCTATAGACCTAGAACTTGCCAATTTTTAAAACATGCAGGCTCTATCTCCCTGAACTCTATCTCTCTATCTATCTATATAAGCGTCACTCGTTTTGCTTTTCTAGAAAACTCAGACTAAATCTTCCTTGATTCCTTTTTCTTTCACATCGTACATCTGGCCAATCTCCGAAATAGCTTCAAAAACAAAGATTTTCACCACTTCTACCACAAATTCCCTGGTCCACATTACCATTGGATTACTACCTGGATGATTTGAAAAGCCTCTTTAAATATCCTATCATGAGCAAGCCCTCTGTAGTTAGAGTAATTTTGTTGTGACATTAATCACGCCATGTCAACACCATCCTCAAAATCCTCAGTGGCCTTCTCTTTCTCTATTTCTGTCGTAAATCCTGTAAAACTCTCCGTGAGCTCACTTCCTGCTCCCTTTCTTACTTCATTTCTATTCCTCTCTAGCCTCACTGTGGATCTTTGAAGAGTTCAGACAAGCTGTCACCTCATTGTTGGTTTGTTGTATAGCATGTGTTGCTATTTTGCTGGAAGCTGTACCACAGTGTTCCAAATACCATCAGAGTCACCCGCGGTGGACAGGCTTCAGTGGACCTTCTAGACTAAGGCATTAGACTGGGAAGCAGGATTGGAAGGCCACTTCTAACATGAGTAGCCAATGAATATCAGTTGTAACATTGACTAATGTAATGGTGGGAGACGGACCCCTCAGGTTGGAAGACACTCCAGATCTGACTGGGAAATAAACTGCCTCCTCAAAGCAGATGGAGTTAAATGTTCAGGATTTTTATCTGTTGATAGACCATCGTTTGTTAACACAGCATCACTCAGAATGAGAGAAAACAGATGCAAGCATCTATTAGTAATCGAGGAAAACTGGAAGTTGTCAAAAATGAAGTGGAAGACATAAAAATCAATATCCTAGACATTTATGCGCTAAGATGGACTTGTATTGGCCATTTTCAATCAGAAAATCATGCGGTCTACTATGTCAGATTTGACAAAGTGAAGAATTGAGTCATAGCGACTGTCAAAAAGAACATTTCAAGATCTCTCCTGAAAATGGGAAAGGATACAGCAGGGACCTGAGAAGACAGGGTGATGGTGGACACAGTTCAATAGTGATTACTTTTAGAAAACTGTGTGTATGTGTGTGTATAAATAAAAGATCTATCCTGAAGTACGATGTCGTCAGTGGCAGGATAATCTCGATATGCACAGAAAGATGACCTGCTAAATATATCTATTATTCAAATTTATACACCATCTGTTAAAATAAAAAATTAAGAACTTGAGGATTCCTACCAACTTCTGCAGCTTGAAATTAATCAGCCATGCAATCAAGGTGACTTAATAATAACTGGTGATTAGAACGAAGAAGTCTGGAACAAAGAAGCACCAACTATGGAAAATAGGGCCTTGCTGTTGCTGGAGATTGCATGATAGAAGTTTGTGCAGCCAATGGCTTATTAATTGAAATACCTTTTGGGAAAGCATAAATGGCCACAAAGATTATAGGTTTAGTCATCACTGTTAAGTACCATTGAATCAGAACCGACCCATAGCTGACCCTCCAATGGATTTTCAGAGCTAGTAATTGCACAGAAGATTGTCAGTCCTTCTCCTGCAGAGCAGCTGGCTGATTCGAACTGAGTGCCTTCGAGATTACAGTGCAGATTCTTACCACAATGCCACCAGAGAGCCTGGAACAAAACTCACCTCCACAGCTCAATTTGAATTAAAACATTTAGACATAGTCATAAGGTGAAAAATTATACTCACTCCTTAGAATAACCAACCACATAAGATCAAAACAGCTGCATTTCCACAAGGTTAAAGCTCGTAAGACAGGAAAAGGGAGCATAGAAAAATGAATAGAAACAAGGATCACAGGAAGGAAGTGGGATGAGTGTGGTTACATTGCAGGTATTGTAATTAACGTCATATATCAAAATGTGTGCAAATGGTTGAAAAGAAAACCAAATTTTTTTTGTCAGTGTTACTCAGTTACTCAAATCATGATAAAAAGGGAGAAAATATTATTTAAGAAAAGCCACATCATGCAGATCTTCTGGTAAACAAAACAAAGAACAAATGGCTCTTTTCCATAGTGCAAGATGGTGAATATAAAGTCTAAGAAGCCAGATGTCAAGGAAGAGCCTGAAGCCAAAAAAACAGATGCCAGTGGCAAAGCTAAGAAAGCCACGGTGGGGAAGCCCCACTCGAGCCGAAATCCTTTCCTAGTGAGAGGAATCGGCAGATACCCCATTAGGCATGTATTCAGAAAGGCCATGTCCAAGAGGAATGATTCAGCAGCTAAATCCAGGCTAAAAAGATTCTTACTGCTTTCACGAAACCAGTTGGCGTGATAAAAATGGTGGTTAAACTTTTAAAAATGCCTGGGTATTCATCCTGCTGAAGATATGCCTCAGAAGCTTTTGAGTCATTGGCAGAAGCACCCCTCCTTCCAAAAAAACCCCAACTCAACCAAAAAGCCCCTTCGGTTTGCGTTGGAGAAAACTGCCACCTGGCGTCACTTTCCAAAACCGTTCTGACCAACCTCATGGAGCCCTATAGAGGCATTAGAGTAGTTTTCCTAAAGCTGCTAGGCTGTGGTTTGCTATTTATGACTGGACCTCTGTCCCTTGGTTGAGTTTTTCTACATAGAACACCCAGAAATGTGTCATGGCCACCTCCACCAAAATTTATATCAATGATGGAAAAACTCCAAAATACCTCACTGATGCAGACTTCAAGAAGTCATGCTGGAAGCTCAGATCCCCTTAAGGAAGGATTCCACTATATTTTAAAAAGGTAGATTATTAATCTTTCTCTCAGCCTTTCCCAAAGTAATCTACAACCTTTTACAAGAGTGGCTGCTCAAGGGAGCTCTGGTGGCCTAGTGGCAAGACGCTGCACTGCATCCCAGAGGTATGTGGTTCAAATCCACCAGATGCTCTGCTGGAGAAGGAGGGGGCAATCTCCTCCTGTACCAGTCAGATCTGATTTGACAGTACACGTAAAAATAATACAATAAAAAATATATTAAAAAAAAGAGTGACTGCTCATTGTTTTACAAGAGTGACTGCTCACTGGGGGAAAGAAATGAATCCATTTTCTTGGACATTGCTGGATACTGGCTCTGAACTGACACTAATTCCTGGAGAATCAAAGCATCACCGTGGCCCACCAGTCAGAGTAGGGCTCTATGGGGTCAGTTGATTAACACAGTCTTAGCTCAGATCCATCCAGCAGGTTCACTGGATCCTCGAACCCATCCTGCAGTGATATTCCCAGTTCCAGAATATGTAACTGATAGAGACATACTTAGGAACTGCCAGTGCCTCTACATAGAATCCCTGGAGTCTGGAATATCATGGTAGAAAAAGCTGACCGTGTACCATTAAAATTGTCTCTACCTGAGCAAACAGTAAGCCTTTGAAAGCAGTACTGCATTTCTGGGGGAATTGCTGAGATTGATGCTGCCATCAGGGACTTGCAGGATGCAGAGGTGGTGATTCCCACCACACCCCCATTTAGCTTGTCTACTTGACCTCTAAAAGAAGAGATGGCTCTTGGAGAAGGGCAATTGATTATCATAAACTTAACCAGGCTGTTTCTTCAATTGCAGTTGCTATTGTAGATGTGGTTTCATTGCTTGAGCGAATTAATACATCTCCTGGACCTGGTAGGCAACTGTGGAGCTGGTCAGTGCCTTTTCCTTCCCCCCTCCGCTCTAGTTTCAAGGGATCATCAGAGGCAGTTAGCCTTTCACTGGCAAGGCTGGTCACACTTCTAAACTTTCCTACCTTAAGGATGTGTCAACTCTTCAAGACTACATCATAATTTAGATCATGGGGTCTTGATCACCCATCATCCCTTTCTAGAAAACAACACACTGGTCCATTACATTGATGATACTATTCTGATTGGACCTTGTTGTTGTTGAATGCCGTCGAGTTGAGAATAACTCATTGCGACGCTATGAACAAAAGGCCTGAAGCCTTTCTATAACTATTGTCGTCCTGCTTCCAAACCTGTTTTAAAACTGGGAGCTCCACAAACACTGTCCATCATGGGCAGCTGTTATGGCATTTGATCCCCAGTGGCACAAGTTCAGCTTCACAGCAACCCCAGATTACCTCAGTACAGCAAATGGACAGAAGAATGCTGTACAACTTAGAAGAATGTTCCTCCAAAATGAAATAACACTAGGTCCTTGGGTCCAACCGACTTATAAATACAAGGGCGCTCTCTCTTGCTTGCTTGCTGACACTCTATCTATCATCTATCTATCTATCTATCTATCTATCTATCTGTCTATCTATCTATCTATCATCTATCCATCCATCCATCCATCCAAAAGATCTGAAGCCTTTCTACAACTATTGTCATTTCCCTGAGTCCATAGAATTTCCAGAGGCATTTGGTTTAGGAAGTGGATGTCATTCCTGCTTTCACCAAACACTGCCCATGATGGGTAGCCAATTATGGTACTTGACACACCTATGGCCCAGTAACTCCAAGTTGCTTCAGTAGAGCAAATGGGATGATTGGACCTAGTAAGGAAGAAATATTAGTGACTCAACTTACTGTACGCTAAAAGATAGGAAATGAACAACAAAGATTCAGACATATTTTAGCTCAGTGAAATGTCTAGATATTCAGTGATAAAGGGTATGTTGAAATATTCCATCTAAAGTGGAGGTTTCCACTAATCGCATCTGTTTCCCTAGCATCTAATAAGAGGCTTCTCTTTTGAAGGCAATGCATTCCCCTTTTAGGAGTATTACTCTGGTCTATTTACCCAGTGACATAAAAGCTGCTGGCAAGAGAAGGCTCTGCAAAAGACAAGGTAATGATGGTCATAGTCCAATGGTGATTAATTTTATACAACACAGTACGTGTATGAAATGCAATGTGAATGAAGAATCATGTGAAACAGAATGTATATGGACTTTGTAAGCAAACCAATATAAAATAAAGATTTTTTTTAAAAGATAGAAAGCTCTGCAGTATATCCAGACTGCCGTGAAAGCCACTCTGCCAGTTGGACAATATAATCTGGTAGATTATATTATGCTGTGAAGAGTCTTCGACACACTTCTCTAGCTGAATCACAGTGTAGGTCTTTAGGATTTTGGAACAAAACCCTGCCATCCTCTGTAAATAACTACTCTTCTTTTGAGAAATAGCTTTCAGCTTACTTTTGGTCTTAGTAGACACTGAACTCATCACCATAGGTCACGAAGTCATCATGTGGCCTGGGCTGCCTCTCATCAACTAGTGTTTGTCTGCCTCACACATTCATAAACTTGGACGTCCACACTAGCACTCTACTCCCTTGAGGACTGAACTACTATTTTGATTTATATCACCATATGTTAGTTTTGCCTGTCCTAGAATTTTGATAAATGAACTCATAATGCATATAATCTTTTCCTTGGTGGCATTTTACAAGCCACTCATGTTACTGAATGTATCAACAGTTCATTCCTTTTTTATTGTTAATCATTGTTTTGTTATATAGCTAGCCCACAATTTGGTTACCTATTCCCTCTGATCATGGCCATTTGGGTTGTTTACAGTTTGAGGCAATTACAAACAAACATGTTATAAACATTTTTTTCCTTCATTTTTGTGGGCATTTATTTTAAGTTCTTTTGGTTAACTGTTATTAGAAATTGCCAAAATGTCTTTATACCTATATTATTATACCATATTATACTACACCTGCCATATATTGGAGTTCCAGTTGCTCCATAGCTTCTCTAACATTTAGTATTATCAAGTTTTCACATTTTAGTCCTCTCTGTGTGTCTGAGTGGGTGTGTGGAGGTAAATAATCTCAGTTAAAAAAAAAGTATCAAATATATTAGAGTGCTAATTCTGACCACGAAAGCATCTCAGAACCTCAGAAGCCTGGCTACTAGAGATTCCAGTTGCAAGTAATTCCTGAATGAGCAATTTCCTCCAAACTTATCCCAAGATGAGCCCCTCCCTTTCTTCCCATTCAATTCAGGAACCCAGAACCAGCCATCTCCTTCGTCTCACAGCCAGACTCACACCTCATCCTTCTCTGTTGTTGTTATTATCCAGTGAGATCACATTCATACCCTTCAGGCTGCATCAGAGGCCTCCTTAGATACCCTGACTCATTTTCCCATGATCTAAGGTCTGAGTGGCACTTTTCAACTTCCAAGAAACTTTTAGGGGCTTTCTTGTAGCTGTTTCAGCTATTCCACAGCCTGCTTTTCTCAGGCATACCAGACTCTGGGCAAATAGACTCATATTTGTTCTAATAGCATCCTTCCTCTTGAATTCTGTTCATGTTTTGCTCTACATTTATGTGCTGACTCACAGCTTTATCTCTTGAAATCCCCCCATTTATTTTACGATCTGTTATCATGCTATGAAGCCTGTCCCACCCCCTCTCATTTAATTCCACAAGCAATTATGAGCTCACATACTTAGCAGTCCATGTGCCAGTCCATTCGGTCTTCATTGCTCCCCATTTGGGTCCAGCCTGGACGACAGTAACAACAACCTCACTGGTCTTCCCACTTGCACTCTGGAAACCATACAATTGGTTCTCCTCGGGCAAATCAGAGTGATTAGATGCCATCACACTGCTGCTTAGAACTCTTGAGTTTCCCCAACATTCTCAAGCGCATGTCCACGGGCAACTCCCCATACGTGTGGAAATAATAGTCAAGAAATCAAACAATGTTATAGGATTCCATTGACACGAAATACGCAGAAAAGGGAAACTGTAGGGACAGAAAGTAGATTAGAAGTTTCCAAGGACTGAGGAAGAGGAAAATCCTTAGGGATCAGTTGATGGGTACAGGGTTTCTTTTGAGGGGTGATGCAAATATTCTAGAATTAGAGAGTGGTTTGGGTTGCACAACATTGTGAATAGACTAAAAAATCACTGCATTATACCCCTGAAAGATTGTTAATTTGTGACATGTGAAATGTAACTCAATAAAGCTGTTCTAAAAAAAATTTAACCTTGGACTGTCGGATGCCAAGTCTGCACTGGCACATCCCTGAGAGTGAATACCTGAGATCTTGTGCCCTAGACCCTCCCTGGCCTGTTCTAGTTTCGGAGGAAGCTGGAGTGTTTATCCTCTAAGTTCTGATCTTCATAGACCATGGGTTGTCCCTGGGCTCTAACTCTTCTGCCGTGATCTCTGCATCCAGCCACATTCACTGCTGCAGTCAGGTGACTTACTGAGACACAGAGGCACAAGCAACCATGAGGTGTCTGGACACCAGTGACCAAGATGCTGTCGGTGTCTGGTGTACCTGTGTCATCTTGACACTGCTGTTGCCAAAACATTCCCGCCCGCCTTCCGCAACATCACACTGTTTCAGCCTCCTTTTTGTGAAGAACTCCCTACTCTTTCTAAAGAACTCACTGCCTCACCTCCAGGCCATTGTAAAGGTCACATCTTCTGGCTGAAATCTTGTCCCCAGCTTTTCATTCCTCTGACTCCTTCTCCTCCTTCAAGATTCAGCTACTGTGCACTCAACACAACTTGGAAATTATATGTCATTTGCTTGTCTATATGTTTAGTGTCTATCGTCCCCATCAGGTCATGAGAGCCAGAAGAGAGAGATTATGTCTGTTTTGCTCATGGCTGTACCCACCACTTCCTTCGCTGTGCCCATCAGCCACTTTGCTGGACCTGGCACATAGGAGGTGCTCAATAAATGTTCGTTAGATACTCTGAATAAGACATACCCCAGGCCTTGCTCTCACAAACTAGCTGTCTCAGCCACAGGATGGGTGGATCTGGGCTGGTGTTCACGGCATCAGATGTTATTGTTGTTAGGTGCTGTCGAGTAAAGTACAACCCATAGTGACCTTATCAACAACAGATCTGAACCCTGTCCTATCCTGTGCCAACTTCACACTTCGTGACACACTAGAGCCCATTGCAGCAGTCACTCTAACAATTAACTTGGTTGAGGGTCTTCCTTTCCTTTGCTGATCCTCGGCCTTTCTGAGCATCATGTCCCTTTCAAAGAAATAGTCCCTCCTAGCAAAATGCCCAAAGTATGTGAGGTGAAGCTTTATCATTTTTGCCTCCAAAGAACACTTTGGCTGTATGTTCTCCAAGTCATAACTGTTTGTTCTTTTGGCGTCCATGGGATATTCAATATTCTTCCCCAATGCCACAACTTAAAGACATCAGTTCTTCTCTTGTCTTCCTTTTTCTTTGTCCAGCTCTCAGAAATGATCGGAAAGACTACAGGTGGCACCAGATGGCATCTGCTAAAACTGAGAGGTGGACATAGTAGCAAAGAATACAAGCGAAGAAGAAATTCTTTTTTGTTGGAGACTCAGAGATGGAATAAATCTAGAGCCTAGAGGACAAGTACCTTTTGATAAGGGTGTGGAAGGATGACTAGGAGGTCATCAGGTTACATAAGAATATAGGAAGGAAAAAAAAAGAAGAAAAAAAAAGAATATAGGAAGGGCTTACTAGGTAGAAGGAACAGCATGGCTAAAGGTTTAAAAGCAGTCAAGTACTCTCTCTCTTGCTCTGTGTGTGTGTGTGTGTGTGTGTGTGTGTGTAGGAACTCTCTGTGTGTGTCTGTCTGTCTCTGTGTGTCTGTGTGTCTCTGTGGCTGTCTGTGTGTCAGTGTGTGTGTCTGTGTGTCTATGTGTGTGTGTAGAAACGAAGGTGTAAACAGATTGATTTCATCCCCCAGGCATTCTCAATTGCGCCCCTTAGCCTTCTAAGTATGGTGTGCTTGTCATCAGAGGAAAGGCTCAGTGATTTCAGGCAAGATGTAAACTTCTAATTTCATAAAGACCTGTACATTAACAAAGACAGATATCAACCTGAAGAAAATTGTTCCTTACATAATACACACATGTGGATCCAGCAAAAGTTAGGCAAATGTTGCCGAGGATGCTGGGAGCCACAGCAGGAAGGAGCAAGGAAGGGGCTTGGTGGGACCAGCTCTTTGGCAACTCGTTGTGGCCACAGGATTGACTGAGAGTAGAGGGGAGAGGGCGTGAGGCCAGAGCCTAGGGCCTGGGAGGAGGGGAGCATCTGAAGTCTAGAGGTGACTGGGTAGAGGGAAGGCATGATGAAGCTCTGGTGTTTCACCTCAGTGGATGAACTTCTAACTGAAAGAACCAAAGTCACAGCAGTTGCATCTTTTTGCATTCTTGCCTTTTTATTTTCAAGATTTCAGACTTTTAAAAAAATTTATTTTATTCATTTTAATGAATGCTTACCGAGATTATGGATTTCCATTCATTCATTGTTCCATTTTTCTCCCTGCCCACCCCTCCCCTCCCAGTTCGTTCTTCTCTTTGAAAAGTAAAAGAAAAATTCTTTCATTGGTATACAATCCGCTCTTCCCCCCCACCCCCCAGTACACTTTACTATGCAGCCTTCATTCTGGACTCTTGTCATGACCATAATACCCAATCATATATCGCTTTTAAACTGTTCTCTCCCTCATCTATTTCAATGCAGTATACATAATTTATCCAATTTTTCTCAGTCTCACCCCCACCCTGATGTCAGTCCCATTCTACAACAGTGGCTCTATGCAGTATTTGTCCTTTTATGACTGAGATATTTCACTCAGTATAATGTCCTCCAGGGTCACCCATTTTTAATAATATTGCATGAGTTCCTTGTAAGACTCAGACTTTTTTTTTTGTACATGAAACAAAATTTGCAGAACTCAGGTTAGAGGAGGCGGGTGAAGACTTCCTCCAGTGCCCCCAGTCAGATGTTGTAGCAGGTGGGATTGGTGCCTGGTATCATCATGGGTCTACATCTGAGCTGGCCTACAGATACTCCTCCACCACTTTCTGCTTCTCTCAGCCTGAGGGTCACTGGAGCCTCCTGCGCTCAGACCAAGGGCAGTTTGGGTCCCAAAGAATTGATGCCCAGGACTAACCTTTAGTCAATGGAGGACAGGAGCTGGTGAATAAATGATGTGCTTTGAGTGCTCTGAGGTGTACTCCACAGTCTCCAAGAGGGTCCCCAGCTAGAAGGAGCCCCAAATGTCCACATCAACAATGCACTTGCTAATTTACCCTTCCGCAAGGAGAAGCGGGGGCAATCTCCTCTTGTGTGATTAACTGCCTCTGAAAACCTGCCAGAGGGTCAGCTCTAGGTTGGTTCTAACTCTACACACACAACAATGCACCCTGCACTGGTTCTCTTTTCCCCGGCTTCATTTCCCCACTCAAATGATGCTTCTCAGGATCACCTTCCAAAGAAACCATCCTCACCTAAAGAAGCAAGAAATGCCAGACCTGTCCG
Source organism: Elephantulus edwardii (assembly GCF_000299155.1). NCBI lineage: Eukaryota > Metazoa > Chordata > Mammalia > Macroscelidea > Macroscelididae > Elephantulus > Elephantulus edwardii. Next base: position 10,421,912 of record NW_006399765.1, read on the forward strand.
CACTTCAGCTCCCCCAATGTTGGTTGTTTTATTTCTTCAAATGACACCCAGAGCTAGTGTGATCCATGACATTCTACTTCTCACAGAAGACTTTCCAGGCACAACCGACAACCAAGGCGAGTGAGAAACAAGCCGACTTCTCTTTTTGTTTCAATCAAGTCAGCAATTGTCATCCCACAGCTCTTGGTATAAGGGGTGGGTGGTCACCTTGCCTCAGGGCCTCTGTACTTGTACTGAACATCCCACGGACGGCCAGAAGAACAAACGGATCTGTCTTGGAGAAAGTGCAACCAGGCTGCTTCTTAGAGGCAACTTTGTCTCTCTTATTTTGGGCATGCTGTCAAGAGGGACATGTCCTTGGAAAATGACATCATGTGGAGAAAGAGAGAAACGTCCTCAACCAGACGGACTGACAGAGTGTCTATAACCATGGGCTGGACCATGTTGGGGATGGCAAGAATGGTGCAGGACAGGGCAAGATTCAATCTGTTTGTCATGGGTCATTATGGGTTAGTTGACACCACAGCACCTAACAATTCACCAACAGTTCTCCAAAGATATCCTATGTCCAGGTCCCTACTTCATTCAGATCTCAGCTTAAACGTCATCTCTCTTTTTAAAATATTTAATATTTTAAAATTAATTTTAATGAAAGTTTACAGAGACTTTGGATTTCCATTCATACATTGTTGCACTGTTCTCCCTGCCCAACCTCCCCACCAGTTTGTTCTTCTCTTTGAAAAGTAAAAGAAAAGTCCCTTAAAACAGTTATGACATATCATCTCATCCCAGTCAGAATAGCAAAATTTAACAGAACAGCAAGTAACAAATACTGACGAGGTTGTGGAGAAACTGGAACCCTTATTCACTGTTGGTAGGAGTGTAAAATGGTGCAACCA
>NW_006399765.1:10423325-10447914 GCF_000299155.1 Elephantulus edwardii
TTAGTGGACCTGGGGGAGGGTTTGTAAAACAATGAAAGAATTTTTGTTTTACTTTTCCAAGAGGGTAGTGTGCTAGGGGGGAGGGTTGGGAGGGGAGAAAAGTGCAACAATGAATGAACGGAAATCCAAAGTCTCTGTAAATTTTTACTGAAATTAATAATAAATTTTAAAAAGAAAATTAAAAGAAAAATTCTTTTATTGTTTTACAATCCTTCCCCCCAGGTCTACTCCATTATGCAGCCTTCGTTCTGGACTCCTGTCATGACAATAATATCTAATCATATATCCCTTTTAAACAGTTCTCTCCCTCATCCATTTCAATGCAGCATACATAATTTATCCCATCTTTTTCAGTCTCCCCCTAACCCCGATGTCAGTCTTATTTTACAACAGTGGCACTATGCAGTATTTGTCTTTTTGTGACTGAGATATTTCACTAGCATAATGTTCACCAGGGTCACCCATTTTGTATAATATTACATGAGTTTCTTGTTTTTCCAATGCAGTGTGGTATTCCATTGTGTGAATATACCACAGCTTCTCTATCCATTCGTTTGTTGGTGGGCACTTAGAAAGGCTTCTCTGCTGACTTTACCATAAATATATCCCTTCCCTATTTTACTGTTGTTGTTCTTACTGTCTGGTAGCATTATTATTATTATTTAAAAACACAAACCCACAAAACCCCCAAAACACTCCCACTGAGTTAATTCTAATTCATCATACCCCTGCAAGACAGAGTAGAATTCCCCAAAGAGTTTCCAAGGCTGTCAGTCTTGACAGAATACGATTGTTCATGGCTTCCTCCCTCTTCCTCCTGAGGAGAGGCTGGTGAGTTGAATGCTTAGTAACTGAATGCTTCTCACCACTGAGCCACCGTAGCTCCTATGTGGCATTATATCTTTTTATAACGATCATCTTTATTAAGGTGTAATTGACACCCAGTAAAATACACTCACTTAAAACATACCATTTGAGGAGTTTTGACAAATACATTCATTTTAAGCACACAGTTTGAAGGGTTTTGACAAACACACCTGCTCCATAACGACCAGTAATTCGCATTTCCGACCCCTAAAAGCTGCCCTCATCTTCCCAGGGACTCAGCCCCCCTCCTGGCCCCTGATGCTGCAACTGAGTGTATAGCCTTTTCTAGAATGGCAGACAAATGGGATCAATCTTTTGGCTACTTCTGCTCACGTTTTTGAGATTCATGGCTGTTCTTGTGTGTGTCTGTCCTTCATTTCGTTTTATCGCCTGGCAGTTTCCCATCACGGGAATGTATCTTAGGTTGTTTATCCATTCTCCCTGGGCTATTTCCAGTTTCTGACTATTAGGAAAAAAGCGGCTGTGAACATTCACAGGAGAATCTCTGTGTGGACATCTGGGCATATGCTTTTCTCTCTCATGAGTCTACGTAGCAGTGGCATTACTGGGCTGTTGACTGCCATTGCTGTTATTTATTTACTTGCCTTTTGGGGGGTTATGCCCCAAACTCCACGAGGACAGGGGCTTGGCTCACCTCTGAATCAGATGCAGGGTGTCCAGCCTGAGAGAGGTGCTGAGTAAGGCCACACTGAATGAATGAATAATCATGTGACCTGACTTCTGCTGACTTTCTGCACCTTCCTGACATTCCCCCCCCCCCAGGAGGTCCCAGCTGGGCTTCTGGGAGAAGCCTGGGCTTGTTTGTGAATCCCCCGAGAAAACAGCTGTAAAGGACAGAAAAGTCATGGTCATGCCAGTGTGCCCCCAGCTAGGGTCCCCAAGTAATGCTCACATGAACCTAGGAAATCTTGCCTCCTCTCATCTCCCTTAAGATTTGACTGTTCCCTGCATGTGGCCTTTGCAATCTAACTAGAGTCCAAGACGGCTTGTCCCGGCCCCAGTACAGCACGAGGACCTTCAGGGGCACACTGTGGCACTAGGATCACATGCCCAAGCTCTGTCCACACCTTTGAACAATAGATGCCCTTTGTTCCTCCCCACTTCCCACCTCCACAGGTCATGAGACGAGCCAGGGGCTTGGGTCAAAGGGTGGGGGTGGGGGTTGTGCTCACGTGTTAGGTTGCATTTGCTAGTTCTGAGGCCAGTGGCTGATTGCACATGTGTGTCACCCTGTGAGATCTCCACCATTTGCATGCCTTGCTCTGTCCGTACCTGTGCGCTCTTGCGTGTACATGCATGCTCTTAGGTGTGCGTGTCTGTGAGTCTCACTACCTGGGGCTGCCCGCCTGGGGGCGCTGCAGGTCCCTGCAGGCGGCGCTGCCGACCGCGTGCAGACCGCGTCCGGGGTTCATTGAACCGAGAGTGGGATCGTCTACGGCCCAGAATGGGCTGCCCGTCCGCCTCGCTCCAGCAGGGGGCGCCAGCGCTCCGCGGAGAAGCCCCGCAGCATCCACACTCGCTGCGGAGGGCGGAGGGCAATGGAGACCTCACTCAGGCCATTTTAAGGAGCGCATAGCTTCAAAATCCTTTCTACGTATCTGTTTATTCTTTTTGCAGTCCATGCAATAGGCAGTACACCTCTCCAACACAACTAGAAGGCTTCAATTCTTCTGTCATCCTTACTCATTGTCCGGCTCTCAGAGGCACAGCAAGGGATTGAAAAGACCAATGGCCTGGGTCAGGCGCCCCTTGGTCCTCCAACTGACATTGTTGCTCTTCAATAATTTGGAGAGGTCCTTGTCTGCAGACTTTCCTAGTGCAGTTCACCTCCTGATTTCTCCTGACTGCTGATATCAAGTGGATTGATTGTGGATCCTAGCAAGATGAAGTAACAATAACAATAGTTTCAAAATCCTTTCTACTATCAGAAAGGTAAATCGATGTTCAGAAATAAGAAATGATAAATGACTATGATCTCCTAAATCCTAGAACCAGTCCCAAATTTCCCTGCACAGGACTCGTCTCAAGACTTCGGTGGTGGGCATTTGCTAGGAAGTAGGTTGAAGGGCTGCTGATGTCTGGGTCCTCTTAAGAGGTCTTCATCGGCTGTGGGAGAACCTGGCACTCCCAGGCATGGAGCCTGGAGCATTTGCCTTGGAGGAGGTTATTCAATGTGAGGGAGAGGCTAAGAAAAAAACCAAACCAAACCTAGTGCCTTAGGAAAAGACACTGGTCCAGCTTTCTCCTTTAGAGCAACTGGTGGATTTGAACTGCCTACCTCTCTTGTGACAAACTGCTTCTGAAAACCCGCGGGAGGGTCAGTTATGGGTGGTTTTGGTTCTGTTGCACAACAACAACACCACAACCTTTGGGTCAGCAGTAAGTAACGGTATTTACTCCATTAGCAGGGCTTCTTGAGGAAGTGGCTAGATGCGTGTAAAATGCATGTGAAGAGGACTGGCACGCGGGCTCTGCCCCTCACCCTTCCTCGTCATGTTGGCTCTAGCTGGAGGCTCAAGAGGTGGTAGGACTCATGTCCTTGACAGCCTGAAAGGTCAGCTACAGTCGCCTCCTGCAGAGGCCAGTTTACTTCCCAGACACCTCTGGTATCTGGTCCCAGAACTGGCGTTTTCCTTACTTGAGTTAACAAACAAAAACAGCAACAACAACCTCACATCCCATTGCTGTGGAGTTGGAACTTCATGGCTGCCCCTCTGTTGGGTTTTGAGGCTGTAAATTTCATGAGAAGAGATTACCTGTCTTTCTTCTGCTGACTGGCTGGTAGAATTGAACCACTGGAGAAATGTAGCCTTTGGGTTACTAGACTAACTCTCTGGGACAAGACCACCAGAGTAGCATGACTCAAAACGATGAGCTGGCTATCCAAAGGCCACCCTCCTGCTATTCCAGGGGTTAGACTGCTTGTCTAATCCAGAGCTGGAAGCTGGGGCTCAGGAAACAGTAAACTGAAGCCCTGCTCCCAGGGACCGACCATATAAAGGAGAGAGGAGGTTCCAGACAAAAAACAACAAACACGCACTTAGAGATTGTGGTAAAGCCTGTGAAGCCAACCCGGAAAGGACAGGGGTGGAAGCTGGGGTGGGGTGGAAGAAGGTGCTGTTAGTCAGGGAAGGTCCTTTAATGAGGCAGCACGGAGACCAGGACAAGCTGGAACCAGCCAACCACATCAAGGCATCGAGGCGCGCGCCAAGCGGGATTAGGGAAATAGGGCAGGGAGAGGGCTGTTGGTTGGAGAAGGGGCGAGGCTGCATTTGGACAGAAGACAGAGACCAGAGAAGAAGCCCTTAGAATGATTCAGGAAAGAGATGCTAGTGGCTGGTAGTTGGGTGGGGACAGCTGAGGTGTGGATGCTGGATGGAGTTGAAAGTAGGTGAATGAATATTCGCTGTTAGAAGTGGGGTAGGGAATAAAGATGCATCCAGGCTGACATCTTAATTTTATCAGCTAATTTAAAGAAAAGAAAGAAAAAATTCAATGGTTGAAAGGTTGGGAGAGAATGAGAAAAGCAGGTTGGGAGAGAGCATGGAACAGAAGAAACTCAGAAATTCACCCAGTGAAGTCCAGCCCTCCCTCTGTATTCGGTGCCTTTGAGGGTGGAGTGTGGTCCTGAATACAAGCAGGAAGCCTCCCAACCCCAGGATCAGCCTAAAGCTGCTGGAAAACAGATGGCCACACCCAGGCCTCCTGCCTCAAGCTCCTGTGTGATGTGGATTCAGCTGGGCCACTGTCTGAGCTGAGGATTTGTGTTGCTGCTAGGACCTTAGTGACCTCTGCCTGCCTCTCCCAGGTGGCCAGGCCCAGGTGAGGGAAGAGGCAGGAGACAGAGGCCAGAGGGAGCCCCCGGGAGAGACAAATGAACAGAGGCTGCTCGAGGGCCAGGATGCTGAGAAACGCCAGAGAGAAACAAGCCACCCTTTGTTTTGACCTTATTACTAAATAATCACAGCTCCCAAGCAATGGGGGGAAAGAATCTTCCCAGGAAGTGATGGGGGTGGAAACAGAAAAAACAAATCAGGATGCTGAGATGGAAGTCCTTGTACCTGCCGAGTTAAAGGTAGGATGGCTGAGCTCCTGGGACCACTAGACTACACCCCAAGCTAAGCCAGCCGGCAGAGGGCAGTCCCGGTCATCCTGGCCCATCCCATCCGTCCCAAACCAAATCCTAGGATGTTAGTTGATTCTGACTTGGAGAACCCTCTCAGGCAGAGTGGACGCCCCTACAGAGTCTCCAAGGCAGTAAACAGTTGGTGGTATTGAACTACCAACCTTTTGGTTAGCAGTGAGCTCTTTAACTACTGTGCCACCAGGCTCCTTCCTATCTTACCATTGAGTCTCAAATGACCCAAGGCACTGCCCTGGCAAGTCTGGGTGAGACTATAGAGAACTTTTTCTCTCCTTGCCTCGCTTCCCTTGCGTGTCATCTTTGAGGTCTCAGAATAAGGATCTCTCCCCAGGGGGGGTGCCCCACCCACCACATTGTGAGCACCTATCTGGCACTTACACCCCACTCCCTCTTGGGCTTGCTCCCACCAATGGACTGACTTTACCCCAGAAGGCAGGCCTGCTGTCTCATGTCAAAGAGAAGCTAAAGGCAGTAGCGTTCAGAGACTGCGGTTAGCTCAAGGTCACTCAGCCAATGTGGCCTTGAACTTCATGGCCAGATGTTAAGTCAGGAGCTACTGTCCTCGACACAGGACAAGGATGGGCAATCTCCTCCTGTGAAATTAACTGCCTCTGAAAACCCGATGGGGAGTCAGCTAGGGGTTGGTCCTGACTCCACAGTACACAACAACAACAACATTGTCCTCAAACACTATCACTATGTCAGCTAAACACCCTTCAACAAATGAAAGCTAGGGATCCCAAAAGGATCTGATGAACCATCTTAAAGAACCCAGTGAACATCTATGGGGGGGGGGACCAAGTTGAACACTCCTCCCCAACCTGAGGTGGAGACCAAATAGCCTTCTCCCTCCTCCCTCATGACAAGACCTCAGGAGCCAATCACATCTGGACGGCCCCCACCCCTTTCCCAAAGTCAGCTGTTTCTCTGTCCCTGAAAATGCCTCAGAAATGTCAATTGTGGGCCACCCTCCCCCGCCCCACCAGTCTGTGGGGCAGCTCAAATATATTATACATATTAAAAGAATATATTCTCTGGCAGCCCTGAAGGGGATAATGAAACCTATATATATATATCTATATATTTATACACAATGGATTGGCTCCCCAAGCTCTGGCTACCCCTCCAGCTGTGGCAAGCCTTTGAAATATGACACTGGGGTAACGCCTCCCCCACTGGCGGCTGGCGGGAGACATTAAAGATTTAAAAAAAGGGAAGGAAGGAAGGAGAGGAAGGAGAAGAAAAAGGAGGCAGCTCTCTTGCCTTTGGCTGTGCAGCGGCAAACTGTGTTTAAATATTAAAACCACCCATCACCGGGGCCCAGCTGTCCGCCTCCTTCAGTGGTCCGGGTCCTCGCCAGGGTCTCCTGCTGTGCAGAATGGTTGTGGGGGGTTGTCCTGATCTGTGTTCCCCCACAAGTCAGGGATGGAGCGGAGGTGGGGGTCTGAGAGTGTGTACTGATGTGGGGGGACTAGGGGTGATCTCAGACTGGCTTGTCCAGGCGTGGTTGGAAAAAAGGATCTTGCTGATTATAGTCTTGAAGTCCTTACGCATTCATGCTCACGTTACAGCCTATGGGGGTCGCCGGGAGTCAGAATTGACTGGGTGACGACTGTGTGTGGGGGGGTGGGTGTCAGAGGTTATGAAGAGCTTGCTGAAGGTGGAAGATGTGGGCTTGAATCCTCTGTTTCCTTGGAGCTGGGTGGCTGAGCTTAACTTTAAAATCTCTTCCTGGCCCTTGGCTGCAATTTTCTCATCGCAGTAGAGAGTTCTGGTGGTGTGATCTGGAGGGAGTTGACTGCTGATGCGACTGAGCCTCTCTGACTGTTCGAATCCACCAACAGCTCTGAGAGAGAAGGATGGGCAATTTCCTCCCTTAATATTTACAGCCTCAGTAACTCCGTGGAGGGCCAGCCATTAGTCTGCTCCAAATTGACGGCAATGAGCGAGCAGGTGACACTATGACATTTGCCTTGACTCTTGGAACTCAGACACTATGGATCCTCAGAAATTGCATGCACGATTGGGGTGTGGTTAAGGGGTCCCAGGCTCATCAGGCTGACTAGCCTGTCTCTGAGCACCCAGACCATGTTAGCTACTATAAGTAGGGGGTCCTAGTGGGGTTGCTTTTGCCTATCTGTCTCCCCATGCCACCCACGTCGGGCTTATTCTTTGTCCTCAATTCTTGCAGAACAGCCAGTTGGTGGGTAAATATTTTTTGCTGGTTGAAAATATGGGAAGGCACACCTCGTTCCAACAACATAAGGTAGTAGGAAATGGCTTAGTGGTAAAGGATTGCGCTGCCAGTGCAAAGGTATGCGGTTCGAATCCACCAGCTGCTCCATGGTGGAAAGATGGGCAATCTCCTTCCATGCAATTTATAGCCTCTAAAGACCCACTGGAGAGTCAACTATGGGTGGGTTCCGAATCAATGAATAGTACACAGTAACAACCAGCTCGTGACATGGGCTATTTTATAAGGTGATGAGTTTGCAAGCCCTACAGAACAGTTCTCCGCTGCCCAGGGGTAGTGGGGAATTGGAATCAACCCAATGGACACCTAACAATGACAGGACTAGAGGTGTAACTGGGAGGTGGGGGTGATGAGAAAGGAAGAGCTTGTCCTCCCACCAGGGCTACCTCTCAGCTGGGAGGGGACAATTGTTTCTTTCTTCACTCAGCCGTGCAGTGAAGATGTCTGCTGAGCGGACATCGCTGTCTTCAGTTCACAGACGAAGAAATTAAAGTCTCAATAATCAAACGCTTTTGTTTCCGGTCACATCGTTGCCAGGAAGTGAAACGGTAATAAATAAATGGATTGAGCTTCTTCCTCGAAGCCAGGGCCAAACTAAACAGCTTGACTTGATGCTCAGGTCGGGGACTTGTGAAATAGCCTCTGAGATAAAGATTCTGATGCAAGATATTTCATAAGGCGATGCTCCCAGCGGGGGAGGAAGTCAGGCGAGGGTGTGATTCTAGGCAAAACCCCAGCCTCAGCCTGATCCGCTTGGTGCACAGGCCAGCAGGACAAAGCGGACCTCAGTTTATCGCACCTGGAAGCAGAAGAGCTGGGCTTTCCTAGTCCTGTTGCTGCCTGCCGCTGGCTGTAGGCCTGTCTTCTGAGGCACCTGTCAGGGGGTTTGAACCAGCAGTCTTTATGGTGAGTAGTAACGCACTTAAACATGTGTTTCACCTGGGGACCCATCCAATTTGCAGGAAGGGAACAAGGCACAGAGGCGTGGGGGAGCTTGGCCAGCATCACACAGCTGGCAGATGACAGGGTGGGGCAGAGCCCGAGGCAAGCTGAGGCCTGGCACCCAGTACCCTTTGTTCTCCCCTGGGGGTGAGAGGAGGTGCTGGCTGGTGAGGAGGAAATATAGTCGGGGGGTGGGGAAAGTGGGTCACAGCAAGCGGCAGTAGATGCTGAGGAAGGAGAGGAAGAGGGGGAGCTTTAAGATCCTTGTTTGAACAAAGAAAAGTGAGAGAGAAGGGAGAGAACTTGAAAGGGAACACAAGGAGTCCCCTCTCCCATGTCCGCCCTCATCTCGAGCTCAGTCTTTTCCTCTGTAGAATGGGTGAACAGAAGGACTCGCTCACAGTGCTGTTGAAAGAATGAAATAAGGAACTGCCCGTCATGTGCTTGGTCCAGGCTGCCCGTTGTGAGGACTGACAATCACAGCTGTTCTCTCTGTCCAGCCAAGAGGCTCCAGCTGGGGTGCCAGATGTGAGCTCTGCTCTGGCCTGGGGACGCGCGGCTGTGTGTGTGGGGTGAGGTGGATGGAGTGGACAGTGTCCTTGTGTGGTAAAAAGCTCTAAGGTCATTTCCCAATCGCTTGGTGAGGGATGATTTATCCCAGTCTTACAAATGGGGGTACTGAGGCTGAGAGTGGTCATGTGACTCCTCTGTGCCAATGAGCGAGGAGTAAGTAGAATTTGTCTCCAGGCCTTCTGATTCCAAATCTTGTATGTGTGTGTGTGTGTGTGTGTGTGTGTGTGTGTGTGTGTGCGCGTGCACGCGCGCGCGCACACTTCTTCCTCTGAGTGTGTACCTATGAATATCTGGTCATCATTCATTCATTATCAGATCACTCACTCATTGTATAAATGCGTATCAAGTGCTCCACATGCCCAGTGCTAGGGGTGAGCAGGGCTTCCCAGAGGGTTACAACTAAGCTGAGTAGGAGCCAGTCAGTAAGTAGCAAAGAGGTAGGTGAGGAGGGGATTGTAGTCAAGCAGGAGAACGGCATGCACCATGGCCCAGTAACTGAAGCCATGTGGGCTCCCAAAGGCTCAGTGTGGTTTATGTGGCCGCAGCAGAATAAGTGAGTAGCACGAGCTGAGATGGGACAAGGGACAGGGCCCAGGCCAAGCAGGTCCCTGCTAGCAAGTGTCCAGGAGGGACGGACGATCCAGCAGGGAGACCAGCAAAGAGAGAGTGTGCAGTCAGGAGGGAGATGGCGTGGCTGGACCAGGACAGTGGGGGTCAGATGGAGCACGCACCTGCCATGTGGTATACCTGGCAGTGTGTCCGCTGTCCCCACATGAGCGGGGTGTGTGTGTGTATGTGTGTGTGTGTGTATGTGTGTGTGTGTGTGTGTGTGTGTGTGTGTGTCTGGGGGGTTGTGTGTAAATACACGCAAGAATATACATGTGTCTGTATAAGCATGTGTGTCTGTACAAGTGTGAAGGTATGGGTGTGTATTGCACCAGCATGCCTACGTATTCAATTGGCTGTGCAAATGTGTGTGTGTGTGTCTGGTTTAGACCTTTCAGGGTCAGGTGGCACAGAGCCGAGACTGGCACCTGATAGGTGGCCATCGCATCCAGTGCCCCCTTCCAAGTAGCTTACTACCAGACAGACAGGAGGGCTGATTTCCACCGAGTACATCTATCAGCATCATAGATCCGAAGATAAGAGGATGTAGGAAGCTCACAGAGTCTGTGGAGGGGACCAGCTTATGGTGGAACAGATGTATGGGAAGCAGGTGCACCCCTAGAACAGAACCTGGACTATTTCTCTCTCTGTGAAATGAACCCTGAAGGGCAGTTCCAGAGGTGAAGTTTGCTGGATCCTCCCCATCCACTGATCCAGATCGAGACTCCAAGAACATGATGACTTCATGAGTATTTCTCATCAAGTCAGTGGCTGCTGGGGGACCAGTCTCAGATTCTCCTGACTGCGTGAGTCAGGGTCCACTCAGGGATCCTGGGGCATCAGTGCTGAACACCTTACTTTTCAGGCATCACCCAATCTTTCAGTCTGGAGAAACAGGACTGAGAGCTGATGCTCCCGCGGCATCCTGGTGGGTCCCCAAATGTGCCTTCAAATCCTGAAAGGAAGTGGGACTCTCACCACCCAGGGCTCACAGAATGTCCATTCTGCAGGATTTCAAGGCCTTTTATAGAACGAACACCCAACACATCACCGTGGAGTTGGAACTAACTCATAGCTGAGCCTTCAGTGAATTTTCAGAGGTTGTAAATCACATGAGAGGAGACTGACCATCTTTCTCTTATGGGAGCAGTTAATGGATTTGGACTGTTTTTCTCTTGAATTGGCAGCACAACCCTTTACCCACTAGGCCAGTAGAGAGCCAGTCATTTGGCTGTGCACATATTTTAATTATTCCTTTTTAAAAATGTGGCTCTTTTCAGGACGTATTCCACTTTCCATCTTGGGTGTCAAATAAGAGACCAGGGGGTGGGTGGGACCATCGGTGGGGCCAGTTCATGGGTTATCCCAAGGTCTCATCAGGTCCTTACACTGATCTTCAGGGAGGGAGGGAGGAGGAAGAAACAGCTGGAACTAAAGCTGGGGTCATAGTTAACTCCTACTTAACAAACATCAGGGGAGTTCCGGTGGCTCAGTGATAAGGAATTGTGCTAATACAAAGGCATGTGGTTCGAATCCACCAGCTGCTTCACGGGAGAAAGATGGGCAATCAACTCCTGTATAATTTACTGCCTCTGAAAACCTGTCAGTTATGGATCGGTTCCTAGACAGTACACAAGTTGATCTTGGACATGCTCGTTAAGAGTTAAAGACCATCACGGATTGTTTACAGGGTAGTTAAAGGCATACACTTTACCCAAATTCACACCTTCATGGATTCTGAACACCCTGGTTAACAATGAGGATGTTGGTTAATAGTAAACATCTTTCTTAACAATTAACAGCCTCATAAACTGCAAACACACCACTTAACAAGCACCATGGTTGACAGTGAACACACCTCAGTTAACAGCCAACACCTTCATTAATGGGTTAACACTTTCCAGAACAAAAGGTACCTTGCTTGACAGCCCACTTTGGCAGGAAATCATTTGAGGACCCAGAGGCTGAGAGGAGGGGGCCCTTCCTCTGCCCCGCAGGCCTCAGCACAGCCCCTCTTGCCACCAGCTCCCCTGGTCCTCTCCACATCCTGTTGGCTGCAGCCTCTGCTCTTGCCTGGAACCCCAGCTTACAAAGGGAAAGATTAAACAGAAGCTGGAACGTGAAATGCATTATTCAGCTAGGGCCTAAAACGCCCCCATGCTCCCCTCTGTTGTGTCAGAGATGAAAGTCCAGACAGGAGTAGGTGGGGAGCTTGGGTAATTTGTGGTCTCTCCCTCTTTCCCCTCACTCCCCTTCCCTCTTGGCTGTTCTTCCCTCTTTCCCTGTCCCTCTCTCTTGCTCTGTCTGTCTGTCCAGCTCACTGCTTTTTTTCTCCTCTTCTTCATTCTTCGCCTGCCTCACTCATTTTTGCCTCTTCTTCTTTGCCCTTCACCTTTTGCCAAAGTCTCAATCTCTTCCTCTGACTCTTTCACCTACTCCCTACCTCTCCTCTACCCTCCCTTTCTACCTCTATCTTCTTCACCTCAGAATCCTTCAGATCTCAGTCCACCTACCACCTCTTCCAGGACGTGTTCCCTGATGCACCAGACCTAATTCATGTGTCTGCATTGCACACCTTCCTCGTATGTGGCTGCTTCTCTGGGGAGGTCCTCACTTCCATCTGTAACACATGATTTACTTACTTCTTGTCATTGTTAAGTGCGGTCGAGTGGAGTACGACTCTTGGCGACCCCAAGAATAACTATGTGAACGCTGTCTTTCCCTGTGCCCTCCTCTCCATCTCTGACACGCTCGAGCCCATTGCTGCAGTCACTGGGTCAATCCATCTGGTTGAAGGTCTTCCTCTCCTTCACTGATCTTCCATCTTTCAAGCATGATGTCCCTTCCCAAGGAATAGCCTCTCTGACCAACATGTCCCAAGTATGTGACATGAAGCTTCACCATCCTGGCCTCTGATTGTATCCTGGTTGCACTTTCTCCAAGATACATTCAGTACACTTCTCCAATGCCACAACTCAATGGCATCGATTCTTATCTCTGTCTTCGCATCTGTCTGTGTTCTGTCCTAATCAGTCAATTGTCCTGCTTCATCTCCCTGGGACCTCCTTCCTCATCCTCCCTATCTCCACCACTCCTGGTGGCCCAAGATGGGCCTTGGCTTGCAGTCTACTGACCAGGATCCTTTCCGCTTATAGAGTGGAGACCAAGACCCGAGTGATGTCTGTAAGCTCAAGCCTGATGTAGTCTGTAGGTACTCTGTATATTTTACTTGAAAGAATGTGTGGATATAAACAGAAAAGGAATTGACAATTCAATACTAGCAATACACAAGACAATGTGTGACCCTGGGCAAGTCACCTCTGTGTGTCTCTTTCTTCATCTTTAAGTGGACTGAAAACCAACAAAGATTCTATATGGAAACGCTCTCTGTAAGCAATGAAGTGTCTTGTTGATGTCCATGATTATTAGACACTGCTGTTGTTGATGTGTGCTGTAGAGTCAGAACCAAACTAGCTGACCCTCCAGGGAGTTTTCAGAGGCTGTGAAGTGCATGGCAGGAAACGGCCCATCTTTCTCCTGCAGAGCAACTGGTGGCTATGAACTCTTTATCTTTGCATTGACAAAGCATCTTCTATTACTGATGACAAAGTATCATCTATTACTAGGCCATCAGAACTCCCTTACTTGACATTAGTATGGCATTTCTCTGAGCTCTCTGGGCAGTTTGCAGCCCCCATGGAGCTTAGATGGAGGGGTTCTTGGGGGTGCTGGTCTCTTAAATGAGGGAGAAGCAAGAGATTGAAGATAAAGTGCATTTGTGAATGCATTATTTGGCACCTATTTTTGGCACACGGCCAGGAGGGACCAGTCCTTGGAGAAGGACATCTTGCTTGGCAGGATAAAGGGACAGCGCAGAAGATGAAGACCTTGGATGAGATGGATTGATACAGTAACTCAAGTAGCGGGGGGTAGGTGTGGCAGAGACAGTGAGACTGGCTCAGGATAGAGCAGCGTTCAGAGCTATTGTGCATAGGGTCGCTGTGAGTTGCAGGTGACATGACGGCACATACCAATCACCACCACTGCCATGCCTGAGGCAACCTGCAAGTCTCTGATGAGCTTCCGATTCAGTTTCCCCTCCCCACCCGTGCAGCCCGCAGAGCAATATTGAGCCCTACTGTGCGTCCAGGCTCCTGTTCTGAGTGTTAGGGCTCTGACGGGTGCTAGAAGTTCTCCCACGCTTTTCAGCATTTTCAGTTTGTCCCACAAGGAAGGCGTTCTTCCTCACAGTTGTTTGATCAAGACACTGACAACCAGGCAACCAGTCCAGGGGTCGTGTGTGCTGGAAAGCAGAGAAGCTGTTAAAAACCAGCTCTGCCTGGCTCTGGGACACTTTTTGGCCGGGATCTTGAGGTCAACCTGTCCCTTGTCTCCAAGCCTCAGTTACCCTGTCTGCACCCTGGGAGCTGAACTGGGTGACTTCGGAAGGCCATCTAGCCTTGTGGATCAGTGAGAGGAGAACTGGGGGTCAGATGAAGAACCTTCTCAGACAAGCCAGCTCAGACCCCACAAAACCTTGCTGGGCTTAGTGTCCGCGGGTGGCTCTTATTATTGGCTCCAAATGACTTCTGCATCCATTTATTTGTGCATTTTGATTTTGCATTCAATTTCCGTTCCGTTCACGGTGTCTGCGCCACCTGGGGGATGTGAAATGGAGGCCTTGAGGAGCTCAGCTTGGACACGCCTGACGGCCACTGACTCCTTGGAGAGAGGGAGGGGCGCCTGGCTGACTCCACAGTGGAAGGGTGGGCTGAGCTGGAGGCTGTCTCCCACCCGCACGCAGGACACAGCCTCTTGTCTGAAAACTGGACACTCCCCACCCTCCACCCCAGCACACACCCCTGAGAAAGCCAGGAGGAGCCAGATTACTCCCTGGGGCTTTGGGCGAGATTTCCACCGAGGATGTGAGCATTCTGGAGATGTAAAGGGACACTGAGGTGAAAGTCCAGGGTTTAAATCCCCACTGGACCTTTCTCACCTCTTAGTGAATCTTTGAACACTCCATCCCATTTAGTGACCCTCCTACGGAAGTCCTTACCATGTTATCATTGCCTTGGGGCTTGAATATAATTTTTTGTCATTTGAGGGCTTGTCCATCCCATTTTCTTCTTCCTGCTTCACACACTACATGCCATCTTCCCTCAAACAAAAAACCAAAACCCCACAGCTGTCAAGTTGATTCCTAGAGCGTCCCTACAGGGCAGGGTAGGACTGTTCCATAGAGTTTCCAAGGCTGGCCACCTTCACAGACGCAGACTGCCACCTCTTTGTTCTGGGTCTTCTCCGAGGTGTGTACGTTTCCTCTTATCTGCACCTTTGTAAGATTGTTCTCTCTGTCCAGTTCATTTGTCCCATTTTGTCCTCCCAGCAAACTCCTATTTATTCCTATTTAGCTCTGGTGGCCTAGTGGTAACAAGCTGCTCTGCAATCCCGAAGGCATGCAGGCCACCAGCGGCTCCACGGGAGAAGGATGGGCTATCTCCTCCTGTGCAATTAACTGCCTCTGAAAACCCATGGAAGGGTCAGTCAGGGGTTGGTTCTGACTCTATGGTAAGCAACAACAACAAATGATCAAAACACCAGCTAACACTCTACACTAAGTCAGTCTCTCTCTCTCTCCCCCCCTCCCTCTCCCTCTCCTTCTCCCTCTTTCTTTCTCTCACTGCAGTTAAGTCAGGTCCCACTCATAACTGACCCTTGATCAGGTTTCCAAAGCTGTAAAGCTGCCTTTGCTATGGGCATAGCACCAGAGCTATATGCCCTGTCTACTTGGCATTCACAGTCAGCCCAAGAGAGATTTCCATTACTGGCTCTCCTGAAGTCAGGAGAGGCCCAGAGAGGTCAAGCAAATCACCCATGGCCACACAGCAGAGTCTGATGCAAGCAACGCATCATCTCAATGCCTCAGAACTCAGCTCAGAGGCTACATTTTAGTATGCACCCCCCCTCCCCATGCCCAACCTCTGTCTGGGGTGCCTGTGTATCTAGCAAATCTTTGATTGCTGTGCTTCCACCTGTCAGTGCTTTTATTCTGAGCATGTCAAGGCTTGTTCAGGATGGTGGCTGTGTCTTGTTCATCTCTAGATCCCTGGTGCACAGCATGCAACTTGGCACACAGGGCAAATATGTACGAGGATGGATCTTTACCAGAGAGTCCACAGAGATGATGGAAAGAACAAATGAAAGAAGAGCTAGAGAGTTGTAAACAGACCTTGTGTGGCTGCTAGAGGCAGAGAGAGGAGAGTTATTGTCCAGACAGGAGATGCAAACTGCCCGGGGCTGCACAGCAAAGATTAGTAACATCTACATTGGCTTCTTTCTACACAGACAAGGCTGAGACATTGTTTCCCAAAGGGCCCCCAGCAAGAGTGCCACCTTGGCTGGTTCAGTGGCTCCTGTTCCCCAGCCTTGGGGGGTTTCGGGGAGAAGGAGGGCGCTAGCTAAGGAAGGGGCTCTGACTGAGGTCATATATCATGGCGGCGGCTGAGGCAGGAGAGAGTGATTTTTCTTCACGGTTTGCAGACAAATGAGGTGGTGGGAAAATAGATGACAACTCTTGGCAGCAGGAGACCTGGGGTCTGGGGAGCTGGTTGTGACTCCCTGGGCAGTGGGGGACTCAAGCACCCACACCCAGCCAGCCCCACCTTCACCCAGACTACTGTTCTCAGCAGAGGGAGAGCCTGTGTTGTTGACTGTGTAGCCTGACCAAAGTTAGGCCCTGTCTGGGCCTCAGTTTCCCCAATGGAACCTTGAGGAGGTTAGAGACTAAGGGAAGTTACAACTTTGACTGACTGGGGTCCCTGGCCCAGAATCTCTTTACTTTAGCTGCCCCATAGGGACTTAGGGTATCAAGAAAATGGCCAACATTCTAGCAAAGGCCCCAAATTATTGTTGTTGCTGTTATATGCCATCAAGTTGTCTGTGACTCATAGCGACTCTATGTACAATAGCTCTGAAGCCTGCGCTGTCCTGAGCCAGTCTCAATACTCTGACACACATACCCCCATTGCCCCAGTTACTGTGTCAATCCATCTCATCTGGGGTCTTTCTCTCCTGTGCTGTCCTTTTCCCATTCCAAGCATGATGTCCTTCTCCAAGGACTGGCCCCTCCTGGTCACGTGTTGGAAGTATGTGAGACAGAGCTTCAAAATCCTTGCCTCCAGGGAGAAACTCAGTTTCACCGTCTCCAAGACAGATCTATTTGTTCCTCCTGGTGGTCCATGGTATATTCAACACCCTTCTCCAGCACCACAACTCAAAGGCATCAATTCTTCCCTATTCCAATGTTTCCCAGAGGTTTGAGGTTTGGGAAGTTTAGATACTGAGAATCTTACAATCTAAGAACCTTAGATTCTGAGAAAGCGTCTTGTCCTAGAAACTCAGATTCCTACACTCTTTGTGCAGCCAACAGAATTCTCCACCCACTCCCAGGTGGGCAAGGAGTGGAGCTTTCTCTGTTTTTATACAATGTGATGCAATTTCCATTTGGAGGCCCCATTCTGCTGGATTGTGAGAGAAACTCCAGCAGACTGGAACCCTCTCTTTCATGAGGAAGTTCTTTACTTTGAGTTATGGGGTTTTGTGGGAGGATAGATAGGCTGCCCACCAGCACACGCTGGCCCATCTGACCCTCAGCTCCTGGTCCCCATGATGCTCGCTCTCTGTGAGCCTCACTGCGCCAGGAGTCTCCTTGGTGCTCCTGTCTGACGCTGAGAACTTGGGGGGGGGGAGTGAACAGCAGGTGGAATTGAGGGAAGGGTGTGAAGAGAAACAGGAAATAAGATAATGGATTCAGAATTCAGAGACGTCACTCAGTCACACTAAAATAGAACGATACCATTTCGGAATCTTGGGATTTCAAAAATCACCAAACTCCAGTATCGCTTAATTCCCATCAGGTGAGCCCCAGGCACAATGGGATCACTGTAATCTGGAGAGTTTTCAATGCATTATATTAGGAAAGAGATTACCAGGCTGTCTTCGTCTAAAAGCTCTGCTGAAACCTGCTTGACATGACAGCAACGTGCAAGTGGTGGCTGCACTTGAAGAGCCCTGGTTGGGAATTGAACCCAGGTCTCCCTACTGAAAGGGGAGAATTTTTTTTTAAATTTTTTTTGGGGGGTGTGTGTGTGTGTGTACCGTCAAATTGGATCTGACTGGTACAGGAGGAGATTGTCCCTTCTTCTCCAGCAGAGCATCTGGTGGATTCGAACCGCTCTCCTCTGGGATTGCAGTGCAGCTTCTTGCCCCTAGGCCATCAGACTGCACCAGCACTGCCATCTAATTTCCCGCCTACAGGAGGATGTAGCAAGTGTGGCAAATTAGTAAACGGAACACTGTACACCGGTTACAGGTGTTGGCATGGATAAATGTCCAAACTAGTAACAACAAATGGGGACAAGGGAGGGGAGCAAACTGCAGGAGGTATGTTGTTTGTTATGTGCCAGTTTGCAGAGGCTGTAAACATTACATGAGAGGAGATGGCTCATCTTTCTCCTGAGAAGTAGCTGGTAGATTCAAACTGTAGACCTTTGGCTTGACAGTGCAAATCCTTACCACTAGGCCACCAGAGCTCCCTGTTATCTGATATAGTTTACAATAAAAACACCAAAACCTTATCAATAGTAGGTGCAATTTCATAAGTAACTAAAATACAAGAACACAGATGGGTAGAGGGTTATACACTTCCTTTCCTCAGGATATTTCCTTAAAAGAAGGAGAAAGAGAAGGGGATTGAATTGTGGAATGGAATGTACACAGGTCTTCATTTGCTACTATCTTGTTCTATTTCTTTTTAAAGGTAATATGTAATAATATACATATATGTTTGCATGATCGTGCATGCACGTTGTTTATAGAGCCTTTGAAAGAGTGGCATGCTAGATGTAACCTTCTGAAGCCGACTTCGTTCACTTCTGATTATATCGCCAAGGTTCCTATTTATTGTGCTTGTTGCTATTTGTTCCATCTGACTGCGGCCAGTATCCCATGGCGTGAGGCCGCCTGAAGATGTGGCACCAGGGCCTTGCAGCTTCTCCTGCTGGAATAGACACTGACACAACTACGCTGCAAGACAATTTAGCAGCTTCTCACAAAGCAAAATGCGCAGCAAGCCCACTCCTAGATGAACTTATGCACATATACAACAGGGGGCCTGACGAGAATGTTCAGAATGTTACTACATAATCCAATAATTCTACTCATAGATATATTCTCAAGAGAAAGAAAGCATACGTCCACGCAAAAACTTATAAACAAGACATTGCGTGTAGGGCAATGGGCTCACATGTGCCAGAGATGAGGAGGCTGGCACAGGCTAGGACAGAGTTCAGATCTGCTGTTCAGAGGTTGCTGTGAGATGTACTTGACAGCCCCTAACAAGTTCACCAACATCCCATTCAAAGTCATCAATGCTTCTTCAGGCTTCCTTTTTAATTGTCTGACTTTAATGGAGAAATTGTTGAAATATTATGTGAATGTGAATATTTTCATAAGACTTTTTTTAGAAAAATTTATTCACAAGAGAAAAAAAAAACCACGAATCCTCATCTGCCCAAGTTAGCAAAAGCCTGGAAACAACCCAGCTGCTCTTTAACCAGAGAGTGGATGATGAACAAGTTCATTTGCTGGGGAAATGTGTCCTAAAAGTTAAATCAAAGACAAGGCTGTCGCGAGTCAGACATACTTTTTATATAGAGGTTAAAGCTAGGTTAACTTCGGTCTTTATCGTATTATTTTTTTTTCTATGTTGGAAGTAATTAATAATGAAAAAAAATTAATCATGTACAAAATCCCGAGTTGTAGCATTTTGGACTTAAAAATCAAACAAAATGCATTGCAAAATCAAATCCAACTCGTGGTTTGATTTATGTTACAGAACTTCCTCACAGGGTTTGCTTGGCCATAATCTTTACAGCAGATTGTCAGGCCTTTCCCCATGACGCTGGTGGGTAGGTTCAAACCGCTGACCTTCAGGTTAGTAACTCAATGACTGACATCGAGCCGGCTAAGACTCACAGCAACGCTTCGTGGGCTTTCTGAGTGTGTAAACTTTTAACAGGAGAAGATTGTCCATCATCTTCCCAGCGAGCTGCTGGTGGATTTGAACCCCTGAAGTTGCCTAGCTTTTGGGTTAGTGCAACACCATACGCACTACACCACCAGAGCTCCTTCTCCGGAGTAGTTACTTGTTGCTGTTGTTATTAGGCGTGTTGAGTTGGAACCGGCTCACAGCTGACCCTCCAGTGGGTTTTTGGAAGCAGTAAATCACTTGGGAAGATACTGAACGTATGTCTCCCTCTGAGCGGCTGGTGGATTCAAACCGAGTTCCTTTGGGGTGGCAGTGTAACTTCTTTCCACTAGGACAGTAGGGCTCCCTTTTGGGATAGTAATTAATGTAAACTTTTGCTCCCTGCCTCCAGGGAACCTATCAGGAAGAGTTCAAGAGGATCTGTTGTTATGTACCATTGAGTCCACCTGCCACTCATAGTGACCATATGCACAGCAGCTCTGAACCTGCCCTATCCTGAGCCAGGCTCACTGACTCCGACCTAACTGCCCCTAGTCATGCCTTTAACTGACTTCCACACGGCGCCTCTGGGGGACGCTAAGGGTGAAAACGGGCAAAGAAACAAAATGAGTCCTCATCTGCAGAAATTGCTCCCTGGACAAGGAAGTGACAGGGTCATGCAGGAAGGTCTCATAGTAAGTCAAAGGGACCAAGGAGGGGACCCCAGCAGCTGCTGAAGTTGTTCCCTAGTGTTGAGGGAGGACCCCCAATCGGACCATGATAGAGTCAGCACAGTTGGGAAAGGATGCACCTGGGGCCAATGTGGCCTATGGGTTCAGCCTGATGCAGCGGAGGCTGGAAGACTGGGCATGAGTCCTTGTCTCCAGAAACTTGTACTCACCACATTCATTTCTAATTCAAAGCCCTCTAGGACATCCATAGCACACTGCTCTTTAACTCCAACAGTGTGTACCAGGATGCATATGTCCTGAGCACACAGGCCCACGGGGACCTACGTGTGTGTGCCTGGGCTTGTGCATGTGGAAACCTGAGGCTGACACGTGTAGCTCCTGCTAGACCCAGTCTGGCCTCACTTCTGCTGGAGGACTGACTGTCCAGCCTCTTCCTGGTTTCTTACTTCCTCCGCCGCCCTCGCCCCCCCAACACTGCAGCTGAGGGTGGGCAAGATCTGTCTGAAACAAGAGCTGACCCTGTAACTCCCCGCCTGGATGAATGAGTGGTCAGAGGTCTTGGTAAGGGTGTCTTCACACCCAGCATCCTCATGCGATATTTGGTGGTAGAGCGCCATGAAGCTGTATAGTCACTCTGACAGTTCCTCATAAAAGGTAAACATCAAGCTACTACATAATCCAATCATTTCACTCATAGATATATTCTCAAGAGAAAGAAAACGTATGTCCACACAAAAAATTGTAAACAAGACAGTGCGTTTAGGGCAATGGGCTCACATGTGTCAGAGATGAGGAGGACAGCACAGGATAGGACAGAGTTCAGATCTGGTGTTCAGAAGGTTGCTGTGAGATGTACTTAAGAGCCCCTAACTTCACCAACATCCCATTCAAAGACATCAGTGCTTTTTCAGTCTTCCTTTTTATTGTCTGACTTTAATGGAGAAATTGTTGAAATATTATGTGACTGTGAATATTTTCATAAGATTTTTTTTAGAAAAAAATGATTCACAAGAGAAAAAAACCCCTAATATGCAAATGCTCTTGGCAGCATTATTCGTAATAGCCAAAAGGGTAGAAACAACCCAGATGCCTACCAGCCCATGAATTAAATAATCAAAAGGCTATGTATCCGCACAATAAAATATTATTCATCCACAAGAAGGAAAGAGGTGGGAACAGATGCAACATCATGCCTCACAGACAAACACTGAAAACATTACATTAAGTGAA
This sequence comes from Elephantulus edwardii, assembly GCF_000299155.1. Lineage (NCBI taxonomy): Eukaryota > Metazoa > Chordata > Mammalia > Macroscelidea > Macroscelididae > Elephantulus > Elephantulus edwardii. The sequence continues at coordinate 10,444,685 of NW_006399765.1, forward strand.
AGATATCAGATGTAAAAGGGTGGGGAGCTCTGGTGGCCTAGTGGCAAGAAGGTGCAACTATAATCCCAGAGGTGCACGGTTCGAATCCACCAGATGCTCTGCCGGGGAAGGAGGGGCAATCTCCTCCTGTACCAGTCAGATCTGATTTGACGGTACACGCACACAAAAATAACAAAATTTAAAAAAAAAGATGTAAAAGGCCATACACTGAATAATTTCATTCATAGGAAATGTCCAGAATAGGTGAAAGAGATACAGAAAGAGATTAATGAATCAATTCCCAGGGCCAGCAAGGAGGGAAAAGAAGGAGTGACTTTTAAGGGTCTTGGGTTCCTTTTGGGGATGATGAGAATGTTCTGGAATTAGATGGTAGTGCTGTTTGCTCAAAGTAGCTCTGGTGACACCATGCACAGTATGTTTAGTTACTTATATAGAGACCAGCAGTTAGAATCCACCAGCTGCTACGTGGGAGTAAGGTGGAAAGTCTCTTCCCTGTAAGAATTCCAGTCTTGGAAACCCAAAGCTGGGTTGATATGAGGCAGAATAATCTTGACGGCAGTGGGCTGTGGTTTGTGGTGTTTACACAGTGGTGACAGTGTTGGCTCAGTGACAGAATTCTTGCCTTGGGTGTGACAGACCTGGCCTCTTTCTTGGCCAAGGCACCTCAAGTCTGTCAGTGGAAGTTTGTGTTGCTATGCTGTTGCATGCTTTTTAGAGGACCCTCCAGATAAACACAGACGAGAAAGCACAGCCTGGCAATCTACTTCTGATAATCAGCCGGTGGAAACTCTATGCTTGCAGTGGTTTGATCTGCTTTAGACTGGGCAGGGTTTCATTCCATATGTGGGATCACCACGAACAGGCAACTGGCTTGACGAAAGCTAGCAAGGACAAGGATCACACAATTTGGGGAGTATATGAATGAGTACATTTTAACCAGAAGAATTCCCCCCCCCTTCCCTTTTCTTATTGTGTACTGTCGAATCAGAGCCCCTCCGGATCCGGTGGAGCATCCGGTGGATTTGAACTGTGTGCCTTCTGATTGCAGCGCAGCTTCTTGCCACTAGGCCACCAGAGCTCCCTCAGAAGAATTTCCTGGTGTGTGAACTATATCTCAGTGAAGCTAGTGATATGTATTAATCATATTTCATTAAATCTAAGGCTATCTATAACAACATACACTTTTGTGGACTGAATAGAATGGGTGGAAAAATCCACTGTTCATTTTCATTGTAAGGCATATGCCAATTTCAGAGGTGTTAAAGGTTTGAAATGTGGATCTTAGGATCCGTGCCATAGAGCATTACTTCATACCCTTCTTCTGAAGTGTTTCTGAGGGACACGTATTGGGGTATATCCTGCAGATTCTTTAGTGCCTCATTCATATTTCTGGTCTACTTTGGAGGTCTCCTGGGGACAGCTCCACACACTTAGGGCTTCTGGGTCTAGATCTGAGTGAGTTTTGAGAGGATGTAGCAGAGATGGAGTTCTCGTGACATAACTTTTAGTGAGTTAGGATGCCAGCCCAAAGGCTGTGGGTCCGGTGGTTCAAGTTCACCAGGAGGAGAAAGACAGGCAGTCTCCTTGAAATCTACACTGTGACAGTGTGGTTTTTCTTGGTTTTGTGGCCGAGTAGCAAGACACTGTGCTGCACTCCCAAAGGCATGCAGTTCGAGTCCACCAGCTGCTCTGCAGGATGGGCAATCTCCTCCTGTGCAATTAACTGCCTCTGAAAACCCATGGGAGGGTCAGCTAGGGGTTGATTCCAACTCCACAGTACACAACCCAAACACAACAATAGAGTTGATGCCCAGAAATAACTCTCAACTGAGTTAATTTAGAGACTGTCTCTGAGAGGAACACTTCTAAGACATGTTCCCATCATCTTTGAGAGCCTCTCAAGCAGGCTGAGCTCATGAATACAATTGTCACTGTCTTCTGTTTTCCTCTGTGTACTTCCTGAGGTCACATGTCAAATAAATGACTTTGTGTCCACATGCAAGTCTTGAAATCTTCTTTTGGAAGAATCCCAATTTAAATACTTACTACACATTGTCGGCAAATCGGAGTCCTCACATGCTCGTGCTGATCAATGTCCAGGAGCCAAAGCAGGAATGGGTATGGATGTGCGCTTGTGGAAGATTTCTCTGTCCAAGTTAGAGTGAATATCTGGGTACCCGCACACACGCTTGTGTAAACTTCCACTCCAATGGCGAGTCACTGATCCCACGCACAACCGTGCAAATGAATCCAGACTCAAAAATCTTGCTGCCACCGTGTTGGAGCAAACACATAGCTGAGCCTCCAGCGGGTTCTTAGAGGCTGTAAATCACACGTGTGAAGAATGTTCCTGTTTCTCCTGTGGAGCAGCAGCAGCTGGTGGATTTGAACTCCATGATTTCAGGTCTGCAGCGCAACTCTGTACCCACTAGGCCACCAGAGCTCCTTGTAAGTGTGTCCCACATAGATATGTTTGTCACATGGTACAGTGATGAATCTCTGGCCAGTTGAAGGGCGTGTCTTGTATGAAAAGGGTCAAGGGAACACTAGAAAGGCCCTCAGAGGCGCTGGGGTGATTAAAGACTCTTGGTAGTGGAGGCAGGAGATGGGTAGGGTGTGCATTGTATGAGCTGCTGCCTTCCCCTCCTCCCCCTACCTCTCCACCTCCTTCTACCCTCCTCCTTCTCCTCCCCCCTCCCCCGCTTTCTCCTCCCTCTCCCCTCCTCCCTTTTCCCTTCTCCCTGCCCCCTCCTCCCTCTTTTCCTCCCTTTCCCTTCCTCGCTCTCCCCCTCCCTCTCCTCCTCCCTCTCCCCTCCTCCCTCTCCCTCTGCAGCCGCCTGTCTGGAGACAACCTCATCAGTCTGGTCCCAGAGTGTGTTCTCTCTGATGGGAGACAGCTGGAGCCGGCTGTCAGGGCCCTCACCAGCGATAGCGGGAGCCCATCGTGGCCCCTGTCGGCAGCATCTAATCACTGTGCTAGTGACGGCTTCTGGGAGTGGGAAGGTGACATGGGACAGCTGTTCTTGAGAACTGGGGGGCTCTTGGTTCTACTGCTTCCTGACCCCTCTACATGGAAGGGTGAGCCCCTGTGAGGTGGCTGCTGCTCTCCCTGCATCTCACCCCCGCCTCCCACATACATGCAGAACCCTCACCAAACAGCACCCACCTCCCACACACATGCAGAGCCCTCAACAAATTACCCCCACCTCCCACCACACACATGCAGAGCC
>NW_006399765.1:10448299-10503867 GCF_000299155.1 Elephantulus edwardii
CCCCCACCTCCCACCACACACATGCAGAGTCCGCACCAAACTACCCCCACCTCCCACCACACACATGCAGAGTCCTCAACAAATTACCCCACCTCCCATAGACATGCAGAGCCCCCACCAAACTACCCCCACTCCCACCATACACATGCAGAGCCCACACCAAACAGCACCCACCTCCCACACACACATGCAGAGCCTGCACCACACAGCACCCACCTCCCACACACACATGCAGAGCCTGCACCACACAGCAGCCATACTCTGCACCATCAGCGGTTAGCTCACCTCCGCCACTCACACCTCTTCTCCCCCAGAGGGGTTCTGAGTCAGTGTGTGATGGGACCTCCCTGGATTTCCTCACACTCAGCGCTGTCTTGAAGCCTTTAAGTTCCCTTTTCTCCCCAGTAAACTCATCCTTTCTAGGGTCAGCTCCGATCTGATCCCCTTCCTCTGACAGCCTGCCCTGTTTCATCCACGCAGGGAGTGGGGGCGCAGGGGGTACATCCTTCCTCTTCAAGCCCCCATAACTTTTGGCACATTTTCTTCCATTATACACTTCAGTGCCAGCCGAGAAATCAAAGCCATTGTGATCAAGTCAGTTCCAAGTCATAGCGACCCTGCAGGACGGAGTAGAACTATATTCCCCCAGCTTTTCCAAAGTCTTAGATTTTTTTCAGGAGTGGATTACCTCAGTTTTCTCCTGGGGGAGACTGAGCTACTGAACTGGCAGTTAAATTCTCTAACCACTGCACCACCCAGGCGTCTTACATCAGCAACTAAAAGGAGAATTCTGGCTGGACACTTGCGTCTGACTCCCAATGCTTCAGGTTCAAAGAACGCGTCTGGGTGTCCTCGGGTGTCTTCAACCCAAAAGGGCAAACGTCAGAGGCAGGGTAAGGTTTGGCTCCCAGGAAGGCAACTGTGTTGGCATCAAGATGAAACCCCCAACTGGTGGCAGGAATAGAACGCTGCAGGGTTCAGGGAAGGGCTGAGGGGACCCCTTGATCCCTGGCGAGGAGAGTCTGTTTGCCATCAGACAGTGTCAAGGTCTCAGGAGAGGGATACAGACGTCAGGACAGGGCTGAAGTCCAGTAAGAACTGGAGCAAACCCCTCATTTTTCCAGTTGAGCCTAGCAGTACCGAAGGAACTAGAGCCCCCTGGGACCACAACTAGACCAACTACTATTGAGTTCATTCTAACATGAAGCTCGTGTTCAAATGTTACCTCAATAATGACAGTAATAGTAGCCAAGAAGCACTGAGAGGTCACTATGTGCTTCCTCCACTGGATTTCTGGCGCTGTAAATCTTTCCCAGAAGAGACTGACTGCCCATCCTTTTTCCTGAGGAACAGCTAGTGGATTCAAACCATTGAACCTGTGGTTAGCAGCACACACCCAATGCACATTGACACCAGAACTCCTGGACCTGGGTTCAAATCCTGCCTGTGTGACCTTGGGCAAATACATCACCTCTCTGAACTGTGGTTGCCACCATTATACCATGAGGATGTTCTCATGAGCCGTCCAATCAGAACCAATTCACAGCTTACCCTCCAGGAGCTTTTCAGAGGCAGTCAATCACACAGGAGGAGACTAGTCACCTTCCTCCTGTGCAGCAACTGGTGGATTCAAACCGTGTGTCTCTGGGTTGGCAGTGCAACTCCTTACCACAAAGCTACCTCAGTGAGGATACCATGAAGATAAAAGAACACAGTTCAAAAGGATGATGTTGGAAGCTGGCACAGATCTGAGAATAGTAAATGTTGGTCTCTACCCCTGGTGAGAAAGAAAAGAGCTTTCGCTTTGGCCATGGGAGAGCTTCTCAACACAACTTAAGAAAACACTGTCAATTCTAGTTCCCTATTGTTGGTAGCATGGGCTTGCAGCAGCCCCCAAGCTCTTTATTTTCTAGCTGTGTGACCCTGAGCAAATCATTTCACCTCTCCACATCTCAGTTTTTCTTCTCCACAAACTGGAAATCCTAACCGGACCCACCTTGTAGGTTTGCTTCTAAGAGTGAATTGCTATTAATTGCTACAAGAGCTAATTATTTATTAATTGCTATGAATGCTAATAATTAACTGTTGTACAAAATAATTGTTTCGAAGTATGCACCAGTGTCAGGCACATCGTAGTGGACACTCTTACTGGCTATTATTACTGTCATTACTGAGGTAACATCTGAACACCAACCTTCCTGGCAGGCCCTGGGAAGGAGTGCAGAGCGGGGCATGACTTGGTGCTGGACACAGAGAGACAAATCTAGGACTATGGGATGGAAAGAGAGAGGCAATCAGCTGACCTGCGGAAGGAACAAAACATGACAGGACAGAGGCAGAGATGGTGAGCGGGGGAAGGCTACTTGGAAGAAATGGCTTTTGGTACTTGAGTGGTTGGGAGTATAGCAACAAGTTCATTGTTAGGTACCTTCAGGTCGAGGACGACCCATAGCGACCCTATGAACAACAGATCTGAACCCTGTCCTACCTGTGCCATCCTCAAACCTCCTGATATACTAGAGTGCATTGCCTCAGTCAGTGTGTCAATCTATCTAGTCAAAGACCTTACTCTCCTTCACTGACCCTCCACCTTTCCAAGTATCATGTTCCTCTCCAAGGAATAGCCAGCCTCTCCTAGCAACATGCCCAAAGTATGTGAGGTGAAATATAGTCATCCTCACCTCCAAAGAGCACTCTGGCTGCACCCTTCCCAAGACATATCGACTCCACCAGCTGCCCCTTGGGAGGAAGATGGACAATCTCCTCCCGTGGGATTTATAGCCTCATAAAACCCACTGGAGGCTCAGCTATGCATTGGTTCTGATTCAATGGCAATGAGTTGACTTTCTGAGTTGAGTAGCAATTATTGGAGTCCTTGTGTGGTACAAATTATTAAAGCACTTGGCTGCTAATCAAAAGATGGAAGTTCAAGTTCACTCACAGGAAAGTCACAGAAAGGCCTGGTAAATCGACTTCTCCCCCGCCCCCCCCTCAAAAAAACCCCAAAACCAAATCTGAACAAACAAGCCACTGAAAACTCTTTGTAGAACACACAGAGGTCACCATGAGTGTCAAGAATTGACTTGGCAGCAACTGATAATGGTTAATAGGTGCAATTAGATTTGTGTCAGGGATGAAGAAACTGAGGCTTAAAGAGATTAAAATACCTGCCCCAAATCAATCATGAATGCCTGCATTTTAATTTTTATTCTCAACTACCAGAACTTTTAAGCCTCATGCTCTCCTGCCCTCCTATGCTGTTGCTCTTGAATCAGTTCTGATTCAAGGAGATAGTGTAGGAAAAACAGAAGCAAACACTACCTGGTCCTGTGCAGTCTTCATAGTTGTTGGTATGTTTGTGTCCATTTTTGCAGCCACTGTGTCTTTTGAGTGCCTTCCCACCTGGGGAAGAAGGACTTCTTTCTCAGTCCTGTTTCACACAACAGTTTGTTGTAATCCTAGGATGTGACCAGGGAAGAAAACTGCAATTGTCTAATGTGACTCAAGATTGGGTTGGATGGAAGTGCACAACGTGTGGACCGGTTGGGCTGGGTTGTGGAGAGCTAGATACACATTCATCTTGTAGGCAATGGGGAGCCACAAAAGATTGTAGAGTGAGAGCATGGCAAGACAGAGCTGCATCTCCAGGAGAGGCAGCTTGTTGCAACATCTAAGATAGATTGGTTAGGGGTGGGAAAGGCAGTGGGACCCCCCACCAGGAGACACCAAGGGGGATGCTGAGTTTAGATGACGAGTGATCAGAACAAAATGGCCTTTTGCTGGGGAGGGAAAACAGAGTGTTCAGTAATGAGAAAGAGTCAGGGGCAGGGCCATTAGCCTTATCAAAAAGCTGATTGCTCTTAGCAAAGTATTTAATACGATTTCCTGCTATTAGGGCCCAAACCTGGACTAGTGAGATTATTAATTCTAAAGATAATCATTAAGCTGGGCGGACCGTATTTTAATATATGGCAACAGGCAAGCTATTGTCATTTTTCCCCTTCTATCTTGATTGCAGGTCACCCAGTCAGAGCTGGCTTCCAATGCCCCTTCCTGTAGGTAGTGAGATAAGGCTTAATGTCCTCAAACAAGAGCTATCGGCTGTGACGAGAGGCCCATAAATATTAATAAATCTATAATTAGTCCTGTGAAAAGGGGGATCAATCCAGGAGACAGTTCCGCCCATTAATACTAGAAATCAGTTTTGCAAAGTTGCTGGGAAAGCAAGGCCTTTTCTGTTCTAAAATGCCAGGCTGTGCTTTGTTCTAAGAGGATGCAGATCTGTCAGATTTACCAGAACTGATTCATAGTTACTCTGAGACAGTACTGGAGGTGGGAGAACACCTGAAAGTCTTGCCTGGGGGAGAAGTGAGGCTTTGCAGAGGGAGTGATGTGAGAATGTAGAGGTCCAGCGATCATCGTTTAGTTCTCATGTTTCACTTACAGTGTTTTATTAAGTAATTATTTTTCAGTACCCCAATGAAGAAATGAGACTACATAATTTCCATATATAATTGGCATGGGGCTTTGGGCTATTTGAAGGAGTCTCACAGAGTTTTTACTCTCTCAGGGGAAGGAGTGAACGTCACTTCAACTTAAAGACTATTGTTGAGGTATATATAGCATGCCCCTAGTAAAATTTATACATTTTCAATATATAGCTCAATGACTTTTTACATATGAGTACAACTCTGTGTAAGCACACCCAAGGGCCTCTGGTGGCACGGTGGTTTAGCGCTCAGCTGCTAATCAAGAGGTTCCTAGTCCAAGCTCCCCTGCTTCTCCTTCAGAAAATGATGAGGCAGCTTGCTTTCCACAAAGACTAAGCCTTGGAAACACGTGAGACAGTTCTACTCTGTTCTATAGGGTCACAATGAATTGAAATTGATTCGATGGCACACTATAACTAGACCACTCAGATCAAAAGAAAATCTCCATTACTACAGAAGGCTCCTTTGAAATCTTCCAGTCCAGTCTACCCCACACCACTACCCCCAGGATTTATCACACTTTGAAACTCTTTTTACCATGAATGCATTTTGCCTATTCTTGAACATCAGCTGAATAGTATCACACAATAGGAACTCTTCTGGGTCTGGTTTCTTCCATTCATAGTACCACACTCCAACGTCATAGTTGAATTATTTGTTTCTGAAAGCTTCTCAATTTCTTTTGTGTCACAAAGCACCAATTGTGATCGTCAAGATGATACAAAGCGCAAATAAACAGCAAAGGAAACATTATCTGTTTAAGAACATCTTTTTGTTTTCTGATTACAATAATTAGATATGTCCATTGTGGAAATTTGGAAAATAAAAAAATACCTGGTTGCCATTGGTGGAAATCCACTTGATTTTGGCAGGATTCAATTTGTTGGGTTATGGAACTGATAAAGTCAGGAACTGATAAAATAATTTTGCTTCTGCCTCATCCTTCCCCAGATATGGCTACATGAACAGCTTGCATGACAGTCTCAAACAATGGTGAGCATTTTATCTGCAGAAACTCTATAAGCAAGATCAGGGTAAACTCTGATTGGTTTTCTGGGACCCAACAGTCACCTTTGGACCAATCACTGCTAGGGCTAGTGCTACAATAGACTCTGATTGGCCAGCCCGTGGCATGACCGGAAGTTCATGCTGATTACAGGCAGGAAGTTCAAGGCATCAAGAAAAGGAAGGCTGTAAAAGGTACTGGGGAGATCATGATTGGAGTGACCTCTCAAACTTCCAAAGTCATTGCCTTCAAGTTGGAATGGAGCCATTGCTGGCCCTCTCTCTGGTTTTCTGAGGTTGTGAATCGTTTAGGAGGAGAATGCCAATCTTTCTCCCATGGAGTTGCTGATAGATTTGAACTGCTAGAAAGGCACCATCTTTGGGTTAAGAGTGCAACTCCATATGGACTAGCCATGAAAGTTGAAAGCTCTTTATCCAGCGCATACAAAAAGTCAGCAAGAGTTGTCGTCTCCCCTTCGGGGCAAGGAATTCCTCAGAGATAGGAGCCAGGACTGCTGCTGCTGTCTGGCACTGATTCTCCTGCCCCATCTCATATTTGTCAAGGTCAGAAAAGTTTGGCTCTTGAAAAATGAAGCATCACGTGGAGAAGACAAACCTTAACAATTTAGTCAAAACTAAGAGCCTGTGGGCTCCTGCCGTCCCAGGCCAGCCTTCTGGCTGGGTCTTGGGCATGCAGCCCAGAGCCTGGCACACAGACATCAGATGCTAAATAAATGGAGATGCTAATAGCATTTGTGGGGCACTCAGCTGTGTCAACACGCTCAACTTCTCAGGGCTACTCGCCTCATCCTCACAACTGTCTTTTGTGGTAGGTATTTTTGGAGGCTCCTGTAACAGATTTGCTGTTTTACTTATGTCACTATTCATTTACTACAGAGTGTCTAAGGTGTGCCAGTGAACAAAATAAGCAAGATACTAGCTCTCTTTCACAGAATTTATAGCCCAGTGGACGGGGAAACTGAGGCAACCTTGGGTTGGCAGTTGAGAAGGGGAGGACCTCCAGCTGTGGAGGGGGGTGTTCCCTGACTTCTGAAATGGGCTGGGAGCACAGAAAGGGGGGTTGTTAGCAGCTTCTCCCTCCTCCCTGTCCCCGGGGGACTGGATTGGTTTTAGCCAGTCCGGAGGAGACTGGGCTGCACCAGGTGGACCTCCCCTCTTCCCCTTCCCCCTCTGCTCGCTCTCTCCTCTTCCCCCTCCCCTCTGCCTCCACCAGGCGGTGATTGACGCGGTAATTGGCGCGCGTAGGCGCCGGGCTAATTGAGGTCGGGCTTCAGATTGCAGCTGCTACCTCGCGGAGGCGGTGGGCTCGGGGCTGCGCCTCCCTCCCGCCTCCAAGGTCTCGTGTGGGGGCGGGCAAGGAGGGGGGAACGAGCAGCCGCCTCTCCTCGTCCGTGGGCAGCTCACTCTCCAGGGTCCAGTGTCTTGAAGAGGCACTGTGGGCCTGCCCTTTGCGCAAAGGTAGGAGATACTAGGCGGGGGAGGAGGAGGCGAGGAGACCTCTAAACCCAGCTTGAACCTCTGCCTGGTACCAGAGCCAGCAAAGAGCCTTGAATCTATCTTTTCCCCATAGACTATCTGGAGGCCGTAAGCGAGTGAATTCTGGTGGCACAGTGGAGTTGTACTGTTGAGCCAAATGGCCTAGCTGGCTCTGGAGGAAAACGAACAATCTCCTACAATGTTATTTATAGCCTCAGAAACTCAAGGAAGATCAGCTATGAGTTGGTTCTGGTTTGATGACAGTGAAGGAGTGTGAACTACATACTTATCGTTAATTCATTAGACCTTTTAGGTGTCAGGTATAGGAGGTGAAGACATACAGTCTTTTGATCCTGCCACCCGAGAGGAGGAAAAGCTAAACCACTGAAAGCTGCTATTACAAACTAAGATACTTTTGAGAGAGATTAGAGGTCCCTGGGTGGAGCAAATGGTTCGCACTGTCTACTAAACTAAAGGTTGGTGGTTCAATCCCACCCAGCAACAACACGGTAGAAAGACTTGGCAACCAGATGCTATAAATATAACAGCCGAGAATAGTTCTGTCACACGTGGGGTAGCCAGGAGCCTGAATAGACTCAATGTCATCCTCGAGTTATGAGAGGCATTTTCTGTAGGAAGATAGTTCTCATGGGTGGTCAAGGAAAGGTTCTTAGGGAAAAGACATTAGTGCTGAAATTCGAGAAATAAGTGCAGTTGGAGTAGCGGGCGGTTCTAAGAGAGATGGAGAGGAAGCAGGTGAGCAGGGCTTTTAAATTGTATGTCTCCTGAATCTTGCATGTTTGGGCCCACATTCCTAAGATGACACCACACTGATACATGTGTAGTTCTTAGAACATTCATTTTGCCCAGTCCACCATGCTGAGCTGCTGCTTAAACAAAAATAATGGCTCTGAACCCCCTGATGAAGGGATGATTTTTCAGTCTGATGCCCAGCATGACTGCACTTGGGAAGGGGCACCGAAAGCTAACAGAGCTGGAGGCTCTGGAAAGAAAATGTATTGTCCTGAGAAAGATTAAGCCAGCCCTGGAGCTACTTCCCAAACCCTACCAGCTGCTGGAGTCAGGAAAAGAGAGTTTGGCTGAAATCTCAGTCAGGCACCAAACTGAGTGTGAAACTTTGGGGAGAGTCTGTTTTCTTTCCCTTCTATACAATGAGTGTGTGTGACAAGACAAGTTCAGTAGTTTTCAGCGGGGGTCCTTGGCATCGAATGGTTGTATGAAGTCCCTTCATGGGTAATGAGGGGCAGGGTGGTTGGCTACAGAGAAGGGGTTGCATGTGTGCCCTGTGAACCCCAACCCTGGCCTCTGCTCGAGCTGTTTTCTGAGATATGTGCTACTGCCACATCTGTTGAGAGATTCTAGAAAGGGGGATCTGGTGGCCTAGTGCTTAGAGGGTTGCACTGCGAATCCCAAAGCTGTCCTCTGCAGTTCAAATCCACCATGGGCTCCCAGGGAGAAGGAAGATTATTAGTGTCTCCCCATGCAATTTACCACCCTGAAAACCCAGTGTGGAGTCAGCTGTGAGTTGGTTCGAGCTCAGGGACAATGAGTGAGTGAGACTTGAGAAATTTCTGGCCCTAAAGCTGCTTCATGTGGTGGTTAGGAGCCATGGAGTTGACTATGACTTACAGCAGCCCTAACGATGACAGATGGAGACCTTACCCTGTGTTACGCCGTCCTCACAGTCTCTGCCATGTTCAAGCCCATTGCTGGCGGTCACTGTACCAGTCCATCTCTTTGAGGGTCTTCCTCTCTTTCACTTAGCCATCTCAGATATTTGGTCTGGCTCCCACCCTGATGCTAAGTCCATCCACTCTGTCTTATGTTTTCAAAGTGGTTCTTCTGCTATTTGCTTTGATGCCTAAGGAGGCATCGTGGACCAGTTATTTCCTAATGACTCTCAGCCCCACATCATTCCTGTGTTTTCTTACTGCAGGGGTGCCTGTTGTGTACCACAGAATCGGAACCAACCCACAGCAGACCCTCTGGCTGGTTTTCAGAGGCAGTTAATCATACGAGAGGAGATTGCCCATCTATCTCCCGCAGAGCAGCTGGTGGCCTCGAACTGCCTGCTATTGGGATTGCAGTGCAGCTTTTTTTGCCGCTAGGCCACCAGAGCTCCCTACTGCTGGGGCTTGTTGTTGTTGTGGACTATAGAGTAGGGACCAACCCATAGCTGATGCTCCAGTGAGTTTTCAGAGGCAGTTAATCTCATGGGGAGAGATTACCCATCCTTCTTCCATGGAGCAGCTGGTGGACTCGAACCGTGCTCCTTCGGGATTGCAGCATGGTGGCTTCTTGCCACTAGACCACCAGAGCTCTCAGCCGGGACTAGAAGCCTACAAACCCTCTTTCTTAGATGCCTTTGCTCGCTTGGGTCAGTAGGCTCTAAAAATAGGAGGCCCTTTAGGGGATGAAATGTAGCTGGAATAGCAGACAGGCTCCCAACAACCACAGACAAATTCAGACTCCAGCAGTGCCAGTGGTTCCGGTGGTGGTCACAGAGGTGCCTTCTCCCACCCAGAAGCAGTGGCAGCCCCTGTCGTGGTCTCTTGGAGAGGTATTTTCACTCACCTCATCACATACATACAAATTTTGAACAATGACTGAGGAGGACGGAAGATTTGTTGCATTTGAATTATTGTGTTGCAAGGAATAGTAAATACACCATGGTCTGCCAGAAGAATAAACAAAGCTGTCTTGGAAGAAATACAGGAAGAACAGGCTTTCTTCAGTGTGCGCATGCTGAGACTTAGTTTTACCAACTTCTGGTTTGTTATCAGGAGAGACTGGTTCCCTGGAGAAGGACATCACGCAGGGCAAAGTTAGAGGGTCAGCGAAAGAGGAGACCTTGACGTAGATTGACAGAGTGGCTGTAAAAGTAGCTCAATGAGACAGGACCGAGCGGGGCTTTCTCCTTTTGCACATCGGATTGTGAGGGGTTGGAAAATACTGTATGACAACCAACAACGACAACAAGTGCTTGGATCTAGGGGGCTGATATCTTGATTCTGTTAGAGTCACCCTGGAGGATGGACTCAGTTTGAAACAGTCTTGAGATTCTTAGTAATTCTGAATGGAGAGCTGGTCATTACTGTGGCTGGTTAGAAGGTGAGATTCTAAACCGTATTTTCTTATCTGAATGATGACCCCACTTTCCTTATTAGTCACCCTATCTCCAAACTTGTCCCCTGTAGTCCGTTTCCAGAAGATCTTCCAAACCCCATTACAACCAAGCAACCTCCTACCTTATGCCTACAATAAAAACTCATGTTACTATGGTGCTTAAATTATTTTAACTCGACATTCAAGGTCATCTTAATCTGACCCCTGAAAACTGCTGGTCTAGCCCCTGAGGAATCAGCAGTAAACAAAGTCCTTGTTCTCCTCACTCCTTCTGGCCTTTGCACACACTGCTCCCTTTGCACATGCCGTTTCCTTCACTTGATGTGATCATCTTCTGCTTTCCTCCACTTGACTTGATCATCTGCTGCCTTCAGAGCTCGGCTGAGGCTGGACTCCCCCACAAAGTGGGGAAGAAACTCCAACAGACTCATTTAGCTATTTCCTTGCAGTCTTCCAACCCTGAATTGTCACTTCTGGGTTACACAGACGGCTTCTGAGAGGCAGGAACATACATGATATGGGTCTGTGTCCTTAGACTTAACAGTTTGCAGCACATGAATTTTCTGATGAATGAGAGAATGAATTCAAATGGGCCAGAACACTAGGACGTGCTTTTATTTTTACAGAGATTTTGGGTTTCCATTCATTCATTGTTGCACTATTTTCTCTACCCTCCCCCCCCAGTTTGTTCCTCTTTTTTTTTTACCCCCTCTTGAAAGTCTGTTTTAATTGTCCAATTGCCACAGTGCTTGTCAAAACCAGTTCTGATAGGACATGCTTTTTATAAAAAAAATTAAGAAGCCCTTGAAATATTTATATTTTAAAAAAATTTTATTTTTACTCACAAAGTTGATATACATTGTGTTTTACACTGTTCTTCATTCATATTGTGTTTCATATAATCTCTATTCCCATGCATTATGTTTTATAAACTCAATCACCATTGTACCTTACCCATCATTACTCAGTCTTTTCAGGTTTCTGCCGAATCGTTCCCATTTTCTTCACCCACCCCCTTCCATCCACCAAACTGTGCAACTCTGTGGTTTCGCCCCTAACCAGCCTTACTCCTCTGCTCCCACCCCTTGCCCCGTTGGGTCCCCTTACATGTTTTACTAGTCATCTGTCTAAGGAAATGCTTTTTAAAAATGAAGTTACCAGGCTGGTCTTGAAGGGACAATTTAAGATTCTAAACAGAGGAGTCTGGATAGAAACTTCTATGGCTCCCAACATCTTTAGTGTTGGCATTCAAGGCCCTTGATGAATTCTCCAGTGTTATTGGTATGTTGCTTCTAGATCTAACACTTCAAGTCAAATAGGATTTTAGATCTGGGTTCAACTGAACCCTGCTTGTATCTTGGACAATGATTTCACCTCCTTGCAATTAGTTTTTTTCATTCTAAAGGTGGTTTCCGTGACCCATGTTGAGTTTCTGTGAAAACTCAAAGAGATAATCCATGCTTTGGCATTAAGTCTCTCACTTAAATCCGGGGGTGTTCTCTTTCTTATTTGTTAGACTGGGGTGCTTTCAGCAGCAAGTAGGGGTTCTGGGGTTTGCTCCTTGGAGAGTGAGCTCTTATGGGGTCCTCTGGAGAGGATGGCCTGAACAGGGCAGGAGAGGAAGAGGTTGGTGCAAGCTGGTAAATTGCACAGCTGTCAAAACCAGCTCTTTAATGCTTTTGGCCAACGGCTATTGTAAAAATTTCAGAGTAAAATGTAAAATACAATCTAATCTTCAGAGTAAATTATAAAACATGGAACAGAAACAAATTAGATAGATGATACAATCTCGTTGAACCAAGCCAAATTTTCCCAGTGTGACAACTCACGGCTGGGTCAGAAATCACTTCTGCAGGATCAGGTGACAGGACAAGCTGCAAGCCTACGTGTAGCTTTCAGAGACGTCTATTTCCAGACTCACCATCATCTGTTTAAAAAAATAGTTAAAAATATTGCAGAAATAATATATGCATGCAGTTCAATGTCCAGTTGCTATTAAAAACAGAGAATGAGAAAAGAAAAAAAAAAGCAACATAAACACCTCTCTGTCCTACTCCAGGTTCTTAGAGTCTTCTCACTGATAATAATTTATTATTCCTCTTTCCTGAAATTTCCATCCCTTTGCAAGTACAGATATGCACAAGTAAATCCTTTCTCTCTAATGCAGTCAGCATTTTGCACCCTGCTTTTTCACTTAATGATGTGATCTTTTCATATTCTTTTAATAGCTGTATATTAAGCCAGTGGATGAATGGACCACCATTTACTTAACCAGCCCCTACTGGTGACTTTATACTGTTTCTTTAGAGTATTTATATGAGAAATTCCTGGAACTGAGACTGATGATTAAAGGGTACAGGCATTCTTTAGAATGATAAATACTTTTCATTTACCCTCTGATGTAGACATGTCACCAGGAAAGAGCAACCATTAGGAAAAGACATTGTGTTTGGTTAAAATAGAGGGTCAGCGAAAATAAAAGAAAACCTCAGGGAGATGGACTGACACAACAATGGACTCAAACTGTCAGAAGTCATCAGGCTGACATAGGATGGGCAACATTTCCTTCTGCTCTACCTGCAGACGTCAGTAGTCACAGGTGACTTGGTTGGAGCTAACAGTAACAACACAGGGATGTTGTTGTTCCTTCACCCAGATGAGTGTAAATCTCTTTTATTGGCTTGTTCTTTCCTCACCTTCTGAGTCCTTTGCTTCTGACAGCTCCTACCTGTGACCTTCAAGGGCCCGTTCTTGGGTTAGTAGGGCTGCTGTGCTCATACAGCATGTTCATGGCCATCTGGTGCAGGAACGTGAAAGCCCAGTCCCCTGGCCTTGAGGCTGGGCACACGCTGGGTGTAATTGAGGCTTCAGAGTTCTCATGGGATCAGGCTAAGCCTGGGACTTGCCTGAATTTCACTGTAGGGTTGTTGCTGTTGTTTATTGTTAGGTGCTGGGGTTTTCAAAGGCTGTACATTGCAGGGGAGGAGATTGCCCATCTTTTTCCCATGGGACAGCTGGTAGATCCGAACCTCCTATCTTTAGGCTGTCAGTGCAACTCCTTACCGCTAGCCCACCAGGGATAGGCACCTGCGACAGCAGTCACAGTGACCCTTGTCCACTGCTCTTCACTTCTTTATAAAATCTCCTTTTGAGTATAGGCTCGACTTAGTGACTCATTTCTAAAAATGGGATATTGCAGAAGTGATGAGATATCATTTTGAGATTGGGTGACAAAAAGGCTGTGGCTTCCATACTGAGGACTCTTTGTCTCTCTTTTCAAATCAAGAATTTTTTATTGTGTAAGAGTGTCTATAATAGTATTTGCCAATTCAGTGTTTTTCAAGCATACAATTGAGTGACACCAGCTATAAACATCACCAATAGCCATGGCCAAATTTTCCATCTCCGGGAACAGACACTCAGTGTTTCCTATGTAATTATTGGCCTTTCTCCCATTCTCTCCCTTCTGCCCCTGATAACTAGTAAACTTTGGTCTTTACACATTGGCCTTCTGTAGTTATTTCATATAAGTGATTTCATAAAGTATTTGCTCTTTTATTATTTACTTCATTCAGCATAATGTTTTCAGAGTTTATCCACGTTGCAATGTGCTATCAAGACTTCATTTTTCCTTATAGCTGAGGAACATTCTGTTAAGAACATTTCAGAATCTCGCCTGAAATACAAGTCTGTGACTGATAGGATCATTTCTACATACCTACAAGGAAGACCAGCTAGTATAACTACTGTTCAAATTTATGCGCCAACCACTAATACCAACAAATAAAAAATTAAAGATTTTAACCAGAAACTCATCAACATACAACCAGCTTGAATTAATAATTCCAGGCCATTGAATAGGAAACACTAAAAACAAAGAAGGATTTGTAGTTGAAATATGTGTGTGGCCTTGGTGATAGAATGACCACTGGAAATCTCATGATAGAACTTCGCAAGAAGTTATTAATGTCAGATGCCTTTTTCATTAGTGTGAAGGGTAGCTTTTCTCTTGAACCTCACTGTGTGGAATATTCAAGAATCAAATCAGTTCTGTCTGTGGAAAGAGATAATCAGTGTCATCAGTTAGAACCAAACCAAGGGCTGCAGAACAGACCAATTGCTCAAATGCAAGTTCAAGTTGAAGCAAAAGAAGATGAAAGCAAGTCTACGAGAGCCAACGTGTGACTTTGAGTATCTCTCACCTGGATCTAGAGACTATCTCAGCGATTGATTTGACACATTGAACACAAAGACTAAAGATCAGATGAGTTGTGGGGCGACCTGAAGGGCAGCATACATGAAGGAAGCAAAAGGTCATTAAAAAGTTAGGAAAGAAAGACAAGTTCAAAGTGGATGTCAGAAGAGACTGAAACCTGCTCGATCATAGAGTCGTTAAAAGTGAATGGAGAAATGAATGAAAAGAGTTAAAAAGAGGATGCCAAAGGGAAACTTGAGAAGACAAAGCAAAATACAGTGACAGATTGTGCAGACTTGGGAGCAGAAAGCAAAGCGCATGCGTGGCATTTCTCAGGCTGCAAGAACTGAAGTGGCCTAGGGAATATCCATAGGGAATGTCACTGCTGACCCAAAGGTGGCACTACTCTGGTGGTTCAAAGCTACCAGGGACTCCACAGAAGGAAGATAGGCAATCTCCAGTGTGATTTGTAGCCTCTGAAACCCACTGGAGGGTCAGCTGTGAGTTGATTCTAACTTAACAGCAATGATATCAAAGGATTCTGTGGCCAAATTATTGAGTGATGCAGGAAGCATCCAAAGAAGAGAAAGAATACACTGAGTAGTCACTATAAAAATTGACTGACATGGAACCATTTAAAAAAGTAGCATGTAATAAAAAATATCAATGTATAAAAAGAATAAAACTAAGGTGCACTGAAGGCACTGGTGAAAAACAAGGCTTCAGGGATAGATGTATAGCGATGGAGACATTATTAACAATGGAAGCACACACTTGTCTATGCCAGAACATTTGGAAGACAAACTGCTCGCCAACTGATTAGAAGAGATCTGTATTCATGCCCATTCCAAAGAAAGGTGACCCAACAGAACGTAGTAAATATTGAACAGTGGCATCCATATCGCATGTAAATAAAATGTTTTTGATGATAATTCAAACACAGCTGCAACAGTCTATCAACAAGAGCTGTCAGAAATTCAAGCCAGATTCAGAAGAGAATGTGGAATGAGATCATTGCTAATGTCACTTGAATCTTGGCTAAGAACAGAGAATACCAGAAAGATATTTAGTTATGATTTATTTGACTATGCAAGAGGCATTTGACTGTGTGGATCGTAACAAGTTATGGATAACAGTGTGACCCGTGGGACCTGCAGAACACTTTACTGCATCGCTGTGGAGCTGGTACATGGACCAGGAGGTGGTAGTTTGGACAGAACTGCATGGCTTAAAATCAGGCAAGTTGTGCATCAGGGTTGTATTCTTTTACAATATGTATGCATAACCAACCTGTATGCTGAGAAAATAGTTGGAGAAGATAAACTATATGAAGCACTATCAGGATTGGAAGAAAACGAACAACCTGAGATATGCAGGTCAAAACTCTGCTTGCTGAATGTAAAGAGGAGCTGGAACTCTTACTGATAATGCTCCAGTGCTGTAGCTTGCTGTCAGTTATGGATACACATCAACAACAAAAATCTTCACAACTGGACCAGTAAGTAACATCATGATAAACTGGAGAAAATATTGAAATTGTCAAAGATTTCATTTGACCTGGCTCCACAATCAGTGCCCATGGAAAGCAGCAGTAAAGACATTAAACAATATAGTGCATTGAATACAGCTGCTGAAAAAGACCTCTTTAGAGTATAAAGGAGCAAAGATGTCACCTTGAGTACTAAGGTGCATCTGACCTAAACTCTAGTATTTTCAGTTGTCACGTAAGCATGCAAAAGCTGGATGGTGAATAAGGCAGGCTGATAATTGATACATTTATGTTATGGTGTTGGTGAAGATTATGAAGTATATCAAAGCCTTCCAGAAAAAGGAATACATCTCTCTTTAGAAAAGAGCAACTAGAAAGTTTCTTAGAAGAGAGGACGATGAGAGACTTTGTCTTACTTGTGTTGGACATGTTACCAGCAGGGACAACCAGTTTCATTAGGAAGGACATTGTGCTTGGTAAGTAAAGAATAGAGGAAAATAGTAAGACACTTAGATTGAGAGGTAGCAGTAATGGACTCAGGCATAGCAACAATTGTGAGAATGATGTGAGATCAAGCAGCGTTTCCATCTATTGTATGGAAACGTGAGTCTGAGCCGGCTTGATGGTATCCAACAACAATATTGTTCTATTCTGTGTATGTACCACATTTTATTTACCTGTTGGTCTGTTGATAAACATTTCTTTGGAGGGTCATTTTGCTTTCTCTCTTTCTTGTCTCTCATTTTAGGGGAAACCGGCTGCCGTATTGCAGACAGCTCTGTAGAATTGCCCACCTGACAGGGAACCATTATCTTCTGCCAGCAGCCAGCAAGCGTGAGTTTAAAAGTGGGTCCTCTTCCAGTTCCGGGTTGAGATGACTGTTGGGTATTGAGATGATCCTGGCCAACACCTTGATTTTATCTTTGAGAGATTTGAGCCGGAACCACTCCACTAGACCATTCCCAGATTCCTGATTCATAGAAACTGAGGCAATAGATCTTTTGGTTTATTTATTTCAGCCTCTACCTTTGGGGTGACTGGTTATGCAGCAGGAGATAAATGTACATTCTATTTGGCTTCCTCCCCACCCCAGTCCCACTTTTCCACTCATTTTCCAAGTGTCCTCAGGCAAAGCTCCCTTAATAAATCACTTAGAGAAATTCTTGCCTACCAACAGCCCCCCCCCAAGTGTTTGTGCCAGGTTTTGGAGTGGGGGCGGGTTATGATCTCTAGCCTGGTCAATACCATGTGTAATTAACATTTTCAGCTCAAATATGATCTTGAATCAGACACAATAAGGTAACTAATTCCAAACAATTCCACAGTGAGGTCTGGGTGGCGGATGTACAGTCACGCTGACTCACCTGTCCTCCTCTAGCTGTTGTTATGGGCTGTTGAGGTGGAACCAACTCGTAACCGGCCCTCCAGTGGGTTTGCAGAGGCTGTAAATTGCACAAGAGGAGATTATCCATCTTTCTTCCTCAGAGCAGTTGGTAGATTTGAACTGCCTGCCTTTGGATTGGCCACACAGTTTTTTACTCACTACTTCTCTGTCTTTACTGAGGCTTGGGTGTGCCCTACCGGAAGCATCTCTTGGCCTCCCCAGCCAAAGGACACTGTCCTCCTCCACGTTCCCTTAGCTTTGTATGTGTCTCTCTCTGATGGCTTTTACCACCTTTTAAACAACACATTGTTTCTGCTCAAGTATTAGCCCCCTGCCTGCACAGTGGACTCCTTGTAGGCCATGATCTGCCAAGGGCTTGGTGCAGGGAGGTTGTAGTGATGTCCTTTGTGAATGAATATTGCTCCTCGATGTGAGCCATCGTGAGTTCCCTCCTCTCTGCCCCAGACCCAGCTCACCCCCCAAATCTTGCTGCATGTCCCTCCTCTGAGCCTCCTCTTCATCTCGCACTCATTGTTCTAGCTTGGCTCTCATCACCTCCTCCCACAGTCAGGAATTCCCTGCTCTGTCTCTGGTTCCCTCCTCCTGTCATCTCTGGCTGCCGCTGCTCGCCCGCACCTCCATTCTTCCAGTCCATTCATGCACAACCAGTCACAGGTCCCCCAAAACGAACTTAGCTGCTATTTTCCCCCAGTCATTTCCCAGTGCTAAGCACTTTGCATCCTCTCGATTTCCGAGGGGGAGGTACCATTATCAGTCCCATTTTACAGACCAGAAAAGCAAGGCACTGAGAAGATCTTACTGGTAAGAACTTGCTGGTAAGTGGCCAAGGAGATCTTCTGAAGCCTTGTCTACCCTGGGATCCTCTATAGACAGATCCTGGCGATGCCTCACCCAAAGGCATTCTCTGATAAGCTGGAGTATGCTTTATCCTGCAAAAGAAGGCCATAGATGTAGGATGTTAGCGTCTCAAGGGCAGTCCACTATCAGTAGAGCAGGAACTGATGGAGGATTCCAGGCTCCTCGCCCATCACAGGGTCAGTTCCAAGATCTGTTGTGCATGTTGTGCATCCTCTGTCTTCGCTCTTGAATGCTGCCCTCACAGAACCAGAACAAGCAGATGGCTTTAACAGAAATACATTCTCTCACAACTTAGGTGGTTGAAGTCTGAACTCAGGGTACCAGTGCTAGGAGAAAGCCTCTGTTGACTCTGGAGGAAGGTTCTTGTCTCTTCAGTGTCTGTGAGCTCCACATGCCCTAGAGATTCTTGATCTTCCCCTGTGTTCAGATGCTTCTCAATGCAGGGACCCTGGTCCGGCCGGCATGCTCTGCTTCTGCTCTGTTTTCTGGATTGTGGTAGGACACCCTTCACTGTCTTGTCTTTTCTTTTTTGTTTCATGTAAAATGAAAAGTGTCACAATCCATACCCCAGAGAAATTCCCCTATATCCAATCAGGGCTGCCACAGGATGAAGGGTGTTGCATCTCACCCTCAACCCTTTTACGACTGATTAGTTTATCAGATCACATCATCATGAGGTGTGATTCCAAAACTGCCAAATACTGAGAATCATGGCCAGTCAAGTAGACACGTACTGAGTGTGGGAACACAGTTTAATCCAGGACACACTCTTAGAGGATCCCTGAATTTGACTTCCAAAGCAACTGCAAGAAAGCACACAAAGTAGGTGGCTTTCAGGAACAGAAATTCATGATCTCGTGGCTCTGGAGGCTAGAAGTCCAAATCAGGGCACCGCGTTAACCATGCTGACTTCTTCTGAGGACTGTGGGAGAGGAGTTATCCTATGCTTGTCTCCTGGCAATCTATGGCATTACTTGGCTTGTAGGTAAATCTTCTCCTTGTCTGTCTGTCCTGTTGTAACATTGCAAATTCTGTTTATATAATAGCACGAGAAGTTTATTGAGGGATAGAGGTGATCTTGATCCAGCAAAAGCCATATTCACAGAATGAAGATGATCAGTTTGCTGGACAGTGAATAGGGATTCTGTTGGAGCAAGAACTGAAGGTTATAAACATCATAATTGACTTAAAGACTATCGGGAGTTAAAGGTGGGGTTTTAATTTTTTTATTAAAGTTGATATTTGATTTTAATGGCACCGGCTCATAAACTGTCAGAAAATTTCACAATCTTTTCAAGTAATATATTACATTGGAAATAATAAAAATTACTGTTGAGATTAACACAATCCACTTTGGACACTCCACTGAATTAGTCTGTTGGGACCTACCAAGTTTTGTTCTTCTTCTTTCTCACCAAAAGAAACTGAAGTATTTAGAAGTGAGAATTAGCTGGGAATATCCCACTGAGGTGTGCCCAATCCAAGCCATGGTCTTTTTATTTACTTCCTAAGCACCTGAAAGTTGGACATGAATAAAGGTGACGGAAGAAGAGTCAATACCATGAACTGCCAACGGGCAAACAGCCTTGCCTTGGAGGAAGTATAACCAGTGCGCTACTTGGAGGCAAGGATGGCGAAAGTTGGTCTTACGTTCTTTGGGCATGTTGTCCAGAGGGGCCCGTCCTTGGAAAAAGACAGCACGCTGGGAAAGATCAGAAATAGAGAGGAAAACCCTCAACAAGATAGAGCGACATAGTGATTATAACAGTGGCTTGAGTATATCAGAGGTGGGGAGGATAGCACAGGATAGGACATGGTTCAAGTCTAATCATCATAGGGTTGCTGTGAGTTGTAGGCAGCTTGATGGCACCTAACAACAACAACAACAACAAAAGATGAATAACACTTAAGTGGAGTCACATGATTGGTCAAAGGTACATGCCAATCAGTTTTATTACAAGGTGGTCTTATAAGAATGGCAGGCTTTCCCAGTAGTAAACTTGGTAGTAAAATTGCTTCCTCTGTCATGTCTGTTTCTATGGGTTCATTCTAAGGTCTAGTGATAATGCTAGGCGTCAAAACCCTTCGGGCACAAACTATCACATCTTGCATCTGTTTGCTTATAGCGGAAAAGTGCCTGTGGGTGTAGATTGTGGTAGCCACAGCTGCCAGACCTCGGAGGAGAGGAATGTTGTCATTAGGGCACTGGGTCAGGTCAACATCAAAGTTAGAGAAACTGCTGTTAGGAAAGGCAGCTTTAAAACTCCTACATGAATTCCAGGCTCAAGTCAAGACTTGAAAATAGAGTTAAGGCTCCACTTTCAGATTTTCTTGTTTACACCCACACCCACATACACGTATACACACATATTCCAAGTGGTTTTTATCCTCTCATCCAGCTTCCCCCTTTTATAAATCACCACTTGCAAGGATTTTTAAAGTCACACCCCAATCTAACATGGTCTCATGTTAACCTGCTAGTTAATATCTTCAAAGAAAGACTAGTGTCAAACAAGGTGACACTTAAAAGCTGGAGGGGTTTGAACTTGAACATATTTTTGAAGGGTCACAAGCCAACCCTTGGCAGACCCCAGTGGAGTGAGCGTCAGTAGCCTGTTCACTAGCACACCCCAGACTGGCTTGTTTTACTTCCCTATCTCATGTGCTCTTCCCTCCCTGTGCTGGGAGAACAGCAGTAATATGGTAGGCTTTACACTCAGTTTCTGCCCAGGGCTGTTTGCTGGCCAAATAACACTGACTGTACACTTTTGCACTTGCTTCTACCCCACCTGGAATATACTCCCATCCCTCCTCACCCCACTTCAACTTACATCAATTTTAATAAGAAAGTGAAACAGATTAGGGAGAAAACTGTTTAAAGGGGCTATGTGATTAGGTATTATTGTCATGACAGGAGTCCAGAATGAAGGCTGCATAGTGGAGTGGACTTGGGGGGGAGGGATTGTAAAACAGTGAAAGAATTTTTCTTTTTCTTTTCAAAGACAAGAGAGTACTGGGGGGAAGGGGTGAGCAGGGAGAAAAGTGCAACAATGAATGAATGGAAATCCAAAGTCTCTGTAAATTTTCATTAAAATTAATAATAATAATAAAAAAAGAAAGCTTGTTTGAAACTCCCTTCCCCCATTAGAATACCCCTCAGTATCTCAACAGACAGCCTGCTCCACTAGACGCCACACATCCCAGTGCCGTCTGCTCAGTCATTCCTCTACCACCCTGGGGAGCATCAGATCTTGTTCATCTTAGAAATTCTCAGGTGCTCCCAGCACCAAGCACAGAGCAGGCAGTAACCCTCTTTGAGTCACCTGTGGTCCCATCCCCGGTACCCTTCTCTTCTCTCACCTTCAGACTCCCCTCAAATCCACTCCTTTGCACAGGTGGATCCTTTCCCCTTTGCTTGCTGGTTAGGACATTTAGATCTGCCTCAAGGTGTCTCACCTTCACCTTCACTGGCAAGCCGCGTCTCTCTCCTGCAGACTTCCATCACAGCCTTTAACACTTCACTGCACTAATTTATTTTTCTATCTGGCTTCTCAACTGGATTGTAAGTCCTTTGAGGCCCCAACTGTGTCTTGTTTATCGCAACATCCATGCTGTGCTCCTAGCACAGACCTAAATATTTGTCAAATGGATGGATACATTTATTACTTCATTAAAAAAACCTTACATAAACCCTTTGCCATCAAAAGTATTCTGATTCATAGCGACACCACATGCTTTAGAGTAGAACTGTGCTCCCGGGCTTCGTCGTGGGGCAGCTCTGGGGTGTCCATCCAAAGGCCAGGCCTCTCTGGTGGCTCCAGTATCCCTGTTGGTTCTGTGAGAGAAGATGTGCACGCACATCCTGTGCAGTTTACAGCTTTGGAAATCCCATGGGGTGGGGAGCCCAGCTGTTGAACACATTCCTACTTGACAGTGAAAGAGAGAATCATGTGAAAGTTGAGCTCCACCCCTTTCTTCTCCAGAGCCATGGGGTGGATTCAAAACTGCCAACCTTTCAGTTAGGCACAGCCAAGTATTTGCACCACCCAGGATCATCTTAATCTTATAACTCTGCACTCCTGAGTGAAAGGACATAGAAATTGGCATAAATTACTGAGGACTCTTTAGGATGTACTTGACAAAAAAAATAAAATAAAAAAAAAAATCCAGCTCACCTTGAATTAAGTGAAGAAAGAATCCAGTGAACTTCAGGCATCGCTGGATCCAGAAGCCACATTAGTTCAGTTGCTGTGGCCGCTTTTCCATCTCTGCCTTCATGTCGAAGTGTGCTCTCTCACACTCGTGTGCGTGCGTGTGCTTCCTCTCTCTCTCTCTCCCTCTTCCCCTCTCCCTCTCTTCCTCTCTCCTCTACCTCATTCCCACTGCCTCTCCGTATCTCTCTTCTACCCTTACTTACTCATTCATTGCCGTTGAGTCTGAACCAACTTACAGCTGAATGTCCAAGGGGTTTTGGAAGCTGTAAATCACATGGGAGGAGACTGCCCATCTTTCTCCCTCAGAGCAGCTGGTGGATTTGAACTGACTGCTTTTGGGTTAGTGGTACAGCTCCTTACCACTCAGTCACCAGAGCGCCCTTCAGCTACCATTGTCAAGTGCAGTGACATTTCTCTTGGCTGTAAAATAAAGAGGCAACTTGACCAGGGGATCGCCAAGCCTCCACTGTAACGTAAACTTCTTAAAGGTGATCCTGCATCACCAGATGGAAGAGCCTCCATAGGGAAGAAAAGATGGAAACAGTGCTCTGCCTTTTGGAAGTGAGTGAAACGGGTGGGGTTTGGAAAGAGGTGAGAGAAGCAGAGAGGAGAAGAGAACCCTGGGTGGGGCCACAGTCTTCCTAAACAAGGACTGGTGCCATATCCTGGTTGGGAAAACTGAAGCCCAGAGGTGAAAGTCATTTGTCCAAGGTTACTTAAGAAGTAAAAGCTGGCCACTAACACTTAGTTTGTACTAAGCTTATACCTTTGAAACCCTCAGACCTGAATTGGAATCCTTGTTTTACTGCTTGGCAGCTATGATCTTGGCAGGTTATTTCCCATCTCTGTTCTTTTGATCTGGAAAATGAGAACATTAATAATGACTTAACCCTGCTTTCTGGGTTGTTGTAAGGACTCCAGGTGACAATGAAGACAGGACACCTGGCATAGGGAGGTTGAAGGGTGATCAGCTCATCGTCATTCCCTTGGGACTATGTTTGGTTTGGTGTTTGTTTTGTTTTGTTTTACTTGCTCCACTGAGTTTTCTAGGCCGTAATCTTTATGGAAGCAGATTGCCAGGAATGATGCAGAGCTACTGGGTGGTTTTGAAGAGTCTGCCTATTTTGAGCTCTTGGGGCTTAGTGGTAAGGAATTGTACTGCCAACTCAAAGGTATGTGGTTCAAATCCACCAGTTGCTCCTCAGGAGAAAGATGGGCAGTCTCTTCTCATGTAGTTTATAGCTCTGAAAACCTGCTGGAGAGCCATCTATGAGCTGGATCTGGCTCGACAGTATACAACAACAATGACAAGAAGCTACATTTGACCTTAAAGTCCTATTTTCCATGAACGCCAAGTCCTAGGTAGCTGCACAGTTGATCACACTGTGAGGTAGGCACCTGCACCCGGGAGGGAGGAGTATCCTCAGAAGACACCCCAAATAAGGTCCTAAGAGGCCAGATGGCCTGGAAAAGTGGAGGAATCCTGACCAAGTCAAGGTTGGGGAATGTCTCCCTGGGTCCTGGGGGTCCTTTGAGGTTTATAACAATACGCCCAGTGATGAGACCTGGAGCTCTGTACCTGCCTCTTCATTCTAGGGCTCTCAGAAACCACTCTGAGATCGTGTCATCACTGGAAAGGATTCTAACCCTCACCTCATCTCACGGAGCTCCCTCCCATTGTACAGATGGCAAGATCCCAGGCCAAGGAAGGAGAAGCACTGGCCCAAGGTCTCCTGGGAAGCTGTCTCCAGTATGGATGATATGCCAGACATCCGTCCTGGATGCTTCCAGCAAGAATTCACAATTTACATCTGTGCTGGGGCTGTGGCAGGCTGGTGAATGATACATGTGTGTTATGAGCCAGGTTCAAAGCCAGCCCAGTGATTCCCTGGGCCTTGGTGATCCAGCTGAGAAATGAAGGTGAAAATCTTGCCTGGTGGACCTTGGGGCTTGGCTGAGGAGCCCGCGGCAGCATTGTGCCTATGTGGCCGGCAGAGCAGAAAGGGCCTTCGAAGGGGCCTTAGTGTTCCAGAGTCTCTGGTGATCCCTGAACACCCTTTATGCATCACTTGTGCCATTAGTTACTGCTTGCTTGTTTTCCTTTAAAATTACTTGCTTGTGAAACCTAAGTATTTCAAGCAACTACATCACGTTCTTTGCTTACTCTAGTAGTTACACATGTTTCCTAACAATCTGTAAAGCAAATTCAAAACTATTCGCATAAAAAAGGTAGAAATATCCCCAGTCTTGTCCCACAGGCCCAGAAGCAGGCATGTCCTGCTTTGTAATCTCACTTGAGGCGGGGCTTTGGTAGCCTCATGGGTAGAGAGTTGCACTACCAACCCAAAGGTGAGTGGTTCAAATCTCTTAGTGGCGCCTCAGGAGAAAGATGGGGAATCTCCTCCTGTGCTATTTACAGGCCCCCAAAACCCACTGGAGGGTCAGCAGGCAACTTGATTTGATGGCAGTGAGTTGAGCTGACCTCATTTCCTGCCTAACCTCACCTCACCTGCCTTGTTGTTGAGACAGAAAACAGGCCCGGGAGTGAGCATGGCTGAGCTGCAGCCACATGGAGAGATGGTGGCAGAGTGGCTGCTGGGGTCCAGGGTCTAGGCTGCCCCTCCTCCCACATGGGGTGTGCGTCTGTGCTGGACAGAGCTGTGGCTTTTCCTGCCCCAGGACATTGGCATAGCCTATGCCTTCATCTAGGAAGTCCTTTTGCTCAACTCTCCTAGGCCACAAACCGTGCTCATCCTTAGAGACTCACACAAGCACACCCCATTTCTGGGAAGCCCCGCTAGTAGATCGGCCTTAACTGGACTTGATACTCTTCCACCCCTGAGGGTAAGGGCCTTTTTGGGAATCTCTCCGTCTTCATTTAGACAAGGAGAACCTGGAGGGCAGAGCTATGTCTGCTTCACTGATGCCCTGAATGTACTCTCTGGCGCTGCACACCAAAAGGTAGGCCCTAATTGGTGCTGGTTAATTAGAGGGGTTCCGAGGACATTGGTGCTAAGAGGCCTGGACCAGTTTTGTCTGACCCCCAGAAGGGACAGGACCACCTGGCCAGCAGCTTGTCCTAGATAGTGAAATAGTTTGGTTGGAGTTCCCCTCTTCACTCCACTAGCTACATTTCAGCTGCTTAAGGAAGAAGTTCAAGGGCTCACCTGGGTCTGTTGCTTAGCAACGGGAGGCTGTAAATGACATCACTCTCGACACTTTAACTAACCCCTCAATAGCAGGCAAAGGATAATGAAGGCAAAGACAGACAGTGAAGCAGAATGAAAAACCAGACTCGGGAGTGAACAGGGCAGGTGCTGGAGGAGGCGGTGGTGATGGGTGGGCATGCAGTGGACAGGGGCCTCGAGATGTGGGGGAATTTTAGTGGTTCCTCCTTTCCTGGGAGCCCTCTTCAGGAGTCCTGGGCTTCAGGAATGTTTGCAAGCCTTAAGTGAGTCTTTGCTAAGGTTGATCTCTAACAGCTCACAGGTTCGTACTTTGCTGAGAACTATGCCTGTAATTCTGGAGCTTGCTTCTAAGAGGACAGCAGCGGCTCCAGGGATGGCCATTGATGGCAGACATAACTCTCCGTAGCCCTGCTGTAGAATCTCACACTATCTCAAGTGCTGCAAAGAATTTGTGCTTAGCATTGATGCCTTTGAGTTGTGATGCTGGAGAACTGAGTGTTAGACTGCTAGAAGAACAAACAGGTTCGTCCTGGAGAGGGTGAAGCCAGGCTGCTCCTTGGAGGCAAGGATTCTGAAGCTCCGTCTCACCTACTTTGGACATGTTGCAAGGAGGGACCAGTCCTTGGAGAGGGACATCATGCTTGGGAGGGTGAAGGGACAGCGCAGGAGAGTAAGACCTTCGATGAGATGGATTGACTCAGTGACTGGGGTAATGGGAGTAGGTATATCAAAGACAGCAAGTTGGCTCGGGATAGAGCCAGATTCAGAGCTGTTGTACATAGGGTTGCTGAGAGTCACAACGTAACAACAAATAATGTAAAGGTTCGAACTTACCCAATAGAAGAAAAGGGCGGAGTTCTAATTTATAAAGATTACTGCTAAGAAACCCCCCCTGAGCAGTTTTAACATATGAGGGTCCCTGAGGGTTAGAATCAACTCAGTATCAGCTGCTTTGGTTTTGGTTACAGAATATCTGCATTGTTAGGGTGTGAACAGGCTCCTGAGAATCTGTGTTTCCACCTTATGTACTGTCTCAGAGTCTTCTTCACATGGGGATCTATATGAATTGTCTAGGGATCTTGTTAAAAATGTAGATTTCACGTCAGTGTCTCTAGGGTGGAAACATAAATTCTTAGCAGGAGGTTGAACCAGAATGAACTAGTCCGGAGCCCTGTAGGACTCCCTGACTGAGGAGCGCCTACTGTGTCTAAGCCACTCTGCTTTGCTTCTGTTAACTCATGGAAAGCCCCTAATACTATCACGGGTTAGGGTGGTATTTCCATTTTCCAGATGAAGAAACTGGAATCCTTTCACCCAAGAACTGTTTATTTAGCTCTTCCTGTGTGCCAGGAGAGGAAGTAGAAAGTAAGCTGCTGGGATGTAGGGTGGCTCATCTAGGAGTGGAGCCAGCTTGTGGATTTGCATAATAGTATAGGGCAGTGGGGCCAGTCCTGGAGGCCCCAGAGGAAAGGAAGGACCAGCAGGCACCGGGGCAGGATGGGCATTTTTGGCTTTGCACTTGCTGGGCTTAAAGGCCCCTATGAGACTTCTTGGTGGAGCAGCCAAGTAAGCTGTTAGGTGTCTTATAGGTGCAGTTCAGGGTAATGTGGTGACATCTGTCCCAGTTTTCTACTGCTGGCGACTGACTTCTGAACAAGCCTGTGCATTAATGCACAGGTAGAATGAGGCGTCCAGGATAGATGACCTTGGTCTGGGAAAATCAGAGCTTTCTTGAGAATGTGAGCCTGGAGCTGAGCCTGGGGAGATGGGTAGGATTTTAGGATTTGAAGAAGAGAAGGGAGGGCTCAGCAGGTAGGTCACAGAGATGGGATAATGTGGTACATTCCTGCAATAATTTTCTCTTTCTCTCTGTCTCTGTCTGTCTCTGTCTCTCTGTCTCTGTCTGTCTCTCTCTCTCTCTTTCTCTCTCTCTGTGTGTGTCTAAGTTGAGGGTAGAACTAACCTAGAAAAGGCTCGATTAATAACATCCTCCTCTGAATCTAGACATTTAACACCTCCCATTATTGGCCCCATCCCTACTGTCTTGCCTCATCTGGCCTGCCCCATCTGCCTACTGCTTAGGACCAACAGAAAAGGAGATCCCAGGAATCCAACCTGCTGGCAGCAGAACCCTGTTATAGACTCTTGGGACAGCCCTTTCCTCAGTTCAGACAAATCAGCCCCACTTGTATCTGTTTTCTATGCGGAGTTTCCACAAAAGATCTCTTTGGAAGAAAGGTTTACATGCTGTGTAAAGCTGAAAGCACTTAAATGCCCATCAGTGTGGAGAATGGATAAATAAACCATTCATGCCAGGGACCAGTATACAGTAATGAAAATGAGTTAAATAGGGCTGCTGGAATGGAGTTCACAAATAATATGGAGTGTGTATGTGTGGGGAAATAGGCTGTCAAAACACATACCAAAGAGGACTTTGTTTCTGTGAAGTATAAAAACAGTACTGTTTGAAGATACACTCCAGGGTGAAAGTATTAAACGCTCATGAAAATGCCAAACAGCCAGTTTGGGATGGTGGTTATCTCTGGGAAGGCAGGACAAGGGGGGGGGGCTGGGAGATGAAGGGGGTGCCTCAAAGTCTCTAGAATGGTCTATTAGGTAAGCTGTGTGCTAGGCCCTTGGAATTTTCCTATCTGATTAATTATATCCTTTGTATGGTTAAGAGCAGTTTAAGGAGAAAGAGTAACTGCCGGGGTTTTGGAAACCTAGTTTACATCACAGCCTTCTGGTAGTGAGACTGTGGGCTTGTGAGCAAGGGAGTCAGCTACTTGAGCCTCTTTAGATCTGTGAAATGGGTATAAGGAACTTTGGCCTTAGGCTTTCGCTCTTTCCAACCCCCTCTCTCCTTTGGCTCTCTGCCTCTTTCCTTCCTCCCTTCATTTCTCCTTCTCTTCCTTTCAACAAATATTTCCTCTAAGTCTGTGATGTGAAAGGCACTGTGTAAGGCACTGGAGACAAGCTCCTTTTTGGAGCTTAGAGTCTTATGAGGCAAACAACAAACTGATACACAATTGTTATTGTTGTTGTTAGATGCTGTTGAGTAGTAGATGACTCATAGGGACCTTAGGAATGAAAGATCCGAGCACTCTTCATAGGGTTTCCGGAGGCAAGCCATTTCGGAAGTGGATGCCACTCCTGCTTCCAGGCTTGTTTGAATCGGGGAGCTCCACCAAACGCTGACCACCATGGGTAACAATTATCACATTTGGCACATCAATGTCACAGTGTTCAGCATCACAGAAACCACAAGTTACCTCTACACAGCAATGCACAGACCAGGGCTATACCACCGAGAAGAATCATGGTAATAAGCAACATGAGGGCAGTGAACGGGCTCCAGTGACAACAGTCAGAGGAGGCCCCACCAGGGTGACCAGGAAAGGGCACTCAGAGGAGATCTCGAGGGGTTGGTGTTGGATGGGATGGGGAGGAAGGAAAGGTAGAGGGAACAGTGTGTGCAAATGTCCTGAGGTTGGAAAGCAGTTAGAGGCCTGGGCAAATCTCGATTCACTGTTAACAGTGAAGCTAGAGAACAGTGGATGAGGGAGCGAGGCGTGATGTAAGGAGTCGGGGACGGTGTCATTGCCAGTTGCTGTGGAGGTAGCTGTGGCTCACGGAGATCCACATGCAGCAGAACAAGACATCGCCTGCTTCTGTGTCGCCCTCACATTCCCAGATTTCTGGG
Source organism: Elephantulus edwardii (assembly GCF_000299155.1). Lineage (NCBI taxonomy): Eukaryota > Metazoa > Chordata > Mammalia > Macroscelidea > Macroscelididae > Elephantulus > Elephantulus edwardii. The sequence goes on from NW_006399765.1 coordinate 10,477,491, forward strand.
AACCTGTGGTTGTAGTCACTGTGTATTTTGGGTACCTTCCAACCCTGGGGCCTCCTCTTCCAGCACTTCTTTATCAGACAGCATTCTGTCTCGTTCCACAGGGTTTTCACGGTCTTAATTGTCTTAAGTAGAGCTCCAGGCTTTTCTTTCCTAGCCTGTGTTAATCCAGAAGCTGCTCTGAAGCCCATCCACTGCAGGTGATCCAGCTGGTTTGTGCAATACCAGTGACAGAGCTTCTAGGGTTACAGCACCTGCAGGCATGTTTTTGGTTGGCATGTGTGCTTGGAGATAACAATGCACTACTTCTCTCTTCTTCCTGGCACCATGAGTGAGAGGTCCAGTGGGCTCTGAGGGCAGAACGGGGACCAAGAGCTCAAAGAGCTCCCTCCTCCCCAAGATCACCCTTGGTAACTGGTGATAAGAGTCCGCATGCATGCCCATTGCCTGTTTCTCTGCATTGTGCTTTCACTTTGCATCTGATTTGACGTGGCTCAGCCGTTTGACTTGCTTTGCCAAGAGGATGCTTGCAGGGCGCCTGGGTAGTGCTCAGGTACCAGGCTCACCCTGTTTGTGCTTCTGCCTTTGCTACAAGAGGAGCATGCCCAGCTCGGCCTCCTGGGAGGAAGGATGGAGCTGAGCTACCCCAGCTGACCCACAGATTTGCAAGCTAATTAAATGTTTGTTGTTTGTGGCTGAGATTTTTCTGGTTGTTTGTTATGCAATACCCAGTTCCCTGTGCCAGTGGTGTCCCTGGATGCTGGGCCTCTTCTGTTTTCAGCAAAGCCAAGGTAGTAAGAAGAGAAGAGGTTGAGCCAGAACCCAGGATCTGTGAAAGCCCCACTCCAGGCACCGGGCAAGACCTTCTCCACATGAGGGTCTTGATTTTCTCATCCATATAATGGGCTTTTGGCCTCCAAGCTTCTGAGGCCTTCATGGCTTACAGCCACGGAGACCAAGACATTTATTAAAATGTAACTATGTCCCCGCCCTGCTTATGACCTTTATGGACTTTCCAGCCTTTCTGAGAGGAGTCTGAGCTCCCAAGGCTGGTGTTCAATGCTGCATAGGTGTTCCCTGCCCCCATCTGTAGCTTACTTCCTGCCACTCACTCTTTGCTCCAGCCAAGCCTTATCACACAACGCCTCTATGAGCCTTTGCACAGCAGATTTGAAGCCAGCTCTGTTTCCCATGTACCTGGTGACTTCCCGACACCTCTCTTGTTTATACAGTTTCTGTTCAAGTGCGTGAGCGTGTTGAGCACCTGTGGGTTGCTAGGCACCGTCCCAGTCTCTTCGTGAGCAAGCACTTCCTTCCGCCTCATACTGGTCCTACAAGGTCATCATTTTTAGTGAACCAGTTTTGCAGAACAGGGTGACTGATGTCAGGAGAGGGAAAGTGACTGTTTCACTTACAGCCTCGTAATCAGTAAGCGATGAAGTTGGAACAGTCACCCGGGTAGCCATATGGTAACCATCTTGGCCACATTGCTTCTCACTTTACCAGAAACTCTAAGATCAAGTTCAGGCACCAACCTCCAGATGCAGGGACTGAGTCCCAGGGGAGCTTGGCTCTGGCCTGGCCATCAGTTCCAGGCCCAGGGGCTCGAGAGCTGACAGCCCAGGATTCAAAAGGCTTGGACAGAAGTCAAGTGCCTGACAACCGTGGCAGGCACCCCCTTCAGCTTTCAGCTGAAACGCTGCCCCCCCGGACCCCCACCCCACCTCACCCCTACCCATGGGCCGCAAGCCCGGGATCCAAACAAACACAAAACCAAACGACTTTCACTCTGTCCTTTCCAACTCAGTGATTTTGGAGGAGAATAAATACCGAAGCCACTGGCATGAATAGGAATTAATATAGAACCGTGCTAACTGCACAGGGATGTTTTTTAAAAAGAAAAAAAATTCTCAATTTAAAATCTCAACACAAATAGACTCTTATAAGGTCAAATGAAAGATAAATGCCTCGGGAAAGCAAACAAGTTATCATTTGGGCTGAGTTCCCTCTCGCTCTCATTTCCTCTGCCTCTTTCTCATTCTGTCCCCATCTGTATCTCCCTCTACCCCTGCCTTTGTCGCTCTTCTTGTCATCTGTCACTTGCCCTTCCTGTCGGTGCTTTTAGGTGTGCCAGCCCCTTCCTCTCAGGTCTCAGGTGCCCTTAGTTAAGTCCTTTCTCAGGTTTGGAGGTCAGCTGTCCAGTCTCTGCAGCAGGGGGTGTAATTCCTCCCTGCAGAGAGGTACTGCTGTGGTTGTTATTTACCATCAAGTCCCAACTGACTTGTAACTAACTCATAGTGGGCTTTCAAAGGCTGTAAGCTGCACAGTAGGAGATTGCCCATCTTACTCCTTCAAACAATATTTGGTAGATTCGAACTACTTTCCTTTGGGTTGGCAGCACAATTCTTTACCACTGAGCCACCAGAGCTCCCTGAAGAGTGGTACTAAACATCACGAAATAGTCCTTCACAAAGGAAATGATGCAGGGAACCACTATAGACACGAGTCTTCCTTTGGCCTCACACAATCTAACCCTTCTTTTGAGGCCAAGCATTTCAGGGTGGATAAAGGTGAAATGTGGGCTCCATCTGGTCACCAGATGATGTCAGTGAACCAGAAGGATGAGTGGCTTTCTGACCTTAGCATCTTTATGGTCAGTTTGACTTCACCCTGCATTACCCTAACAAGATTCTTAAAAACAATCAGAGCTAAAGACAGAGAATCTGGGAGATATGTAAGACCTGGCTGTGAGAGAGTCCTTCCTCAAAGGTGAGACAGGAGTCCACGCAGTAGGCAAACAGCCATCTGACAAAGCCCATAGTAAAGCCAGGAATTGTGATTAGTAGCTTTCAGAGCTCTCAGGGGGAGCAGAAACCTGGCAGATATGCACTGGATTGGGAGGCGGCAGGCTGTGATTGTTCTTGTCCGGTGACCATGTCTTTTTTGTTCATCACTGTTTCCCCAGGGCATGACAGAGGGCCTGGCTCCATATGCATGAGTTGATGACCCTCTGAAGGAAGAATGCGTCTGCCCCTGGAGTCCCTGAAGACAAGGCGAGACTCCGTTTGCCCCCGTGCTTGGAGCCTGACACACAGTAGGCGCTCCTCAGCCATTGACCAAACATGAATAGTGGTGTTTTCTGGCTGCAGAGATGTTGCTACTGCATACACGTCCCTTAAAGACCAGACCAGGTGTATCTGGGAGGGTGAGAGAAGGCACCTCCAAGGTGGATTTCAAATGAGGACACCCAAATAACACTTGAGCACACCCCCCAGGCTTCTCCATCTGCCCAGTTTGAGGCACTTTGATGTCCAGAGGCAGAAGGTGAACTGGAGAGAAACCACTGAAGTGCCATTAACCTCTCCTTCCAAAAGGCTTCAAGCCGTTGACTGGAATGAGAGGGCTGGGATAATAGGAAGAATGTGACAAAATAGAATCTTGTCAGGGTACAAAGAACTTGACTGGCTGTCAGATGCTTGGTGTCTAAACTCAAACCACAGCCAGTGTAGCAGAAGAACGCTCCTCTAGACCAGCAAAAACCACTTTAGTCATGGATTAGAGGTTAGAGACATCCTCTGAGAGGGAGATCTGCATGTTGTGTTGTTACATGCCTTTGAGTCAAATCCAACTCATAGTGACCATATGTACAACAGCTCTGAGCCCTGCTCTATCCTGAGCCAGTTCCATGGTCTCTGACACACCTACGCCCATTACCCCATCACTGAGTCAATCCATCTCATCCAGGGTCTTTGTCTCTTGAGCTGTCCCTCCACCCTTCCAAGTATGATGTCCCTCTCCAAGGACTGGTTCCCCCCTTGCAACATGCCCAAAGTATGTCAGATGGAGCTTCAAAGTCCATGCCTCCAAGGAGCAGCCTGATTTCACTCTCTCCAGAATAGACCTCTTTGTTCTCTTGGTGGTCTATGGTATATTCAGTACTCTTCTCCAGCACCACAACTCAGAGGCATTGATTCTTCTATTTTCCTTAGTCATTGTCCAGCGCTCTGATGCATAACAAGTAATTGTGAAGACCATGGCCTGGATCAGGCGCACCTTAGTCTCTAGACTGACATCACAGCATGCTAATAAGAGAGTGCTCTTGGGGTCAGCTCCTGTGGTTGAAGGGAAACAAGTGCAACTGAGGAGAGGGAGAAGATGAGATGTGACACAGTCTCAACAGATGGCAGTCAGTTCTAGGCATGGTTTGGAAGCTAGGATGACCCTTCAAGACTGTCTAGGTTGGGGCCGCTGTGCTGGCCAGTCTTTGCACACCAGTTGCCCCAGGAAAGAAGGCCATCTGAAGCAGCTCTTTTCAGTTGGGACAGTCCCTCTAGGGCTCTGGAGCTGCTGGTTCTCTCTCTGTCCACAGAATGCCCAGGTGCTGGAAGACCCCATCCTTCCATTCTGAAGGGGGCTGTGAGTGGGCATTCTAGTGCATGCGTTCTTCCCACCCACGTTATCACCACGCCACGTTCTCCTCACTGACACCTGTCCTCTGTGCAGTCTCCCAAGTTGGATATTATTATACAGTTCTACAGACAAGAAAACTGAGCTTTGGAGAGCGTATCAAGTTAATAACAGAGCTTTAAGTCCAGAGTTTTTCTCTAAGCTGTACAATTAGTAATTCCTGCTTCTGGAACAGACTTAAATGGAGGCTTTTCAGCCTGTCAGTTTATTTTATTTGTTTGAACATTTTATTGCCACGTGGGTGAACGTTCACAAAGTTAAAAAATTAGTTTCTGGTTCAATTGTTTATAAACATTGAGTTTTGTGACATTCGTTGCCGGGCCCTGATGTAACCATTTACTTCCCACTTCCTCCCTGGATCTCCGTCTCCATTCACTCATCTTTCTTGCCCCGTCCTGTCTTCTGAACCTGGCTGTAGGGAAGGTGCAGCCCTCTGGTCTCCAGTGGCTGACCTGAGGAGTACATTCCTCTCAGGTGTTATTTTTATTTTTTAAATAAAATTTTTATTTTATACTGGTTTACTTACAAAGTTCATATACATTGTTTTTCACACTGGATCTTCCCCATTTCCTTTACCCACCCTTCACCCATCAAATTGTGCAACTCTATGATTACCCCCCCCATCTTCACTCCTTTGCTCCCCCCTACTCTCCCTTAGATCCTCATACATGTTCTAAAATAATGGTCTTATACAATATTTGTCCTTAAAGGACTGAAATCTTTCACTCAGCATAATGCTCTCTAGTCCCTTCCAAGTTAGGTAGTAATTAACAAAATCATTGCTCCTCCGTGCTGCGTAGTATTCCATCCTGTGAATGTACCATAATTTCTCAGTCCATTTGATTGTTGGACATTTGAGTTATTCCCATGTTATTGTTGACTTCATAGGCTTGCCTTTTGGGTTTTTTTTAATTTTATTTTTATTTTATTATTTGTGAGTGTGCGTGTACCGTCAAATCAGATCTGACTGGTACAGGAGGAGATTGCCCCTCCTTTCCTGGCAGAGCATCTGGTGGATTCGAACCGTGCTCCTTTGGGATTGCAGTGCAGCTTCTTGCCACTAGGCCACCAGAGCTCACCCAGGCTTGCCTTTTGTTTGACTGCAAGGTGATCTGTGGGAGTCAGGTCAGTTCTAGCTTTCAAGGGTATCTCCAGGATTCCACCAGTCTCTGTGAAACCATTAGTTACATTAGTTTTTTAGTTACTGTGATTTGAGTAAATGTTCAGAGAGATATTGGTTTTGCACTCGACAACTCTTACAGATTTTAAGTTAGGATGTTGTTGCATTCCCCCCAGTATAACAGCACTCTTCTCACGTCCTCCCTGTGTTTACCATTTTCATTTTCCTTTTTTTCTTCACTAATTTTAATGAAAGTTTACAGACTTGGGATTTCCATTCATTCATTGTTGCACTTTTCTCTTTGCCCACCCCTCCCCCACAATTTGCTCTTCTCTTTGAAAAGTAAAAGAAAAATTCTTTCACTGTTATACAGTCCCTCCCCCAAGTCCACTCCACTGTGCAGCCTTTGTTCTGGACTCCTGTCATGACAATAATACCTAATCACATATCCTTTTTAAACAGTTCTCTCCCTCATCTGTTTCAATGCAGTATACATAATTTATCCCATCTTTCTCAGTCTCCCCCCAACCCCAATGTCAGTCCCACTTTACAACAGTGGCACTAAATAGCATTTGTCCCTCTGTGACTAAGAGACTTCACTCAGTATAATGTCCTCCAGGGTCTCCCATTTTATATAATATTGCATGAGTTGCTTGTTTTTCAATGCAGCATGCATTCCATTGTGTGAATATACCACAGCTTCTCTGTTTGTTTGTTGATGGGCACTTGGGTTGTTTCCAGCTCTTTGCTATTGTGAACAAAGCAGCAGTAAACCTGGGTGTGCACATTACCCCTTTTCTATCCTTTCCTGCCTTCAGAGTTTTGCCCCTGGGCACAGGCTGCACTTTGATCTCATGGAGTTGCTTGTTCTATGGAGTTGGTACTTCCCTGGTGTCATTATTTATCTTACAGACCTGCCTTTTGTTGGGAAGGTAGAGGGACAACAAAGGAGAGGAAGACCCTTAATCAGGTGGACTGACACAGCGACTTGCAGTAGTGGGCTTGAGGGAGCTAGTGAGGATAGCAGAGGACAGGACAAGGCTCAGGTCTGTGGTTCATAGAGTCTTACTCAACTCGACGGCACCTAACAACAACAACAACAACAACAACAGTTGTTCTTAGGGAGCGCTGGTGATCTAGTGGTAAGAAGCTGTGCTGCTATTCCAGAGGCATGGGGTTCAAATCCACCAGCTGCTCTGCAGGAGAACAATGGGCAGTCTCCTCCAGTGCTATTCACTGCCCTGAAAACCTGCTTGAGGGGTCCGGCTATGAGTTGGCTCCACCTTGTCAGTACACAGTCACAACAAAAGATGTTATTGTTAGGTATCATTGAGTCTCCTGACACTCATAGTATCCCCATGAAGGATGTATTTGAACTTGATTCAGCGCCATCCTCAGAAGTGTCAATATGCTTACGCCATTGTTATAATCACTGTGTCTGTGTGTCTTGCTGAGGGCCTTCCTCTCTTTCTCTGACCCGCCACCTTTCCCAGCATGCTGTATTTTTCCAAGTTGAACCAAAGGGGTGGGTGGCCTGGTCTTTTTTTTTTTTTAATTTTAAATTTTATTCTACAGTTTCCTCTCACTCTGTCCAGGATCCTCTGTTGTGATCCTGACTAGAGGAGCCAGTGAAGGTAGCTGGGTCCCACTTAGTTATTCTGGCTCAGGCTGATGGAAACTGGTTGACAAGCCCCCTTCATCGTTTGGATTGTTTCCTCAAGCCTTTGCCTGCCTTCACTTTTTGTCCTGTATTAAGAAGAGACTTTTTTGCCTTTATGGACCATGCTATATCATTTGACCTAGAGATCCCCAGAGACTATGGTCCTTAGTCCTTTGGCCCCGTGGTGTAATCCTTCACACTGTTTAGTTATGGCCAACGAGTTTGCAAAACTTTCGCCCCATATGCTCATATATATACCTGGATATATTTACAACACATACAGATACTTATGTAGAAATACTCTCTGCCAAATCTATTTCTGCTTAGAGATGTGTTTCCCTTTGCCTCCCTACACCTGTTCAGCTTACATATCTACATATGTATCCACTCATGAATTATTGATATTACGGTTACTGTAGCATTGTGTATAGAAGTGTTCACCATTGTTGTATTTTACTCCTGTGTCGCCTCTAGTGTCTTCCTTTGCCTTGGTCATGTTATGCTGATCTCCTTATTGTGTATTCCCTTCCCTTGGGCTCAAATTAGTATGTGTCTACTAGCTGGTTTCTTTTTGCTCCTTCCTCTCCCATTCCTGTTAACAATCATAGGATGTTTCTATGTGTTAACTTTTTCTTGGCTTTTTATAATAATGGTAACAAATGATACTTGTCCTTTTGTGATTGACTTATTTCACTCAGTGTAATGCCCTCTAACATAATGGCACTGTGCCCTCCAGGTTCACCATTCAAAGTCACTGATTCTCCTTTGCCCTTCCTTAGTCCCAATTCAACTTTCAGATTCATAGGAAGCAATGGAAAATACCATGGTTTGAATCAGGCACACATTACTCCTTAAGCTGACATTCTTGCTCTTTAGCACTTTAAAGAAGACTTTAACAAGCTAATTTTTCCAATGCAACACATCTTTTTGATTTCGTGACTACTGTTACCATGGGTATTGGTTGTGAATCTTAGTAAAATACCGATAAAAACATGTAATCCCCAAATGTTGCCCGTGCATACCAAAATTAGCCATGGAGTTCATATACCCTAGTGAATAATCTCAAGTATGATTTCGTCTCAAGGAGAAGAGGGTCTACAGAGTGAATAGAGTAAGTTATTGGGGGTGGGGAATGAATGAATCTAAGGCATTGGAATGTAGTTGAACAAGAAAGAGTAAGAGACAAACTATGGTACATACACACAATGGAATACTATGAGATGGAGTTGAGGTGATGGCACTTAACAACAACACAAGGAGAGAGACCATGAGATTGTTTATATTGTTTAAATGTTTTAGGATTCACCAAAAGGTCAAGAACATGCCAGAGCAGATGATCTGAAATCCTCTTTAGCATGTTGTTGTTATTGTTTTTTGTTGTTAAGTGTTGTGAGTCTTTGGCAACTCATAACGACCCTATGAACGAAAGTCCTTGACACCTGCGTGACTTTCTTTATTCAGGTTCATAGGGTTTCCAGAGGCAAGCTATTTATGGAATTGGATGCCACTCCTGCTTCCAAGCTTGTTTTAGCCGGGGAGGGCCACCAAACACTGTCCACCATGGGTAACCATTATCGCATTTGACACGTCAGTGTCACAGTGTTCAGTTTCACAGTGACCATGAGTTACCTCTGTATGGCAAGTGGACACACCAGGGCTATACAACCTAGAAGACTGTTTCACAAAAACAATTAAAGACAGGATTTTAAGCTACCACCTGGAGCAAGCTCCACAGGCTCCGCCCTTACTTCCCCGTAGTTTAAAAGCTCTGGGATGCCCACCCGTTTTTCAAGGGCAAAAAGAGCCCAACCACACAGCAAAAAGGACCCCAGAAACTTCCCTTGCCTTGACTGCCACTAAGTCGATCCGCCATCGAGATGCCAGCCATCATGCCAGTCAGCCAGCTGACTTTCAGAGTGGAGGGAGACTCTTTAGCATACGTTCTGTTATTCTGTATCCCTGAGATACATTAAGCAGCTGTGCTGCCAATCCAAAGACAGGCTGTTCAAATACACCAGCTTTTTGGTAGAATGATTGGCAGTCTCCTCTCATGTGACTTAAAACCTGTGAAGACCCGCTGGAGGGCCAACCATGGATTGGTTCTGACTTGATGACAATGAGGTTTGAGTTGCGATGTGAAAGACCAAAGATAGTACCAGCGACCGTCAGCACCATGGATAGAGCCATGGCCCAAAGTCTTCAGGAGCATGGTCCCACAGACTTTTCCATTGACCCCAAGACTGGATGATGAAAACTCCCTGACTGTTGGAGTCAGAGGGATAAGAAGTCACACTGCAATAGACACAGATGGCTTTCCCTCCCTCCATCGCTTTTTTATGAAAGAGTCCCAAATGTTGCAATTATCTGCACGGTGACATTTCACCCATTCCTGGGGGCCTCCCATTCCTCTCCCCCCAACGGTGACGAAGAGGGTATCGAGCCGGGCAGTGGAGTACCCCAGTGACAGATTAGCACTGCCAACCACAGACACAAAACCATTTGGTGTGGGGAAATGATAGATGCTAACGCTCATTTTAAACACAGGCAACTGAATTCCTGCAGACAGGCGCCACGGCTGGAATTTAGGGCACAGCTGCTAGGTTCAGATAAGGTGCAGAATCAGCCTAGCATACCGCGATGTTACTTAATAATGAAAATGTGGTGATTGATGCCGCTGTCTCGAGGATATAACCTCCCCATTTGGAGGTGTTCAGCTCCCAAATCATCCATTCCACCGCTCGCTCTGTGCCCTCCCCCCCAACTTTCTTTTTTTGGAAAGGCCAGGTGGGGGCTGGGGAGCGGTGTAGAGGATGGGGTGGATGGTGACAAAAGGAAGCTCATGAACCTGAGGAATTTGAAAAGGTCTAGAGAGCTGAGTTTGAAGGCATTCCGTTCTATCACGCTCCCCTGGGACAGCAATTTCAACGTGAAGGTCTCGATCAGTCCAGTTAGCTGCAATATTTTTGTGGTCAAGGGCTTCTCATATAACCCCTTCCCCACTCCTGATGTCAGAAGGAGCCAATCAGAGTTTTTGCTACAGAACTTTAACTTAACTCACTCTCTCTCTCTCTCTCTGTCTCCTCTCTCCTCTCTCTCCAGGAGGAGTTGGCCCCATTTATCCTGTGCCTCTTGGATGACAGCCCCTTGAGGAGCCCCTCACATTCATCCCCACTTGGAGCTGATCTGTCTCCTACTCAGATCTACACCTGTTTTCTCCTTTTGGCATTTAGCACCAACCAAGACACCTGGGTATTATTTCAGACTCTTCCTCCTCCCTCACCTGCCATGTCCTCTAAACCTACTTTTGCCTCCTAAATCACTCTCTTGAGTTTACATGGATTTGTTTTCAGCCCCACAACCTTAACATAAGACCTCATCCCCTCTCTCCTAAATAGCTTTCTGGGCTCTAGTATTTCTTGCTAATCCATCTTCCATCCTGGCCACCAAACTGACCTTCCTAAACATAGATCTACTGTGTCATTCCTCTGAAGTCTAATAACGATATCCATGTTCCTCTTGGACAAGGTCATGATTCCTCAAGTTAGCACTCAATGCTTTCGGGATCTAGTCCTGGACTATGCCCGAAGCATGTCCCTCAAGGCCCCTCACACTCTTTATTGTAAAGCACATGTTTCTTTCTGCCTTAGTACATGCTGTTCCCTCTGTCTTGCATTTCCCACACCCCATCCTACCTTCCTCATGTTTGTCTATCTGGAAGACTATTTATTCTTTAAGACTCAAAAGTTTCCTCCTTTAAGGATGGTCCCTTACCATCCTATTCAGCTCCTCTGTGATGCCTAAGGTTGTGTGTCAGCTGGGGTGGGTCATGACTGTCAGTGGTTTATGGAATCATGGTGGTGTTGTTAAGTGCTCTTGAGTCATAGGCAACTCATTGTGACCCTATGAACAAAAGACCTGGACACTTGTACAACTTTCACCCTTTCTCCAGGTTCATAGGGTTTCTGGAGGCAAGTTATTATGGAAGTGAATGCCACTCCTGCTTCCAAGTTTGTTTTCATTGGGGAACTCCACAAAACACTGTCCACCATGGGTACCCATTCTCACATTTGATACATCAGCGTCACAGTATTCAGCTTCACGGCAACCATGAGTTGCCTCTGTACAGCAAGTGGACAGGCCACGGCTATATGACCTAGAAGAATGTTTGACAAAAAACAGTTAAAAACAATTAATCACTTCTACAAATGAGATTTGTTATAATCCAGTCAGTTGAAAAGGAATTTCCACAGATGTGACATGCATCCAGTGTATATAGACATTTTGGCTAAGTGCTTTGGCTTCCTTCCTCTCCCATATCTTTCATCATCTTTGATAATCTGCATTTATTAGAACTTGAACCAGCAGCCAGATATATTGCCTGCTTGGAATTCAATAGTTTCCACAGCCTGTGACCTGTGAGCCAGCTGTCTGCCATCTGACTTACTGATCTTGGATTTATCGGCCTGTGCAGGTATGTAAGTCAGAGGAAGCCTCCAGCCTGACATCTGACCCATGAACTTGGTACTTGCTGTTAGTCTCTAAAACCATGAACCTTGAGATAATTCATTCTCTATGTACATGTGCAGTCAAATGTTCTACATGTAAGTCTCACTGGTTTTGTTTCTCTAGAGAATCAGTCCTAAGGACATTTGGTACCAAGAGAGAGAAACAAAATAATAAGGACACATTTTCTAAATCACTGAGGTCTGATTTGTCTTAAAGGCACTGATGGCTTTGCTTCCTTTAGTAAAGAGTGACTTCCTAAAACTAAGAAAGAAGAGCCAGGAAAAGGGTACATCTCTTAGAGCTGGAGTCTCTTTGCTGAGAAAGTCCTCAACCCTGGAGAAGACTGGTGACAAGGATAATCATTCTGACCTCAGAGCCAAGAAAGGGAGAAAGTCATATGTTGAATTTGGATGGTGCCTTGAATTTGGACTTCTGGCCTTCTAACTTGTGAGGGAAAGTTCTGTTTGTTAAAATCATCCACTTGTGACATTTCTGTTATAGCAGTCCTAGATAACAATGACTCTGTGAACCTCAGTATTTCCTCTATAATATGAGAATAATGATACCTAAGTAGAGAGAGCTCTGTTGGCCTAGTGGATAGAAAGTGATGATACCAAGCCAAAGGTGGGTGATTTTAATCTGCGGCCCTCAGGCCTGGTTTAAATTGTTTTTGGTTAAACATTCTTCTAGGTGGTATAGCACTGGTCTGTCTATTCGCTGTACAGAGCTGACTCATGATTGCGATGATGCTAAACACTGTGACACTGATGTGTCCTATGTGATAATGGTCACCCATGGTGGACAGTTTGGTGGAGCTCCCTGATTAAAACAGGATTGGAAGCAGGAGTGGCATCCACTTTCAAAATAGCTTGCCCCTGGAAACACTATGAACTTAAATGATGAAAGTTAGACAGGTGTTCAGGTCTTTCGTTCATAGAGTTGCTATGAGTCGTCTGTGACACAATGGCACTTAACAACAACAACAGAACAGACTGAAAGCATTCAGCAAGGTCCCAGGTTCACAGTAGGTAGTTCTAAAACCTAAACCCACTACTATTGATTCTGATTTATCGTGGCACTATAGAATGGAGCAGAACTGCTCCATGGGGCTTCCATAATTGTAAATCTTTATAGAAGCAAGCAGCCAAATTTTTCTCCCACTGAGCAGCTAATAAGTTTGAATGGCCAACCTTTAAGTTAGCAGCTAAGGACTTTAACGACTCTCCCATCAGAGACTCTTGCGTAAATGCTTCCAAATCTGAAAACCTACTACTGTTGAGTCAATTCTGAGTCCTGGTGTCTCTTTATAGGTTTGTCTAAGGCTGTGAACCTTACATGCGAGGAGACTGTTAGTCTTACCCCCTCAGAGCAGCTGTTAGACTCAACCTACTAACTTTTTGGTTAGAACACAATCTAAAAACCAAACCCGTTGCCATTGAGTCAATATTGACGCATAGTGATCCTCTGTTTGGTTTCTAACACTGTAAATCTTTATGGGAGGAGACTGCCCATCTTTCTCACTTGGAGCAGTTAATTGATTTGAACTGTTGACCTTTGAGTTAGCAGCTCTGTAAAGCAGAAGCACTCTCTCATGACATCTTAGTAGATCATTCAGGCACTCCTTACATACTGTGCCACCAGGACTCCCTGTTATGTGCATCGAGTTGCCTGAAACTCATAGTGACCCTATGCACAAGAGCTCTGAACCCTGCCTTCTCCTGATGAGCCATTCTCACTGTCTCCAACATACCTACTGCCATTATGCCAGTCATTGTGTCAATCCATCTCATCCAGGATCTTCCTCTCCTGCACCAACCCTCTACCCTTCCAAGCATGCTGTCCTCCTCCAAGTATTTATCATTCCTGGCAACATGTATGTGAGATAGAACTTCATGATCCTTGCCTTCAAAGAGCAACCTGCTTTCACCTTCTCCAGGAAAGAACTGTTTGTTCTCTTGGCAGTCCATGGTATTCAAGAACTCTTCTCCAGCATCACAACTCAAATTCTACTTCCATCATCCTTAGAAATTGTCCAGCTCTCTTATGCATAACAAGTAATTGAGAAAACCATGGCCTTGATCAGGCACACCTTAGTCTCCAGACTGATATCGTTGCTCTTTAGTACTCTGGAGAGGTCCCTGGCTACAGACTTTCCCAATGCAACTCATCTTTTGATTTCCTGATTGCATGTTAATTCTTTAAGGGGGAAATATGGTTAATCCAAGCTCATTGAAGAATCTGAGAAGTACCTGTTTCAAATCATGTTCCTGAAAGCAGAGCCTGAGGCCAGGATTCAAGTGTATGGAATTCATTAAGCGCTTTAAAGTAAGGGAGGAAGAGAAAGGCAGGGAACAAGCAAGGGTGTGGTCTCAGTCAGCCTAGACTTGTTCTAATCCACAAGAGGCTCAAGGGTATAAATAGTATCAACTATAAATAGCTGTGCCTTCCTTGGAGCAAGAGGCTAGCCTTTTATAGTCCTGTTGCCAGCCACCATTGTGCACTGTTCAGGAGTGGGAGGGACGCTGTAACATTCTAGAGGATGTAGCCCTAGTCAGCTGTAGGTAATGCTTCAGAAAAGGTAGTTGCTGTGTGTTTTGTAGAGGGCATTCAGCACTTCAATAGCGAGGGGATTCTGGAAAGGGTACCAATAGAATCTACCACAATCTCCTGGGAGAAAGTCACTGTTTTAAAGGGTCTGAGAGGTGGTTCTGCATGGAATGAAGGCAGAATCCAGGTTTTATAGCTGCCTCCAGCTGCATTCATGCAAAAATTTATGTATTCATTTAAAAAATATTTATTGAGCATCTGCTATGTTCTGGGGACTTTACTAGACCCCAAGGATAAACTGGAGCGCTAAAAAGTACACTTAAGGAACTTATCATATAGCAGGAGTGACAGGTATTTATCAAATAATTATACCAAAAAACAAAAGGATTTTGAGGGGAAGGGACTTGGCTTTGTGAGGGTGTGTCATAGAGGAACTCAGGTCTGCCTTGGGATATGGTTAGAGAGGGTTCCCTAGAGGAAAAGACTCTTTCTGAAAAGAACATTTGTATCTGGATATGCACTGGTTTCTTAGACAAATGATTTGGTTGGTCCACGAACATTGAATTCCTCGGTCTGTGCAACTACAAGCCACAGACCTGAGACTCAACAGCTTCTTTGAGTGGTGACGTGAGAACATCTAGTTACAAATGCTGTGTTGGTCCCACTTGTGGTATATGTTCACTGACGGATGCTGTGGATGCTGCCATTAGTACTATGAGCCTTGAAGAGACCAGCAGTCCAGCACTTATCTGCAGATGAGCAACGTGTGGATCACCTGGGGCCTCTCCAGGGCACAAGGACACATGAAAAAGTCCTCCCAAAAAACCCAGATGCCAGTTAGTCTCCAGGTATTTTGGAATTTTGATACAATAGTTTAAGATGTTTATTTTAAAATAGACTGCCATTTCACAATGAGTAGAACTGAGGTGCTGAAGTATTGAATATACATGCCATGGACTGCTAGGAGAACAAACAGGTTTATCCTAGAGAGGGTGAAACCAGACTGCTCCTTGGAGGCAAGGAGTTAGAAGCTTCATCTGATATACTTTGGGCATGTTGCAAGGAAGAACCAGTCCTTGGAGTGGTACATCAAGCTTGGGAGGGTGGATGGACAGCACAGGAGAGGAAGACCCTCAATGAGAGGGATTGACTCAGTGACTGAGGTAATGGGGATAGGTGTGTCAGAGACAATAAGATTGGCTCAGAATAGAGCAGGGTTCAGAACTATTGTACGTAAGGTCACTATGACTTGAGGGCATATAATGACAACAACAAGAAGAGTTCATACTAACAATATTATCCATAAAAAATAAAAATGCAATTGTATTTATTTTGTTGTTTTTGTAGGAAATCTACATAGCAAATCTACAGTGGTTTCTACATGTATCATTTATTGGTAGTTATAACATCCTTCAAGTAGTGAAAAAATTAAAAATCTTTTCTTCTCCCATTTACACTATTTCTCTGTCCATTATATCTCTATCTAATCATTCAAGTTGCTGTGGTCAGTTTGATCCCATATAGATAGTTCTTAAGAGGACATAATACTCCACACAGATACTTTTAACAATTTCAACCAAACTATTGTTTGATTTTAAGAATATTTTGGGCATTGTGCAGTTGTTTCAAGGGGTCATCTAATAACCTTTATGGCTCCAGATAGTCTGAAGTGTATTATAATTTGAAATTATGTTCAACATTTCCCCCTTTTGATCAGAATTCTCTTATGAAGGTTGCATCAAAATGTTTCATAGTAGTAGCCTTGTGCAATCCAGCTCTTCTGGTTTCAGAAAAGGAGGCATTTGTTCATGGTGACAGTTAGTCACAAATTCCATATCCTCTACTTATTCTGACTCTCCTCCTTCCTCTGCTTTTCTTGGAGGAAAAAAAACTATTGAATGAATAGCTAAAGGATAACCATTTACCAGTAAAAGGTGAAGTTGTAAATGTGGAGGGGAGGGAAAATGCATCCCTACCTTCCTACTTAAAGTTCTACTGAAACATAAGGGAATCATATCACCTTAGATGGTCATTTACACTTGAGTATGAATGAGATTTGAATTATATTCTGAGACAATAGTTTGTTGAATGTGAATGAGGAGAGAGCCTGGGAGTGCTGAATATTTTGCTTTAAAGTCCAAGTAACATAGATAAAGGAGAGCTGGGTGGAATAGGAAGTCAAGAGCTCTAAGATAAAATTACTATCTTGACATCTTTTGCAAGTTTCCTCACCTCTTCATGTCTCTGTTTTGTTTCTTTC
The DNA here is from genome assembly GCF_000299155.1 of Elephantulus edwardii. Classification (NCBI taxonomy): domain Eukaryota; kingdom Metazoa; phylum Chordata; class Mammalia; order Macroscelidea; family Macroscelididae; genus Elephantulus; species Elephantulus edwardii. The sequence goes on from NW_006399765.1 coordinate 10,494,048, forward strand.
TCTGGCTTTGGATACCCTCTGGCTTTGGTGGGAAGGGGCTTCCAGAGTCACCTTCTCCCGAAGCCAGAGGTGGGGCCACCTATGCAGCAGGATTTAAAACATTGTCTTCTGCCTGACACTTCTGCCAGCATGTCACTGATCATTGCCTGGAATTCTCGCTCCTGGACCTTGAAGCCCAGGCTGGGAGCTCAGGCACTCAGCTTCGTCCTGGTTCCCTTCTGACCTTGAATGTGGCTCTTCCTCTCTCTGGCTCAAACCTCTCAGGTCCCATAAGCCCTAGATAACTTAGTGCTTCTTCCTCACCTTGTTCATCCCCTCCTGAGGCGGTAGATTCAAGGGGGTGGGAGGAGATGCCTGAATACCTGAAACTTGATCTTGGACCCTTCATTGACCTTCTGGAAGGCAGAGGCTGTGGCCCAGGAGCCAAGAGGGAAAAGGGCACTGAAAGAGGCTTCTGGCCCCCTGTGACCCTTTAAATGCTACCAGAATGGCTTGTGATCCCCAGATTGCTGCCTGCAGCTGTCAGACACGCGTCAAGGTCGGGGCGTGCATCTGCCCTAGACACAGCAATAATGGCTTCTAATGGACTGTAAACAGGTGAAGTTTGCTGAAAGACACTGCTTCTGCTGCCAGAACAATAAAAGCTCCTTTCTCTTTAACCCTCTCTTGGATTTTGATCCCAACAGTCTCCAAACAATGCTTTTAAACTTTCTCCAAAGCACTTCCCTGCCTTACATCTCTTCTACCTTTAAACAGCAGGCCAAAAGAGAGGGTATTGTTATGTCCACTTGACTGACCTGAAAAAAGGAATCAAGTCCAAGGTCATAGAGCTTTGATGTGGCCAAGTCAGATTTGGAATTTAATGCTTATCTGGTCTCACAACCCAAGCCACTAACCACTCTACTAGCCTGTCTGTAGCCCCTTGCAGATAGTCTGCAGTCCCTTTTTTATTGGACTTTGCTGGGAGCCTCAAGAGATAAAATGACCTTGGAGGCCAGAGATCTCAAGAGGAAGGTGAGGGTCTTTGAGTGAGTTTGACCTGACTTCACATCCTCGTCTGTGTTTTTCTTGCTGAGCCACCATAGGCCTGTTGGCTAACCTCTCTGAACCTTTGCCTCCTCATTTCTGAAATGATAAGTGTGAGGGTGGAAGCGATGTGCAGACTTGCATGGCTCAGAGGTCAGGCCAGGCCCCTCTTCTCTCCCTGCTTCCCACCTTTGAATAGGACTTGGGTGTCTGAGGCTTCCTGGAGGACTGGCACTGTCACTTGAGAAGCAGTGACTGGAGGCCTGAACCGCGGCCTCTCTGAAATTTGTTGCAGATGCTGTCTCTCAAAGCATTGGGCTGTCCCCAAGGTCATTGTGTACCAAGCAGACGAGACTGGCCCCCTCTCCACTCCTGGGCTGCAGGGCACAAGTGAAGACAGCAAGGACCATAAATAAGGCCAACGAGGAGGAGGCAGTAATTCCGGCCTCACGGCGCCAGCCATTTCCCGTCACGCTGGTACTTTTAGTGCTGCTGCTGTCACGGAGGAGGCTGCAGGGAGAGGCTGGTCCGCTCCTCCAGTGAGCTGTTTGTTCTGAGCCTGTTAGAAGCCAAGCAGGTGGGACAGGAGGGAGTGGAACTGCATGTCAGCTGCTCCCTGACCCTACCCCTCAACCCAATATTGGCCTGTCTCCCTTGGTGTCAGCTTCCCCCAGAGGAGCCTAGTAGAGGGGCCTGGGCCTTCAACTGTGGACACATGGCTTGATCCACTCTCTAACAGCCCATATCTGTGGGCACCTCGGACTTCTCCCCAGCCCCACTCCACTTTATTTCTCTCCGTAGCCCCTTTCACCATCTGACACACTCAACACTTATTTCTTTCTGTAATCATTTCCTCCCTGTCTCCTCACACTAAAGGCAGGAATTTACCTGCTTTGCCTGGTTTTCTGCTTCCCAGCACGTTGCTGATTCAGAGGCGCCTAACAATGACCACAGAACAGTTCCCAGCACATAGTTGTTCTTGGCTGCGGTCAAGTCAGCTCCTGCTTCGTGATGTCTCCTTGCACAACAGGACTGGACCATTGTGAGCAACAGGGTCTTTGTCGGCTGATTTATGGAAACAGACTTCCAGGCTTTTCCTCCTAGTCTGTTTTGGTCTAGAAACACCGCTGAAACCTCTCCAGCATCATGGCAACACGGCAGCCTTCGTTGACTGACAGGAGGTGGCTGTGCTTGCCTGAGTTACATTGACTGGGAATCAAACCCAGGTATCCTCCCATGCGAGGCAAGCGTTCTACCACTAAGCCACCACTATCCCTTCCAGCACTGGTCTCTCTCTCCCTCTCGTTGCTGCTGAATCATAGTTGATCCTCCATCAGATTCCCAAGACTGTAAAAGACATGGAGAGGACTGTCTTTCTCCTGAGGAGCAGCTCGTGGATTCGAACCACCAGAGAAGTGAGAACTTTGAGTTGGCAGTGCAGCTTTCTAGGGACTCTGCCATCAGCATTTCCCCCAGCACATAGTCGCTCACTCACTCATTGCTGTCAGGTAGGAATCCACTTGTAGCTGACCCTCCAGCAAGTTCTGGGAAGGTTGATGATCAAATGGCAGGACATTGCTCATCTATTTCCCTTCGGGAACCAGAGAGGCACCACCTTGCTCCAGACTGCTGCATGAGCGCTAGCACATGGTAGGTGCTCCATAAGGAAGTGCTGAGTGAGCCACCCTTTATTTCCCACTGCATTCAATCCTTCAAAGCACATTTACTGTCTCTGTGCTTAGACACTAGCCTGCTGGTGGCACAATAAGAACCCCACAGGCCTCCCCTTGAAGTAGGGGACTACAGTGAAGTGGCCCAGCAGGGGAGTTTCCTTTGCTGACTAGGTTAAGAAAGCCTGGTGTGTGACCTTGGGAAAGCTTCCTCTCTCCCTCTTCCTCCTCCTCCTCCTCCTCTTCCTCCGTAGTCGTCATCGTTGTCATCTTTTCTCTCTCTCTCTCCTTTCTCTTGTCTCTCTTTCTCTCTCCCCCCCTTCTGATTTCCCCTCTTATAGTGGAGATGGTTGGTGTGTCGTTGGTCAAGGAGCGTATGCCCCTCTGAGTGTGGCCTCATGTACATGTGCGCTCTCGCTCTCTCTCTCCCTCCCCATCCACTGAGCACTCAGTGTCTAGTGCTTAGCTAAGGGCTTGAATGATGGCGGGAGCCTGCTTTAGGAGGCTGAGTCTAGGTGGGAGATGCTGAAGGTTAGAGAGAATGTCAGAGGCCTGCCGGGAGTGGGTGGTGGCATCAGACCCAGACTTCCTCCAGGCTGTCTGGGACACCTGCTCTGGAGCTCACCAAACCCTAAGGGCCACCAGGAAAGAAAATATGGGGCCTGTCTATGTCCCTTGCTGCCTCCTGAAATGCTTCTATCCTGAGATCCCACCACCAGCTTGGTGTGTGGAAACCCCTCCAGGGCCTCTGTCTACCATTAGTGTGACATTAGGTGAGTCCTTCTCCCATTCTGGGTAGACTTCTTTGTCTGAAAACTGAGGAAGATGAAGAAGAGGAAAATCTGAGTTCTAGCCCTGAACAGGCCCTAGACGCACAGGGAGACATGCTTCTTCCATGGGCTGTGGGTGAGGATTCCCCGTGAAGCCTCCACCACGTGTGTGAATCCGCCAGGGCTCCTCAGAGTTCTCTCTCCCTTTTTTTATTTTTCTATCCTTTCCTTGGCTCTCTGAGGAATCTGCTGAGGGTCTGAGGTGGGCTTCTCCTCTCAACTGTCACTCCGAAATAACTGGTCAACGAGAGTAACTCTCGTGTGAGCAAGACTTTACACAGCACCATCAGCCCATTATCTCATTGGCTGCTCCACATGAGAGAGAAGTTAGGAGGTTTGGTGTCTCGATGAATGAGGAGACTGGGGTCCAGAGAAGTTAAGCAACTCTCCTAAAGTCACACAGGATCCAAATCCAGGATTGACTGATCAGAACTGAGAACGCTCCCTCTTCAACCTTACCACTTCCTCGTGTGTGAATTCCCTCACAGCAGGTGCATCTCCCAAAACTTGGAGTTTTTAAAACATGCTTTATAGTTTGTTGGGATTGTGCTGTTAGTCCTCATTGGTGGTTCAAATCCACCAGCAGTTTGACAGGAGAAGGATGGCCAGTCTCCTCTCACGTGATTGACAGCCCTCCAAGGGCCCACTGGAGGGTCAGTTATGAGTCAGTTCTGACTCAGTGGCAGTGAGGGGGTTTTGTTGTTTTTATTTTTAGAAGATCTTTCTGACAGACTCTACAAGATGAGAATTGCTATCTGTGTTATATTGTCGGTTGCCTTTAAATTGACTCTTGACTCAACAATGACTGTAGGTGTCACCTGGCCCTGCACAAGAGACCATTGTGATTCATAAAGCTTTCACTGGCTGGTACTTGGAGTGAGATTGCCAGGCCCTTCATCCTAATCTCTTAGTTTAGAAGCTCAGCTGAAATTATTCAGTGTCAAGCTGTTGTTGTTGTTATGTGTCATTGAGTCGAGTACAACTCATAGCGACCCTATGAACCCTGTCCTGTCCTGTGCCGTTCTTACAATCTCTGAAACACAAGCCCGTGGCTGAAGTCGCTATATCAATTCGTGTGGTTTAGGATCTTTCTTTCACCATCCCTCCACCTTCCCAAGCATGATATCCTCCAAGGAATAGCCTCTCCTAGTGACATGCCCTATTTATGTGAGACAAAGCTTTATCATCTTTGCCTCCAAGGAGCACTCTGTCTGCACACTCTCCAAGACATATCTGTTCTTTTGGCAACCCATGAGCTGTTTAGTACTCTTCTCCAACAACACAGCTCAAAGGCATCAATAATTCTTCTGTCATACGCATTCAGTGTTTTAGCAATACCCAGACCACCACTGATGGACAGATGGTGGTTACATTAAGGTGCATTGTCCAGAAAAGAACCTGAGTTCTCACATGGAAAGGGAGAAGTCTCCCCTTAAATGGCCACCGCCCTCCCTTGTCCATATTCCGTTGAGTTGACTCCCACTTGCGGAAGCCCCAGATATGCCAGAGCAAGACAGTGTTCCATATGTTTCCAGTGGATAATTTTTTTTAAAGATAGAGATCACCAGGCCTTTCTTCTGAAGTACCTATGGGTGGATTAAAATCTTGAACCTTTCAATTAGCAGTCAAGCAAATTAACCAGTTTACCTGCCTGTGTTAACCATCTGCACCTCCATCTTATTGGTGCAGAAAACCCAGCTTCAGAGACCTGCTGGACTTGGCCCAGGATCAGTCTGATCCTGGCAAGGGGAACAGAGATTCAAGTCCACTGCTCCTTGGATCCTTTGGCTAAGCTCTCCCTCCATGAGAGGCCAGTGGTCCAGCTGACTAGGATGCCGTGGTTGGTGGGAGTAGAAGAGGGCCGGCCAGGCCTTGCACACAGGCTTTGTCTGGTTAGGTGTCTACGATTCAGTTAGGATTTACACTGTCTTGAGGATCAGGATCTCAGCTCTCACCCAGAGCCTGACCTGACCCTTGGTTTCTCAGCTGACTTCTTATTCTGGAGCCGCCTCCCCAGAAAGTTCTTCCTCAGCCTGCCTTTGATTCATCAAATATAAGAGGGCCCTCTGGGAAGCTCAGGGGTGCCACTATCACACTTTGAGACCCCACCCAGAAGCACTTGAGTGAGACTTAGGAGCATATTCCTATCCAGGATCAAGCCCTATCCTGCCAGTTGTTTTTAATAGTCCTAACCCAAAATTCCTGGGGCTGGCAATTTGGCCCTACTGACCCCTTTCAGGGCCAAAGGGGCAAAAATCCACAGTGGACAGTGCTCAGCACTTGACTCAGGCAGTTGTTATTGTTGTTGAGTGCCATTGTGTCAAGTGTGATTCATAGCAACCCTGTGAACAACTCTGAAATGCCCTTGACCCTTAACTTAAAGTGGGGTGTGATAGAAGCCTCACAGGCTGTGAGATTGGACAAACTTGTGTTCTTACCCCAGCTTCACAATTTACTCACACGTTTTGTGCTGTAGGGTAAGTTGTCCGTCATCTCTGAGCCTCAGTTCCTCACCCCAAAATCATGCATTTCTGCGCATAGTGAGAATGTAAACTTTAACGAGATTGAAAGTGCCTAGCACACAGTAGGTGTAAGTGAAAGTAGCTCCACCTGATGTTTATCTAGCTGTTACATGGGGGGTTTGCATCAGAAGTCTCTTAATAGAAGGTAAAGTCCAGCTCTCAGCAACATGCCAAGTGCCAAAGTTGGTGCAGCTGATCAAGTGTCTTCCAGTTATACCAGACAGGCTCTCAGCCTTACCCCTACGGAGGCCAGAAGAAGGGAGGAAAAGGAAAGAGAAGAAATGGAAGCCAGAAAGTTCTGAAAATGTACTGCCAGCTGGTAGGGTTCCAAGCCCGTGACTGCGTTCCAAAGACAGGCAGCCCTAGAGGGCTTGAAACCTGAAGGGAAGTTGACCCAGGGCTCCAGTTCAGGAAGAAAGGAAAACACAGTTTACAGAATGAGGGGGAAAGTAGCAGCTTGTCCCTGGGGCAGAGTGTGAGAACCCTGGGTGGGCAGAAATGATGCTTACTGTCCTTATATACCAGGAAGTACCATGCAAACACCATGACTACATGTGATTAAGTTGTACGGAAACGTGTGCACTCATGCATCCAAGTAAAACTGAGGAAACCTAAATGAGGTCAGTATCGATATACTGGATGTGATATATTGTGCTATAGATATATTGTGTATATAGTTTTACATAGCACAATATATCACATTCAGGATGTCAACACTAGGGTACATGGAATTAAAAGTATGTGAGAGTTTTCTGTATTATTCCTTACAACTTCATGTGAATCTATAATTCTCTCAAAATAAAACCTATTTTAAAGAAAATACAGGGAGGAGAGCATGGACCCTGGAATCCTGGACTCCAATCACTTTGTGGTCTTGGGTGCCTCACTTTATCCCTTTGATTCTCAGTCTCCTTATTTATTAAATGGAGAGGAACTATAATAATTAAGAATGGAAAGGCGATGATCGCATGTCATATCCAAGCTGGTGGCATGCTGACAAAATAGAATTTAGAAGGTAATTTGTAGCTTTGAATACATTTACTAGAAAGCAAGATTGATTAAAAACTAATTAATTACATTTTCAAGTCAAGATACTAAAAATATGACAAAATAAATCCAAAGGAAATGGAAAGAATTTAAGCAGATGAAAGCAGAGACCAATGCATCATACAATGAAATGGGTGACAATGGTCTCACAGCTTGGAGAATGTAATGCTGCCTCTGAATTGTACATGTCGAAATTGTTGAATTGATTATGGTTTATTGGGTATACTTTCAACAGCAATAAAAAAAATGAAGTGGCAAATAGAATCCTTACCATGTAGAATTGTGGCAAGAATTAAATTGAGATAGTATGTATTCAGCAGGAGATGAAGACCCCGGATGAGATGGATTGATCCAGTAACTGGGGCAATGGGGGTAGGTGTGTCAAAGTCAGTGAGACTGACTCAGGAGAGGGCAGGCTTCAGAGCTATTGTACATAGGGTTATGCATCACAGGCGACTCGACGGCACATAACAATGACTACATTTACTCAACACATGCTGTCTTCTAGGCACTGCACTAAGTAAAATTTTAGTACGTTCTAACTCACAGAAACGCATAGTTAAAGTGCACTCCTTAGGATTTTCCTGGCTGTCACCTCTTGGGAGAGATTTTCCAGGTCTTTCTTCCAAGGCACCTGAGTGGATCTGAACCTCTAAACTTTCAGTTAGAATTGCAGTGTGCAATTTGTACTACCCAAGGATTCCCATCTTTGCTAAGTACTAGGAGTATGTTGTTGTTGTCGTCGTCAGATACCACCAAGTAGGAACTGACTCATAGAGCAGGTTTTCAGGGGCAGCAAATCACAGGGGATGAGATTGCCCATCTTTCTCCCACAGAGCACCTGGTGGTGGACTCAAAACACAAGCGTTTGGAATGGCAGTGCAGCTACTTACCCCTAGGCCACCAGAGTTCTCTACTAGGAAGAGTGGTTTCTGTCGAATGAGAAAAAAAAAAGGCAATTCATAGGCAAGTATGACCAAATGTTCAGTGACGTCAGGGAAGAAGAAGAGGGGGTTGTCGAACTCCAAATGAGGGCTTTCTCGTAAGGGAATAGAGAATGTTTCCTGGAGAAAATGATCCCTAAGTCAAAACGTTGAGGATGAATGGGGATTGTGGTAAGAGTGTTCTGGCACCTGGCAGTCCTCTGAAATTCATCCTATGGAGCAAACACAACACTGATACCAAAGCCAGGTAAAGACACCACTAAAAAAGAAAATTGAAGGGAGCTCTGGTGGCCTAGTGGCAAGAAGCTGCACTGCAATCCCTGAGGTATGCCATTCAAATCCGCCAGATGCTTTGCTGGAGAAGGAGGGGCAATCTCCTCCTGTACCAGTCAGATCTGATTTGACGGTGTACACACACACACACACAATAATAATAATAATAATAATAATAATAATAATAATAATAAATTTTTTAAAAAGAAAAAAGAAACTTGTAGGCATATATTCCTCGTGACTATGAATGCAATAATTTTCAACAATATCCTGGCTCAGAGAATGCAACATCATAGAAAAAACACATCACTACTAAATGGGATTCGTATCAGATATGAAAAGATGGTTCAACATTAGAAAAGTAATGTCACCCATCACATAAACAACAACAGCAACAAAAATCTTCACATGATCATATCTAATAACACAGAAAAGACATTTGCTAAAAGCCAATACCCCTTCCTGATAAAAATTATCAATAAAATAGAAATAGAAAGGAAATTCATCAGCATAATTAAGATCATATACACAAAATCAGTGGCCAGTATTATTTTCAGTGGAGAGAGAAAGTATTCTTGCTGGGACTGGATGCTAGACAAGGATGTCCTTTATCAGCACTCTTATTCAATACTGTATTAGAAAGCCTATCCAGAGAACTAAGGCAAGAAAGGGGAATAAAAGGTATCTGAATTGGTAAGAAAGAAAGAAAAATTATTCCTTTCTTGCAAATGATGTGATTCTATACATGGAAAATCTCAGATAGCCTACAAGAAAGCTAATAAATATGTTCAGCAAAGTATCAGGTACAAGATCAACTTATAAAAATAAATTTAATTCCCTCACACAAAAAGAACTCTAATATGAACTTTGTAAGCAAACCAATATAAAAGAAATTGTTTTTCATTTTTAAAAAAAAACTCTCAAAGGGAAATTAGGAAAACTATCATTTGCAATCTGGACTTTATGAGGAAGGACATGGCATCAGGCTTGGAGATAGATTAATAAACATCTTGCATTATGCAGATGACACAGCCTACCTTACTGAAAGTGAGGAAGCAAAGCATTACTAGAGAGGAAGACATTGTAATAGTCTTTGCATTCACTATCTCAAAGCCTACTATCCAACCATAGTAGTTAAAACAGTTTGGTACTGCTACAATGAGAGACACATAGACCAATGGAACAGAATTGAGAACCCAAAAGTAAATGTGTCTACCTACAGACAACCAAAAGAATAAACAAGTATGTTTTGGAAGAAATACAATCAGGTTGCTCCTTCAAGGCAAGGAGGGTAAAACTTCATGTCTAACAATGCTTTGGTGTGGTACTGGCAGTACCTTGGTACCCCAGCAGTCAGGAGATCAGGAGACTTACTGCAGTGGGAAAGTTGGAGTCAGGGACCTCTCCAAATTATCGAGGAAAAATTATGTCAGTTCGGGGACTAACGTATGCTTGATTCAAGCCATAGTTTTTTTTTTCCCTTAAAGATTTTTTTAATTTTTATTATT
>NW_006399765.1:10504832-10590381 GCF_000299155.1 Elephantulus edwardii
ACCTGTCTCTCCTTATAACATGTCCAAAGTATGTCAGGCGAAGCCCCAGAATCCTTGCCTCCAAGGAGCAGCCTGGTTTAACCCTCTCTAGGTTGAATCTATTTGTTTTCTTGGCAGTCCATGGTCCATTCAGTACTCCTCCAGCACCACAGCTCAAAGGTGTCAATTCTCCTTCTATCCTCCCTAGACATTGTCCAACTCTCTGATGCATAACAAGTGCCACAAATTAGGGCTCCTAAATTCATCCCTATTTCTTGATGATCTTTATAGTTTTAGGTTTTACTTTTGCATGTTCTTTATCCATCCTGAATTAGGTTTTGCATATGGTGTGAGGTATAGATCCTATTTCATTTTTTTCCCCCTGGGAAATGACATCTAATTTTTCTAGATTGTCTCTGCCCTAATTTATGGACTTTGTCACTTTATCAAAGATCAGTTGTCCATTTGTTGTTGTGCTGTTAGGTGCCACTGAGTTGCCTGTGATTCATGATGAATCTATGAAAAACAGATCTGAACTTTGCCAATCCTGTGCCATCCTCATGATCTGATATGCTTGAGCCCATTTTTACTTTCAGTGGGTCAATCTTTCTTGTTGGGGGTTATCCTCTCTTTCTGGATTGTGGCTCCAAGTAAGGTAAAGTCATTGACAGTTTGAATCTTTTTTCCATCTTCCATGATGTTGCCTGTTGGTTCAGTGGTGTGAATTTTTGTTCTCCTGATGTTGAGATACAATCCATATTGAAGGCTGAACCACTAACCTGAGACCAGAAGAAATTAGATGGTGCCCGACTGCCATTATCAATCCACCCCTCTTCTCTTCTCAGGATCCTACACAGAGTAGGAGAAAAACATAGAACAAAATTCAAAAGAATAAAAATGACGGGGTGTGCTGGTTTTATGAGAGGCTAATGGAGCCACTGAAACTGGGCACCTTTGAAGTCCAGAACCCAACCTATCTCCTTGGATCAACTTTCAGTGAAACAACAGACAAGCCTATACAATGAACAGGTAATCCTGTGAAGAGTGTGTGCTTCAGAATAACAACATTAGAGACCTAAAGGGTAGGATTTCCCCAAAAACAAACCTTAGAAGGCAGGAAGTGACTGGAGAGAGGATCAATGGAAGCTCAGAATGAGAAAGAGTACTGTTACATTGAAGGGATAGCAACCAATGTCACAGAATAAACTATGCATAAATTGTTAATGAGAAACTGGCCTAGTAAACTGTCACCCAATTAAAAAAAATTCTCACTGGCTATCAAGGCAGCACATGCTAGAGTTTGAAAGAAGAGAAGCTGTGCCACATGAGAGGAAGTGCAGGATTCCATCATTATTCTCATTTTATAGATGAGGAAATTGAAGCTCAAAGAGATTGCTTAACGTATCCTGATCTTTCAACAAGTAAGTGGTGAAATCAGAATTGAGCCCAGGTGCCTTAACTTATCTAAAGGCAGCAGCAAAGCTAGCTTTTGGAGGAAGTACAGATCTAGGGCAGCAGAAATGATGAGGAGAAGGAGGGGAGGCAGGGAAGGAGGGAATAAAAGCACAGGTGATGTGTTTGGGAGCCGGCTACAACTTTATGAGCTAACACAGCCAGTGTGAGTCACATGGAATGCCATATAGAGAGATCATTTGGGAACCTCTATCCTTTGTGTTTGCTGGAGCTTCCTGATTAAAACAAGCCTGGAAGCAGGAGTGGCATCCACTTCTGGAATGGCTTGCCTCCGGAAACTCTATGAACAGTGCTCAGGCCTTTCATTCAGAAGGTCGCTATGAGTCGTCTACAACTCGATGGCACCTAACAACAATAACAACGAAGACATAGAGCTATGTTGGCCTAGTGGACAGGAAGTTATGCTACCAAGCCGAAGGTGGGTGGTTCTAATCTATGGCACTTAGGCCAGGTTCAAATTGTTTTCCTGTCAACCATTCTAGGTCGTATAGCACTGGTCTGTGCATTGCTGTACCAAGGTAACTAGTGGTTGCTGTGACGCTGTACACTGTGACGCTGATGTGCCAAATGTGATAATGGTTACCTGTGGCCAACAGTGTTTGGTGGAGCTCCCCGATTAAAACAAACTTGGAAGTAGGAGTGGCATCCACTTCCAAAATGGCTTGCCTCCAGAAACTCTATGAACAGTGCTCAGGCCTTTCATTCAGAGGGTCGCTATGAGTCATCTACAACTCGATGACACCTAACAACAACAACAGCAACAACATCCATTGGAATCAACCATTCATTCATCTGTGATAACTTCCTAATTTGCTCCAGGAGGTGCTGTTACTTGGTTCCTCCAGGCAGCCACTGGAGAAGCCAGATCCCATACCCTCTTGCCTTTAAATGAAAGCAAACGTGGTAGAAGGATCTCGAGCCTCCCTCAGATTGGGTTAGACCTGACTGACAGCTGATACAGTTTAGCAGGCTTCATGGAGGTGATGCTGAAGGTTGGTCCTCACCCAGGTAGCTTGAAGCAGCCAGATTAGAATGTGAGGCAAAGATAGAGGCTGGGCTCGTCACTGAACAAGACGGGGCTGAGGGATGGAATCACCTTGGGAAGATTCAGAAGCTGAATTGGCTGTACCAGATCTACCCTATTCTGGAACTTTATGTACAAGAGACCAGACCAAAGGCTTGATAGGTGGGTGGAGGCCAAAGTTCAAAGATTTTATTGGCTGGCAGGGTTAATCTGCAAGACTTTGGGGAGTCATGAAGGAGTCCCACCCACTGACAAGAAAGTTAAGACCAGGAGAGACTCAGGAAGGGTCGGCGCCATCAACAGGAGCAGTCCCATGACCGCCGATCGTCCGAGAGTGGGGGCAGCAGGAAGTCAGCTCGGTCTCTGCTCCCCTCCCCAGGTCCAGCGGCTGGCAGTAGGGCGCCAGCCATGATGAGCAAAGCACACATCCTTCAGCGTGACATTGGAACATCGCTGAGGGAGTGGAGGGTGACGGAGCGCCATCCCGGGCAGTAATGGCTCCAGAGCCGGGAGGAAAATGACATAAATAATATCCCATTAGAGGCGCTGAGCTGCTCTGCTGAGTGCCTTATTTTGCTGGCAACATTATGGGCTTCATAAACAGACTAATTTATTTTCCAGTCCTTGCTCTGACTAGGGTGGGGGTGGAGGGTGCTGGGGAAGGTGACTGGGGGCTGCAGAAGTGGTAGGGGACAAAGAAGGCAGGACCACCTCCTGGCTCAGCGTGCTGAAGCTCCCATGTCTCCCTGCCAGGGTCACTTAGAGCTACCTTCCCTGTCTCACCTCCAGATTTCTCCCCATGTGCCCTGGGATGACCCCAGTTCAGTCTTTAGAAATGACGTTACATCTTCCAAGGCCCAGCCCCCTTCTTCATGCCGACTCGCAGTGACCTCATGTCCAGTGGAACACAGCATTACCTGGTCTTGAAAACTAAGGTGTATTTTATTCAGACCATAGTCTTTTTAGTCACTTGCTATGCTCTTGAGAGCTAGGCAGGGAATAAGGATGACAGAGGAAGAATTGTTGCCTTTGGGCTGTGGTATCGAGAAGAGTACTAACCATCCCATGACTGCCAAAAGAACAAACAGATATGTCTTGGAGAAGGTACAGCGAGAGTACCCCTTGGAGGCAAGGATAGCAAAATGTAAGTCTCACATACTCTGAGCAGAGCACATACTCTGGTAGGAGAGGCTATTCCTTGGAGAAGGACATCATGCTTAGAAAGGTGGGGGCATAGTGAAGGAAAGGAATACTCTCAGCCAGGTAGGTAGGTTGACATAGTAACTACAGCAATGGGTTCTAGTGTGTCAGAGATTGTGAAGTTGGCACAGGATAGGACAGAGTTCAGATCTATTGTTCAGAGGGTCACTGTGAGTCATACTCAAATCGATGGCAGGTACCAACAAGAAGTATGATTGAGTCCATTATTGCAGCCACTGTGTGTGTCAGACCATATTCTGTTGTGGCCCATAGGGATTTCACTGGCTAATTTTCAGAAGTAGATCACCAAGCCTCTTTCCCTAGTCTCTCTTGATCTGGATGGTCTGCTGAAGCCTATCTGTCCTGGGCAACATCACTGGCATTTGAAACTCGTTGGCACAACTTCTAGCATCATAGCAACATGTAAACTGCCACAGTGCATCATGCAGTCATCTTTGATTTCCCATTTGAATGTAACTCCAAGATTGTCTCAACTTGGTGAGGCAGCCTGGGATATGGAAGGAGCTCTAGTGATAGATACAGATTCAAATTCTGACTGCCACTTACAAGCCTGATGACGCTGGGTAAGTCTTCTAAGCTCTCCAAGCACCAGCTTCCTCTTGTGAAAGATTGTGATGAAATCTCATAGACCTGTGACTATATCTTACAGATCTTCCTGTTCCCTTTGCTTTGTAGATAGAAATCTTCCCAATGGGACAAGTTATTTGCTTATTCCTGTCCTTTCTGAAATCTAGCTTGGCCTTTGTGCTTGGCAAGGTGTGGATTGGAAATTGGAGGCTTTAGCCAGAGGAGCCAAGATGTAAGGCACTAGGTGTGTCCTAGCTTCAACATGCTGTATCCTTGGACAAGTTCCTTCCCTTAACTGGACCCCTCTTCCTCCAAGTGTAAAGCAACAGGTCAAATCATAGGGCATTTGTGGCTCCCTCTCAGCCCCCACTTCAGGATCCCAGGCCAGCACTTCGTCCATCCATCCATCTGTCGGGAAATGACATCTGGCTTTGGCATCAGAGAGAATCATGATCCTCCTGTACTATGTGGCCTAGGCCAAGGACTCAATATCTCTGAGCCTCCACTTACTTGTCTGAAAAATGGGATAATAAAGAGCTAGTTTGCTCTTGTTAAGATTTGTAGCTTTCCATTGTGTAAATATACCATAGTTTTTCCTATTTATTTATTTATTGATGGTCACTTGGGTTGCTTCCATATCTTTCATCTGTTTGCTTTTGTGAATAATACAGTAGTAAACATGAGTGTGCATATATCTGTTAGGGTGGCAGCTCTGGTCTCTTTATTCCAGTAGTGGAATTGCTGAGTCAATGGTATTTCTATTTCCACCTTTCTGAGAAAGTGCCATACTGCCTTCCAGAGTGGCTGCACCATTTTACACTAATAAGGGTTCTGATCTCTACAACCTTGCCCGCATTATACAACATTGGTGACCCTGGAAGACATGATGCTGAGTGAAATATTTCAGTCATAAAAGGATAAATACTGCATAACACCACTGTTAGAAAACAGGACTTGCAAAAAAAAAGAAAGAAAACAGGACTGACATGGGGGGTTGGGGGAAACTAGGAAAAGAGGAGATAATGAACTTTGCATTGGAACAGATGAAGGAAAGAACTGTTTAAAAGGAATATATGATTAGACATTATCTGTCTGACAACAGTCCAGAATAAGAAGTGCTTTGCAAAGCGGGCTGGGTGGTGGGGGAGGAGATTGTGTAACAATGAATGACTTTTTTTTTTAAAGTGAATGGTGGGTTGGGGAGGAAAATGTGCAACAGTGAATAAATGAAAGTCCAGCTTTTCTGTAAACTTGAATTAAACTCACAATTTAGCAAAAGGAAAAAATAATAGCCTTAGCGACCCAATGGGGCATTACAGTGAGTTGGAAGTGACTTGATGGCAGATATGAGAGCTGCTGGTGGGTTTGAACCCCCGGAGACATGAGTCCTTTTGGTTATCAGGGCATTCTGATACCCACCAGGGCTCCTCACAGGGCCAGGGAAGGATTTGAATAGTGGAGTGATAACTGACTTTGCAGTAAAAGGTCTCTCTGGCTGCCAAGTGGAAAATAAACTGTAGGGAGTCATTAATAAAGGAAGCAAGTTCGTATCAGTTGTCCAACTGAGATCCGAGGGTGGCCCGGATAAGGGAAACTCAGTGGAGAGTGTGCAAGATGGACAGAATCATGAGAGGTTGGTGGTAAAACTTGGTGACTGAATGTGGAACATGAGGAGAAGGAGCCCCAGGTTTATAGCAAAGCTTTATCTCACTTTTTAGCCACGACTAGCCTAGCCCGTGACCTCATCGCACATTTGTGGCTCCACTGGAAACAGAAGTTGGATATCATGCCCAGAGTTCAAAGCCACCCTCCAGACTCGTTCTAGATCCGGGGATGCTGTTTCTGTGAGGTTTCAGGCCCTAACTCTGTGTCTCCCCTGCTTCACCCTTCCACAGCCTCTACTCTAATCTCCTGGGATGCTGGCGGCTCCGCTGATGCAGGCCCAGCAGGTGTGCTTTGCCAAGCTGTCGGTGTGATGAACAGCCTCCCTTGGCCGAGCAGATAACGGTACACACACAGGTCAGGGGGGGCCCTTGTAGCCCATCCATCAGGCCCAGGAGCAGGCGGAGGGCCGGCACACCCTTGTGCCTGTTATCTGCAACACTGTGTTTTCCCCCCCAAGGTTAACAGGAAGAGTGACGGCCAGGCGCCTGACATGAGTAGGATGGGTGCTCATAGGAGCCAGCCAGGCTCTTCTCCACCTCCTCCTTTGGCCTCTGAAGGCTCCTGCCTGCCTTTCCTGGAAGCAGGGCCCAGCCTTCCTGGAGTAGAAGCACCTGGAGCCATAAAACTACAGCCTCTTCAAGCCTTAAGCCTTAAGTCTTCAAAGTCGAGTGCAGAATTCTGAAATCTTTGAAGCAGGACTGGGCAGTGGTTAAAAAACCAGTATCTCTGGCGCCAAAATAGCATACCTGTGTTCAAATACCAGTTCTGCCACTTACAAGATGTGCTATATAAGGAAGTTTACAGTCTCCAAGGGAAGAAGTTGTGCGGCCAGTGCCCAGGAGTTGGAGCCTCCTAGAGAGAAGTGGACCAACAGAGGGAGAGATTACTTTACAGACCAGGAACCATGGAGAAGATGAATGTACCGAAGATGCTACCCTAAACAGAATGGTGGTTGTGTATTGTCAAGTACGAACCAACCCATGGCTGACCCTCCAGCAGGTTTTCAGAGGCAGTGAATTGCACAGGAGGAGCTTGCCCATCCTTCTTCCACAGAGTAGCTGGTGGATTTGAACTGTGTACATTTGAGTTGCCAGTGCAATTCCTTAACATTAGGCCACCAGGATTCCCAAAACAGAGAGCAGAAAAAAACTACCCTAACTTCTCTAATCTCTGTCTCCTGCCTTCCAATCTCGGTGTGTTCTAATCTGGGAAACAAATCTCAGAAGACAGATTCAAGTTTGCCAAGTCCAGGGAATCTTTTTATATTTTCTGCAGATACTATACTGCAAGATACTTTTTGGTGAAAAGAAGGCTCTTGGGCAAAATCAAGTTTGGGAATGCTGCATGCAAGGTCTTTCTCGAAGATCTGCCAGTATGGCATCATATTTAAGACAAGTGCGAACATGCTCTTAAGAGCCCGAGTCTCATCAGACTCAATCTCTCATCTAGAAAATGGGTATAGTAATAGTAGTTTACAGGATCATTCATACATTAACTCATCAGTTGAGCATATACATTATGTCAGTCTCTGAGGAAACACAGTGAACAAGATGAACAAAGTAGCTGTCCTCAAGGAGTTTGTATTCTAATAGGAGAGGAACTAATGGGTTGGTTGAAATTTAAACTAATAGGTAATGAAAGTAGGGCACTTAGCATAGTACCTGACATACAGTAAAAATGCTCAGTAATTATCTTGAAGGCTCTGAAAAGTCCCACAGTGCAAACCAAACCCACAACCATAAAGTTGATTCTGACTGAGAGCAGTTCTATAAGATGAACAAGATTGCTTCACAGGGTTTCTGAGGTTATAATCTTTACAGAAGTAGATTGCTACATCTATCTCCTTTGAAACAGCTGGTGAGTTTGATCTGCTGATCTTTTGGTGAGTGGCCAAGCACTTAACCACTGTGCCACCAGGCCTCCTTCCTAAAGTATTATTGTTGGAGGCCATTGAGTCGACTCTCATCCATACCAGTCTGTGTAGATCAGATGAGATCTGCTTGATCTTATAGCATCTTCACAATCCCTCCATGATTAAACCCAGGGTTGCAGTCACTGTGTCAATCCTTTGCGTTGCGGATCTTCCTACCTTTCATTGACTCTGTCCTTTGCCAAGCATGGTGTTTTTTTCCTCCTGACAACACTTCCAAAGGAAGTTTCTGCATACTTGACTCTAAAAAATCACCTGGCCACACATTTTCCAGATAGTTTATTCTTTTGGCAGTCCATGATGTAGGTAATCAACACCATAATGCAAAGACATCAGTTCTTCAGTCTTTCTTATTTGTTATCCACCTTTCACATGTATCTGAAGCAATTAAAAAGAATATGGCTTGGGGCAGGTACACCTTAGTCTTTAAAAAGGTATCCTTGCTCTTAAGCACTTTAAAGAGGTCTTTGATAGCAGATTTTCTCAAAGCAGTGTCATTTGGTTTCCTGGCCACTGCTTCGGTGAGTGATGGTTGTGGGTCCATATTAAATGAAATCCTTGACAAAGTAATTCTTTTCTCCATTTATCATCAGGTTGCTTATTTGTTGAGTTGTTGGGGATTTTTGTTTTCTTAAGGTTGAGTTATAATCTATACTGATTACAACAAAAGTTAACTGCTGTGACTAACACCTGTTTTGGTCTTAGGAGGCCTTAGTCTTAGCTACTAGTCAAGACTAATATTTTCAATTGAGATTCTTCATAAATCTGTTTTCTGACAAAAGGAAACAATGTTAAAATACTTTTTTAAAAAAAGTATATCTATCTATATCCATATCTGTCTATCTATCTATCTATCTATCTATCTATCTATCTATCTATCTATCTATCAAGTTTCCCTCTAGCCCCCATGTCAGTTCTGTTTCATAACAGTGGCATTATGCTATATTTGTCTTTTTGTGATTGAAATATTTCACTCAGCATAATGTCCTCCAGGGTCACCCGTTTTGTTTAATAATTCATGAGTTCCTTGTTTTTCAATGCAGCATAGTATTCCATTGTGTGGAATCCATATCATAGCTTCTCTATCCATTTGTTTGTTGATCTATACAGCATTGAAACAGATGAGGGAGAGAACTGTATAAAAGGAATATATGATTAGGCATTATTGGCATGACAAGAGTCCAGAATAAGAGCTGCATGGTAAACTGGTCTGGGGTGGGGGATTGTATAACAGTGAAAGAATTTTTTCCCAAAGCAAAAAGTGATTGAGGCAGGGAGGAAAATGTGCAACAATGAATAATTGGAAACCCAAGTTCTTTATAAACTTTCAGTAAAATTTCAATTTAAAAAAGCTACAAAATGTATATATGTATGTATGTGTACACACACACACACACACACACACACACTTTTAATATATATATATATATATACACACACACACACACACTGTATTTTGTAAGCAGGTGTGGCATCCTCTGGAAACTCCGTGAACTTTGAGAAACGATAGTTATCAAAAGGCTTCAGGTCTTTTGTTCACAGGTTCGCTGTGAGTCGTGCTGGACTCGAGTGCAGTCAACAACAACAACAATCTGTATTAAATGCTGTAGTCTTTGATCTTCTCCAGTAAGTGCTGCAAGTCCTCATCACTTTCCACAGGCAAGGCCGTGCCGTCTGCAGACCTAAGGTCGCTGGTGAGCCCTGATACCATATTCCTCTTCATATATTCCGCCTCCTCAAAGTATTTGGTCAGCACACAGATTGAATAGGTATAGTGAAAAGGGTATCACTCTGACATGACTATGTCCTGATCTTAAACCACACAGTATCTCCTTGCCTTGTTTGAACGGCTGCTTCTTATCCTAGCTACAGGTTCCACTTGAGCATCATGAAGTGTTCTTAATGGGAACTCCCATTCTTCTTGGTGTTATCCATAATTTGATATGGTTCAGACAGTTGAATGCCTTTGTCTAATCAGAAAGCCCAAGTAACATCTTTCTGTTACTCTCTGCTTTCAATCAAGCTCCGGCTGATGGCAACAATCCTTTTTCGCATTCAGTGGCCTCTTCTGAGTGAATTTCAGCTTGAATTTCTTACATTTCTCTGATAATGTGCTACTCTAGCCCCTTCTGAATTATCTTTAGCAAGATTTTACTGATGTGATATTAATGATTTCCACATTTTATTGGAGACCCCTTTTTGAGGGGGGATTAACACAGATACCGATCTCTTCCAGTCAGTTGTCCAGGTAGCTGTCTTATGAAACCCAGATGTTTCCCCTTCTTTTCTCTTGCAGTATTTTATTCATTTGCTGCCGTTCTTACTGGACAATAGTCCATGCTAGAATGAACACATAAAGATAATACGTGTATCAACTACTTCTCCTGGATCGCAGAATATTAATAGGACTTCTAGCAAATGAGCACAGTTCATCTCATTTCTATTGAGAATGACCAGATTTCATGTAAATCATATCTGCAAAGGATGGTAATGGAATTCATTTTGGTGAGTTCTCTCTACAAACCGTATCATTATTTCTTCATTCATTCAAAAATCATTTAGGACTGCTGCCTCTCTCCTGGGTACATGCCTTTCACTGAGGATACTGTCATTTCTATGGCCTGGAAAGAGAGAATTCAAATGTTCCATGTAGGGTAGCATACCTTGTTTACTGTGGGCGTCCAAGGAGAGGCTACCAGTGACCAGCTGGGAAGACTTCCAGGAAGAGGTGACAGCTGAGCTGAGTCTGGAAAGCAGAATACACATTAGCCAGAAAAGGAGGCTCCTGCAGGCGTAGGCATTCTGACAACCAGCCTGGCCTTGGACCTGACTCTTGGGAGTCAGAATCTACTTTAGGTCCAGCTCCCAGTAGGGACATTGGTGACCCTGGAGGAACCTCGCCACTCAGGAAGCAAGCACAAGTCCCTCCAGCTACTAGCCTATGAGGCCAAGGAGCTCCCTCCCCTTCCCTGAGCCTCGGCTTCCACATTGGCAAATGGGGGCTAGGGAAACTTTCCCCATTGGGCAGATGTGAAGAGTAAAGAAGATGCTGAGTGAGGAAGTGCTCTGTAAACTGTTGAGGTCTGTGTAAGCTGTAAAAAGCTGTATATGCAACACATTAACTGCACGTCTTAGCTCAGAGCCCAGCTCCCAACAAGGGCGCAAACAACTGTAGAACTGAATTATTCTGCTGCCTTTTGAGCCATTCCTCCGGCTTCTGAAATCCTCTGGGTCTTCCTGAGATCCCTTATTAATATGCCAACACCCTGAGAAGTGTTAATCCTTATTAGCTAATACCTTAGTTAGTGCTGGCACTTTCATTAGCAGTTAACACCTTTAGTAGGCAGCTCGCTTATTCCTGGGAATCATCTGACAGCGAGTTGAGAGAAGAACCTTGAGGAATGAGTCCAGGAGGGACTCATGCTGACCTTGGACACCAGGTGGGGGCGAAGGCGGGTGGCAGGAGAAGGCGGCTCTGGAAGGACAGCGGAAGGTGGTCTAGGAGAGGTATCCTTGGTGGAGCTGTCTATCAAGGACCAATGCTATTACATGTCTGGTAGACTGAGTCCCCAAACCACAGTGCTCTGGGCCACCTCTCCCACCTTCCCTACATGAGAGGCTTGTGAAAAATATTCATCCAGCTTGAACCTCTGTTTTCTCTTTTATTAAATGAAGCTACTTTAAACAGCCCAAATGCCCAACCGCAATCAAATGGATTGAGAAATTATAGTACGTTCACATGATGGAATACTATGCAGTACGCAGGAGCAATGATTTTGTAAATCACAACCTAACTTGGGAGGGACTAGAGAGTGTTATGGTGAGTGAACTAACTCAGTCCCATAAGGACAAATACTGAATAAGACGATTATTGTAAAAATAGGTAACCAGTACACTCTGAGGATCTACAGGGAGGAGTGGGGAGCAGAGGGGTAGGGATGAGCCGAGGGTGGATGGGTAATCATGGGATCACACAGTTTGATGGGTAGAGAAGGGGTGGGTTGTGGAGGTGGGAGGATCCAGTGTGAGGGGCAGTGTATACAAAGTTTTAGGTAAACCAATGTAAATTTTTAAAAAAATTGAATTGCATGAAATTAAAAAAACCAAAATACATAAATTTTATTTTTAAAAAAGGCATAAATGAGTCTACTTAATTCTACTCAGCCATATCTTTTGGGATCACCATGAAGATAAAATGAACTAAGGCCACATCTCTCAAATTTGCTGTGGATGTGTAGGGAACACAATTTTTCCCCCTTCATGTTAATAATGACACATTAGTATTTGGGAAAGTAGAAGGTCAGCAAAAGAAAGGAAGAATCTCGAAGAGATGGATTGGCTCAACTCAGTGATTGCAAAATAGGTTTGAACGTGGCAGAGAGGACGAGACTGGCACAGGATAGGACAAGGCTGTCTGTTGTTCATAGGCTTGATCTGAATTGTATTCAACTCTGTAGCACCTGGTGGCTTGCCTAGTGGTTAGAAGCTGCGCTGTAATCTCAGAGGCGTGCAGTTTGAATCCACCAGCTGCTCCATGGGAGAAGAGTGGGCCAACTCCTCCTGTGCAATTAACTGCCTCTGAGAAATGCTGGAGGGTCAACTGTGGGTCAGTTCTGTTTTACTGGTATACAACAACAACTATAGCACCTAATAGTTGTATCTGTCAGTTTGAGTGAAGTTATACTGAAGTAACAAAGACTCCTTCCCCAAATCTCTGTGGTTTTAGCAATAAGGGCTTATTCCCCCACCCCTTAGAACTACAGTCCAACCACGGTTTTCTACTCCATGTTGCTGTCATTCCAGAAGTCATGATAAAGGGCCGGGCTCTGCGCAGGACATGCTGTCATGGCAGCAGAAAAGGAAAGGATGGGAGAAGCGTGTGGCGGTTCTTAAAACTTCCATGTGAAATAGCACAGTCATGAGACCCAACCCGTGTCATCCTTTGCAGGGAAATACATTGGAAAGGGAAGGAGGCATAGTTTTTAACAGTAGACTACAGTCGAGATGTACAATATTGACAGCAGAGCAATTTGGTAAAGTACATATACACTGTCATATGTATTTGTATATTAGAAAAGTACAACCAGAGTATTCCTCAGAGGCAAGGATATTGTGCTTGGAAAAGAGGAGGGTCAGCAAAGTAGAGGACTCTAAGGGAGAGATTGACACAGAGACTGAAACAGTGGCTTTCAGCCCGACCGAGATAGTGAGAATGGCAAAAGATCAGGCAGGTTTCCCCTCTGTTGTACATAGGGTCCCTATGAGTTGAAGTCAATTCATCTTGACAACAACTAATAACAACATATGACATCTCTTCTTCTTGTTGTTATTGTGTGCCATCAATTCCATTCAGACTCACAGCGAGCACGTAAGAGATAGTAGAGTTGTCGCATCGAGTGTTGAAGGCTGCAATCTTTATGAGAACAGATCCCCAAGTCTTTTCTTCCAAACAGATACTAGTGAGTTTGAATCGCTGGCTTTACTCATGGAGGTAATTAAGGCCAGCTCCACTTTGGGGAGATGGCTCTTCCCCAGTTGTATTTTGAGTGCCTTCCCATTGCAGGGGCTCTTCTGACGGTTCATCAGATGATGGTCCACTGATGTCCATCAGATTGCCACTGGCTGTTTTTTGTTTTTCCAGAAGTAGATTACAAGTCTTTCTCTCTTAGTCAGGAAATGCTGCTGAAACCTGCCCACCCTGGAGGATCCTTCTGGTGTTTGAAATACTGGTGGCTTTGCTTCCCCTGTGTCACAGCGATATGAAAGCCACCAATTCATTATCCAACCTTCACATGCATAAGAAACAATTGATAATTGGCCTATAGTTTGGGTCAAATGCACATCATTAAATTGACATCCTTGCTCTTTAATGCTTTAAAGAGGTCATTGACAGCAAATTTACAGTGTAACTCCTGCACGTGAAAGTTGGGCAATGAATAAGAAAGACTGAAGAATTGATGCCTGTGAATCGTGTTGTTGACAAAGAATATTGACTGTACCATAGACAGCCAAAACAACAACAACAACAATCTTACTTGGAAGATGTGAAGTCAGAGTGCCCCTTAAGATGCAAGATCCTGATGCCATATTCTTCTTTATATATTCCTGCTTCTTGGTCTATTTGCTCAGTATACAGATTGAATATGTATGGAGAAAGGATACAACCTTGAGGCACACGTTTCCTAATTTTAAACCATGCAGTGTTGTCCTTTGGCTCCCCGTTCTGTTTGAATGACCGTTTCTTGGCCTGTGTACTGGTTCCGCTTGAGCACAATCAAACATTCTGGAATTCTCATTCTTCTCAAGGTTATCCATAATTTAGTATGATCCACACAGTTGAATACCTTTGCATAGTCAATAAAACACAAGCAAACATCTTTCTGGTATTCTCTGCTTTCAGCCAAGATCCATCTGATGTCAGCTGTCATGACACTTGTCCCTTGGCCTTTTCTGTATCCTGTTTGAATTTCTGATAGTTCTCTGTCAGTATTAGCAAGATTTTACTTACATGTGATATTAATGATAGTGTTCAATAACTTCTGCATTCTATTGGATGGATCACCTTTTTGTTAATGAGCGCAAATATAGATCTCTTTAAAGTTGTTTAGACAAATAGTTATATTACAAAGTTCTTATCATAGGCCCGTGAGCACGTCCAGGGCTGCATGTCTTTGGTGAAACACCTCAATGAATAGTCAATTAATACTTGGAGTCTTATTTGTCACTAATGTTTTCAATGTTGCTTAGAGTTCTTCCCTCAGTATCATTAGTTCTTGATATACAACCTTCTGTAATGGTTGAGCATTGATCAGTTCTTTTTTTCTTTTTTCTCGTTGTGTACCATTGAATTGGCTCTGATTGGCACAGAAGGAGATTGCCCCTCCTTCTCCAGTGGAACATCTGGTGGAGTTGAACCACATGCCTTCAGGATTGCAGTGCAGCTTCTTGCCACTTGTTGTTTGTTGTTATGTGCTGTCGAGTCGCCTGCAACTCATAGCGACCCTATGTACAACAGCCCTAAACTCCACTCTGTCCTGTGCCAATCGCACTGTCTCTGACACTCCCATCCCAATTATCCCAGTCACTGAATCAATCCGCCTCATAGAGGGCCTTCCTCTCCTGCGTCGTCCCTCCACCCTCCCAAGCATGATGTCCCTCTCTAAGGACCGGTCTCTCCTCACAACATGTCCAAAGTAAGTTAGACGGAGCCTCAGAATCCTTGCCTCCAAGGAGCCACCCGGTTTAACCCTTTCCAGGACAAATCTGTTTGTTTTCCTAGCAGTCCATGGTATTCTCAATACTTTTCTCCAGCACCACAGCTCAAAGGCATCAATTCTCCTTCTATCCTCCTTGGTCACTGTCCAACTCTGATGCATAACAAGTGATTGCGAAGACCATGGCCTGCATCAGACGCACCTTAGTTTCCAGAGAGACACCACTGCTCTTCAGCACTTTGGAGAGGTCCCTAACAGCAGACTTTCCCATGGCAATGCGCCTTTTAATTTCCTGGCTGCTGGTGCCAAGACTGTTGACTATGGAGCCAAGCAAACTAAAGCTGTGTGCAATCTCAATCTCTTCACCATCCATCCTGATGCTGCCAATTGGTCCAGTGGTGAGAATCTTTGTCTTCTTGACATTGAGCCTCAATCCATATTGTAGGCTGCAGTCCTTGACACTCTGCAGCAGGCGCTTCAGGTCCTCCTCAGTTTCAGCAAGCAGGGTTGTGTCATCCGCATAACACAGATTGTTGATAAATCGTCCACCAATCTTGACCCCACATTTCTCCTCATAGAGCCCAGCCTCCCAGATAATCTGTTCTGCATATAAGTTGAAAAAGTATGGAGATAGGATGCATCCCTGGCGTATGCCCTTCCCAATTTTGAACCATGCAGTGTTCCCTTGCTCTGTTCTGACGACTGCCTCCTGGTCCAAGTATAAGTTTTGCATTAGAATGATCAAGTGTTCTGGGATTCCCATTCTTCTCAGAGTCAGCCACAGTTTGTTATGATCTACACAGTCAAATGCCTTTGCATAGTCAATGAAACACAGATAGACATTCCTCTGGTATTCCCTGCTTTCAGCCAAGATCTATCTAACATCAGCTACAATATCTCCTTCTTGCCACTAGGCCACCAGAACTCCCTTGATCCATTTTTTTAATACAGAGATTGTATATTCCTTCTTTTGTTTCTTTTTGCATCATCCACTCTCTTGCCCATACAATTTTTCAACATTACAGCTTGAGGCTTGAATCTCAGCTTGAGAAATGCAGAACATTTTATTCCATTTTGGTTTTCTGACTTCAGATCTTCGCACATTTCATCATAATACTTTCCCTTCTCAAGTTGAATTATACATGCATAGATTGCTGAACAGATTATATATATATATTGTTGAACAGAATATATATATATATTCCACTGTATATATTCTCAAGAACAAGAAATATGATATAAATTATAAAAAAAATTGGAAGTTTATATCATTTTCTTCTATGTCTCAGATATAAGCATGATGCCACAGATCTGGTTGCCTAGAATAAGACAAATAAAAAGGAGATACTAGCTACTAAATAACAGTTTCTATATGACACCATTGGTGAGCGTGGACTTGAGTGGTAGATAGGAAGCCCTTGGATAAGGTGTGTGATGTTCTAACGTGCTGTCAAAGGCTCCTCTGGCTGGCAGCTTGCTTCTTGTGCATTCATTCTGTATCCAGTCATTAAGCACCTACTGTGTGCCAGGTTTCTGCGGGGAAGAGAAGGATAAGGCAGCTGAAGACACACAAGTGACACGGGCCCTGCCTTGCATAGTTCACAGACTCACAGAGGCATCCAAGCAGAAAGAGACATGACAGGGCCCCAGGGATCCCAGCTGCCTCTTGGACTTTGTATCTGTGCTGGGAGAGACTGGCTGACTGGTAGCCCCTGACGGGCAGTCAGGTGGAAGAAAGCCCTGCAGCCTCTTACGGTTGTCTACTGAGGAATGCTCACAGTGCTGGGGCGATGTGATAGTACAGGTGAGTCTCCTGGGGTGACGGATAGACAAAGTTAGGGTGTAAGCCCTGCACACCTTCTTAAGATGCTTACTTGACACAACTATTTGTTGGATGCTGGATAACTCTTCAGTTAAAACAATAGTATTGTTTTTAGCTAAAAACAATAGCAAGAATGGGAAAAGGCAGAAGAGAAACTTTTAAGATGCTAAAAATGGTCTTCTACTTCATCATGCTAGTGGGTCCATGTGTGTACATGTTTACCAAAACTCGTCAGAAGGTCAACTTGAAGTGGATGCATCTTAGCATATGTAAATTACACCTCAGTGAAGATGATTTACCACATGAAACAGAGCAGAATGAAAATGCTGTGAATTTTAGGAGGAGGCTCAGAGAGGTTGTGTAACCTGTCCAACCTCACATGGCTATTCAAGGGAGGTGCAGAAAAGAAGGCCAAGATGCCTGGCTCCAGAATTGATACTGTTAACTACTGTTAGTACATGCCCTTTTAAAAAACTCTTAAGCTAAGTTTAAAATTTAGTTTGAATTAATTTAAAATTTAACAAAATTTAATTTAAAATGTTAAAAACGAAACTTAAAAATCTATGTTGCCATTGAGTTGTAACCGAGCCTCCAGTGAATTTTGGAGGCTGTAAATCTCAAGAAGGAGACAGCCCCGCTTTCTCCTGCAGAGGAGCTGATGAGTTTGCACTGTGCCCTGGTGTCGGCAGCACGTGTCCCTGGCACTAGGCAACCAGATGGCTCTCAGAGCTCTCTCCATGCTTTTTTATCCACATAAACAAAGGCCTTTCAGTTTTGGAAAGGAGTATTAACAACCAGTGGGAAATCTCTACTAGGTAGAAGGATTGCAGCCCCGGGATTTTGACTCCTTCCTCCCTTGCCCAAGATACACACACGGATGCCCTCGTCTGTGGGCCGAGCTGCTCTCAGGCTTTTCACAGGCCTTGTCCCTCATAACTGTGCTGGTCACTTCTCCCTCTTCCTCTTGTTTTCCCCGTAGCCCTGGGATTTCTGAGACTATCCACCTAGTATCCCAGCAAGCTCTGCTTGTGTTTTTCCTACTCTTTATTCTTTCACCATTTCAAAGGCCAGAAGGTTCTTTGATCTTGATAGGAGTCAGGGAGCAGTTAAAGGGTTTCCCATTTTCGTTACTGGTGGCTTCATGTGTAATGTGTTGGATTGCTAACGAAAACGTCTTTGGTTCCAGTCCACCAGCTGCTGCTGTGGAAGAGAGATGGGCCACTTCCTCCTGTAAAGATTAACAGATAGAGGGTCACTGTGCATCATAATCAACTCGATGGCAGCGTGTTTTCTACATTATAAAGGAAACAAGATTCTGAGAGGTGTAGGGACCTGAGTAAGGCTACACAATTTGCATGCGATGAAGTCTGGGCTCACCCAGGACTGTCTCACTCCAGTTCTCAGTGGCCTTTCCCAGAAATGGAGGCGTCCAGGCCATGGAGGTCACAGGGCAAGGGGTGAGAAGACCCCTTCAGCATCCCCCCTTCTGCCCCCAAGCCCAGTTCTCTCTGTCAGCGGCAGAGAAACCTTCAGTCCCTGAAGGGAAAGAGCTGCTGGAGCCTCTTGCCGAGTGACTGCAGACCACATTTTTCTTAATCTAAATTGAAAACTGCTCAAGTAGAAAAATCATTTCACTGCTTCGTCTCAGAAAGGAAAGGAAGAAGCGAGAAGGGAGGGGATGGGTGAAGGGAGGGTGGGCATAGCCTGAGAGGAAAGGCTGGTGCCACAGA
The DNA here is from genome assembly GCF_000299155.1 of Elephantulus edwardii. Taxonomy (NCBI): domain Eukaryota; kingdom Metazoa; phylum Chordata; class Mammalia; order Macroscelidea; family Macroscelididae; genus Elephantulus; species Elephantulus edwardii. The sequence goes on from NW_006399765.1 coordinate 10,523,458, forward strand.
GGGCTGGGTCTTGCCTGCCCAGAGTCTGGCACTGACTGGGCCCCAGCTCAGACCCATCTGGGTGGCCCAAACCCTTAGGGCCTGAGAGCGTGAGCCTGCCAGGCTGCAAATGTGTCCAGCTGGCAAATACTGCAAGCTTTACTGTGTGTTAGGCAGACCCTGAATGAGGTTCCTGCGACCATCAAAGGTAGCCAGATGGTATTCCTGTCCTCAAAGTGCTTCCCAGTATTGACCTTCCCATTCCTCATTCTTCCTTTCATTCCTTCCTTCAGCACAGACTTACTGAACATCTACAGTGGGCATACGCTGTTACAGATGCCAAGGTGATAGCATTAACCTTCACCCTCCCGGAAGGCTGTCCAGAGGGGAAGACAGAGCCTCACACATATAGAAGATAACAAATTGAATTCAGCTCTGAAAGAAAACATGATGAGTGGACTGTGAAACGTGGTTTAACCTGGGCAGTTAGGGAGGGATTCCTAGATGAAGTGTTATTTCAGCAGACGCACAGAAATGGGGTGGGGTGACCCAGGTTGAACCAGGAATTGTCACTGGGGTGGGGGAGCTGGGAAAGCATCCTCAGGACAAAGAAGTACAAAGAAGGTGGACTAAAGAGAACTGGGTTTAAATCTCACCTCTGCCACTAGTCAGTTGTGTTATTTGGGGCAAGTTTACTGACTTCTCTGTGCCTCAGTTTCCTCATTTGTAAATAATGATTGTGAGGATTTTTGTTTTTGTTTGTGCCTTATTATGTGCTCAGGCTGTTCATTCATAGGGTCGCTATGAGTCGTCTACGACTCGACGGCATTAAACAACAACAACAACATGTGCCATTGAATTGCCTGCGACTCATAGCACCCCTATGTACAACAGCTCTGAACCCTGCCCTATCTTGAGCCAGACTCGCTGACTCCAATACACCTACCCCTATTACCCCAGTTACTGAGTCAATCCATCTCATCCAGGTCTTCCTTTTCTGCACCACCCCTTCACCCTTCCAAGCGTGATGTCCATCTCCAAGGACTGGTCCCTCCTGGCAACAAGCCCAAAGTATGTGAGATGGAACTTCAAAATCCTTGCTTCAAGGAGAAACCTGGTTTCACCATCTCCAGGATAGACATGTTTGTTCTCTTGGTGGTCGTTGATATGTTCAATACTTCTCTAAAGCACCACAACTCAAAGACACAGATTCTTTTTCTGTCATCTTAGTAATTATCCAGCTCTCTGATATATAGCAAGTCATTGTGAAGACCATGGCCTGGATCAGGTGCACCTTAGCCTCTAGACTGACATCATTGCTCTTTAACACTCTGGAAATGTCCCTAACCACAGACTTTCCCAAAGCAATTCTTGGGTAGTAAGTATGTATTAAGGTAAAAGGTTTGTGTCATCTACATAATGCAGGTTGTCGATGAGTCTTCTTACAATGCTACATTCCTCCTCATAGAGTCCAACCATCTGGATAATCTGTTCTGTATATAGATTGAAAAGATAGGGAAATAGGGTGCATCTTTTCCTGATTTTGAAACATGCAATGTTTCCTTGCTTTGTTGACTGATGACTGCCTTCTAATCTAAGTATAGGTTTTACATGAGCACAATTAAGTCTTCTGAAATTTCCCATTCTTCTCAAAGTTAGCCACAATTTATTGTGATCCACACTGCCAAATGCCTTTGCATAGTCAATGAAACACAGATAGACATTCCTCTTGTACTCTCTGTTTCACCTAAGATTCATCTATCATTGGCTTTAATGTCCCTAGTGCCGTGGCCTCTTCTAAAGCCAGTTTGAACATCTGGCAGTTCTCTGTTGATGTGCTGTTCCAGGTGTTTTAGGATAATCCTCAGTCGGATCTTGCTTGCATGTGATTATTAATGATATTTTTTATAATTTCCACACTCTGTTGGATCACTTTTTTTTTTTGAATGAGAATAAATATGGATCTCTTCCAGTCAGTTGGCCAAGTAGTTGTTCACCATATTTCTTGGCACAACCTGGTGAGCATGTCCAAGGCAGCATCTGTTTGTTGAAATATGTCAGATGGTATGCCATCAATTCCTGGAGCCTTGTTTTTTTGCCAGTTCCTTCAGAGCAGCCTGAACTTCCTCCGTCATCACCATTGCTTCTTGACCATATGCTGTTTCATTAAATTCTTCTATGTCAGCCATTTTTTTTGGGTACAGTGACTCCATGTATCTCTTCCATCTTCTTTTGATGCTTCCTGGGTAATTCAGTATTCTGCCCACAACATCCTTAAGTCTTGAAACTCGAGGCTTAAATTTGTTCTTCAGTTCTTTCAGCTTAAGAAGTGCCAAATGACTTTGTCCTTTTTTATTTTCTGACTTCAACTCTTTGCACATTTTTGTTATAATACTTCGTTTTGTTTTCCTCAGTTGCCCGTTGAAATCTCCTGTTTGGCTCCTTAACAACTTGATTTCTTACCTTTGCTTTGGCTTCTCAGCACTCTAGTGCAACGTTTAGAATCTCTCCTGACATCTACCTTGGTCTTTTCTTCCTCCTTCACCTTTGTAATGACCTTTTACATTCTTCAGGGATCCTCCCACAGCTCATCTGGTCTTCACTCATTAGTGTTCAGGCATGAAACCTGTTCCTGAGATGGTCTTTAAATTCTGGTGGGATAGACTCAAGGTCAAACTTTGGTTCTTGTGAATTTGATTTTATTTTCTTCAACTTCAGTTAGAACTTGCAGAGGAGTAGTTGATATTCTGTTCCACAATCAACACCTAGCCTAGTTTTCACAGCTGATATTGAACTTTTCCAACAGTATTTTCCAAGGATATAATCCATCTGATCCCTCTGTAAGCCATTGGCAGCATAATGATAGATGGAGAAGAGACTGAGATTGTTGAGTTTCAACTTGCCCGGTTCCACAATCAATGCTTTTGACGCTAGCAGTCAGGAAATCAAAAGACACACTGCATTGGGAAAATCTGCTGTCACGGTCCTCTCCAGAGTACTGAAGAGTAATGATGTCAGCCTAGAAACTAAGGTGTACCTGATCCAAGCCATGGTCTTCCCCATTACGTGCTATACATCAGAGAACTGAACAGGGACTAAGGATGATAGAAGAGTCTATATCTTTGACTTGGGATGCTGAGAAGAGGATTGAACATACCATGGACTGCTAAGAGAACAAACAGGTATGTCCTGGAGACAGTGAAAACGAGCTGCTCATTGGAGGTAAGGATTTTAAAGCTCCATCTCATATACTTTGTGCATGTTGCCAGGAGGGACCAGTCCTTGGAGAGAGACATCACGCACAAGAAAGGAAGACCCTGGATGAGATAGATCGACTCAGTGACTGGGGTAATGGGGGTAGGTGTTTTGGAGACAGTGAAATTGGCTCAGGATGAGGCAGGGTTCAGATCTGTTGTACATGGGCTCACTATGAGTCATGGGTGACTTGACAGCACATACCAACAATGTAAAGCGAGCTCTGGGGGCCCTGCTGGTAACGAGTTACGCTGCTAACCTGAAGGCATGTGGTTCGATCTACCAGCTGTTCCGAGGGAGAGAGATGGGCAATCTCCTGTGTGATTTACTGCCTCCGAAAACCTGCTGGAGTTTCAGATGCGAGTCCACTCTGTGCTCAAAACATATATATATATATATATTGCTTAGAATGATGGCCATTGTTGTTATGTGCTTTCAAGTTGGAACCGACCCATAGCTGATTCTCCAGTGGGTTTTCAGAGGCAGTAAATCACATGGGAGGAGAATGCCCATTTTTCTCCCACAGAGCCGCCAGTGAATTTGAACCACTGGCCTTCGTGTTGGCAGAGACAGCTCCTTACCACTAAACCACCAGAGCTACCAGTTTCCAACTAAAGAAAATAAAAAGGACTCAGGAAGTAAAAAGGCCTTGAGGCAAGCAACTGGAAGGTGAATTAGGGGGGAAGTCTTTGAATAAGCCTTATCACAGGATCAATAAAACATGCGACAGAAATCCAGCGCATGGCAAAGGGGCCTAGGCTAACACGCTGCATCTGCTCCGTAATCATAGCAAACATCTGCTGGCACTTTATTACACCCCTCTCTTCACATAATCCCTACAGCTCTGGGACGTAGGATTCTGGGGCTTCGTCTGACATACTTTGGACATATTGTAAGGAGAGACAGGTCCTTGGAGAGGGACATCATGCTTGGGAGGGTGGAGGGACGGCGCAAGAGGGGAAGGCCCTCTATGAGGTGGACTGACTCAGTGACTAAGGTAATTGGGATGGGGGTGTCAGAGGCAATGAGATTGGCACAGGATAGAGCAGGGTTTAGGGCTGTTGTACATAGGGTCGCTATGAGTCGTAAGTGACTCGATGGCACATAACAACAACAACAACAACATTAAAAAAAATAATAATCCTCAAATTCATTACCCACCGTCAAGTTTGAACCAATTCACAGCTGACCCTCCAGTGGGTTTTCCAAGGCTGTAAAGTTCACAGGATTTTGTCCATCTTTCTCCTACAGAGTGACTGGTACATTCAGACCACCAGAGAGGTGAGGCCTTATGGTTAACAGCACAGCGCCACATGAGCTGTGCCACCAGGGGTCCCTGTGAGTCACTCTGAACAGTGGAAAAGCACTATTATTAATATTTAAACCAGAAAAACTGGCGGGATCTCTGGTGGCCTGGTGGTAAGAAGCTGCATTGCAGTCCAGAAAGAACTTGGTTCAAATCTGCCAGCTGTTCCCCTGGATAAGGATGGACCATCACTACCTATGGGATTAAACTGCCTCTGAAAACTTGTTGGAGGGTCAGTTATGGGTCAGTTCTGACTCCACGGAAGACCACCACAACAGAAAATCTGGTGTCAATTAAGACCCAGAGTCACCCCGAGCGTTGGGGAAGGTGATGAAGAACACGGAGGCAGGTAGATCTGGCTGAACGGAATTAACCTGGGTGAGTCATGTAACTTCTCTGAGCCTTGGTTTCACATATATAAATGGGGATGATAAAGTCCACCTCCTGGAGTGAAGAGAATGAAATGCGATAACAAGATGACAGGCATTTAGCACAGTGCTTGACATGGGTGGGTGTCTTTAGTTAGGGTTACCTATTATGATTACATGTGCAATCGATGGAATTCTGCCTCTCCCATCTGTCCCTTTGTCCTTGGCCTGATGTTCAGGTTTCTCCTTCATTTGCTCTGCTGTGTATCTTCAGGCCCATCTCTTCCAGCTTCTGGATCTGCACTCCCCATCTGACCAGAGGCACTGACAAGGCTGCAGGGTCCCATCTCTTCTTTACTCCTCCTTGTCCGCTTTCCTGCCCCACCATCCATCCCCAGACTCATTTTACAGGTCAGTTCCCTTTAATTAGCAGGGCCCTGAGTCTTTCCCCTCACAAAATGGAAACTGCAGGTTCATCAAAATCTCATTAACCTCCATTTCCCAGGGTGCCTTGTTGGGGGTCAACTTTATCGCAAGGTAAGGGAGCCACGTCCCAGAAGACAAAGGTCCAGGCCTGTCTGGGACTCGGTGTGTGTGTGTGTGTGTGTGTGTGTGTGTGTGTGTGTGTGCGCGCGCCAGCTTGCTGGTTGCAGACAGTATTCTGGCCACAGCCCCCTCACCCTGCCAATCCTGACAATCTGGGGGTCAGGGGAGAGAGCAGGTCTTCAGCACTTTAATTTGAAAACTTGCCAGGGGACCAAGGGACATAGGGAGCAGAGAGAAATAGCTTGCTTCAAATGAATTAATATTTCACTTGTAGCTGGCAATTTTCTACCCTTTCATGTTGCTTGGATTTTTTTTATCGCCTTTCTTCTTCTTTTATTATTTTCTTACTTGGAGGGGCAGTGTAATCCACCATTGTGTCCTTGGTTTCATTCCTAAATTTTTTTGTCTGTTTGTTGCCTGAGCCTGGCTCTGGCCAAACCTCCCCCAGTCACTGGCACTGTCTCCGAGAGCAGCCAGCCGTGAGGACCTTGGAAAAGTTGCTTAGACTCGGTGAGTGAGCCGCGCTATCCTGGCCTGTTTTGAAAATAAAATGAGCTTATATATTTAAACTCTTAACGCATTGTCAAGTCGGAACAAACTCCTAGCTGACCCTGCGTTGGGTTTCTCAGGCTGTAAATTGCAGGAAAGTAGACTTGCCAGCTTGCTCCTTTGGAGCTGCTGGTGGATCCAAAACCCAGAGAAGCACAGCCTTTGAGTAAGCAATACAGTTCCCTATGGACTTCACCATCCATGCTCCCAGCGTGAATGGAACGCTGGGAAACGCTTAGGCCATTTTCTTACAATGTTGAACTTGCACTTATCCTAAATACACCAATCCCAATCCTAAACTATTTATCCAAGAGAAAGAAAACTGTGTCTATCAAAGACCCATATGCAAATGTTTATCACAGCTTTATTCATAATCAACTCAAATATTAGCCAACCTAATGCCTGTCATTACATTGGCTTCGCCTCACATACATCGGGCATGTTGCTAAGAGAGGCTGTTCCTTGGAGAGGGATATGATTCTCGGAAAGGAGGAGGAGAGTCGGCGAAGGAGAGAAAGATCCTCAACCAGATGGGCTGACATGGTGGCTGCCGCGTTAGGCTCTGTTGTGGCAGGAAGTGGCACATGATAGGACAGAGTTCAGATTTGTGTTTATAGGGTTGCTATGAGTTGTACTCAACTTGATGGCACCTAACAACACAACAATGCCTGTCAGCTAGTGGATGAATTAATGAAGAAATGGCGGCATTGCACACCTAGACATCGGAGTGCTGTTGTTAGCTACTGTGAGATTGACTAATGGCGAGCCCTTGCACAGCAGATTGAAGTGGCACTCATCTCGTGCCATCTCCGTGACTGGTCGTGGCTCAGGCCATTGGTCGTAGGGTTTTCATTGGCTGGTTTTCGGAAGGAGATCACAGGACCTTTATTCTCATTCCGTCTTAATCTGAAAGCTCAGCTGAAACCTGTTTAGCATCGTAGCAACATGTCAGCCTCCACGGGCCGACAGATGGTGGCTGTGCATGAGCTGTACTGGCTGGGGACTGGAGCCAGGCTTCCCACACGCAAGTCAAGAATTCTACCACTAGACCACCACGACCTGCTTTGTTGGAAGACTGCTTGGCCGTAGAAAGAAAACAAGCTATGGACTTAACTGCAACAACATGCATGAATCCCGAAAGCATTCTTAGAACAATGAAACCCTAACTGTGAAATTACCCCATGTATTTGGCAGCATGGAAAGGCCAAACTATCAGCTTAAAACTCAACTCATTGCTGTTGTACAGGAACCGACATATAGCTGGCCTCCAGCAGCATTTTGAAGGCTGTAAATTTCATGGGAGGAGATGGCCCACCTTTCCCCCGTGGAGCCACTGGTGGATTTGAACTGTCAGAGAAGCATAGCCATTGGCTGAGCAGTGTCATTTCCACAGACTGTGCCGCTAATGTTCCTTTAAGCCCAACAGTTAAGACTTTGGTTGCCAGCAGCTGGGGTTGGGGACAGACAGGGTTTTGCAATTGCGTGTGAAAGGGTTCAGGGCAACTCTGAGATGTGATGGAAATCTACTATACCTTAATGTGGTCTGAGTATACTGGTGTCTGTTGTTTGCCGTCGAGTCGGAATGGACCCATAGCTGGCCCTCTCCAGTGGGGGTAAATCGCATGTGAGGAAATTGCTCATCCTCCCTCCCAGCATCTGGTGGATTTGAACATACGGAACATTCTCAGCACCCCACTTTCCAGTTCCCTTGTGCCCCCTTCAAGACCCAAGCCTCAGAGTTAACCACTATTTTGACTTCTGCCACTCAATATATACTCTTTTGTTTGGGGGCTGTGAGCTAATTATTGAGGTCATCTTTTAAAATCATAAACCATGTCATTTTTTAAAATCCCTCCAATGTCTTCCCATTGAGCTTCAAGGAAAATTTCAAATTGTTTTCTGCCCACCAGGCCATCTTATTGGACTCTCATGACCTTCTGACCCCACTTTGGACACAGGGTAGACAAAAGGGTCATTTCTGTTGTATATCTGCCAATGACTGCAATGTTTGAGTTAAAGAGTAGCATGTGGTGAGCTTTCTTGTTGTTTTTAGCTTTGAGTTAGTTCTGAACCATGGTGACCCCAAGCACAATGGAATGCACTGTCACGCCATGGTCAGATGTGACTCAAACTTCTGGGATCCATAAGGTTTTCCCTGGCCGACTTTTGGGAGTAGATTTCCAGGCCTTTCTTCCTAGTCTGTCTTGATTTAGAAGCTCCACTGAAGTCTGTTCAGCATCACATTGTTGTTAGGTGATGGCAAGTTGACTACAACTCACAGTGACCCCTTGAATCACAGATCAGAGCCTCGTTGTTCCCTGCACCGTCATCAGCTCTGTCATGCTGGGTCCATTGTTGCCCTGTCCTGTGCCACCACCACCATCCTCCTCCTCTCTGCCACACCGGGTCCATTATCCCCCTATCCTGCATCGTCATCATCATCATCATCATCATCATCGATCACTCTCTGCCACGCTGGGTCCATTGTCGCAGTCACTGTGTCAGTCCATCTTCGTGAGGCTCTTTCTCTCTCTGTGTAACCCTCCACCTTTCTCAGCATGACGTCTATTTTCAAAGACTGAGCCCTTCTAACAACCTGCCCAAAGTATGTGAGACAAAGCTCCACCACCTTCGCCTCTGAGGAGCACCCTGGCTACACTATCTCCAGGACAGATGGCGTTGTTCTTTTGGCCGTCCGTGGCATGTGCATTACCCATCACTAATACTGCAATTCAAAGGTATCGACAACTGTTCAGTCTTCCTAATTCACTGTCCATTTTCAGAGGCAGATAAAACAATTGAAGATATCATGACTGGGATCAGACACACCTTAGTCTTTAAACGGACACCCTTGCTCTTTAGCACTTTTGCACTCTGAGTCTGTATGCTCTTCAGCGTCATGCACGCTCCCACCGACAGTTATGGTGCCTGTGCATGCAGTATACTGACTAGAAACCAAGCCTGGGGCTCCTGCATGGAAAATGAAAATTCTATCCTTGAACCACAGATTCTGCCAGTTTTCCCAAACAGTTGTACTTCCCGCATCTTAGCGCCCTGGCAACCAGAAGGTTCAGTGGTGGCTGCAGAAGGTCCTGCAGCCCCCAGCCTTCCCTGGGTTGGAGCAGGTAGCTGTAACTGCTCCTCTGACAGGCACTGGGACCCCAGAGCGGCTCTGCTCCATTAGCAATCACAGCAGAGAGAAGGGCTTGAGCTGGGAGGAGCAGCGCAGACCCTTCTGCAGGGAGGCCGCCCGCTCGGCTGAGCCCTGCAAAGGTTAGGCCGCCTTGCATTTTCCCCTCCAGTGATCTCAGCTCTTAGGGGCAATTAGCTGGCAGTGGAGCAGGGAGCTTGGAATACTAACCAGACCCAGCCTATTCTGGGGAGCATTTCTCTCCTTCCACCTGGTTTGAGGCCTCGCCTTGCAGATGGGCTGTCTGGGTGGCAGCCCCAGGGAGGGGAGCATCCTTTATTATTTATTATCGCCTTTGCACATTCTGTTTGTGTTCTAGGTCACCAGATGTTCTTTGGTAAGGAAATGGGGGCCTCATCTGGCACCACTCTGCTGTTGCATACCTCCAGGGACAGGATGCTCATCACCGCTCTTGGCTTCTGCCTCTTTCTCTAGGAAGCCCTGCCTGCCTCACAGTAATATTCTTTGTTTGTTGTTTTGAACAGTCCTGAATTGAAAATATGAGGACACTCCCTTGGAAAGGAACCAAATAGGTAAATTATTCTGCACCTGGTTCAATATGTAATGAAGACCCTGCAGCCATTACAGAGGAATAGGATGTGCTGACATCAAGTACCCCTGGCATGACACCCTAATAAGGGCACAATATCTCTCCTTTGACATTCTTGTTCCAAATCCAGAGCCACAGTCTAATCAGGGGACTAAAATACCGAACAAAGCTAAACGAAGGGACAGTCTAAAAATGAACTGAGCAGTAGTTCTCAGAGGAAAGTCTGAGGGATCATTGGCCAGCATCTGGAAAGTCTGAAGATTGGCAAGTCATTTTAGATTGGAAACCAGGGAGGCAAGACAGCTTGATCTCATATGGAAGACTGGACTGGATTCCGAACAACCAGAAAAGATTTGTGAGGGAAGGTGGGAAGGGAAAAAATATGAGAATTGGGCTTAATGATGAGTAGATAATACTATGGATAATTATGTTAAGACTGTACATATGCTGAAGGAACTCTGATGGCCTAGTGGCAAGAAGCTGTGCTGCAAACCTGAAGGCACGTGGTTTGAGGCTACCAGCTGCTCTGTGGGAGGATAGGCAGTCTCCTCCAGTGCGATTAACTGTCTCTGAAAACCCACTAGAAGGTCAGCTATGGGTTGGTTCCAGCTCGAAGGTACACAACAACAACAACAACAACACATATATATGTTGTAGGGGCTCTGGTGGCATAGTAGATTAACTGTTGGACTGTGAGTCAGAAGGTTGAAAGTTTGAACCCAACAGCAACTCCCACGGGGGAAAAAAATGAGGCTGTTTTCTCCCATTAAGATTTGCAGCCTTGGAAACTCAATGAAGGGTTGTGATGAATTGCAGTCAACAATGACAGTGGGTTTGGTTAGATACAAATGTCTATTTCCTGATCTTAAGAATTTATTCTGTATCTGTAGATGTAAGATGTTAAGCAGCTCTGGTGGCATTGCCCATGGCATGTTGCACTGTTAACTAAAAGGTTGCCCACCTTTGGTGGTTCAAATCTACCAGCAGTACCTTCTAAGACTCAAATCCCTATGCACATCCAAAAACTTCTCCAGTAGGGTAAAAAGGGAAGCCACTGACTGGGAAAAAATATTCGGTGATACCATATCAGATAAGGGACTTATATCCAGAATTTATGAAATACTTGAGCACCACAACAAGATAAAGGTAAATAATCCAATAGAAAAATGGGCACAGGATATGAACAGGCACTTCACCGAAGACGACATTCAGATGGCTAACAAACACATGAAGAAATGCTCAAAATCCCTAGCCCTAAGAGAGATGCAAATTAAAACAACTATGAGATATCATTTCACCCCAGTCAAAATAGCAAAATTTAACAGAACAGCAAGCAACAAATGCTGGCGAGGTTGTGGAGAAAATGGAACCCTGATTCACTGTTGGTGGGAATGTAAAATGGTGCAACCCCTGTGGAAAGCAGTATGGCGCTTTCTCAAAAAGTTGCAAATAGAGATACCATTTGACCCAGCAATTCCACTACTGGGAATATACCCTGAAGAGACCATAGCTGACATCCAAGCAGATATATGCACACCCATGTTTATTGCAGCTTTGTTCACAATAGCAAGGAGTTGGAAACAACCTAAGTGCCCATCAACAAACGAATGGCTAGAGAAGCTGTGGTATATCCGCACAATGGAATACTATGCTGCATTAAAAAACAAGGAACTCATGCAATATTATTCAAAATGGTTGACTCTGGAGAACATTATGCTGAGTGAAATATCCCAGTTACAAAAGGACAAATATTACATGATGCCACTGTTGTAGAATGGGACTGTCCTTGGGGTTGGGGAGAGACTGAGTAAGATGGGTTCAATAATGTATACTGCACTGAAACAGAGGAGGGAGAAAACTGTTTAAAAGAGATATATAACTAGGTATTTCTGTCATCACAGGAGACTAGAGTGAGGGCTACATGGTGGAGGGGACCTGGGGGAGGGTTAGTAAAACAATGAAAGAATCTTTTCTTTTACTTTTCCATAATTTTTGGACTCATGTACTTATAACTTGTTAGTCAAATTTGTGTCTTCTAGGTTGCAACACCCCCATGATACATCTTCAAGGATATGAACATGTACAGCCAAGCACAATCAATAAGAGTGCATCTAAATTCCAAAATCAATCTCCATAATAGTCTATGTGTTTCCTACTGCCAAAGGGGCCCTTTAGAGTAGTGAGAGAAGATCTTCACCCTAAAACCCACAGCGTCCCTTTTCAGCAGGAAGTAGCTAAGAGAATACGCCGTCCCCTTTTCCTTATGACTCAGGGTGAAGTCTCTCTCAGGGAAGAGTGATAGGGAATGGCAAAGGACACACTGACAAAGAAGATTAATCAGAACTGGCTTTGACAAGCACTGTGGCATTTGGACAAGAACAAACTGGGAGGAGGGTAGAGAGAATAGTGCAACAATGAATGGAATCCCAAAATCTCTGTAAATGTTTATGAAAATTAATAAAATATAATTATAGAAAAGAAAAAAAAATCTACCAGCAGTTACAAGGGAGAAAGACGAACAGTCTTTTGTTGGGATTTAGAGCCTCAGAAGCTGGATAAAGATTTGCTGAATTGGAACCAACTGGAGAGTATCCAAGAAGGATATGAGGTGTTAACATTAGGGGGAGAGGAGAAAGAATGCATGGGAATTTTAAGCGACTTCTGTAACTTTCCTGTAAATTTAATATAAGTTTTAAATACAAAGTTTGGGTTTTGTGGTGTTTTTGTGGTTTTTTTTTTTGTTTGTTTGTTTTTTAAAGACTATAGTGTAGGTTAAAAAAAAAGGACAGTAGTGTAGGTCAGGACTTTTTTTGTCATTTTATTTTATTATTGTGTGTGTGTGTGTGTGTGTGTGTGTGTGTGTGTGTGTGTACCATCAAATTGGATCTGACTGGTTGGTACAGGAGGAGATGTCCCTCCTCCTTCAGCAGAGCATCCGGTGGATTCAAACCATGCACCTCTGGAATTGCAGTGCAGCTTCTTGCCACTGGGCCCAGAGCTCCCAGGTCAGGACTTTTTAGCCTTTGTTTTGCCATGGGCATTTTGGATGGAAAAGTGGGTCCACCAACTCACTTCTCAAAATAATTTACAAAAGCATAAAATAAAGTGTGTAGGTTTCAGTGAAACTCAATTATCAAAATATTTTTAGAAACAGTTCTTCATGTGGTAATACATATGCTTCTTTATTAGCATATCCACTGTTGTCATGTTTTATCAAATCAGAACCCACTCGTAGCCAGCCCTCCAGTGGTTTTTGAGAGGTAGTAAATTGCATGGGAGAAGACTGCCCATCTTTCTCCTGTGGAGGAACTTGTGGATTCAAACTGAATGACTTATCATATCCACTAACAAGATTGAGTAGCAGACCTAATTACCGCTCTAGCTTCAAAGGAAACAATATTTCAAGACCTTCAACAATGACAGTGTAACATGAAAATATTTGTGATCATGAGTGACAGCAAAATCATAAATACAGCTAATGTTATTATGATTTGTCGCTTCCATCTAAGTTGAAGGAAATGCAAAATTTCACTTAGAAGTTAGTGATGATCAAGACATAATTTTTCCCCCCATTCAAATACATAGACCCCTTGAATTCTATTTGCAGTCTGGCAGTATCTATTACATTCCTGATGAAAGTGCATGTTTATTGAACTGGAAAGAAGCTCATAATGTATTGGTAAAGGGAGAAATAACATTATAAAGCAATATGTACAGTAAGATCACATTTCTGTAAATTTTGTCTGTGTGTGTATGTGCATTTATGAATTCATTCCATGAGTATTCTGTGATCATCTACTTTGCAGCAGATTCTGAAATGGTAACAGCAAAATGACAGGCAAGGTCTCTCCTTTCCAGAGTATGAGGTCAACTAGAAGCATTAATAACTTTCAACAAAATAGTAAATGATTATTTCTATTTATTTCTTCTTTTGGACTACCTGAAATTTTCAGATTCCCCCCCCCCGAAGTATTAATATACTTGGAGTCAAATAAAATATTAAAAGAATAAGAAAATTTGTCTTTATCCTTTGCTAGAACCTATAAGGTCACACTTCTACAGGTACTACTTCTTATTGTCTTATGCCATTTTTTATCTCCAAAACACATACCTATCTCAGTGTCCTATAACAGCCTTCTGTACTATGTGAAGGGTGATCCTAGGCCTTGCTCTCTCCAGCCTGACCACTCAGGTCCTTTGATGGTGCTCCCCCATTTTTTTAAGTCCTTTCACTGTTATCATCACCTTTCATTGGACCCATCCTAGTTCTTCCACATCCCTCTTTAGTCATGGCATTGAGAACTGAACTCCAAATAGAGTCTAGATTGCAAGAAATTACTCTCCTAGACTTCAAGCTTATTTTTATGCAGCCTAAGGCAACAATAGTTTTTGACAGCTTCACTCAGAGATGCAAGTCACACACTACACATATTTTACTGTTGCTGCCGTTGTTGTTATTAGGTGCTGTCAAGTCAGTTCAGATCATAGCAACCTCGGCACAACACAACACAACACAACACAACACAATGTTGGCCCATTCTTCATCATCTTTACAGTCATTGTTATGAGTGAGCCCATTGTTGGAGCCACTGTGTCAAATCCCATCATTGAGAGTCTTCCTTTTTTTTTCAAACCCTTTACTTTACCAAACATCTTCCTCTAGGGACCGATCCCTCCTGAAAACAGGTCCAGAGTACATGAGATGAAGTCTTGTCATCCTTACATCTAAGGAGCTTGTCGCTGTCCTTTTAAAACTGACTAGTTCATTCTTTTCTGGAAGTTGACGATATATTCAATATTATTTTGCAACCTCATAATTCAAAGTGAAATTGCCTTTAATAATGTGGACGGAATAAAACATTCATGACCTCTATTTGCTGATCTGGCTCCTGTAATAAATTGTCACATTATGAATGACTTAAAACAATACATATTTATTATCTTATCGTTCCATAGATCAGAAGTCTGACGTGGATCTCACTGGGCAAAGATCAAGGTGTCAGCAAGTCTGGATTCCATGTGGAGACTGTAGGGGAGAATGTTTCCTTACCTTTTCCAGCTTCTGTAGGTTTCCTCTGTCCTTTGGTTTATGCATAACTTCCTCCATCTACAAAGCCAGGCATTTGAGGCTAAGTCCTCCTAATAATGCTATTTCTCTGCTTCTCTCCTTGATCCCCTCTTCCACTTTTAAGGAACCTTGGACCCACTCAAATAATTCCACATAATCCCCTTATTACAAAGTCATGTGATTAGCAGCTTTAATTCTACCTGCAATCTTAATTCTTTTTGGCTTTTCAACCTATCATTTTCACAGGTTCCAGGAGTTAGGACATGGGCATCATTGAGGGCCATTGTTTTATTATGATGATGATGAAATTTGTATCACCTCAGATGGGGACATTTTGCCCATTAACGGTCACTACTTAGTCCTGCTTTCTTCTCTACTTCTCTTTCAGGCCTAAGTGGCTATTAGTCTGTGGTCTGCTGCTATAAACCTATCTATTTTGGACATTTCATAGAAATGGAATCATGCAATATTCAATCCTTTGTGACTGGCTTCTTTCACTTTGTGTAATGGTTTTAAGGTTCAGCCACATGGAAGGATGTATGTACTTCACTCCTTTTCATTGCTGAATAATATTCCATCATGAGAGTATATGATATTTAACCATTTATCAGCTGACAGACAAGTGGGTTCTTTCCATTTATGGCTATTTTGAATAATGCTGATATAACAATTCTATGCATCTTATATGAATGTATGTTTTACTTGCTGTTGGGTATATACTTAATATTGTAGTTGCTATATGTGAGATTAGCATTTGAGGAACTTCAAAACTAGTTTTGCAAGTGGTTAACCCATTTCATGAGGGCTCCTATTTCTCCATATCCTTGCCAATATTTGTTAACAACTGTCCTTTCTATTGTAGCCATCCTACTGGGTACAAAGTGGAATATCTAATTGTGTTTTTTCTTTTTATTTCACCGATATATAATAAATAATGCTGAACAACTTTTCACGTGCTTATTAACCATTTGTAACTCTTCTTTAGAGAGTTCTGGTAGCTTAATGGTAAGAAGTTGCACTGCAATCCCAAAGGCACATGGCTCAAATTCACCGGCTGCTCTGAGGAAGAAGGATGGGCAGTCTCTTCCCGTGGGATTTACTGCCTCGTAAATCTACTGCTGGAGGGTCAGCTAGGGGTCATTTCTGACCAGCCAGCACACACCAATAACGACAACATAATTCTGTAAGCACTGATGGGGATCTTGGTGTTACTGTCATACTTTATGTATGGTGAGAAGCTTTATTCTTTGGAAAGGGACATCACACTTGGAAAGGTGAAGGGTCAGCAAAAGAGAGGAAGTCCTTCAAGAAGATGAATTGGCTCAGTGACTGCAGCAATGGGCTCATGTGTGTCAGAGATGGTCAGGCTGGCACAGGGAGGGACAGGGTTCAGGTCTGTTGGTCATAGGGTCACTATGAGTCATAGTCAGTGGCATCCAACAACAATAATTCCATGTGAATGTGAAGATTGAATATTACAGAGAGAGACATAGTGCAAAAAAGAAGACTTAGAATTTGACAGAGTTTGCCATGAATCTGAAGATTGCTTTGGAAAATATTGACATCTTAAAGATACTGCATTTCCCACGAACATGGGATGTCATTATTGAAATGATTGATATCTTGGTATCTTTATGTTTGCAACATATCTTGAAATCAGGAGTTATAAGTCCTCCAGTTTTATTCTCTTTTTCAAGGCTGATTTGGCTATTCTGGGTCTTTTGACTTTCTAAATAAATTTTAGGGTTAATTTATTTCATTTCTGCAAAAAAGGCATTTGGGATTTGGATGGATATTACACTGACTGTGTAGAGCAATTTGAGGTTTGTTGCCCTCTTAACAATGAATATCTTTCCATTTATTTAGGCCTTTTAAATTTTTTTCAACAATGATTTGTTGTTTTCAGAATCCAAGTTTTAAATTTTTATTAAATTATTCTCATTTCATTCTTTAAAAATTTTTCAAAATTTAATTTCATTAATTTTTTTGTGTGTGTACCATCAAATTGGATCTGACTGGTACAGGAGGAGATTGTCCCTCCTTCTCCAGCAGAGCATCTGGTGGATTCAAACCATGTGCCTCTGTGATTACAGTGCACCTTCTTGCTACTAGGCCAGCAGAACTCCCCGTTTTATTCTTTTTTATGCTATTGAAAATGCAATTGATTTCTGTTTCATTTCTGATTATCCATTGCTTGTGTATATAAATACAGTTGATTTTTTACATTGATTTTATCCTCTTATCTTGCTATACTGTTTATTAGTCCCAAAATTTAAAAAAATATTTCTTAGCATTTTCTCTATATAAAGTTACTTGTGATTCTAGTTTTTTTTTTTTAACAGCAAGAGTTTCATTTATTCGTTGCTAACTATCAGACTCACCATTGTGGTACCAACAATGGGGCTTATTAGGGAAGGCAAAGAATATGTCACAATACAAGTCAAGGTTTTAGCCCAAGTTCCAAGACACAATTCCTCAGTCCAAGCTCTGATTTAAGTTTACTGTGATTCTAGATTTAGTTCTTCCTTTCCAGTCGGAGTGTCTTATACTTCCCTTACTTGCTTAATTTTTCTGGCCAGAATTACCAGTACAAGGTTGAATAGAAGTGATGGGAGCAGACACTCTTGTCTTGTCCTATCTTTGAATACAGTTGAAAACATTCTATTTCTCATTTACAGGGGGAAAATATTTTCATGATAGGCTGTTAAAATCCTTTTTGTGCATCGATTGAGATAATCATATAGTTTTGTCTTTTATTCTATTGATATGGTATATTAAGTTAATGGATTTCTATGTATTAAGCCAATCCTACATTTCTAGGGTAAATCCCACTCAGTCATGGTGCATAATCCTTTTATGTTGCAGGATTTGGTTTGCTAGCATTTTGTTGAAGATTTTTGCATCTGTATCCATGATGTTTCTTAAGGTCTGTGCATTTGTTTTCTTGGGATGTCCTCGGCAAACATTTTCTTAAAAGCCACATCTTGAATGGAAATCCAAAGTCTCTAAATTTTCATTAAAATTAATTTAAAAAATGATAAAAAAGGACAAATATTGCGTAGTGCCACTGTTGTATGTAAAACGAGACTGACATAGGAGTTGGGTAGAGACTGAGAAAGATGGGATAAATTATGTATACTGCATTGAAAAAGATGAGAACTGTTTAAAAGGTATATATGATTAGGTATTATCATGACATGAGTCCAGAATGAAGGCTGCATAGTGGAGTGGACTTGGGGGGAGGGATTGTATAATAATGTAAGACTTTTTCTTTTCCTTTTCGAAGAGAAGAACGAACTGGAGAGGAGGGGTGGGCAGGGAGAAAAGTGCAACAAAGAATGAATGGAAATTCAAAATCTCTAAATTTTCATTGAAATTAATAAAAAAAAAAGGGGAAAGAAAGCCACATCTCAGAGGGAAAAAAAGGCCACATCTCACTGTTGACCTCCTGAGTTCGTCTGCTCTTCTCTCCTGCACTGGCCCAGATGTTAGGTGGCCTGGACTGGTCCCAGTGTTGACACCATCAAACCGTGTAATCTGAAACATGGCTTCTCTCAGCCTCGGTCTCTTCTTCTGTAATTACGGGATGATGTACTCTCCAGGGTTGTTGAGTCATGACTGAAATGGTTTCCTCATTGTCCCCACTGCTCAGCTAGACCAGTGTTAGTAAAACATTGCCTATGTGAATGGGTGTGTGACTCCTCAGGGGATGTTAGCAAAGTGAGATTCTGATTCAACAGGCCTAGGAAGGGGCCTGAGATTTTGCATTTCTCACATCGTCTCAGGTGAGGCTGACACTGCTGGCTCATGGATTCCCACTATGAATGACAAAAAGCCACAGTATAGCTTGGTGAACTAGTGGGTAAGGAGTTGTGCTGCCAACTCAAAGGCCAGAGGTTCAAATCCACCAGCTGCTCTGCAGGAGGAAAATGGAAAATCTCCTTTCATGCAAATTATGGTCTCTGCAAACCCGATGGAGGGTCAGCTATGAGTCAGTTCCAACTTGACAACACACAATAACAACAAGAAGCTTATGTTTCAACTTAACTTTTTTGTTGTTGTTTTTGTCCCTTTCCTTTCCCAATTATAATAATTTTGAAATTCCCCCCCCCTTTCTAATTGACTAGCAAGTAAATTGCCTCTCTGGGTGAAATTTAGACTCATTCTAAGCAATACGATTCATCAAATCATGAGCTTCATGTGCTAGCTATAGTTCCCCCCCTCAGTACACATTAAAACGCAAACACACCTATTAAAATGAAACAAAATGTTCTTCTATAGATAAGAAACGAGCTTGCATACCCATAGCACACATGTTCCCCAGTGGTGAGTGTTGCTTTAGAAGCTCCTAGGGGCTCAGAATGTGGTGTTTGCCCTTTAAACACCATCACACTTTAATTGGACACTTTTGACTCGCGTCTCATGATTTTGCCCCATTTTTTTCTCTGCTGCAATTTGGCCAGCGATTCCTGTCTTTCCCTTTATTATCCACTCTGATTAACTCAGCTGCACCTGTCAGCCTTTATTCCTGCGAGCGGGTGGAGCGAGGCGTGCTGAAGAAGTCGTTAAAATGCATGAGTTTGATCGCATTCACTCTTTCCTGTCCAGAGCAGAGGGGGCCTGAGTTCCTGGACCTCACATCTGGGCTTCACTCATCAGGTCTTGTGTGAGGGGCTCTGGGAGAGGCCACCCTGTAGCTTTAACTGGTGGCAATGCTGGGGTCTGGCTCAGCTGGGTCTCTGGGTGTCCATGTGCTCGCTCTCCGGTGCCTCTCTCCATCAATGGCAGGAAGCAGAGACTACACTGTTCAGTGAGTCTTAACTGTATCTTCCAGGAGAGGGGCTTATGGTGAAGGGACAAGGCTGCTTTAGAGGCCTGTGTGTTCCTGCTTGGCTCGTTCGCTTCAGGCACTTGTAGAATGAATCACTTAACCTCACTGAGTCTCATCGTCTTCATCTGTGAAGTGAGAAGAATGATAACTGACCACGTCAGGTGGTAGGTGCTAGGGTTACGAATTCCGGTTTGGACATCAGACGAGTTGCTTCTGTCACTTCTGATGTATGTGACATTTTATCTCACTGAATCTCAATTTCTGCCCCTGTAAAATGGAGATAAAATAGCTACTTTGCAGGGACGAGAAAGGCGTGAACAGTGTTGAGCCGGTAGCTGGCACAGAGTGAGCACCCCAGGAGAGGGCCCATCTTCATCTTCATCATCATCATCTAAAATATTTTGCAATCTGCGATATTTCTGACACTTAGAGTTAGATCTTCTTCTTTCTCCTGTTTCTTCTCCCTTTGTCTCTTCCTCTGTCTCTTTCCCTTCCCTCTTACCCTAATTTTACTTCCTTCTCATCATCCTAGGTGCACCTGCTGGAGGATCTGCATGGGGAGCTGTTCTCACCATCCTGGGTGCACCTGCGTGAGAATCTATACAGGGGGCTGTATTGTCAGATGCCATCAGTCAGCTCTGACGTGTAGCAATCCTGCGCACAGTCGTTTAAAACTCTGCCCTGTCCTGTGTCTTCCTCACAATCTCCATCGTGCTCAAGTCCATTGTTGCAATCACTGTGTCAATCCATTTTGTTGACGATCTTCCTCTCTCTTTTGCTGACGCTCCACCATTCCAAGCCTCGTAACAGACTTCCAAGAATCGACCCCTTCTTGACAACGTGCCCAGAGTATATAAAACAAAGTCTCACCATTTTTGCCTTCAAGGAGCACCCTGGTTACGATTCCTGCAAGATAGATTTGTTTGCTCTCTTAACAAACTGTTCTTCTTCAGTCTTCCTTATTCATTGTTCAACTTTCACATGTACATGAAGCAGTGGAAAATTCCATGACTTGGGTCAGGTGCACTTTAGTCTTTACAGTGGCATCCTTGCTCATTGGCATTTTAAAGAGCTCCTTGACAGCAAATGTGCCCACTGCAACACAGAGAACAGTAGGAGCTAAAACTAGAGTGGTGGATTGTGATCAGATCCCAGTCAGCCTTGATCTGGTGCGGGGGTAGGAGTTTGACTCTCAGCGTTAGGGCAATAGGGAGCCGCTGAAGACTAGAGAGTGGACAGACTTGTGGTGTATGTAGGCAGATGAATCTGACAGCGGAGAATGGGAAGGTGTGGGAACGGCAGAAGCTGAGACTGAAGGCAGAGGTGAGACAGTGCATGGGGCCCTGGGGTTGGGGAGGCGACTGAGAAGGGCAGTCGTCTGTGGTCACAGCTGACCAGGGTTTGTGAAATGTCCAGGACGTCCCCCAGGAGCACCTCATCTCCTTGTGTGTCCTCAGATGAGTACCTCACCTCTCTAAACCAGCAATACAGTCCTCCGTGGTGCCTCCTGGCTTCATGGCAAAGACACAGCTGGGTCCCTGGACTTCCATCATCTTGCAGCCTGCACCCCCTTCAGAGATTAATCTGTTTACTCCCTTGCCTGGAGATGAACTGAGAGAACTAATCGTCCATCAGCTCGGGCTCCCCTCACACGCCCCGCCCTGCCCCCAATGTCCATTTTCTGGCAAAACAACTTCTCGCTGCTGCTGCCAAGGCTGCTTGGAAAATGCTAATTTTACCCTCAAATTAAAATTTGCTCCCTTACCTTGGTTTTAATAAAAACAAAGCGGCTAGAAACGTTGCCACGGCGCGGAAGAGCTGACATAATTTCTAAAATGCCTTCAATCATACCGCCTTCTGGACGGCCTGTCCTCTCACCCTGACCCCCCCCCCCCAAAGCTGCCCACCCCCTGAGGCAGCATTTACATTTCTTAATAACCCCTCATTAATATTCATGAGAAGGGGCGGGTAATAATGGCTGAGCACACTGCACTAATTCAATTTCCACCCGCCTTGGCGTGTTTACTTAATCACCAAGGGACCCGGGTTACTCAGTACAATTATTTATTCGGAATTAGATCTGGAGGCATCTGGACTGGAAACAGGGAACCTGGAGCAAAATGGAAATCGAATTCTCTTTGTCCTCCCCTCCCAGCCGCCGCCTCCTGACTGGCTGCCAAGGCTGCGCAGGCCCAGGGTCTAGGGATAAGCCACGTGCCAGCAGGCAGCTCCTGGCCAACCGGCTGCTGTTGAGGTGAAAGGCCATCCAGGTGCCCTGGCCCTGGCAGGGGACAGAGTCAGAGCTCTGTCCTTGTTGTGACTGCCTGGTCCCAGCCAAGAGCTGTGTGCTGCTGGGAGGTGGGGCCCTCTAAGGCCTGAGCCCAGCCTGGACACCACGGAGCAGCTAAGCTCTGGACAGAGGCCCCTGGAGAGGGGACAGTTTGTGGCTGAGCATGGAAGTGTCTGCTCCTTGTTCTCTCTCAGCGTAACGGTCCAGTGGCCCAGGGAGCCCTCCTGTGCTTCTGGGCTAGGTTAGGTCTCTTCAAACAACAACAAATCTCGAACTCACTGCAATGGAGTTGGTTTTGACTCATAGTGTCCTTCCATTGGTTTACCCTCCAGGCATGTAAATCTTAACTCAAGGAGACTGCCCCTCTTTTGCCTTGGAAAAGCCATGAGAGTTCCTTATTTAAAAAAAAGAAAGAAAACTCATTGTTGTGGAGTTGGGGCCAGTTTATAGCTGACTGTCCAGGGGGTTTTCAGGAGGCTGTACATTACAGGAGAGGAGATGGCCTTTCTCCCACTAGCCACTGGTGGAACCCAACAGCCAAACAGATTAACAGGGCAGCTCCCTACAGACTGCACCCCCAGAGCGCCCTCGGTTTCCCTGTCACACAGGTTTTCTTACCCGATCACGACCCATGTGTGAGGTTGTAGTTGATTGCATGTTCCTTTTATACTGGAAAACTCTTCTACTGGCACCTCAAATGCAGTTACCCAGGGTGGGCAGGTTTCAGCAAAGCCTCCAATCTAAGACTAGGAAGACGAGCCTGGTGATCTGCATCCAAAAATTAGCCAGTGAAAACCCCATGGGTCATGACAGAATGTTACCCAATATAATATTGGAAGATGAGCCCCTGAGGTTGGAAGACAGCCTTGTTAGGTACACTGATGGCTGCAGTGATGCACTGTCCTAAAGATGGCACAAGAGCAGTGATGTTTCCTTCTGCTGAATATAAAATCACTGAGTTAGAGGAGGCAAGACGGCAACTGCAGGGCCAATAGGCAACATCATGATAGGTGGAGAGAAGATTGAAGTTGCCAATGATTTCATCTTGCTTGGATCCACAATCAACACCCTTGGCACCACCTGTAAGAAATCAAAAGATGTATCGCATTGGAGAAATCTACTATCAAAGAACTTCTCTAAAGTCGAGTAGTAGAATGTTAGTTTAAATAGTAATGTACATTCAATTCAAACCATGGTCTTTTCAGTCACTTGCTATGCATCTGAGAACTGGACAGTGGCTAAGGATGAGAGAAGAGTCCATGCTTTTCAGTTGTGTTGGAAAAAGAGTATTAAATAGGACTATCAAAAGAACAAACTAATATACTTTGGAAAAAGTGCAACCAGGATGCTCCTAAGAGGCAAAGATGGTGAAATTGCATCTCACAGCCTATGTGCATGTTATTAGGACAGATCGATCTTTGGGAAAAGACTCCATACTGGGAAAGGTGGTGGGTCATCAAAAGAGAGGAAGACCTTTAATAAGCTGAGCTGATGCAGTGATTGTAACAAAGGCTCAAGTAAGTCAGAGATGATGAAGAAGGCAGAGGATACAGTTCTGTTGTTCATAGGGTTTCTATAAGTCATATGTGATGGCACCTAACAACAACAACAACAGATGGCAGCTAATTCGGGCTCCTTCACAGCAGCCTGGACATTTGTGAGTGAGTATGCAATCATTTCAACACTTTCGATATGAATAGCCAGGAAATCAAAAGACAGATTTCATTGGGAAAATCTGCTGTCAAGAACCTCTCCAGAGTACCTGAGAAGCAATGAAGTCAATCTAGAGACTAAGGTGCACCTGATCCAAGCCATGGTCTTCACAATTACTTGCAATGCATCAGAGAGCTGGACAATGAATAAGGATGAGAGAAGAAAAATTGAAGCCTTTGAATTGTGGTGCTGAAGAGCATTGAACATACCATGGACTGCCGAGAGAACAAACATATCTGTCTTGGAGAGGATGAAACCAACTTGCTCCTGGGAGGCAAAGAGTTAGAAGCTCCATCTCACCTACTTTGGGCCAGGAGGGACCGATCCTTGGAGAAGGACATCATGCTTGGAAAGATGGAGAGACAGTGCAGGAGAGGAAGACCCCAGATGAGATAGACTGACACAGTAACTAGGGTCATTGGGGGGATAGGTATGTCAGAGACAGTGAGATTGGCTCAGGATAGGGCAGGGTTCAGAGCTATTATACACAAGGTCACTATGAGTCACAAACAATGTGATGGTACATAACTACAAGAAGGATGTTACAGATCACACTGGGGTGGGGGGGTGGTTACATGAGGAGCTCTGGTGTCATGTAGTTCCGAGGCAGCTGCTGTTAACCTTAAAGCAGTGCCTCTGTGGTGCCTCAAACCCACCCACAGTTCCATGGGAGAGATGGGCAATCTCCTGTGTGATTTACAGCCTCTGAAAACCCATTAGAGGGCTGGCTATGGTTGGGAAAAGTCCCTGATTAAGGGTGCTGCACCCTAACCCCCTTACAATTGATTGATCACAAGAGATAACTTTATGGGGGATACACAGTTTTTTACATAATTGCCTCTACTCCTCTCTCATTAACATTAGGGTTTACAACACAAAGGGTGATTACATGTTGAAAAATCAGAGCTTCAGTAAGTTAAACATATTTTGAGGGATTCATTTCAACCTCAGGAGCCTTGTGGTAAGAATCTGTGCTGCAATCCCAAAGACTCACAGTTCAAACTCACCAGATACTCTCTCTAAAGTAGAAAGATGGGCAATCTTCTCCCGTGTGATTTACCAACTCGGAAAACTGGGGGGTCAGCTGCGGGCCTATTCTAACTTGACAGTAAACAACAATTCAACTCATAAGAGAGGGTGACACACAGACTTAAAAAGAAGGGCTGCCAGAGTGATGGAAGGTTCTAGGCCAGGCAGACAGAACGGCATGAACCTATTTACCTGCTCGATCATTCATTCGTTTATTCATTCATTCACTCCACAAGTATCCATCACTATTAGCTGTCAGGCCCAGGGCTAGGCTCTGAGTAGGAGCAAAGGTGGCAGAAATACAGCTTCCCCCTGACAGCAGCTCCTGGCAGTAAGAAGCCAAGTCAGCAGGTGTCAAGGTTGCAAGGAGGTGAAGGAAAGATGGCGTCCAGCTCTTAGGTCCCAGAAAGTTCACTGAAGTGGGACACATTTGAAGAGAGAAGAAGAATTTAGGCCAGTGGAAGGGGGGAAGCATCCCAGACTTCCCAAGGGAGGAAAGCTGTTCCAGGGAGAATAGCAAAAGTGAAGGCCTGAGAGTGGGAAAATTTTTGTTTCTTGTGGCCAAAACATCCCTGATGGATGCACCTTTACTTCTACTGTCCCTGCTTCTTGTATTCAAGCTCCTCGAACTTGATGCTCAGTGAACTCTTACTCATCCTTCAATGCCCCTTTCCACTCAACCTCCCATCCCCTGATTTCTCCTGGCAAAGCCATTCTTTGTTGTCAGGCACTGTGCCCTGCTTCTTCCTAAGACTTCTCTTACCTTTCTGTCTCCCCTCACCTTCCTGTCACTCTGTGATGTTGATTTGTACCATCAAGTCAGATCCGACCCATAGCTGACCCTCCAGTGGGTTTTCAGTGGCAGTTAATCTCACATTCTTCTCCCACGGAGCAGCTGGTGGATTTGAACCACGTGTTTTAGGGATTGTAATGGTTATTTCTCCCTCTCCCTCTTGGCCTTGTGCAGCATCCCCAGTGTGGCTGTCTCCTGCCTCATGCCTCCTGTCCTGCTGTGGGTTCATCTTCTACCAAGTGGCTCTGCTTCGGAGCTGACAGCACAGTTTCTTCCTTCAGCCTCCGCAGGCCTGAGGGTGGTGGCCGCCTCCTGCTGTAACTAATCTCCTCACTGTCCTTCACAGATCGTCACTGGCTCTACAGCTCTTCCATCACAAATAGAACTAATTCCCTAAATTCAGATTCTTCTTCTGTAAATACTCAACTGTCTACTGACCAGACTCAGACCAAGACACTCCTTGACCAAGCTGCCAACTCCTGTTGGGCTACAGAGAGTCACCCAAAAGATGAATAAACAAATGCATGCATTTCGATTGTGGGACATTTCTTGCCAGACAAAAGAGAGAAAGAATAAAGGGGAAACATTTTGGCCTGAGATTAATGAATGTGTGTATTAAAACAGCATCAGTGGAAAGAATTGTAATAGCCAGGTGTTTTGTAAACAGGAAAGAGCTTTATAAATAAACTAGCTTCAAGCGTTTCTCTCTTAACTCATATTTATTTATTTATTCATTTTCTCAAGTCTTTGTTCGCTCTCTCACATTGCCATTGAGTCAGAACCCGCTCGTGGCTGACCCTCCACTGGGGTTCCTAGGCTGTAAACCACATGACAGGAGATTGCCCATCTTTCTTCCTGGCAACTCCTGGTGGATTTGAACCACCAGAGAAGTGATGCCTTTGGATTAGCAGTGTGACTTCCTACGGACTGGCCACCAGAACCCAACTCTCCATTAGTCCCTACTGAGTGACTTAGAGGTAAAGAGTTGCACTGCCAACCCACGGGCATGAGGTTTGAATCCACCAGCTGCTTCAAAAAAGAAAGCTGGGCAGTCTCCTCCTGTGCGGTTTAATGCTTCTGAAAACCCTTGGGATTGTCAGTGAGGAGTTGGTTCTGGCTCCATGGTGTATGACAACCAGAGCCAGGCTTAGAGCGGACACAGAGCTGAGGCGTTTATTGCATCTCACCCGCCTGCTGGGAAAGAGGAAAACTGCACTGTGAAGTTCTGCCCCTGCTGTGGGCAGTCCTATTGTTTCAGCTCAGCTCAGCTCAGCATTCTTGCAGGGAAGGGAGCCTGAGAGGAGAAAGAGCAGGTAATGGATGAGAGCCTGCATCTCAGCCAGAAAACGAAAGGCAGGGAGGAGCACTGGGGCCAGCAGATGATTTAATCATTGCAGACTCACTTAGAGAGGCCCATTCTCCCTTTCCCGCTGCCTCCCAAGCACCTGGACCCCTAGTCTAGCCAAGTCTCTTCATTAAATCCTCTTGGAACTAGGGCTGAGTTGGAAGGTGGTCAAGGCCTGCCATGCTATCTGCCAGACAAGGCCAGATGATGGCAAGAGAGGGCATTTCCCTAGAAGTCAGCTGGGAATGGCGGGGCAGGGGACGTCAGATTCAGAAGAGGAATTTCAGAGGTAGTTCCAATGGAGTAACCTGTCTTAGATTAGATTCCCAAAAAATTAAAGCCCAAGAAAAGGATTTGAGTGCAAGACTTTATAAATAGCTCCAGTCCAGTGTAGTCTGTTCTCTCTTTGTACACTCTAAAGTCCTGGATCTAAATTGGACTGTACTACGACTGTTTGATCCAGACCATAGTCTTCACAATTGCTTGCTATGTGCCAGAGAGCAGGACAGAGACTAGGTAGGATAGAAAGAGAATTGATGCCTTTGAGCTGTGGTGCTGGAGAAGAGTGTAGAATATACCATGGACTGTGAGGAGGTCAAACAGGTTCATCCTGGAGAGGGTGACGCCAGGCTGCTCCTTGGAGACAAGGATTCTGAGGCTTTGTCTGACATAACTTTGGGCATGTTGCAAGGAGGGAGCAGTCCTTGGAGAGGGACATCATGCTTAGAAGGGTGGAGGGATAGAGAAAGAGAGGGAGACCGTTGATGACATGGACTGATACAGTGACTGGGGTAATGAGGGTTGGTGTATCAGAGACAAAATTGACACAGAGCAGGTTTCAGGGCTGTTGTACCTAGCGTTGCTCTGAGTTGCAAGCAACTCAATGGCACTTAACAACAACAACTTACTACTCTTTAAGCCTGGACTAGTGGTACGAAGCTGTGCTGCAAAGGCACACAGTTTGAATCCACTAGGCGCTCTGTGACAGAAAGGCAATCTCTCAAATGATTTACTGCCTCTGAAAATCCACTGGAGGGTCAGCTATGGGTTGGGTCAGACCAGGCAGCACACAACAAAAACTCTTTCAGCCTAGCTCAGAATTCCTGCTGAGAGCAGCTGTCAGGGAGGATCTCCTGGCGGAGGTGACATCTGAAGGGGCACATGTGCGTCCAGCCACCGATGATGTCTACATCACTGGTTCTGAAAATTTAAGGGTTCAGAGATTGGAACATTTTTTTAAAAAGTTCTTTTTTAGAACTAATGTAAGTTAATCATTGTGGATTTTGTCAGTCAGCTGTTGTTAGATGCTGTCGGGCCGGCTTCAGCTCACAGAGATGTGTGTGTGAAACAACAAAATCCTGCCTGAGCTTACCTCCCATCTCTGCTGTGTTCAAGTCCCTTCTTACCATCACTTCACCAGTCTACCACGCTGAAGGTGCTTTCTCTTGAGCTGCCTCTGCTTCTCCAAGCATGGAGCCCTTCTTCAGGGACTGGTCTTTGTCAACAAAGATTTTTTAAAAAAAAAATAAATCTAATAATCATCATTTCTTGTCACTTTGATTTCAGAACTCAAAGGGCATCTAAAATATCCTCAAAGTAGGAAGAACATGGTTTCAGAGTAACAGTCTTTCAGGTGAATTGAATTTAACTCTATCCTGAACTTTCTATACCCAGCCAAACTCATTGCACCGAGTTGATTGCAACTCATACTGACCCTGTAGGGCACAGTGGAATTGTCCCCAGTAGACAAGGGTACAATCCTTGAAGCCTACTGCCACATCTCTCTGCCTTGGAGACTCTACGGGCTAATTCTCTATCCTGCAGGGTCATGTTAGCTGAGCACTTAGCCACTGAGCCGCCAGGGCGCCCTAAAAACTTGATCAGCTTCTTTATTTTCCTCCTGTTATGTTGGAGATGGCAAACTCCATCTCAGGAAGTTTGGGCTCAGGGCACATTGCTGCCATTCTCTTTCTCTCTTTTTTTTTCTGGCTTGCAGATTTTGGTAGCAAGAACTAAGCAGGAAGATTGTTTTGATCCTTCTCTGTCCATCAACTTTGTCAAGTTGAGGTGGGCGGCTGCTCCAATTCTTTCCTAAGATGTGAACTAGAAAGTCAGAGGAGACCTTAGTAATTCCTGTAAAAGGCAAGAGTGTGTGGAATCCCTTCCTCCTGCTTTGCTGTCCCTTTTCTGTCTGATAATCTCTTCTACTCTCAAAACCCAGCTCAAATAGCCCCTCTGTGGGAAGATTTCCTTCCATCAGTTATTTGCTCTTCTCTGTTCCTACAGCAGTTCTGGCTTCTAGCGAGCACACAACCCCATCCATTATGATGGATGCTTTTTTTCTGGGGGAAAATTGGTCTTGTTGTCTTCTTTGCAGATAACATTTTCATTTTCCCAGGATACCTCATTATGAATGTGGATAACACAACAATACAGCGAGTATCTACAATATGCCTGGCCAAGTGTCAGATACTTTGCACATGTTATTCAGAGCCTTCACCTTCGAAAAGACATCCCCTCCCACAATAACCCTTGTTCTTTGCCCCTAAACACACATCACCCTTTCCAGTTGTGACAGCTGGTCTGGCATCACTTCCTCCTCCTCCTCCTGGCCCACCCTCCCCTCTCTATATGGAAGTCTCCTCCTCTCCTCCCCTGGTATGTGATTTCCTGTCCACTCCCCCTGCACTGTGCCTAGAGAGAAGAGGTCACTGTATTCAGGGCGCATGGTTAGGACCTGTACTCTGGGTTCAGGCAAGAGGATAGTTTAAACAGAGCTGGGCTCACCCTTCCCAGCTGAAAACTGTAGGACCCTTTAAAGCAGAGATCTCAAGACCCCAGAGTTGTGTATAGCTTTGTCTGAGGTCCCTAGAATTCAGACTCTCCCTTCCAGGGGTCTAGCATTCTGAGACTCTACAAGGTAGAGGGTTCTGCTTTCAGATTCTAGAAGTCTCTGGCACCTTCCTAGGGGCTGTCTGTTCTCACAATCCCAGACTGGCCACTCGGGGCAGGGACCAGCCTAGAGTAAAAGCTCTGCTTTGCTGCATCTTCTGGTCTGCTCCGACTCGTCAGGCTTCATTCATAATTGATCCAGTTGCTTGGCAAGCAGCAGGCTGCAGATGCGTGGGGGCCCCTGGAGAGACCCTCCCCTCCTCTCCTCTCTGAGGAAGGAGCTGTTCTTCCAACCTGCAAGCAAGCTCCTTCTCCAGCAGCAGCTGCCTGGAGCCTGGCAGTCCTCAGCTGGCCTCCCTCTCCTGCCCTGCCTCCCCTTTCCTCATTCTCCTGCATAAGGAACCAATTCTCATTCAACAAACACCTACTTACCTGCTGGTGACTTACCGTGTTACAGGGCTAAGCATTTGACAGTAGTCATAGTCAGAATTGAGGCTGACTTTGGGGTATGTCATCATTTCTTGCGATGCCCTGGTGGTGCAGCAGTTAAGCACTCAGTTGTTAACCATAAGGTTGGTAGTTCAAATCCACTGCAAAACTTCTTAGAAGATAAATCGTTGTCTTAGCTTTTCGAACATTCTTTTCTGTGTTCCTTAGATATCTCCCCATGGCATCTATTCCCTCTCTTCCCCCCTTTTGTGTTTCTTTGACTTAATAGTCTCTTTTGTTTATTTGTGTATTTATAACAATTTAGTAGTGATTTGAGGGAAAGTTTATAAGACTTATTGAAGTGTGTTTCAACTACTCATTCATATACATTTTGTTCCGTAACATCAGTTTCCATACCCACAGTATCTGATCATCCATACATTCTATATTGTCTTTCCTTCTCCATTTCTTTAAGTATTCATTATCTATTGAATAAATTTCTACTTTCTACTTTCCTCTCCTTGGTAACCACCATAGTCTAATTCTCTCTGTGTTTAAACATTTCTTTAGCTGTTTATAATTGTGGTCTTCCACGGTATTTGTCCTTTTGTGATTGACTCATTTCACTTAGCATCATATCCTCTAGACTCATCCATGTTATGGGGAATTTCACAGATTCTTTATTTTTTCCTCAATGTTGCCAAATACTCTATTACGTTAAAGTACCCTAGTTTCTCATTCATTGATGCGCACTGGGGTTGATTCCAGCTCTTTGCTGTTGTGACTCATACTGCAAGTGAACGTTGGTGTGCATTATCTGCTCATGTCCCAGCACTTATTTCTTTAGATTATATACTTAGTTGTGGATCTGCTGGGTCAAATGGTATTTCCAACTTTTTAAGGAAATGCCAGACTCTTTTCTAAGGTGGTTGCACTATTTTACATTCTCACCAACAATATATGAGACTTCCAATCTCTCTACATCCTTGCCAGCATGTGTTTATTGAACTTTATTATTGTTGCTGGGTTGGAGTAATATCTCATAGTTGTCTTGATTTGCATAAAATAAAATAAAATAAAACAGTTGTTTTGGTTTTATTATTATTCTTGCTTTCTTCAAGAAGATATTTGACTCTTTTTTGTACTCTTTAAGAAGAAGAATCTATAGCATAAATAGACTATCAAATATAACAAAAAAATGTACAATCAGGAAAGGATAGACTAGGATAGTAAACAATGTCCTCTAAAAATTAAATCCCTCTACAATCAACACTCTTAATATCAGCAGTCAGGAAATCAAAAGATGAATTGCACTGGAAAAATCTGCTGTCAGGGACCTCTCCAGAGTGCTGAAAAGTAACGATACCAAGGTGCACCTAATTCAGGCCATGGTCTTCTCAATTACGTGTTATGCTTCAGAGAGCTGGACAATAAGGATGACAGAAGAATAGATGCCTTTGAGTTGTGGTGTTGGAGAAGAGTCTTGAACATACCATGGCTTGCTAAGAAAACAAATTGGTCTGTCTTGGAGAGGGTGAAACCAAGTCTCTTCTTGGAGGCTAGGATTTTGAAGGTCCGTCTCACTTACTTTGGGTATGTGGCCATGAGAGATCGGTCCTTGGAGAAGGACATCATGCTCAGAAGGGTGGACGGACAGTGCAGGAGAGGAAGACGGATGAGATGGATTGATACAGTACAAGTGACTCAGTGGCACATAAAAACAATACATACTATGACAAGGTTTGGAAGCAGGAGTGGCACCCACTCTGGAACATGCCTCTGGAAACCCTATGAACTTTGATAAATGTCAGTAGTTGTAGAGGGGCTTCAGGCCTTTTGTTCATAGGGTGGCTATGAGTCATGGTCAACTTGAAGGCAATCAACAACAACAACAACAACAATGCCTCCTAATGCCCTTTTCTTGCCTTATTGCACTAGTTAGGACTCCAGGGATCTGGCTGCATGGATCTGGCTGCATGGATCTGCTGGAATCACAATGTGTTGGAGCCAAGTAGATGGCAATTAACAACATGATAAAGAGATTATTTACAGAAGCATCAACAGCGCTTAGGGGAAACAACAAAGGGTTATGACTGGCTGGTAAGAGGGCAGGAGCAGAAAGTGGTTATGGGAACCCAGAGAGACCGTGTGGCTGTAGGAGTCTGATAGGGGCTGTGGCCTGTGATAGAAGAACAGGCCCACTCCTGGATCTGACAGTGAGAAACATAGAAAGGAAAAACATCCTCCCTCCACTCTTCTCTCTCTCTCTGATCTGCCATTGCTTCCCAGTGGTTCAGCTTTCCAGAATCCAGAGTGCAAGGGAGCTTGTTGATGTGGTCCATGCAGGCCAATCTCCAAGCCACAGCACAGACTGAACAAGGAGGGGAGCAGATCTGAAGGGTCCAGGTCCTGGAGTCCAGCAGAGCCTCAAGGAGGTCCATTCCTGAGCTTTGTAGCTCTCTGAACTAGTAAATTCCCTTTGTGAGGAGGCCGCTTTGAGCTGGTTTCTAGCTCTTGCAACCCAAGGACCATGACTTATAGACTCCCATTGAGCCCTTTATAGACAAGGAAACTGAGGCTCAGAGAGATTAAAGAACTTAATCTAAGTTGTCTGACTCTTTCAACCAAAAAATTAAACTCATTGCTGTCAAGTTGGAGCTGACTCATAGCTGACCCTCCAGTGGGTTTTCAGAGGCTGTAAATCATAAAGGAGGAGATTACTTCTCTTTCTCCCTCTGAATAGCTGGTCAATTAGAACTTCCTTCAGTTGACAGTTGACAATTCCATTGACAGAGCAACTCCTTACCCACTAGGTCACCAGAGCTCCCTTCTGATTCATTAGTAGCAGAGATGTGAATCTGAACTTGACATTCTGCCTCAATATTTCTGCCATAGAAAGCTCACTGTCCCTCTCAGTATGTAACATGATCATGCCCCTGGGCCTTTGCACATACTCTTCCTTTTTCTGGAACCTCTTCCTTTCTCCAAACGTCCACTTAATTAATCCCATTGGAGCTGATAAGTAGATGGAAACACAGATTCCTCTTTGTCTTTCTTCCTTGTCCCAGAGGTCTTCAAATGCCATCTCCTCCAGGAAGACTTCCTTGTGTTTCCAACCCTCTTCCCTGCTCCCACAATCCCCTGGACTGCACCTGTCACAGTGAGTTCTCACTATCTATTGATGCTGCTGCATCTCCATTATCTGCTGAAATGGTCAACACGACTCAGGAACTGGACTAGTCTCTCCTCAGGGGCAATGGCTGTTTTTTATTTCTATTTGTGGCTACAACAGGTGCCCAAGTTCAGATATGGTGGAGATATTCCCTAATGTTTATTGACTAACCTAATGTTCATTTCCCTTCAATTTCTGTGTTCTCCCTGAACCCCTGCTTCAAGGGGAAGAAACCCTTGCTAGAAAGTGTGTGAAGTAGCTTGAAGTCCGCAGTGGTGGGTGGGGGTGGGACTCCCATCCTTGGATCCCGCCGTACCTTAGACAGCCCTCCTGCCCGCACTGCCAAGACCCTGTCAGAGGCATGACAAACAGCTTAGCTGATGGCTTATAATGTCACAGATGATGGAAGCAGGGAGGCGACGGCTGAAAGAATGGGCTGGGGACGCTTGTCATAACTTTATTTGTGGGAGGTGAGTTCCTGTCGACCGAGTGATGGATGGCGACAGGGTAAGCACAATACAGACCCTGCCACGATGTCTACCCCCTCTCTCAGAACTAAACGACTTTGGCGATAAAAAATGACTTTCTTGGAAAAACCAGGGGGAAGGGAAGTTGAGGGGGAGGGGCCTGTGTGGTCGGCACCTTGGAAGGCCTTTTGCTTTTCTTGCTGGGAGTTGAGTTTTGCCTACCACAGCCTGGCAGTTCCTTTACTTCCCCAGCCCTCCTTCCTTTGTTCCTTCCAAAGAGACTGCTGATAATAACCCCAGACCTATGAGCTGCCTTCATCCTCAGAATACCTAGAGGAGAATGAGTCCTTTTACAGTGAAGAATCTTAGAAAAGGGAAGTAACCTACCCCAAGTTCCAGGTCGAGAAAATGGCAGACCTGGGATTTGAACCTGGGTCCTGACTCTTTGCCACGATGGTGTACTAAAGGCCATAAATACAGTCTGGGCTAAGCTTTGTGGATGTACAGTGAGGAGAACAATGAGCCGCCTGGGAGGAAAATCAGAAAAGGCCATTCAAAAGAGGTGGTGTTTGAACTAGTCCTTGAAGACTGAATAAAAAGTTGATTAGTAAATGAAGAGGGTAAATATTAGAAAACAAGGGTATAACAAGAGGAAAAGACAAAGACTGGAGGTGCTGTGTGCCTTGGAGATGACTACAGCTCATAGCGACCCTATGAATGAATCTGACCCCTGCCCTATCATGTGCCATCCTCATCATTTCTGGTACCCCTGAGCCCATTGCTGCAGTCAATCTGTCAGTCCATCTTGGTGAGTCTTTCTCTCTTATGCTGACCCTCCACATTCCCACTTCTTCAAGGATTAACCCTTCCTAACAACTGTTAGGTGCCCTCAAGTCAGTTCCTGCTCGTAGCAACCCTTTATAAAACAGAATGAAACAGGCTCTCTGCTCCTTGTCGATCCAGATTGCCCTCTCTTCTTGTGCAGCCTCAGCTGCATCCCTGAGACACGACGGTGAAGGTCGGAGTAAATGGATTTGGCCGCATTGGGTGCCTGGTCACCAAGGCTGCTTTTCACTCTGGCAAAGTGGATGTTGTCGCCATCAATGATCCCTTCATTGACCTCAACTACATGGTCTATATGTTCCAATATGATTCCACCCATGGCAAATTCAACGGCACTGTCAAGGCTGAGAATGGAAAGCTGGTCATCAATGGGAAAGTCATCACTATCTTCCAGGAGTGAGATCCCACCAACATCAAGTGGGGTGATGCTAGTGCTAAGTATCTTGTGGAGTCCAATGGTGTCTTCACAACCTTGGAGAAGGCTGGGGCTCACTTGAAGGGTGGTGCCAAACGGGCAATCATCTCTGCTCCTTCTGCCGATGCCCCCATGTTTGTGATGGGCATGAACCATGAAAAAAATAACAACTCTCTCAAGATTGTCAGCAATGCCTGCACCACCAACTGCTTGGCTCCCCTGGCCAAGGTCATCCATGACAACTTCGGCATTGTAGAGTGACTCATGACCACAGTCCATGCCATCACTGCCACCCAGAAGACTGTGGCTGGTCCCTCTGGAAAGCTGTGGCGTGATGGCCGTGGAGCCGCCCAGAACACTATCCCTGCATCTACTGGCACTGGGCATCTAAGGCCGTGGGAAAGGTCATCCTTGAACTGAGTGGGAAACTTACCGGCATGGCTTTCCGTGTCCCCACTCTCAATGTGTCAGTTGTGGACCTGACCTGTAATCTAGAGAAAGCTGCCAAATATGATGACATCAAGAAAGTAGTAAAGCAGGCATCCTGAGGACCAGGTTGTCTCCTGTGACTTTAAAAGTGACACCCACTCTTCCACCTTTGATTCTGGAGCTGGTATTGCTCTGAATAACCACTTTGTCAAACTCATTTCCTGATATGACAATGAATTTGGCTACAGCAACCAGGTGGTTGACCTGATCGTTCCCTCCAAAGAATAAGAGTTGCTTGGACCACCAGCCCCAGCAATAGCACTAGAAGGAAGAGAGAGAGAGAGAGACCCTCAGCTGCTGGAGAGTCCTTGCCCCAACTTGACCCTCCCACACACTGAGACTCTCACATCCTTGACACAAATTTCCATCAAATCCCCCTGAGAAAGAGGAGGGGCTTGGAGAGCCCATCTTGTCATGTACCATCAATAAAGTACACTGTACTCAGCCGAAAAAAAAAAAGACAAAAACCAGAATGAAACAGAATGAAACACTGCCCGGTTCTACTCCACCATCACTGTCATTTCTGGGTTTGAGCCCATTGTTGGAGCCACTGTGCCCATCTGTCCCAGTGAGGGTATTTCTCTCTCATTGGTCCTCTACTTTACCAGACAGGGTCCTTCTCCAGAGACGCGTCCTTCCTAATTGTATGTCCAGACATGTGGAACACAGTTTGACCTTTCTTGCCTCTACGGAGCATTCTAGCAGCACTTCTTCCTGGCAGTTCATGTTGTTGTTGATAATTGTTGTGAGTCGAGCACTACTCATAGCGACCCTATGAACAAAAGGCCTGAAGCCTTCCTATAACTATCGATATTTATCAAAGTTCACAGAGTTTCAGAGGCGTGTTGTTTAGGAAGTGGATGCCACTCCTGCTTCCAAAGTGTACTCACTCTGCTTTGCCAAGCAGCATCATTCAAAAGCAATAATAAAGCAATACTGCTTCTCTGGGATTACTCATTCTCTGTCCAGCTTTCATATGCTTGTGAAGCAATTGACAATGCCTTGGCTTACGTCAAGCACGCTTCATGTTTTATTTTTACTTTTTAATACATTAAAGAGGTCAGTCTGTTGAAGCAGGTTTGCCCAATGCAATACATCGATTTCCTGACTTACTGCTTCCATGAGTGTTGATAGTGGATCCAAGGAAAATTAAATCCTTGGCAACTTTTATATCATCTGCAAATTTCATGATGCTGCTTATGAGAGGAGTTGTTGTTGTCATGTGCCGTCGAGTCGCTTGCGACTCATAGCGACCCTATGTACAACAGCCCTAAACTCCACTCTGTCCTGTGCCAATCACACTGTCTCTGACACTCCCATCCCAATTATCCCAGTCACCGAATCAATCCACCTCATAGAGGGCCTATGAGACGAGTAGCATACATTTTCATTTGCTTATCCAAAGCCACCTGAGAACTGGACAGTGACTAAGGATGATAGAAGAAGAATTGACAACTTTGAGGTGTGGCGTTGGAGAAGAATGCTGAACCATGGACATCCAGGAGAACAAACAGATCTATCTTGGAGAGGGTGAAACCAAATTTCCCCTCTTGGGCAAATATTTTGAATCTCAGGACCTGTGGTGGCATAGTAGCAAGAAACGGCTCTGCAATCCCCAAAGTATTTGGTTTGAGACCACCAGCTGCTCTGTGGGAGAAGGATGGGCAATCTCCCCCCATGCAATTAACTGCCTCTGAAAACCTGCTGGAGGGTCAGCCCTGGGTCAGTTCAGACTCTACAGCACACAACAACACACATACTTTGGGCATGAGGCCAGGAGAGAGACCAGTCCTTTGAGAGGGACA
Organism: Elephantulus edwardii; assembly: GCF_000299155.1. Lineage (NCBI taxonomy): Eukaryota > Metazoa > Chordata > Mammalia > Macroscelidea > Macroscelididae > Elephantulus > Elephantulus edwardii. Next base: position 10,560,782 of record NW_006399765.1, read on the forward strand.
TCATGCTCAGAAGGGTTGAGAGGAAGACCCTGGGTGAGATGGACTGATACAGTAACTGGGGTAGTGCAGTGAGATTAGGTGTGTCGGAGTCAGTGAGACTGGTTTAGGATAGGACAGAGTTCAGAGTTGTTGTACATAGTGTTGCTGTGAGTCACAGGCGACTCAATAGCACATAACAATCAAAACCACTAGCTGGCCACCTTCCCTCCTTATAACAGAGCCTCTAATCTGGGGGGATGATCCTTACGCCATGAGTGGTGGCCAACTGCTCTGTGGAGACACTCAGAAAGTTCCCATTTCCCTTGTGGAAACAAGAATGGGACATAATTCTGGTCAATGAGTTAAGAGGAGTAAAAATAACCCTCTTCTTGTGCAGAGTACGGTCAGGCCTGGGCTTGATGCCTGGAGGTACCTTGTGACCATGTGACTAGAAGGAGCACACTGGCAGTGACACACTGGGGAGATGGAAAGGACATCATTCAACCACTGAATTCATTCCCTTGGAGTCATCATACCTTGCAATATATTCTTTGAGTTGGTACATTTTATTTCCTGATGACTAGCTATATTGGCACGTTTGCACTCCAGCAACCCCCAATATACTTAAAACTTCCAAAAACTCTAGCTCCACTCTGGAGCCCATATGAGACTCAGACTCCTGAGACATGGTAGAGAGAGACTTCAAGGCAAGCAAGACCCCAGAGGTCGTGGAAGTCAGCAGACACTGAGATGCCAAGCAGTGTAGCTAGAAGGATGGCATGATGGTGGGAAGGTACTGGATGAGGTAAGGAATTTGTAGTTTTAGCTAGTCAAGGATTAGAGAATAGAACTGAAAGAGGGGGGGGGGAGAGAGAGAGTATCAAAATGTCAAACTGGACATTGTATTAGGAAGAGACAAAAGGAAAATAAAAATCCTCTCAACTAGACCAATAGGCAACATTATGAGAAATGGAGAAAAGATTGAAGTTGTCAAAGATGCTGAAGTTTTACCTGGATCCATAATCAACGCCCATGGTAGCAACAGTCAAGAAATCGAAAGACATGATGCATTGGGCAGAGCTGTTGTCAAGAACATCTTTAATTTGCCAAAGAGCAAGGATGTCAGTTTAAAGAGCAATGGATGCCAGTTTAAAAAGCAAGGATGTAAGTTTAAAGACAAGGGTATGATTGACCCAAGCGATAAGATTTTCAGTTGTTTCCTATGCATTTGAAAGTTGGGCAGTGAATAAGGAAGACTCCATGCCTCTGAATTGTGGTATGCGTAGAGTATTGAATAAACCATGGCCTGTCCAAAGAACAAACACCAAGTCTGCCTTGGAGGAAGTGTAACCATAGGGGCTCCTTAGAGTCAGACGTCATGAAACTTCATTGCATAATTTTGGACACATTGGGGGGTAAAGGTACCATGCTAGGAAAAGTCAACAAAAGAGAGACAGATTCTGAATGAGATGGGTTGATACACTGACTTTAACAATGAACTTGATCATGAGAATGACACAGCATAGGACAAGATTTCAAATTGTCCTTAATAAGATTTCAGTCTGTTCCTTTATAAGGTTGGTATGGGTCAGAGTTGACTTGATAGCACATAACAACAACAAAAAAAAAAAAAAAGGAGAGGAAACTCCTAAGGGTTATGGGGATTCCTGAATATTTTGGAAATGAGAGCTCTCGCTTAGGGGTCATATTGCCATAGCCTGAAACCTGGCTACACCTGGCTTTATGACCCTGGGCTAGTAACTGAATTCCTCTGGGCCCAAACTGCAACATTTGTAAAATGGGAATAGAGTGGTTATAAAGGTTAAAGAACTACTAAGCACAGTGTTTGTGGGAGAAAGATAAGCGATCTCCTCCTGTGTGATTTACTGCCTCTGAAAACCTGCTGGTGGGTCAGCTATGGGTCAGTTCTGAAAAATGATGCGTAAGAATAACAGCAAGCACCAGTGTGTGCTTCCTTGGAAGAAAAAATTGAGGTCTGGAGCTCTGGTGGCCTAGTGACAAGAAGCTGCACCACAATCCTAGAGGTGCGTGGTTCAAATCCACCAGCTGCTCTGCTGGAGAAGGAGGGACAATCTCCTCCTGTACCAGTTAGATCCAATTTGACAGTACACACACACAAAATAATGATAAAATTAAAAAAAGAATTAAAAAAATTGAGGTCTAGACTATCTAAGGGCTTACTCAAAGTTATCAAGTCACCTAATGTGATGGAAGCAGGCAGTATGTGCAGGGATATCTGACTTCAGATAGAGCCCTGTGCCTGACCACTGAACTCTCCCGCCTCCCCGAAGGCAGCTCCCTGGAGCCATGCACCGGGAGCTCAGGGCTGGCTTTCTGACAGCTGAATCTTTGCTCCCTGGCATCAGCTCAGCCAGCTGTGGTTTTCACTCCCTCTACCCTGCCTCTGTTTTTCCTTCTCCCCCCCCCCCCCCCCCGTTTCCTGGACAGTATTTCCCTGGGGCTCCAGTTACCAATTTGCCGAGCAAAGGCACGCTCAGGCAGTTCAGGGGTGGCACAAGCTCAGCGGCTCTGGTATTGTTTTTAATTCAATATTTTGTCCCTGTGCGCCAGCCTCCTTTATTGGATGAGAACACTGTTATTGGATCTTGCCCTGCAGGAGAAAAGAAAAACACAGACTTCCCCGGACGGTGGCAGCTAGGTTGTTCTAGAGTCTGATGAGTCAAGGCAGGGCGAGGAGACAGCAGAGAGTTCCAGAAAATCTGGTGGTTACAAGCTGTTCTTTGACACGCACCAAAATATTAACATATGTATTCTCGACCTTTCCCTTGCCCTCCCTTCTGGGGAGAACAAAAGCCCAGGAGGCAGCCTGACATCCCCTCTCCCTTTCCCAGCACATCCCTTCAATGTTGTGGTCCAGCTGATGTTGCCACCCCTCCTCTGCATGCCTAATGTCCAATGCCTGGTACAAGGTCTGGGTGCTGAATAACTCACGCTGTTATTGTACAAATACGGTGCGTGAGCTTCATGCACCACAATTAATTGAACTCCAGGAATATTCGGGTTAACTGAATCCTCTGGTGATAATGTGAGGTGTTGGAGAGAGAGAAAATGAAGTTTTCACTAACTCTCACTCCTTCTTCATTTCCTCACTCTTTTTGTCCATATGATTTCATTCTGTGGAGTGAAGACAGAAGTTAATGACCCAGGTCCAAGCGCACGCTCTCAGTCTCTCTCTCTCTCTCTCTCTCTCTCTCTCTCCTCCATCCCTCCCTCTTCCATTAAATCAGAATCCACTCACAGCTGACCCTCTGGCAGTTGTTGAAGGCTGTACATTGCACAGGCGAAGATTGCCCATCTTTCTTCCTCAGAGCTGCTGGTGGATTTGAACAGCCAGATAGGCGAGGCTTTGGGGTTAACCAGCTGCACAACTCCCTTTAGACTACATCACAGAAGTTCCAGACCCATGTATTTTTCTTGTGTGATCTTACATGTTCTTTCTCCCCACCCATCCCAGGCTTCACACCTTGTTCTGTCCTGTTCAATCACCTTCTAAAATTTTTCCATTCCCGATATATTGAATCAGAATCCACTTTTTAACACACTCCTCAGAAGATTCTTCAAGATCTCCACAAAAGTACATAAAAATGTGGGTTCTCCTTTAGTAACAAAATGAATTGGAAATGCAGAAGCTCAGCAGGAGGTGAAGTTGACACAGACCAGTTCAAAGCTCTACTTTTTTTAAAAAAAAATTATTATCTTTAAAAAAATGTTTGTGTGTATGTACCATCAAATCAGATCTGACTGGTATAGGAGGAGATTGCCCCTCCTTCTCCAGCAGAGCATCTGGTGGATTCAAACCACATACCTCTGGGATTGCAGTGCAGCTTCTTGCCACTAGGCCAGCAGAGCTCCCTAAACCTCTATTTTTCTTATGGACCAAGAGGGAACAAAGATTCTCTTTGGTGAAGTCATCAAGTGGAAGGTATTTTATTGTTTGAGTCAATGTGTGGAAGTCATGTGTCAAACATCCACCTGGACTGTTGCATGAGCAAGAAATAGACATGCATGCCATTGTTTATTATAATTGTTCAACCACTATTCACTAATAGGAACATTAGGTAATGTTACTGGTAAAATTGTTGTTAGTTTATGGCATAGAGTTGGAATCAACCCATAACTGACCTTCTGGTGGATTTTCCAAGACAATAATTGCACAGGAGGAGATTTCCCATCTTTCCACAGAGCAGCAGGTAGATTTGAACTGTGTGCATTTGGGATTATAGCACACCTTCTTACCACTAGGCCACAAAATATGTTATAAAATTTTTATAGTAGCATTGTTGTTTTTATGTGCCATTGAGTTGAGTACAACTCATAGCGACCCTATGAACAATGGCCCTAAATCAATCTTTCCCTATCCTGAGCCAACCTCACTGTCTCAGACACACTTGACCCCATTGCCATAGTCACTATGTAAATCCATCTCATCCAAGACCTTGCTCTTAACTAGTAACATTAGTATGTAATTAATCCCATACATTCACCCACATTTTATAGATTATTAGAGTCTCAAAAGGTGACATGCTTTCCATAAGGTTGTACAGCTAAAACTATAGCTTAGATTCTGACTCTGGAACAGAAATGAAATATAACTGAAGCTACATTCCTTTTACACCATTCCGTTAACACCCTTGGTACCAGCAGTCAGGAAATCAGGAGATGTATTGCGCTGGGAAAGTCCGCAGTTAGGGACCTCTCCAAATTATTGAGAAGTAATGTCAGTTTGGGAAGTGTGTGTCTGTTTGAGGCCATGATCTTTCTTGCTATGCATCCAAGAGCTGGATAATGAATGAAGGATGACAGAAGAATTGATGCCTTTGAGCTGTGGTGTTGGAGAAGAGCACTGACACCCCATGGACAGCCAAAAGAACAAACAAATGTGTCTTGGAGAGGGTGCAGCCAGAGTGTTCTTTGAAGACAAAGATGACGAGGCTTCACCTCCCATACTTAAGGCATATTGCTAGGAGGCATATTCCTTGGAGAGGGACACGATGCTCAGAAAGGGAGAGGGTCGGCAAAGAGGAGGAAACTCTCAGCCGGGTGAATTGACACGGTGCCTGCCACAATGGGCTCTCCTGTGTCAGGAAGTGTGAGGATAGCACAGGATCGGACAGGGTTCAGATCTTTTGTTCATGGGATCACTATGGGTCATACGCAACTTGATAGCACCTAACAACAACAACATTGCATTTGATAAATGTTCAATAAGTAATTGTAACATGATTGTAAAAATCACGGCTCCCTTGCTTTTATTTTAAGAACTTAAGGGGGAAAAGTAATTAACAAATAAATCACAAAATGATAAAATATGTCAAAATATGTATTAGTCTCTGTTACCATATGGGAAATTTCTGGATGGGATAGGTTTTATTTCTTGTACACATCTTTAACTCTTTCACAGAACCTATTTCACTACTTAGTGTATAGTGGATTCTCAAACATGGCTGGGCTGAATTCTTTTTTTATTATTTATCACTTAATATATATTTGTGATCAAACAAAGGGTTGGCTGGTTTTGTTTTTAAGGCAGTGAAACTCTCCTTTTCTAAATATTTCCCTTGATGTGTTTTTTTTTTGTTTTTTTTAATAGGGAAAAACATATTGGGGGTACAAGGAGATGAGGGTTGGGGGCAGAAGGGTGAGGATGGGCCAGGATGCAGTTGCAGAGCTGCACAGTTTGGTCAGTGGAGGGAGCAGGTGAAGGAGATGATGAGGGTCCAGTGGGGATCAGATGCTACAGAGAAATGACAAGCATTTTCCAATAGTAATTAAACCAACTGTCTTACTGATTTGGGAATTGGATGCTGACTCTCTGGCTTCTTCATGCTGAACAGGGGCGTAGATGTAAAGGGGGGAAGGGAGGACGCTTTATCACTTTACTGGTGGTCTTGCGTTAAAGCTGCTTAGCTTCTTGCTTTGTTAGAAGATATTTTCCTGTCATTTGCTCCCCTCTGGACTGCAATGTGTTTTCCCAGGTGGGTCCAGTGGGGATAGCTGGTTGACCCCAGAGGCTCCATCCTCCTTTGCTTCCTTAGCTGTCAGTTGTATTTCCTTTTTGTCACTGGCACTGGGTTCAGGGTCAATTCTGGAGTAAAACTCAGAGTTAAGGTTACCTATAGGAAAGGGAGCAAACCTAGAGAGAACAAACTTGTGAGTTACAAATAGAAGGGCTTTGAGGGTGCTGCTTTCAGGTTTACTCGGGGTGGGGGGGAAGGGTGGCAGAAAGGTGGCCTAGGTAACATTGGATACCCTAAGCATTCTTTTTTTTTTCTCCTTCCCCACCCAGGGGTCAGATGGCACAATCTGGGGACTGAGGAGCTCACCCTGAGGACCGCGACGGCTCGCCCCGAGCCGGGGGCCGAGGGCAGCCCGCCTGGGTTGAATTCTTCTAGATTGTTTAACCTGTGTGTAACCTAGCTTTTTCGAGTTGTTATAGTTGTTGATTGCTTTCGAGTTGAGCATGACTCATAGATACTGTATGAACAAAAAGCCTAAAGCCCCTAAAGCCCCTCTACAACCATCGACATTTATCAAAGTTCATAGTTTTCTGGAGGCATGTTGTTTAGGAAGTGGATGCCACTCCTGCTTCCAAACCTGTCATAGAATGTTATTGTGATGCATAGCAACCCCTCTGTACAGCAGCTCTGAACCCTTCCCTGTCCTGAGCCAGTCTCACTAATTCTGACACACTAACCCTCATTGCCTCAGTTACTGTATCAATCCATCTCATCCGGGGTCTTTGTCTCCTGCACTGTCTGTCCACCCTTCTGAGCATGATGTCCTTCTCCAAGGACCAATATCTCCTGGCCACGTACCCAAAGTAAGTGAGTGATAAAAACTTTGTGCTAAATCAAACACCTTCTTATACTAGAGTCTACCAAAAAGTGGGAAATCATTACAAATGAAGACAATTCTACTAATTACTCTTTCTTTCTTAAGAGTTGGCCACCAGTCCTCAATGGCTGGTTTTAATGGTAGGAGAGCTGGGTCTAGTTCATGAAAGATTCTGTGGGAATATACTTTAAACTTGATATTTGTAACCAGTTTACCTGGTTCGAGTTGCTGTTGTCAGATGCCATCAAATTGAATACGGTTCATCACAATCTTATGAACAGCAGATCGGAGTCTTGTCCTATCCTGTGCCATCCTCATCATCTCTGACATACTTGCCCATTGTTGCAGTCACCATGTCAGTGTATCTCATTGAGGGTCTTTCTCTCTCTCACTGACCTTCCACCTTTCCAAGCATGTTGTCCCTTTCTAGGAAATAGCCCCTCCTAACATCGATAGTTGTAGAGGGGCTTCAGTCCTTTTGTTCATAGGGTCGCTATGAGTCGTGCTTGATTTGAAGGCAATCAACAACAACAACAACAACAGCAGCAGCTCTATTAACATAAAGAAATGACGTTAATTATAGAACAGAGCTCATGTCTTTTGTTCATAGGGTTTCTTTTCATGTATTCGGCTTGATGACACTTAACCACTGCTAAGTGATCCTAGTGTTGCTGTATTTTGGAGGAACATTCTTCCACTTTGAACATCACTGCTTGTCAGTTTGCTCTATGGAGGTAATCTGGGTGTGCTGTGATTCTGAACCTGTGCCATTGGGCACAGTGTTTGGTGGAACTCCCAGTTGTAGGACAGGTTTGGAAGCAGGGGTGTCATCTACTTCCTAAACCACATGCCTATGAAAACTCTATGAACTTGGAGAAACTTATAAAAAGGCATTAGATCTTTTGTTCATGGAGTTGCGAGTGAGTCATGCTCAACTCATCAGCAATCAACAACAACAAAAACGTGCCAAGATATTTCTTAGGAGAAAGATGGGGAATCTCCTGTTGTGCAATTTATAGCCTCTGAAAACCTACTGGAGGGTCAGCTATGATTGGTTCTCATTCAGCAGTACAAAACACCACCACCATGCTAAAGGTTCAAATACAAGGAGCCTATTGATAATTAGTTGAGTAATTATTGAGTAAATAGCTTGCCTCCAGAAACTCTATGAACATGGAGAATTGATGAAAGTTAAACAAGTGTTCAGGTCTTTCATTCATAGGGTCGCTGTGAGTTGTCTATGACTGGATGACACTTAACATAGATAATAACATAAGGCACTTACCAACAACATACAGAGAGCTCTGTTGGCCTAGTGGATAGAAAGTTATACTACCACGCCAAAGGTTGGTGATTTTAATCTGCGGTCCTCAGGCCTGGTTTAAATTGGTTTTGGTCAAACATTCTTCTAAGTGGTATAGCACTGGTCTGTCCATTTGCTATGCAGAGGTAACTCGTGGTTGCTGTGAGGCTAAACACTATGACATTGATGTGTCAAATGTGATAATGGTTACCCATGGTAGACAGTGTTTGGTGGAGCTCTCTGATTACACAAGCTTGGAAGCAGGAGTGGCATCCACTACCGAAATAGCTTGCCTCCAGGAACTGTATGAACATGGAGAAATGATAAAAGTTATACAGGTGTTCAGGTCTTTTGCCTACAACTTGCCGGCACTTAACCACCACCACAACAACAACAACATTGAGTAATTAAGTTTCCGTTTTCATATTTGCTACTTAACAGCTCGAATCCAACTAGTGACCCCACAGCAAACTGACAGGACTCTGTGGGAAATGTCTTCGTCTTTGATTCATGTTGACCTGTGTTTTATGCTCTTCTCCATGTTTTCTTTTTCTCACATCTTCTTTTAATTTATGCTACCTTGCTGTGTTTTATGTGTCTTTCTTTGTAAGCCCCTTTAAATCCTTTCTCAACTAAGATAGCAGTAGAAATAAAAAAGGTATAACATAGATATAAAATGCAATAAGCACTATAAAACCCCATTCTTAAAACACCAATGCTGGCTGTTTATTGTGCAGAGATACCAGCTGATTAGAGATGTATTGAGTGAGGTTTATGCACCAGAAGGAGACATTTCTATATAGGCCCCAAGATGTGGGCATTACAAATAATTTTAAGATAACACAATACCATTAAAATTTTTGTTTGTTTGGTTTTTTCCCTGTAAAGTTGCATAGGGTAGAAATCAAGACATTTCAAATAAACAAAGAGAAGCAAATGAAAGCTATCTCTATTCCACTCCTCACAGATACATGGCAGCAGAGTCTTTGCATGCCAGGTTCAGAGAAGAGAGTCTCAGTAGATCCTAAAATAGGACTCAGGGTCTGATGGGTTAATGCAACTCCCTCTCATCACCATGAGAATGAAGAGGAGAAGAAAAGGAGAAGGAAAAATGGGAGAGCTGGGAAGGGGAATGATCATGGAGGGTTTCTGTTGGGCATCTGATTAAAGATGGGGTATTGGGAAGCTAAGATAGGATCTGCTGTCTGGTCTGACTCAGGGATGAAGGCTGATCATCCTAGAGAGAGAGAGAGAGAGAGACTGTGAATGATGTGACATTCACATTCACGGTGATGGGCAGAGAATGAGTGTGTGAGATGCAGAGTCCAAGCAGAACTGCTCTGGGGCCCAGACAACAAGCACCACCCATCTCTGCAGAATGGATGTAGCTCTTCTGCTTTGAGGACCTAGGCTTGAGGTTGCAGCACGCTGAGGGTCCTGCTGCTTCTGGAACAGCACAGAGCAGTGCCCTGGGTAAGGCAGCAGCAGCAGAAGCAGCGGGGGTGAGGCTTCCCTCTCAAGGAACTTGACAACAGCAGGTGCCAGGGAAGAGGCAGAGCGGAGCTTGAGAGTGTCAGCCACGAGTGTCCATGAACATCTGCACACCCAGAAATAACCAAGTCGTGAGTGGGGCCAGGCCCGAGGCTCTTGTAGTAGTGCAGGTGGAAGCTCTGGGTCAGAGTGTGGATGCTATCTCCTCTGCATGCCCAGGATGTCAGGCTCAGAGGTGTGTGGCGTTTTGACCATCTGTATGTTTTCTTTTTTCATGGCAAAGATTTGAGATCTCACTGTGAGGAGGATTGTCTGGGACTAATGAGATAGAAGGTTGACGTAGATAAATTCTTTGTAAGATGAATTTCTCCTAACACCAGTTCCACAGGATACTAATAGGTGTTACATGAAGGACAGCTCGTGTGGTCAAATGTGCTTGGGAAACACTAGGTGATGTAAAGTCAAATGGGTTTCTTCTCATGAGACTGCTCAGAGATTTAACATACTAAATGTGCGTTATGATACACAGGAGGCTTTGCCCCTCCAGCATATGAGGGGCACAAGAACATTCTCGGCCTTCCTTGTTGCTGGTATTCATTTCACTGTTATCTACCTGGAATGACTCAGGGAGTCTAGGAGCTCTAGTGGCATAGTGATAAGAAAATGTGCTGCAATTCCAAGGGCACACAGTTCAAATCCACCAGCTGCTCTGTGAGGCGATGGGTAGTCTCCTCTTGGGTGACTTACAGCCTCTGAAAACTTGCTGGAGGGTCAGCTATGGATCTTGTCCCGATCTGATGGAATGCCACAATGAAATGTTGAGGAGCTCTGGTGACATAGTGATTCAAGCTATGATACAGTCTAACTGCTAATCAAAAAGTCAGCAGTCTGAACCCACCTGCTGCTCCGAGGAAAGATGTCATAGTTTCTCTAAAGAGAAGCCCTTCTGCTCTACCCTGTAGGGTCTCTGGGAGTCAGAATTGGCTCGATGGCAATCCATTGGTTGGTTTGTCTTCTCAGTAGAGTATTAATGAAGCACTCAGAGTATCATTACGTCACAGTGATGGTCAATGAGGGAAATAACACTGTTTTGGACCCAGCATGCAGAATTTTGTATAGCTATTGCTGCTAAGATGGCATCTCAAAATTTTGGAAGTAAAATACCAATTATTTATATCACAGTTTTTGCAAATTAGGACTTCTAAGAACAGCTTGAATAAAGATTCTGGTTTCCTGCATCTCATGGTGTCAGGCAGGGTCAAAGGTTTGACTGAACTTGGAGGCACCACTTCCAAGATTGTCCCAAGATAGTCTGCACCACAGAATTTTTTAAAACAAATTTAAACCTTTTAAATGTGGAAAGTGTAAAAATATATATATACACACACATACACACACACACACACACACACACACACACACATATATATATAAAATAGAGAGAACAGTAAAGTGAACCTCTTTGAATTTATGCTCTACTGTAGGGCCCATCTCCAATAAATAGGTCAGACATGTACAGACTGTAGGATAATTGTACAAAGAGTGGACATGACTTCTGAGGCCAGGATATAAAAGATTTTGTGGTTTCTCAAAAAGAGACCTGGAGAAGTGGAAGAATATCCCTTGCTCACGGACAGGAAGACTCAATATTGTGAAAATGACAATACTACCAAAGGCAATTTACACATTCAATGCAATCCCAATACAAATACCAATTCCATTCTTCAATGAGATGGAAAAGACAATCTCCAATTTCATTTAGAATAGAAAGAGTCCCCGAATAAGCAAAGCACTCCTTAAAAAGAGAAATAAGGTAGGAGGCATCTCACTCCCTGATTTCAAAACCTACTTCATTGCCATGGTGGTCAAGACAGCGTGGTACTGGTATAATGACAGAGATATAGACTAATGGAATAGATTAGAAAATCCAGAAATCAGCCCATCTACCTATAGTCAATTGACTTTTGACAAAGACATGAAATCAGTTACGAGGGGGAAAATGGTGCTGGCAAAATTGTAAAACTACCTGTAGAAAACTCAAGCTAGATCCACACCTCACTCCATGCACAAAAACCAACTGAAAAAACGAACAAACCTCAAAATGGATCATGGACCTAGGACTAAAACCAAGGACTATACATTTCATTAAAGAAAAGCTTGGAAGAACTCTAGAAGTCCTAATCCACAACATAAACAGCTTCCAAGTATCCTGAAAAATCTACAACCAGCACAGGATAAAATAGATGAATGGAACCTTCTAAGAATCAAATCCCTATGCACATCCAAAAACTTCTCCAACAGAGTAAAAAGGAAAGCCTCAGACTGGGAAAAAGTATTTGATAGTGACATGTCTGATAAGGGACTACATCGAGAATTTATAAAATACTCAAGCACCACAAGATAAAGGTAAATAGCCCAATTTAAAAATGGGCACAGGATATGAACAGACACTTCACCAAAGAAGACATTCAGATGGCCAACAAGCACATGAAGAAATGTTCAAAATCCCTAGCTCTAAGAGAGATACAAATGAAAACAATTATGAGATATCATCTCACCCCAGTAAGAATAGCAAAATTTAACAGAACAACAAACAACAAATGCTGGCGAGGTTGAAGAGAAACTGGAACCCTTATTCACTGTTGGTAGATATGTAAAATGGTGCAACCACTATGGAAGGCAGTATGGCACTTTCTCAAAAAGTTGCAAATAGAAATACCATTTGACCCAGCAATTCCTCTACTGGGAATATACCCCAAAGAAACCACAACTGTCACCCAGGCATATATATGCACACCCGTGTTTATTTCAGCTTTGCTCACAATAGCAAAGAGTTGGAAACAACCCAAGTGCCCATCAACAAACGAATGGATAGAGAAGCTCTGGTATATTCACACAATGGAATACTACGCTGCATTAAAAAACAAAGAACTCATGAAATATTATTCAGAATGGGTGAGCCTGGAAGCCATTATGCTGAATGAAATATCTCAGTCACAAAAAGACAAATACTGCATAGTGCCACTGTTGTAGAATGGCACTGACATCAGGGTTGGGGTAAGACTGAGGAAAATTGGATAAATTATGTATACTGAATTGAAACAGATGAGGGAGAGACAGTTTAAAAGTGATATATGATTGGGTATTATGGTTATGACAAGAGTTCAGAATGAAGGTTGCATAGTGGAGTGTACTCTGGGTGGGGGGATTGTATACTAATGAAGGGATTTTCCTTTTACTTTTCAAGGAGAAGAATGAACTGGAGGGGAGGGGTGGGCAGGGAGAAAAATGCAACAGTAAATGAATGGAAATCCAAAATCTCTGTAAATGTTCATTAACATTAATAAAATAAAATTTTAAAAAGAGATTTTGTGGTTTCTATCATGCCCTCTTTTGGATCATATGTCTTAGGTAAAGTCCTTCACCAGGCAGCCCTTCAGGAGATCTGTGTGGTAAGGAGTTGGGATCTGCGATGAATAGGCAGCATTGACTCACTGGTCATAGCTTGCCTCTGGAAACTCTATGAATGTGGAGAAATGATGAATGATATGCAAGTGTTCAGTTCTTTCATTCATAGGGTCGCTATGAGTTGTCTATGACTTGACGGCACTTAAACACCACCACCAACAACCAATAGGCAACATTGGCTCACTGGTACTGTGGTGAGCCAACATGGAAGTAGCCAGTGTCTTGACTAGAACCTCGTAGGTCATGCTGAGCCAAAACAACAGCCCCACTGGCTTTTTTTCCTGACCTGCAGAAACTGTGTGAGAGAATATCACTGTTACTTTAAGCCTCTAAATTTTGGTGTAATTTGCCACAAAGCAATTGATAGACATTCTTAGTGCTAAGGTTGAGCACTAAATTGCTTAAGCCCACTAGGTGGGGAGTCTACTTACTTCCCAAACCAGAGGTGATCTGGGCCGGTGTTCGCTTACTGACTTCCCATGATGATGTCACAAATGGTTCTTCCCATCCTTTATTGAAAGTCAAGCATCGCTAGGAAGCTAACCCATGAGGATCATTCATATGGGGCATCCATGAAGGGAATCCCTCAGAATTCCAGGTTAACTCCTTTTATTAATCTTATAAGCCATTGTGAGTGCTGGTTTTCATTATTTGTTTTTAGCCCCACATATTTGATCACAGGATCCTTACTTTTGGGAATGCAGTGAACACAGCTGAATCCCACCAGCTTCCTTTCTTCCTCAGAAAGAGATAACTTCTCTTATTCAGTTTCATGTTGTGCTTGGAATTGCTGCTGCCATCCTGTTTCCAGTTCAAGGGTGTGTCAATACTAAGCATGGCATCGTAGAAATAATTTGGTTTGAGGCTATCATTGAGCTGCCATGTCAACCAACCTGTCCTGTTTCTTGAACTTCTGTGTGAGATGATGTTTACCCTGATGAGTCAAAGCTGTTGCTGTTGTTAGGTGCTATCAGGTTGACTATGACTAATAGTGACCCCAGAACAACAGATTGAACCTGTATCCTGTCCTGCATCATCCTCACAATTTCTACCAAGCTCAAATCTACTGTTGCAGTCATTGGTCAATCCATTTCATCATATCTTTTCCAAGGAGAGGCACCTCTTGACAACATGCTCAAAGTATATGAGGTGGAGTTTCATCATCCTTGCCTCTAGGGAGCACTCTGGTTGCATTTCCTCCAAGATAGATTGGCTTGTTCCTTTTGGCAGTCCATGGTATATTCAAAGTCTCTTCGCCACCGCCACAATTTAAAAGCATCAATTATTCTTTCTTGTTTTTTATCCTTTATCTAACTTTCACATGTAGACAAAACAATTGAAATTACCATGACTTGCTTCAGGTGCACCTTGGCCTTTGGACTGACATCCTTGCTCTTTCGCACTTTAAAGAGATCCTTGAAAGAAGATTTGCTCAATGCAACATGTCTTTTGATTTCTTGACTCTTGCTACCTTAGGTATTGTGGTAACTTGCAGAGCAAAACACACCAAGATCCTGGTTTCCTAAGAACTATCTTGGGAAATGATAGTTCAGTTAGTCCCTTGAAAGACCTTGAAGGCTGCCAAATACTGTTTGACTCTATTTATATGATACTTCTAGAATTCAAAGGTCTGTGAATCTATGCTACAAAAGTGTGTTCTTGGCCTGGATGTAGACAAAGCAGAAAAGATTACTATAGGATTGTTTTATTTTAACCTTATGATTATGTTGTTGTCGTTGTGTACTGTCGAGTCAGAACTGACCCGTAATTAACCCTCTGGCAGGTTTTCAAAGGCAGTTAATTGTACAAGAGGAGATTGCCCATCTTTCGTGCAAAGTGCATCCCTTGGTGATTGTGGCGCAGTTTCTTACACTAAGCCACCAGAGCTCCTTTTATGATAATAGAAAATACAAATAAAAATTTTTACAGAAATTAGTAAAATAAGTCCTTACATATTCATCATCCAGCTCCAACAATTGTCCAATGATCCTCTTATCTATACTCCTACATACATCCATATGGAAGCAGGAGTGGCATCCACTTCCTAAACAGCATGACTTTGGAAACTCTGTGAACTTTGATAAATGATGGTGGTTGTGGAAAGCCTTCAGGCTTTTTGTTCATGGGGTCACTATGAGTCATGTTCGACTCAATGGCAATCAACAACAACAACCTACATCCATACCTACCCTCTTAGATTATTTGAAGCAAATTCTAGTCATAATTTTTTCCTAAAAGTTTCAGCATGCACCTCTCCCCTTCCTCCATTGGGTTTCCAAACATGTTTTACTAGTTATCATTCTATTTTTACAATAATGACCTTATGCAGTACTTGCCCTTATGAGCCTGAGTTAGTTCACTCAGCATAATACTCTTCATTCTCTCCCAAGTTATGTAGTATTTTTTAAAATTGTTGCTCCTGAGTGCTGCATAGTATTCCATTGTGTGACTGTATCACAGTTTCTCAATCCATTCAATTTGTGGTTGGACATTTGGGCTGTTTCCATATTCTTGCAATGGTGAATAATGCTGCTATGAACATTGGTGTACAAATCTCGATGTGTGTCTTGAATCTAATTTCCTTGGGATATATTCCTAGTAGTGGAATAGCTGGGTCATACAGACCAGTGATCAGGGGGGTGAGTATGGGGAGGGGTGAAACCACAGGGTTGCACAGTTTGGTGGGGGTGGGGGAAAGGAAATGAGGAGGATTCGGGTTAAAAGACAAGCTAATGCTGAGCAAGGTCTAATGGTGATTAATTTTATAAAGTATAATGCATAACACAACACAACAACAACAACAACATAATGCATGCTAAAAAAGACGAATTGCATTGGGACAGTCTGCTGCAAGAGACCTCTCCAAAATATTGAAGAGCAACAGTGTCAGTCTGGAGACTAAAGTGTGCCTGATCCAAGCCATGGTCTTCACAATTATGTGCTCTGCATCAGAAAGCTGGACAGTGACTCAGGATTATAGAAAGAGAATTGATGACATTGAGCTGTGGTGCTACAAAGAGTACTGAATATACTATGGACTGCCAGGAGAACAAACAGGTTCATCCTAGAGAGGGTGAAACTAGGCTGCTCCTTGAAGGCAAGGATTCTGCACTCTGTCAGATGTACTTTGGGCATGTTGCAAGAAGGGACATTATGGAGAGGGACAGACATTATGCTTGGGAGGTTGGAGGAACAGCACAGGAGGGGGAAGACCCTCGATGAGACAGATTGAGTCAGTGACTGGGGTAATGAGAATAGCTGTGTCAGAGACCATGGAATTGGCTCAGGATAGAACAGGGTTCAGAGCTGTTGTACATAGGGTCGCTATGAGTCACAGGTAACTTGATGGCACATAACAACAACAATGCATGCGAATGTATGAAACACAGTGTAAATGAGAAGTAGTGTGAAACACAAAGAATATGAACTTTGTAAGCAAACCAATAAAAATATTACAAAATTTCAGCATGTATCTCTAAAATATCAAGACTCTTTCAAATTTAAAAAAAAATCTAAGAAGCACTCATTTCCTTATCATTGAATATCCACAGATTATTGACTTCCTACTTGGTTTATCATGCATCTGAGAACATAAACTCCTCTTGTGTCTAATTGAGACTATTGCCTGCTGGGAGACATAATTGCTCTCTAGCATTCAGTAATCACTTGTGCCTGTATCATAAGTGTCAGTATCTTTGAAAGGTTAACTGAACCCAGATCTCTAATGTACAATACAGAGGCAGGCTGAGAATAAAGTCTTGCCTGTTGCTAACTCATTGGCTGTGAGCATGTAAGTAAACTTTCTAACCCTCTGTTTTCTCAACTAGTTATAATTTGGTAGTCATAAAAGTACTTACATGTGTTGAACTTTTGTTAGGCAACCAGCCATGTAAAAGTTAGTTGCTTAAACAAGTGATGATTTATATATGCTGCCATGTGGATGATTATAAGATCAAAAGACTGCAGCCTTCAATATGGATTACAACTCACCATCAAGAAGCCAGACACCTCACCATTTGGCCAGTAGGAAATACTATGATATATAGAAAACTGAAGTTCCCAATGATTTCATCTTGCTTGGATCCACAAACAACACCCTTGCCCCCAGCAGTCAAGAAACCAAAAGACATATTGCTTCGGGTAAATTTGCTGTCAAGAACCTCTTTAATGTGTAAGGAGCAATGTCAGTTTAAATACTAAGGTGCGTCTGATTCAAGCCACGATCTTTGATGACTTGTTATTCATCTGAAAGTTGGACAGAAGACTAAGAATGATAGAAGAATCATCAATGCCTGTGAGCTGTAGTGTTGGTAAAGAGTGCTGAATACCCCATAGACTGCCAAGAAAACAAATATGTCTTGGAGAAAGTGAAGTCAAGGTGCTCCTTGGAGGCAAGATGGTGAAACTTTGTCTCATACGTTTTTGGCATGCTGCTAGGAGGGTCCATCCTTGTAAAATCACAGCATGCCTGGAAAGGTGGAGGGTCATGGAAGAGGAAGACCCCTCAAGGAGATGGATTGACACAGTGACTGTAACTATGGGCTCCAGTATATCAGAGCTGAGGATGGCACAGGATAGGGCCAGGTGCACATCCATTGTTCATGGTGTTAATATGAGTCCTTGTTGACTCAACAAGACCTGACGACAACCCCCATATGCATGTATCTTGACAACGTTATGCTAAGTGAAATAAACCAGGCACAAAAAGACAAATATTGTATGACTCCATTTACATGAAATTTCAAAAACAGGCAAATACATAGAGACAGAAAACAAAGGAGTGGCACCAGGGGTTGAGGGGAGATGGCAAATTATTGCTTAGTGGGTTCAGTTTTACTGTCTGGCTGGTGAAAATGTTTTAGAAATGAATAGTGGTGTGGATGTCTAACATTGTAAAGATAATGAATATCACTTACCTGAACACTTAAAAGTGTTAAAAAGGCAACTTTTTTTAAAAAAAAAGTATTTTTTGTTTCATTTTTTTATTATTTTTTGGGCATGTACTGTCAAATCAGATCTGACTGGTACAGGAGGAAATTGTCCCTCCTTCTCCAGCACAGCATCTAGTGGATTTGAACTGTGCACCTCGGGGATTGCAGTGCAGCTTTTTGCCACTAGGCCACCGGCGCTTCCTAAAAAGGCAACTTTTGTATGACGGCAACTTACTTGACCACCCAAAAGAAAGACAAAAAAAAAAGTCAAGATACATTTACTGTAGCTTTTGAGCTTTTGGGATAACTGCGTGTTTCTGATGATCCCAGTCAGGTTTGGTTGAAGGCAGCTTGCTCTCTCAGATGTCTGTGGTTAGCTGCTACATCATCTAGTTCTGGTTGCCCTAGCTGGGACAGCTCATTCACTCTCCTCGGTCTTTGATCCTCCAGCAAGCCCATCCTCCTGGGCTTCCATACTTGACAGCTGGCTAGAGGTCGAATGATGGGACTCTTGAATGAAAGCACTCAAGGTCTCTTGAGGTCTGGCTCAGAAACTGAGTTACTTTCATTGCACTCAACTGCAGTCTCAAAGCGAGCCCCAGCCTTCCCAATTTCAAGGAGTGGGGGTGGGGGAATGCTGTTTTGTTTAATTGCATAGAGATACAGCCGCACTTTGCAAAGACAATGCATGCTGGGAAGACTGAGCCATTTTTGGAAACTCTCACATCAGTTCATAGAGCTTTTAAAGTGCTGTTGTAAGAATGCAGTAAGATTAATCACATGAAGTGTTCAACTCAGTAACTGTTCAACATGTTTCATAAAAAGTTGTTGCTGTATGCTATGAAGTTGAAACCAACTCATAGCTGACTCTCCTTTACTGAGTTTTCAGAGGAAGTAAATTGCACAAAAGGAGATTGCCAATCTTACAGAACAGCTAGCTGGTGAATTAAAAAGAATGAAGTGCCCATGAACTGCCGAAAGAACAAGCAAATGTGTCTTGGAGAAAGTGCAACCAGAGTGGTCCTTAGAGACAAGTATGGTGAAAGTTCATAAAGGGGAAGTTATTTTGATAATTAATTTATGGGACTAGTAGTTCTGAAAACAAAACCAGAAAATAATGAGCTACCTTATGTTCTTGTCCTCAAAATCTTAAAAATCACTGGATGTACAGCCCAATTCAGATTAGCCACACTTCTGGTGCTTAATGAACGGCATAGACCATATTGGACTACACCGTTGTTGTTTACTGTCAAGTTGGAACCAACAGCTGACCCTCCAGTGGGTTTTCAGAGGCAGTAAATCGCATGGAAGGAGACTGCTCATCTTTTGCTCGTGGAACAGCTGGTGGATTCCAACCATGTGTGTTTAAATTGGCAGTGCAACTCCTTACCACGAGGCCACATTAGATAATCAGTCCCAGTCATGTATGTGCATTTTCATGTTCAAATTGTAGCTGTAACTCTATTTCGTTATCAGTGCAGCACATTATGTCACCAGAGCTCCTTTGTAACTTTTTAAAATTGAGGTAAAATTAAAAAAATATAAAATGAGTCATATTAGGTAGAAGAGAATTTTAAATTCTCTTAGAACCCAGATTTTTCTGGAGCCAAGGAGGCAAGATGAACCCCTGACATTGTTGATTTTAATGAAACCCTAATACTGTAATTGCCCCTGAAGTCTTTATAAAATATCCGTTTAGCTTACCTAGTATATTATGTCTTCCATGCCCTTTGTGCTCTTTTATAAAACTTATCTGTGTAGGATCACATCAACAACAATTTGAAAGATAGGACACTTGGGTAGTGAATCTATATTAATACTGTTAGTTACTGTTGAGTCCAGTATGACTCAGAGTGACTCTATGAATATCAGATCCAAGCCCTGCCCTAATCTGTACCATCCTCATCATCTCTGCCACACTAGAGCCCATTGTTGCAGTCACTGGGTCAATCCATCTTGTTTAAGGTCTTCTCATCTTTTGCTAATCTCCACTTTTCGGAGCATGCTATCTTTTTCTAAGGACTGGCCTCTCCTAATAACATGCCCAAAGTAGATGAGGCGAAGTTGCACCATCCTTCCTTCTAAGGAGCATCCTGGCTGCTCCCTCTATAGACGTATCTGTCATTTTCTTGGTAGTCCACGTTCATTCTCGTGGCAGTACTTTATGCCAACACACAACTCAAAGGCATGAAATCTTCTGTTGTCTTTACTTACTGTCCAACTCACAGACGCATAGCAAGTAATTGAACAGGCACTCCTCGGTCTTTCAAACTGACATCCTTGCTCGTTAGCATTTTCGAATGACTTCACACTTTTCCCAGTGCAACTCATCTTTTGATTGCCTGACTGCTGGTACCAAGGTTGTTGGTTGTGGATCCAGGTAAGATTAAATCATTGACAGTTTCTTTCTTTTGTCCGTCTGTCATGATGTTGCATGTTGGCCCAGTTGTGAAGACTTTTATTTTGTTGATGTTGAAATATAATCTATACCGAAGGCTGTAGTTCTTGATCTTCTGCAGCAAGTGCTTCAAGTCCTCTTCATTTTCAGCAAGCAAGGTTGTGTCATCTAGATAACATAGGTTGTTGATGCCACATTCCTTCTTTTCCCCCCAAAAAACAACAATTATTTATTGAGTGCCTCCTCTGTGCCAGTCACTATTCCAGAACTCCCTCAAGGAGGAAAAAAAAAAAGGTAGAGGTAGAAATGCAAATTCTGAGGGAGAGGAAAGGGGAAGTTGAGGAAGCCGGCTGAGGGATCTGGGAAGCCCGAGGTGATAGGATAATCTGCCTTAAGCCCCCTCTCCAGCCTCCTCACTGAAATCTCCCTCCTCTTCTGCGATGGCACCTTGATACTGTTGGTACTCAGAAACGAGGTCATTCATGCTGCTCTCAGCCTCGGCGAACTCTATCTCATCGATAGCCTCACCAGTGGACCAGTGGAAGAAGGCCTTCCGGCAGAACATGGCAGTGAACTGCTCTGAGAGGCACCTGAAGAGCTCCTGGATGGCAGTGCTTTTGCCAGTGAAGGTGACTGCCATCGTGAGGCCACGGGACAGGATGTCACAGATAGCAGTCTTGACGTTGTTGGGGATCCATTCCACAAAGGAGTTGCTATTCTTATTTTGTACATAAAGCATCTGCTCATCCACCTCCTTCATGGACATCTGTCATCAGAAGACAGCAGCCACACTGAGGTAGCGGCCATGGCAGGGGTCTCACGCAGCCATCATGCTCTTGGCATTGAAGACTTGCTAGGTGAGCTCAAGCATAGAAAGGGCCTAGTACTGCTGACTACCATGGCTGATTAATGGGTCAGAGCCAGGCATGAAGAAATGGAGATGTGGGAAGGGCACCGTGTTGACAGCCAGCTTGCAGAGGTCAGCACTGAGCTGGACAGGGAAGTGGAGGCAGGTGGTGACACTGCTCATGGTGGCTGAGATAAGGTGGCTGAGGTCTCCATAGGTTGGTGTGGTCAGCTTGAAGGTACAAAAACAGATCTCATAGAGGGCTTCATTTTCAATGAAATAGATCTCACCGGTGTTCTCTACCAGCTGGTGGACAGAGAGGGTGGCATTGGAGGGCTCAACCACAGTACTGGATACTTTGGGTGAAGGCTCCACACTCATGGTGTCTATGATGCAGTCAGGATACTCTTCTCTGACTTTGCTGATGGACAAGGTGCCCATTCTGGAGCCTGTGCCTCCCCCGAGGGAGTGGGACAGCTGGAAGCCTGCAGGCAGTTACAGCTCTCAGTCTCCTTCCGCACCACATCCAAGGCAGAATCCACCAGTTTGGCCCCTTCTGTATAGTGGCCCTTGGCCCAGTTGTTGCCTGCCCCAGTCTGACCAAAACCAAAGTGGTCTGGTCTGAAGATCTGGCCAAAAGGACCTGAGCGAACCAATTCCACGGTGTCAGGATCTAGATCCACCAAGATAGCACGAGGAACATATATGCCACCTGTGACTTCATTATAGTACACTGAGATGCAGTCCAGCTGCAGGTCACTTTGCCCAGGGTAGGTGCCCGTGGGGTCGATGTTGTGTTCATCTCTGATCACCGCTCAGAACTTGGCGCCGATCTGGTTGCCACACTGACCAGCCTGGATATGCACGATTTTTCTCGTGGTGGAAAATTAAGGTTTGGATGTTGGTTGTTTTTTTCCCTTTTATTTTCTTGCCTCAGGTGTGCGTGGAGCAAAAGGACAATATGTAATTTTTTTCCCTCTGTGGATCGTAGGCTGTGAGAATGGTAAGTGCCCCAGAGAGAGGAGCAGCGAGATATGAATGCTGCCACATTCCTTCTTATAAAGTGCAGACTCCCGAACGATCTGTTCTGCATATAGATTGAAAAGGTGTGGGGGATAGGATGCATCCCTGACACACGCCTTTTCTGATTTTGACTCATGCAGAGTTTCCTGGGAGTCTTCTTCCAAGTCCAGCTTGTTGAATGATTTGTTTGGCACAGAGATTAAGTAGGTATGGAGAAAGGATACAGCCTTGGAGCACACCTTTCTTTATTTAATCCATGTAGTGAGGAAAAACTTAGAAAAAGAGGGTGAGAATGGCTGCACAATACTGAAAGGAAACACTGTCCTAGAATTGCATGCATAGAAAAGGTTACACTGAGGGATGTTCTTCTGTGTGCAGTCTCAACAGCAAAAATAAAGTCAGTTTAAATGTCGCTATTTACCTTGTATCCCCAATGTGTTTTTCCCAATAAAAAAATATTAAAAAAATGTTGCTATTTAAAGTGGCATTTTGTACATTTGCAATGTTGTGGGACCATCACTCTATCTAGTTCCAAAACCCTTTCGTTACTCCAGAGGAAATGTGTAATTACTTAACAGTCGTTCCTCTCCTTTCCTCTCCTCTGAATCCCCCAGCTTCTGGTAACCAATAATCTGTTTTCTGTCTTTGTTTTGGACAGTTCAGTTGAATACAGTTATGCAGTAGTGATTTTTGTGCCTGACTTCTATTAGGTTCTATCATGCTGTAGCATCTATCCACACTTCATTCCCTGTTATAATGGAATGAATTATATGAATACTCCATTGTCTCAATATAGTACATTTTGTTCTCCCCCTTCATCAGCCAATGAGCATTTGGGATGTTTTCACCTTCAGGCTATCTGTGTAAACTGCTGCCATGAACATTCATGTACAAATTTTGGCTGGAATACCTGTTTTCAGTTCTCTTAGGTAAATATCTATGAATGGGAGGTCATCTGGTAATTGTATGTTTGGCTTTTATAGGAATTGCCAAACTGTTCTCTGAAATACAATATTTTGAACGCCTCTGTGACATTAAGAAAAGAGCATTCACTTATTTATTCATGCATTCATTCAATTCACAAATATTTATTGATCACTGGTTATTGGCCAGGGAATAAGTTAGGCTCTAGCAATATAGCAACGAATGAGACACATTAGAGAGTTTCCACAGACCTGGATTTTGGACGTGAGAGACAGAGGGAGCAAAAATTCTCTTGAACCCCCAAAGTTGCACTATGTTCCCCAGAAAACATATCCTCCTTTCTCCACCAACCCTGCAACTCTCTCCCTCCCATTCAGTGCCTAAAAGGAGGAATGGGAATGTCCTCAGCAGTGTCTTATGTTCCAAATTAGCCAAAGATTTGGTAGGCAGTGCAGTATTGGTGATAAATATACTTTATGTGTATTTTTTGAAAATATTTTCTCAAAGGCTGTTCCAATAAATAATCTACAAAGGCAATGAAAGATAGAAGAGGTGACTGATTGCATAGTGGGGCATCTAAAACCAGAAGTATAAGGAATCTAAGCAGCTCATATTTACTTAAAACCCTTTCAGAAGAGATAATTCTTCCACATTACACTTGTTTTATTAAAGGATACATACAGCCCATGAATTCGACCCCTGGGTAGTGCCCTCACTCCCTCTTCCCCCATGTATTCCAATCCCAAATCATCATCACATATGTCTGTGTGTGTTGTTCGCTTACTGCACAGTATCCAGTACTTTTGAACCTCTACTTAATCATCTGTACAATCAGGATATTTCTATTATTAGGGTTTGGGGTGCTGATCTGTCATTTTTTAGTGTTGTAAAAAATATAAACATTACACTATCTGCCAATGAGTTTGAACTTTTCTGATAGTGGTAGTATGACCAAGAATGAATCAATGAACTGATCAATCAATTGCTAGACAGATTTATTTATTACACCAACAAATCTTTAAATGCAGGTTTTGGTCAGTTGATTCTAGTTTATGACAACCTCATGCATGTTAAGGCAGGAAGTTTGAATCCACCAGCTACTCTACAGGAAAAGATGGGCAATCTTCTCCTGTGCCATTTATTGCCTTTGAAAACCTGCTGGAGGGTCACCTGTAGGTCTGTTCTGACTTGATGGCATACAACCATGAGCACCTCAAGGGTTTCATTTGTTTGCCGAAATACCTGAATTGATATTCCGTAAATTCCTACAGCCATATTCCCCACCCCCTACCCCCAATGCCTTCAGTGCAGCTTTGACTTCCTCAGTACCATTAGTTCTTGATCATATGCTATTTCTGGAAATGGTTCAGCATCAAAGTGTTCTTTTTGGTTTAGTGACTCTGTACTCCATCCATTTTCTTTTGCTGCTGTGTGTGCTGTTCAGTATTCCTCCCATAGACCCCTTCGGGATTGCAACTCAACGCTTGACTTTTTTCTTCAGGTCATTCAGCTTGTAGGAATGCAGAGCATATTCTTCCCTTTTGATTTTCGAACGTGAAGTTTTCACACATTCATTAAAATACTTTGTCTTCTCAAGCTGCCCTTTGAGATTTTCTGTTTGGTTTTGTTTTGTTCTTGTTATTGTTGTTAAGTGCTGTTGAGTCATAGACGACTCATAGTGACCTTATAAATGAAAGACCTGAAAACTGTTCATAGTTTCCGGAGGCAAGCCATTTCGGAAGTGGATGCCATTCCTGCTTCTAAGCTTGTTTTAGTCAAGAAGCTTCACCTAACAGTGTCCACCACGGGTAACCATTCTCGCATTTGGCACAAGTGTCACAGTGTTCAGCATCACAGCAACCACGAGTTACCTCTGCACAGCAATGCACAGACCAATGCTGTACCACTTAGAAGAATGTTTGACAAATTTAAACCAGGCCCGAGGGCCTGTGGCCCTTGGGGCCTGATGAGTTTTTAAATAGGAGGCCTTATCACATCTCCTCACTTCCCTTAGTGAACAGCTTCTGCAGAACCAGCTCCTGTAGATAACTTTGAAACTGGTCTCCAGCGCCATGTTGCCTACCAGAAAAAATTTTGAAGTTGTCAATGATTTAATCTTGGATCCACAATCAACATCCTAGGTACTGGCAGTAAAAATAAAGAAAAGAAAATAATAAAATAAAAAGACATATCACATTGGAAAAATTCTGCCATCAGAGATCTCTCCAGAGTTGTTGTTGTGCGCTGTCAAGTCAACTGCAACTCATAGTGACCCTATGTACACAGATCAGAACCCTGCCCTATCCTCAGCCAACCTCACCATCTCTGACACACTTGTCTCCCTATTACCCTGGTCACTGTATCAATCCTTATCCAGGATCTTCCTTTCCTGCGCTGTCCCTCAACCCTTCAAAACATGATGTCCTTCTCCAAGGATTGGTCTCTCCTGGCAATATGCCCAAAGTATGTGAGACAAAGCTTCAAAATCCTTGCCTCTAGTGTATAACTTGGTTTCATCTTCTCTAGGACAGACCATGTTCTCTTGGCAGTCCATGGTGTATTCAATACTCTTTTCCAGCACCACAACTCAAAGACATTAGTTCTCTCATCCTTATTCATTGTCCGGCTCTCTGATGCATTAACAGGTAGTTGTGAAGACCTCTCCAGAGTACTATTGAGCAAATATGTCAGCTTGAAGACTAAGATGTGCCTGGTCTTCTCAATTGCTTAATATGTATTTGAAAGCTGGACAAGGATGGAGGACAGCAGAAGACAGCAGAAGAATCATTGGCACCTTTGGGTTGTGGTGTTAGAGAGAGTACTGAATATTACAGAGCACTCCTTGGAAGCACGGATGGTGTAAGTTCATCTCATATACTTTGGGCATGTTGTTATGAAGGGCCAGTCTTTGGGAGAAAGACATCATTCTTAGAAAGGTGGAGGGTCAGCCTACGATTGGAAGACTTTCGAGGAGATAGATTGACACAATGGCTATGGCATTGGGCTCAAGTGTGTGGGAGATGGTGAGTTCGGCTCAGGATAGGGCAGGTTTCAGTTCCGTTATTCATCGGGTCGCTGAGTTGCAATGGATTCAAGAGACATTCAGAAGACATTACAACTGGACAGTAGTACCTCGGTTTCTCTGTGAAAATTTTATCTAGGATCAAGTGAAGAAAAAAACTGCCCAGGAGACATTGTGAAAGTGCAGGAGTAACACTCTGCACTCAGACCTGCTGAAGAGTAGAAGGCAATACATTTAAGGTTCTCCGAATCTTTTCTCTCACTGTACCGCCTTCTTCTAAGTCTCCGCCCTCTTCCCCGCCCCTTGCAGGCTCCACCCGGAAACAGCGCGCTTTACGGTGACACTCCCTTTTACGTCAGCGTGGCTCGCCCGCTCGTCGGGTATTTAAATCCCATTGGCTGTGCGCTCGGCTCGCAGTATTTACGTCAGTGTGGCAGGAAGCCGCTGCTCCGGGGCTGGGTTTTTCGGCGTGAGTGGAGGGGACCCTCGGAGCTGGGGTTGGGGGATCGGGAACCATGGACGTCGGTGAACTTCTGAGTTATCAGGTATGAGATCAGATAACGCCGAGGTCCGCCGACCTGCAGGGTTCCTCCTCCTTTCTTCTTTTCACCTCCTCTCACCTTCTAGGACCTGGCTTCCTTACTTCTCTGCTTGTCACTTGGGATCCGATCCTCCATTCACTTCCCCAGAAACCCTCTTGGGCTCTTGTCAGTTTCTTGACCAACCTTATCTCCCTCTCACCTCTCCTCACTCCAGTTTTGGCCTCACCCATCCACCTCTAAGGCTTGGCATCTCCGAACTTCTCTGACCCCCCCCCCCCCCCCAGAGGACTCAAATCTTCAGAACAAACCCCTTCAACTCTCTTCCCTCCTCACTCATTGAGCGGAGACGCTGGCCTTTCTTGGTTTTGAGCTGCAAAGCATTTGCTGACTGGTGGTGCTTTTGGATAAATCACTTCTTCAGTCAGCCAGTTTCCTTTCTAAAGACAGCAGTAAATAACTACATTAATAGGGTTGTTTGAAGACTGTCAGCTAATGGATGTAAGAATTTAAAGTGTAAAAAGCTGTGCCAACGTTTTGTTTTGGATTCAATCAAAGTGTTGAATCCAGATCGAGATCGTCTTGCACACCTTGCTCTGGGTTCTTAAGGGGAAATCTGTCTAGAGGGCAGACACTTGCCCAACGTCACTGAAGACATAAGACCTGGGGCAAGAGCGAGCTGAGACCTCCCGTCTGCCAGCTCAAAGATTTTTCTCTTCTGTAGATCCCCACGGGGGTAGTTGATGTGCGGTGTCAACCCAGGAGCTGTGCGGCCAGCGAAGCCTTGTAATGTGACTAGTCTGAATAGGAAGTTGATTTCATAATCCTATCATTCTTGTCTATTTATGATGACTAAATAATAGTAGATTACATCCCATTTTGGATTATGTTAATGTCACTGTTTTATTTCTCATCGCCATTTATACTGAGTAAATCATGTGTTGAATGAAGTCATAGTTTGGTTTATGTTGCTTTCATGATCTTGTTGGTGATGTCAGTTTACAATAATGAACAGTCTTCTCCCACAGGATTCATAGCTTGTGAAGATCCTTGAGAGGTTCAGTTATGAGTTGGTTCTGACTCAGAGGTAATGCGTTGGAGTTGAGTGATGAACTAAATACAATATATTTAAAATCAGTTGCACCTGTTTTGTGGATTTTCAAAATGCAACTATTGGAAAATTTAAAACGAAATCTACATCTAGTACTACATTTCTGTTAGATAGCTGTGCAATAAAGATGTGCTAAAGAGCCCAACAGACTTGAATTTGGAGACTCAGGGTTACTTTGCAGTGTTAGTTTTGCTGCTAACCCATCCCTGTAACCTTGACCAATACTGTATCCCTTGGTTTCTTCATCAGTAAATGGGACATATGGATAAATGACATAGGCCCAGGCCTGTGAACACTTAAACATTTATTTGCTAGCTGTTGAATCAGACACTATGCATGTCAGAACAGAATGCTTTCTGGCTCCGCAGGAAAGGTCTGTTGTAGACCTAACTGTTGGATCCACAGGATTTTCATTGACTGAGTTTTGGCATTACCATGCCTTTCTTCTAGTCCGTTGTCCTTGGAAAGCTGCACAGAAACCTGTTCAGCAAGCAGTCGGTGAATATTAACTATTTTGTGTGTGTACATCATTCCTTCCAGCGTGTAGAAAGCTAACCTGGGGACCCCAGCCACAGTGAGGAGGAATTTGTTAGCAATCTGGTAGCACTGCCATTGAGTCGATGCCGATTCATAGAAACTTGGTAGAGCCAAGTAGAACTCCAAAGGATTTCCCAGGCTAATATGTGTGGAAGCAAACGGCTTCATCTTCGTGCTCACGTGGGGCTGGTGCATTGAAACTGCCAATCTTTCCGTGTTAACAGCCCCACACTAAATCCACTCAAAAGAGATTTGTTTATAGTGAATGAAGGTAAAAGATAAAAAGAATTGGAGAGTTGTTGAGTGAGTGGTTGTGTACTTGTTTTGAAGTTGTGGCATAGTTTGTCTCCTAACTTGTAGTGTGTTGAAGGCAGGTAAGGTTAGGCTTTTACAGGTAAGAGTGATATATTATTCATTTGCTCACCTAACACTGATTCAGCACATGTTGTGGATGATACTGTGTCCTGTGGATTCTATGAGACCAAATTCTTGCTTTTATGGAGAGGCCGTTCTTGCTTTTCTGGTAGGGAGGTCATAAGACAATAAAAAGTAAATAAGTTTAGAGTGCATTCAAATCTGCATGATAGAAAACTGTGCACTAATTATTGTGAGTAGGGAATTGAGCTTCTAACCCAAAGGTGATGTGCGTCTGGTAGTTTGAATCCATCAGCACTTCTGCAGGAGAAAGATAGACAATCTCCTCTCATACAATTTACAGTCTCAGAAAATCAATTGGAAGGTCAGCAACAACAATGAGTTTGAACTTTCACTGAATACTGAAATGTAACTGTTTTAAGTTGAGATGTTGTGTTGTTGTTAGGTGCTGTTGGGTAGAGCAGGACTCGTGGCAACCCTATGAACAAAGATCTGAAACCTGTTCTATCCTGTGTCATCCTCAACTTCCTGAAACATAAGAGCCCATTGCAGCAGTCACCATGTCAGTCCACCTGGTTGAGGGTCTTCCTCTCCTTCACTAACCTTCCACCCTTCCCAGCATCATGTCCCTCTCCAAGGAATAGCCCCTCCTAGCAACATGCCCAAAGTATGCGAGGCGAAGCCTCATCATTGCCTCCAAAGAGCACTCTGGTAAACAGGAGTCCTGGTGGCACAGTGGGTTTTTTTTTTCTATAATTATATTTTATTAATTTTCA
>NW_006399765.1:10591878-10592868 GCF_000299155.1 Elephantulus edwardii
GTGGGTTATATGTTAAGTTGCTAGTCAGAGGGCACTGCTTTGAATTCACCAGTCACCAGGGGTTTTGTTAAGATTTACAGCTTTAAAAGCCTGATGGTGAGGGCCAAGAGTCAGAATTGACTTGACAACAATGGTTTTGGTTTGGTTTTATATACGTAGAAGACATACCAGCTTTTAAGCATTAATTAAGAAAAGTGCATTTTTTTAAAAAAAATCTATACTTATATATATTACCTTTTGCCTTTATTTTTTATTGTGACTTCTAGAAGTTTTAAAGTTAGATGTACAGCCTTTGTTATATTTTTATTGTTCATACCTGGGAATGGGGGACAGAGCTTGTTACTCTAGATAATTTGGTCTGGGAAGGCATCTTTAAGAAACGGACATTGAAATTTGAAGTTGAGACAAGAAGGTTGGGAAAAGAGACAGTCACATGAAAGGGACAGAATGGTCAAGGCAGGTACATAGGCTGGTGAGTAGGAGCTGGTGCAGCCTGTTAAAGACCAGCGAGAGGATCCACCTGTGTGGGTGAATGTGGTGAGTTGACCAGGGTCATGGTAGGTGATGAAGCAGGGGAATGTAGGCAGAGGACAGACTAGGGAGGCCTTCATAGATCATGACCTAGAACTTGATTTTAAGAGATACGTAAGATAACCTCATTCAGTCTCTTTGTACCTCTGATCTGAGAAAGGGATTTACTTAAGATTGTGGACCAAGGAAGTGGCAGAATTGATACCAGGATCCTGATCTTTTTTCCACATCTGTTCATTCTTCATGTGCATTATTCCTGCCCTTTCCTTTCTGTAAGTGTCCATTCCTCCTGTTCAGATGCTAGGATCTCAGCAGGAACTAATTAACTGCACCCATCCCTACGTGACATGTCACAAGGATCGCAGAGTTTACAGATGCAGAACTACATTTTTTAAAATTTTATTAATTTTAATCAACATTTACAGAGATTTTGGATTTCCATTCATTCATTGTTGCAGT
>NW_006399765.1:10593018-10634420 GCF_000299155.1 Elephantulus edwardii
CTATCATATATCGCTTTTAGACTGTTCTCCCTCATCTGTTTCAATTCAGTATACATAATCTATCCAGTTTTTCTCAGTCTTACCCCAACCCCAACGTCAGTCCTGTTTTACAACAGTGGCAGTATTTGAACTTTTGTGACTGAGATATTTCACTCAGCATAATGTATAATGTCCTCCAGGGTCACCCATTTTGAATAATATTGCATGAGTTTCTTATTTTTCAGTGCCGTGTAGAATTCCATTGTGTGAATATACCACAGCTTATCTATCATTTTATGTACCAAAAAGATTCCAAACTTACTGCTGTCAATTTGATTCAACTCATTCCTGTTCTCTAAGAGTTTCCAAGACTGAAATCTTTATAAGACTGCTTACCTTTTTCCTAAGGAAGGGTTGGTGGATTAAAATTGCTATCTTTTGGCTAGCAGGCCCTTACATTAACAGACTGTGGCACCAGGGCTCTGCAAACACTTTATAGGCGTGACAAATGTTAACATCTTTAATCTTCTCAACAATCCTATGGGGTTCTTTTTATTCTTTTTGCCTGAGTGAAGAAACTGAGGTCCCCTCAAGTACTGGCCTTCAGGTACCTAGCCTGCTTGTGGCGAGGCTAGGGAGTGTGGGCCATTGGTTTCCAGACTGGAGCTCCTCACCACTGCCTGCTCCTGAGTTGCTGAGCTAAATGCTTTCAATTCACTTGTCACATTTAATTTTTAGTAGAACTGTCTGAGGTAGGTAACATATCTATCGCTCACACACAAAAAAAGAAAATGCAAGCCAGAGAGGTTATGTGTCCAAAATCAAAGAGCTAGTGACGGTCAGAGCCAGAACTGCAACCAACGGAGCTCCAATCTGGTTTTCCACTTTGTTTGACAATGTAAAGAAACTTGAAGTATGATACATATGTTGAAAAATTACCTAAGTGTCATTATGGTTTTTATGTGCCATGAAGTCGACTGTGATTGTAGTGACCCAGCTCTGAACCTTGCCCTATCTGGAGCCAGCCTCATCATCTCTGACACACTTGACCCCATTGCCACAGTCACTGGGTCAATCCACCTCATCCAGGGTCTTCTTTCCTGCGCTGACCCTCTGCCCTACCAATCTTCTCAAAGGACTGGCCCTTCCAGATTGTAGTTTTTATTTGAAAAATATACTCAATATAACTAAAGTGTATTTCTTGGAGCCTTAAAGGAACAAAGTTATCTGACTTGACTATTTCCACCTTTCTTATTCCTCTGCAAAAATTGGAATACTGCCAGAGTAAGGTTGCTGGAGAGACAAGATTCAGGAGGAATCTGCTGTGTAGAAGTATTCATGGCCTCCTATTCGTGTTGCCTTCTGTTCCCTCTGCAGCTCTGATGCTCTTCCTACTCAGCTCAGTTTGTACACAACCTCCACCACCACCGCCACCATCAATGATAATGTCATCTTCGGCCTACCTTCCAGCTTTCTGTAGATGCTTCTTTTTGCCTCCTCTCTGCAGGAAAAGCATAGGCACTAACAAGCAAGTTACTCCAGTGGTAGGACCATTTGGGGCCTGTTTGGCATCGTTTACAATAGCCTAGGTAGAATCTTCTAGGGATCTCTGGTGACACTGCTGGGAGTCGCACTGCTGATACAAAGGCTGTGCCTCTCTATTAGTTGGAATCCACCAGCAGGCCCTGGGGAGAAAGCAGGGTAATCTCTTCCCATGCAATTGCAAGTCTCAGAGGTCCAGAAGCAGTTCAACCTGACCTTCCTTCTGTGTGCTCGCTGGATGGATAGGTTTGAAAGAGCAATCTTTAGGAACCATATTTTCAGAACCACTGGTTTAGAATGTTCTACATTCCTTTAAAACTTTTCCCTAACTGAGACATTCCCACCTCCTCCTCATGACTATTGCTTTGTAGTTTTTTTGAGTTTAAATCACATTTTTACCCTGCCACCTCAGATATTAAAAAAAAAAAATCATTTAATCTTTTTGGGCCTCAGTTTCCTCATATTTCTAATGAGGTGATTAGATGAGATTCTCTCTGAGGTCCTTTCGAGCTTTAACATTCTATGATACTAATGATTTAGGCCCAAGGACTCCAGATATTTCAGGGGATAAAATAGCTTATTATAGTAGAATGAAATCAGGGCTGAAGATCAGTGTGACTTAGGTTTTAATCCCACCTTTATCATTATTTCTCTGGGTGACTCAGGACAAGTCCCTTCCCCTCTGTGGACATCATTTTTATCATTTGTAGAATGAGATTGGGCTTTATGACATTGATCTTCCCGTTCTTAAAATTCAGGCACCAAGGTGAACAGAGGGAGCTCTGGTGGCTGAGTGATAAGGAGTTATATTGCCAACTGAAAGGCATGCAGTTCAGTTTCAACTCGATAGTATATATAACACAACAAAAAGGTGAGCAAGGAAAAATAGAATCAAGTTTGCAGAAACTTTATTAAGAACATCTAACTTTTTTTTTTTTTATGCTTACTAAATTTCATTTTGGGCCAGCTTCATGGGAAGAGTCTAATTTTCTGCTGAGATTGGTTCTCCTAGTAATGGAATTAGGCAGAAATCTCTTCGGTATGTGCCTTATATCCCTGACACATGTTCCCTATTCATTTGAGGAGACAGGAGAATTTCAATGTGGACAGGAGGTGGTGGAAAAAGCCCTTAAGGGCAAACCAGTTATGTTCCAAATATGGAAATGTACTTTTTTGATGCCTTCAGGGTTAGACATCTCATCAGGATGTGTGCTGAGCAGTTCTGTGGCTGAGAAGTTTCTGCTGCATAGGCGCTCATATGAACTCTGGGGCACTATCATTAATACTAATTCCACAGATGTCTGGAAAAAGTTCTTAGCTCCAAAGTTCTGTGATAAAGAATTCACATTCAGTGCCATCTGACTCAGTGGGAATGACTTGCTGTGTGACATGAGAGGTATTCTCTTTGAGGCAGATTGGGGTCAGGGACCTATGGTTATGGCAATATTACAGATACCCACTCCTCTTGTCACCTCTCAGTCATATCATAGCATTTCCTTGCTACTTTCCCCCCTCTTATTTCTTTCTTTTGATATAAAATTATTTCAGTGACAGCACACTGTCAGGAGTAGTACAAGTACTCCCTGACTTATGATGTATTGGAGTTATGACAAATCTCACTTATGCCCATTTTTTTAAATTGGTACATATTATCATTAGTACTTAATACAGTGTTGCATTGTGTACTTTGCTGCTGTTACATTCCTCAGACTTTTAAAGATCAGATGTATAGTCAGGTGTTAGTTGTATTTATTAAAGTGTTTGAGGAAAGGAAAATGACCACCCTAAACCTGTGTTGTTGATTGACTTTGAGTCCAGCATGACTCATAGTGACCCTATGAACAAAGGCTTGAAGCCACTCTACAACTATCGACATTTATCAAAGTTCATAGAGTTTCTGGAGGCTTGTTTAGGAAGTGGATGTCACTCCTGCTTCCAAACCTACCATAGAATGTTATTGGTTGGGTCGCCTGTGATGTATAGCGACCCTGTGTACTGCAGCTCTGAACCCTTCCCTGTCCTGAGCCAGTCTCACTAATTCTGACACAGCAACCCCATCGCCTCAGTTACTTATCACTCTATCTCATCTGGGTTTCCCCTCTCCTGTGCTAATCCAATAAGTATCTCTATTCTCACCATATTTATTTATTTATTTATTTTTATGGTGAGAAAAATTTATTACATTTAGAATTAGCCCGCTGGACTCAGTTTAGATGATCCCAATTTTGTTGGCAACATCCAAAGCATCATAATCAGGAGCAAGTCTAACATAGGCCTTCTTCTCTCCATCAGGCCTAATCAAAGTGTTGACCTTAGCCACATCAGTGTCATAGAGCTTCTTTACAGCTTGTTTAATTTGGTGCTTATTGGCCTTGACATCCACAATGAACACAAGTGTGTTGTTATCTTCTATCTTCTTCATAGCTGACTCAGTGGT
Source organism: Elephantulus edwardii (assembly GCF_000299155.1). Classification (NCBI taxonomy): domain Eukaryota; kingdom Metazoa; phylum Chordata; class Mammalia; order Macroscelidea; family Macroscelididae; genus Elephantulus; species Elephantulus edwardii. Next base: position 10,596,977 of record NW_006399765.1, read on the forward strand.
GAGGGGAAATTTGATGATGACATAGTGGTCAAGCTTGTTTCTCCTGGGAGCGCTCTTCCGGGGGTATTTGGACTGCCATTGGAGTCTCAGCGTCTTAGGCCACCGGAACGTGGGTGATGTGCGGATCTTCTTTTTTTTTTGGCTGTGGACGCCCTTCAGGACTGCCTTCTTGGCCTTCAATGCCTTTGCTTTGGCTTCAGTTTTGGGAGGGGCAGGGGCTTCCTTCTTCGCTTTCGGCGCCATCTTCGTAGAAAGACATATTTATTTATTTTATGTGGCTATAACCATTGTCTATATCTAGTTTTGTATTCTGAGTTTTACATTTAATACTGTCAGAAATGCTTTCTGTATTTCTATATCTCTATATCATCTTTGCATCAGGATGGATGGTAAAGAGATTGAGATTGTTCACAGCTTTAGTCTGCTTGGCTCCACAATCAACACTCTTGGCACCAGCAGCCAGGAAATTAAAAGACATATTGCAATGGGAAAGTCTGCTGTTACGGACCTCCCTAAAGTACTGAAGAGCAACGGTGTCTCTCTGGAGACTAAGGTGTGTCTGATACAGGCCGTGGTCTTTGCAGTCACTTGTTATGTGTCCAAGAGTTGGACAGTGATTAAGGAGGATAGAAGGAGAATTGATGCCTTTGAGCTTTGATGTTGGAGAAGAGTATTGAGGGTACCATGGACTGCTAAGAAAACAAACAGATTCATCCTCGAGAGGGTTAAGCTGGGCTGCTCCTTGGAGGCAAGGATTCTGAGGCTTCATCTGACATACTTTGGTCAAGTTGTAAGGAGAGACTGGTCCTTGGAGAAGGACATCATGCTTGGGAGGGTGGAGGGCAGGCGCAGGAGGGGAAGGCCCTCTGGGAGCTGGATTGATCCGGTGACTGGGATAATTGGGATGAGTGTGTCGGAGACAATGAGATTGGCACAGGATAGAACAGAGTTTAGGGCTGTTGTACATAGGGTCGCTATGAGTTGCAAGCGACTTTATGGCACATAACAACAAAAACAACATACTGTCTTTGTATTCTTTTTAGTATTTGTGTACTGTTTACATGTTTACTACTTAATGCCACATGCCAGCTCCTATACTTACTACAGTTCTACATGCACTGAAATTATTAAGACATGCTCCTGGCCCTTAAAGAATGAATACTTTGAGGAGCAAGACAAATATTTAAGCAGCCAAGTGTACAGGCCAGTTCTGTGGGAGCACAATGGGAAGATTGCATGGCTGGATGCAGTGTGTGGATGGTGATGGGTTTGACTTGATCAGTGAAGAAAAGGGAGGTGACGCTGGAATCCTAGCCCTGTGGTTGTTGAAGGGGGTTGGAGAGAGTCATTCTTGACTAGGATTAGTAAGAGCAGCAACATAAAAGTAAAATGCTTATTTAGCTGGGTAATAATTTAACTTCCCCTTTTTAGTCGGTATAGAATGTTAGTTCAAGGTTGCTTAAATAAGTTTTTTCTTTTTTAAATGTGGAATGGTCTCTGAATTCAGGAAGGGTGTTAGGAGGTGCTATTCCTTGTAGAAGGACATGATCCTGGGAAGGGTGGAGGGTTGGCGAAGGAGAGGAAGACGCTCAACCAGGTGGGTTGACACGGTGACTGCTGCAGTGGGCTCTTGTGTGTCACGAAGTGTGAGGATGACTCAGGATAGAACAGGATTCAGCTCTTTTGTTCATAGGGTCGCTATGAGTTGTACTTGACTCGACGGCAACTAACAACAGTAACAAAACATACTCAAAACTGTATTTTGTCTCTTGAGAACGTGTTTTCATTTCTTCAGCTACAGTTTTTGTGGTTTTGAGTGTTTTGTTTTTAAAATTTATTTGAATGAAAGGTGAACATTAACAAATAGTTTTTTTCAGAAATCATTCATAGGTATAATTACTAGTGATAGTTGTAAACACTTATTACAGTGTTCAAACAAACCCTTATTGTATTCCTTCACGCACCTTCTCTGTTTTTTTTTTTACCTTCATCTTTTCTTCCCCCAATCCTGTCTCGTTTAATTCGTAATGTATATCCTGTTCTCCATTGTAAGTCGGAGTACACAAAATATCTGATTATCTATTAATTTCAGGCTGAACTTCCCTTCATCTGTTTCAGTACAGAACTTATCTAATCATTCTTTTCCTACACTCCTGCCCCCTTTCCCTTCACCCTATTTTTATAACAGTAGTCTTTTTTTTAAATTTTTTTTTTTATGCGGGTACCGTCAAATTGGATCTGACTGGTACAGAAGGCGACTGTTCCTCCTTCTTCAGCAGAGCATCTGGTGTATAACAGTAGTCTTATATAGTATTTGTTCTTTTGTGACTGATACATTTCACTCAGCACAATATCTTCTCGACTCCCGTTTTATGTATATCATGAGTTATTTTTCAATGCTGTGTAATATTTCATTGTGTGAGTGGACCAGTTTTTCTATCCATTCATTTTTTGATGGGCACTTGGGCTGCTTCCATCTCTTTCAGCTACTGTGAAGAATGCTGTGGTAAACAGGAGTATGCTCTCATCTGTTTGTGTCACAGCTTTGATTTCTTTAGGAAATATTCCCAGTAGTGACATAGCTGGTATTTCTATTTTCAACTTTTTGAGAACGTGCCAGGCTACCTTCCATAGTGATAATACTATTTTACATTCCTGTCAGCACTATATGAGAGTTCCAATCTCTCTTCATCCTCACCAACATTTTTTTTGTTTGCTGTCTTGTTAAATTTTACTGTTGTTGTTGGGGTTAGAGAGAGAAGCAGATCAAAACAGTAATGCGATATCATCTCACTTTGGCTTCAATTTGAACTTCCATATGAGCGATTGTTAGTCCATTCCACTGTCAGCCCCTTGCCTAAATGGACGATCATGAGTCTCCCTAATGTTGCCTTTCCATAGATGTAGTTTATTTGATTCTTGCATATTCTGTCTGGTGTTATTAATATATATAGTTGCTGTGTGGTTTGTTGTGGTTTTTTTTTGTTTGTTTTTTAAAAATTTTTAATGTGTGTGTGTGTGTGTGTACCGTCAAATCGGACCTGACTGGTACAGGAGGAGATTGAACCTCCTTCTTCAGCAGAGCATCTGGTGGATTTGAACCACATACCTCTGGGATTGCAGTGTTGTAAGTCATTGGTTGGATTCAGTTGTCATCTAATTTGCAGCTTCATTCCTATCAACCAAGCTGTATTTCTCAACTACCAGTCTTTTATTGTTTACAACTTCTGCTTTCCAATCACCGGTTATTATTAATGGAGCATTTCGAGCTTTTAATTATTAATTGAACATTTTGAGAAGTTAGTCATTCACTCAATCATTGCCATTGAGTTAGAACCATTTCCTTGTTGATACTCCATTGGGTTTCTGAGACTGTAAATCACACCTGAGAAGATTGCCCATCTTTTTTTTTTTTTTTTTTAGCGAGCAAAGCAGCTGGAGGATTTGAACCTTAAGAGATGTAGCCTTTTGATTAGCAGCATCATATTTGTTAGGGTCACTATTAGTTAAGCAGGAGAAGGATGGGTGGTCTCCTCCCATGTGACCTGCTGCCTCTGAAAACCTGCTGAAGGGTCAGCTATGAGTGGGTTTTTAATTTGAAGGCGTATAACAACAATCTGAATTATAGTTGACTTGACGGCAACTAACAATAATAACAGACTTTAACATCAGAGCTCCCGATAGATATAAGTCCCAGTAAATAAATCTTAGCTGTTAATCTTTCTTAGTGAAATCATTGTAACACATAGGCTACAATCCATATGCTCCCCAGTTGTCTCTCTTAGATGCTAAAAAGACTCCTCATTCTTCCCATTGTCCATGTTTCCTAAAAATTAGTTTAGAAAATTACACTGAAATGAGAACCTTTTTGTCACCCACACATACCACAGCACACAATTCTTAGTAGGTTAAAGTACAGCCCTGTTTCCATCACAGTTAGGAGTCACTGATTACACCACCCATAGAGCACTTCTTTCCCCCAGGTCTCTAAGGAAAATACCTCCATTTCCCCCTCTTCTAGTGCTAGCAGTCTCATTTACAAATTACTTCTTCCTTTTCCTTTTTTTCTTCCTGAGCTTCCTAAAATCCTAAGCAGATGTTCAGCTAGGAAAAGGTATAATGGAAATTTGCTACTAATTTGACCTTCCCCAGTCAGCCCATTCCCTTTTTTAGGAGTGCAGCTGAGTAGTTCAAAATAATTTCTTCTCTGTAGAGTTCAGAAGTATCTGATCTAAAGTGTGCAGCCTTAAACTTGAGGACCTCAGCTCCTTTTCTGTTGGTAAATAGAAATGGTATTCTTCCTTTTTTTTTTTTAAGAAACTGTGTTCTTCATCCTGAGTTCAGTGAAAGCTACTGCAATGCATTTTCATCATTTAATATGTATGAGACTTTAAATTGTTTGTAAGCAGTTTACCTATTTTGGCTTCTAGGGCTTCCCTTCAGCTACTTTGTAGTGTCCAGGATCACTGACTACACAGAAGACTCAAGACCAGACCAAGTGTCCTGATGTTTCTAAGTGTAGCCAGGACTTTGAACTCATTCATTGTGGTTTGACTGCCCCATGCTGAGAATTCTCATTGTCCACTACCTAGGAGGCAGTTCCTGTGCGCAGCAACCCTCCTTTGGGTTTCTGAGACTGGACACTGCCTTTATCCAGTCTCAGAAACTGGAGACTGCCTCCTTCCTGAGTAGAGACTACTTTTCTCCCATGAAGTGAGTGGTGGATTTAAAATGCTGACCTTTTTGATTGGTAGCCCAACATGTGACTAACTCATTCTTCCACCCGAGCTCTTTACCCCAGATGAATGAAATTTCAGCAGCCTTGAATCAGTGCCCTGTGCTCACTTCATTCCCAAGGCAGTTTTGATTATTGAATACAGGTTAGACATTTTCATGTGTTTATTCTGTTAATACATAAAATTTCACAACTGATTACATTTAAATTATTTTAACTCCAGAGTTGTCTGCAGCCCTGTAAAGAGCAACTAATTGAGTTTTAAAGTTTCTTTTGAGACCTTGAGTCTTTTGCTTGTGTAGGATGTTGGAATGCTGTTTTCTTTGCAACTTTTGGATGAAAGAAAAATAATTGTAGCTACATTTCTAGCACATTGTTTTGAAGCAATGTCTCTGAATGCCACTTATGGAGAAGCTGAACTGTGCAGTGAGGTGGCTGGCCAGTAATCACTGATTTTTTGGGGAAAGTTAGGGGCAGATAAAGATGGCTAGAAATCAAGAGAATGCTGAAGCTCAGTAAAGGAGAAGAAGATAAAAACATTACCATTGATTAATTGGAGGTTGTAACGAAAAAAAAATCCATAATGAGGCCTCCCCCTTTTTAAAAAAAGGGTAATACAGGTTATATTGAATTGTGCTAAGTCCTCATTTATCTGAAGTCTGTGGTGTTCCTTTTGTTTGGATTCTCCAGATAATTGATGCGTATAGGTAAGTGAGCATGCTAGTATAGGAACCTAGAGATGATCCACTCCTACTCTCTCTTTACAGATGGGGAAGTCAAGGCCAAATTTTGACCAGCCATCCCTCTCATGGCATTCTGTATCTCAGCTGAAATCAATAAGTCATTGTGATGGCCACATAGAATTCACAGAGCATACTCACAATTATGAGTTTTATTAGGGGAGTAACAAATTATAGTTTAGGATCAGAATCAATATGGAAGAATTCAGGATACAGTTCTTTGATCAGGACAGATTCTTTTTGACTGTGCCTATGGACAGACCTCCCTTTAAATGTCCAGAGGCGCCCCTCTCTTTCCGCACACCTCCTATCCAAAGGTACTCGGGTCTCTCCATCCATGGGTTGGCATGTCCACTGTAGCTGCCTTGCTCCACAGATGAGGAAGCCCACTGCACCATCTTGCACCAGTATTCTGGTTGTTCCTACATTTCTCTGCCATTGAGCTCTAATCTTTCTCACCACTACTGCTAGCCAGTCTCATGCCACTTCCCTGTTAAGGCTCTTTCTGGCTTCTGGTTCTAGGAGGGCCTCAGTGCAGGAGCTGTAAGTTCAAAAGACATGCTCTGAGCCTAACTTTTCTTGATGATAGTAAAGTCCTCCTTCAACCTCTGGGATTGACTCCCTTTAAACCTAACCAAACACCAGATACATTGCTGTCAAGTTATTTCTGACTCATAATGACCCTATAGAACAGAGTAGATCTGCCCTCATAGAATTTCCAAGGCTATCGGTCGGTTTTCACAGAGGCAGACTCCTGTATTTTTCTACCATGGAGCAGATGTTGGGTTTAAATCACAAACTTTTCGGTTAGCAGTCACATGCTTTAGTGACTGTACTACCAGGGCTTCTCTTTAATCCTGGTGTGATGACAAAACTGACCATTCCTCTGTAAGGGGGACTTGCTTGCATTATAAATGGGTCAATCTCCTTGGTGGACTAAAAGCACCTTATTTGCATAGTCCCACCCACTCACTTTTTGGAAGTTCATTGTTGTTCTATGTGCCCTTGAGTCACTTGCAACTCATAGCGACCCTATGTACCACAGCCCTGAAACCTCTATCCTGTGCCAACTTTACTGTCTCTGACACATCTTTCCTCATTACTCTAGTCAATCAATCCATCTCACTGATGGTCTCCCTCTCTTTTTCTGTCCCTCCACCCTTCCAAGCATGAGGTCCCTCTCCAAGGAGTGGCCCCACCTTGCAACATGCCCAGAGTATGTCAGCTGAAGCCTTAGAATTCTTACCTCCAAGGAGCAGCCTGGCTTCCCTCTTTCTAGGACAAAACTGTTCTCCTGGCCATCCATGATATATATATTCAGCACTCTTCTCCAGCACCACAGCTCAAAGGCATCAATTCTTCTATCATCCCTAATCATCGACCAGCTCTCTGATGCATAGCAAGCAATTGCGAAGACTGTGGCCTGGATCAGGCACACCTTAGTCTCCAGAAAGACTCATTGTGCAGTTTACTGCAGTGATCAATATCATATCTTTTCTTTTTAATTTGTACTTAAGATTTCTTACTCAACACTAGTGATGTATAACAGAGTCATGATCCCCATCTTCACAGCGCTTGCATTTTTGGAGGTAAGACAGACAATAGTTGAGAAAAGGAAATACATATAAGTAACCCAAGGATATAATCAAGCAAATACTAGATAAATTAAAAGCAAGTTAACTTCAGAGAAGGGTAACTACTGTGACAGGAAAAACAGACTGATTTAACAGAATGGAAGAATACAGCAGTGGCTAATAAAAAGATTCTTGAAGGCCTCTTTGAGGAGGTGACTAACATTTGAGTTGAAGACTGAATGACAATAAAGACCCAACTATAGGAAAACCTGTGGTGATAGGAATATAGCCAAGGGACAAATGGACACAGAGTCTTTCGATGGAGACAAGCTTGCCATGCTTGTGGCAGTACGGCAAGAGTGGAGTGCATGAGAGGGGACAGTTGAGATGAGGACAGAGGGGAGGGGCACCCCAATAGTTTTAGATTTTATTCTAAGTGCAGTGAGAAACCATCAGGGGTTTTAAGCTGTGTTGCAACCTAATTTTGTTTAGGGCTTAAAAGATTGCTTGTGTCTGTGGAAAGGAAAAATGGATTGTAGGGGAGCAATCTGGCTTGCCTAGTGGTTCAGCAGGGGTAGGCTTCACCTTTGTGCTGCAGAAGGGCCACAGCTGAAGTTGTTTGCTCTTCCCGGGATAATTGCTTTCCCGCCTAGGTTGTTTTCATTCTCCCAGTTCTAAACATTTAATCTGTGTTCTGGCTTAATCAAGAAGCAACATTCTCCTAGTGCCAGGCCTGGCACACAAAACGTGGGCATGATGCCTTTTGTTGAGCACCCTGGCCTGGAGAGAATGAAGAAAGCAGCCTGGGGTAGATCTGAGGACAATGCAACTGACCCTCAGCACCTGGGAACTTGTAGGAAGCTCTGGAATCCATAAACTTTATGTGCTTCTGCAAAACAGTTGCAGATGGTCGGAACTGATGATTACATATCACTGCTGTTTTGTCCAGAACTGGTGTGGCCGTCCTCCCGTGTCTGGCTTTACATTATAGTGGCTAATTAAAGGGGCATGCTATTTCTGGTTATTTCCAGGACATCGTTTTCACTTGGCTTATGGGGAGATGTTAGTTTCTGCCACATGTATGAAGTAACTGTGGTGAACAGTGGCTGTTTGTACCCACTTGTTTTCAGAATTTAAAAACAGACTTAAAAAGAACTATCCCTAATGAAAGGGGCTATAATTGCCTGCCTTTGCTGTCTCTGCTGATTCTCCAGTGGGAGTTCTGCCATCAGACTTGTCAGAGTTGGCTGGCAGGGACTTTCTCCTGAGTTAGCACATAGAGATCGGAACAGGCAGAGATAACACAAATTAGCCATGGTCCAAGCCTATCTGCAGAGGTACAGATTTCCTCCTGACCAGAGATGCCACTTGTGGGCGCCACCCTGATTCACGTTGCATCTCTTCCCACCGATGACAGGACTTTTCAGCAAATAGAAAGAATTGCTTAAGCACCACCTGAGCCCTGGGCAGTTTTTCTGAGACTTAAGAGTTTGAAAGGCCCTCAGGCTGCTCAGCCTGCCAGTGTAAAGTCCCTGAATTTTATCTCCCTGACTTCTCACTGGGGATCTTGCACCTCACTCAGCATAATGAACTTCGGGAGCCAGAAATTTCTGGTTCTTCTACCTCATTTTTTTGCCAGTTGAACTATCTTCTTCCATCCCCAGAGAACTTGCAAGGGCACAGAAGGCTCAGCAGGGGGAGAGAGAGAAGGAGACTGCCTTCTGGCTGACATGGCTTGTGCCAGTGGTCGAGTGGGGATTGCATAATGAAGACGGCAAATCACTCCCATCCTTTTGGAGGCTGTCCCATAATTAGAAGGTTAAACATTTTGTTTAGTGATTTCTGCCCCCTTCCTCCGAGTGCTTAAAACCACCATTAGAGCAGGACGGAGACCAGTTAACTGTCTGATATTGGGCTCCACGTTCTCACTGTGATTGTCACCTGGAGGTTGAAGAAGCCTTCTCTTTATTAGAAAGACAGGTTTCAGCCCCAGTTCACCTCACGTGTGGCAGAGACACTTGTGACCAGGTGAACTTTCTCAGTGCTGAGTGCAGTGCCTGTAGCTTTTCTCTGGAGGCTGACTCTGAGCTTTCCTGGATAATATCCTGAGTGGGGTGTGCAGCTGGTCTTGAGGTGTTGCCTGTGCAATAATAGTAGCTTTGTGCTTCAGTTGACACATTGTCCTTGGATTTGCATTTGTAAGGATGGTATGTTATTTATTTGAAACAGATGAAAAGCAGCTCATAAGGACATTAGTGGAAATTGCTATGGTTTTAATGAAATCAGTTAGTGTATATGTGCCCCTTATCTTACTGTTGTCCAGTTAGAAGGATAAAACCAAGGGCTAGGAACTTCCAGAGAGTGAAGCCCACTGAGAACTAGACATTATGCTATTTATATTATGCATGTTTTCCCCTGAAAGCAACCATGTAAAGGCCATGTTTTTAACCCCTTTTGCTGAAGAAGAAAGGAAATTCACTTTGCTCAAAGACATCAAGGAAGCAGATGATGGCGTCTTCTTCCTAGTGGGAAAGTAAAGAGCCCTAGTGCAGTGTTGAGTGCGTGCATGCGAAATAAAAAGTTGGACCTTGAACCCTCTCAGCAACAAAAGAGAAAGACATGCAAGCTGCACCAGGCTGAGGGGCAAAATTCACTCGGTCACAAGGAGTCACCATGCGTTGAAATTGACTCAGTACCACTCACTAACAGTAGGAGAGGACTGGCAAATGAAGATGGCTTTAAAAAAAAAAAAGGAAAGGCCACAGAGAGTGCAGCCAGACCGTGGCCGCCATTCCACCTTGCACAGGCCTTCAGTCCACCACATATATAAGTGCTTATTGGAATTACTTGGCCACATACCTTTCTTTCCCACTGGACTGAATTTCTTAAGGGCAGTGACCAGTGTTTGACATAGAATAAATGCTTCATAAGCGTCTTTGATTAAAGGAAGGAAAGAATGCGTTAGTTGAATTAAAGATGCGTTGAATATTATTGGGTAACTGAATTTGGATCTCTTTCAGGTGCCTTTTGTGCTGAGGCCTGACAGCTCCCTAGCTGTTTCCTACTTTGTTGATGGGGAATATGCAAAGCTGTGTTTGTGGATAGTAGGGGACCTGGTCACTGGAAACACATGGTTGAGTGAAGCTTGCCTTAACTAATTTATAATCTTCACAAATGCCCTATTCCATGACCATAATCACCTGAGAGTTGATGGGCATCTGTTTAAAGACCAGGGTTGTCTCTGATTCTTAAACAAGAGGTTGGTACTTTTATTGTATTAGGATTTACTGCAAGTCTCTTATGAACCATAATAATTGTTTTCTCTTTACCCAACTTTGTATGCAAAAAATAAGAGATAATACAGAACAATAAAATTAGTTTCATTTTGCATTGGTTATACCTGGTATATCCATTTCCATTTGAGATCTACATCTGTGTATTTGTGTGTGTTTGTTTGCATTAGGCATTTCCACATACAATCTCACTACAATGAGGGCTTTTAACCAAGGATGAACTATGACTGAGGTGGCAGCTGACTATCAAGTCCATTCTCCTCTTTGCACCACACTTTTCTATTAATGGCATGCGTTTAGTCAATGTCTGAGGTGCTTTTTGTTTGAAGCAGGTGTAAGACACACATGGGTTTCTAAAGCAGAAAGTAATAGAGCTGCTAATGGCTTAGTGGGGTGAAGGAGCTTCAGGAACCGATTCAAGCAGGATGATTTCTCATTCCTTTGGAGGTGATATGATGTCATAGAAAGAGCAGGAACTTTGGAATCGGACTGACTGGTAATATTAGAATCCCACCCCACTGTCTTCTAGCTCTTTGACCCAAGGCAACTTGCCCTACGTACCTAAGCAAGGTGTCTGGTGACTTCCTCGCTTGTGAAAATGAGGACTGGGATTACTTAAAGTGGTATTGTGTGGTTCCCTTGAATTAAGCAGCTACTAGCTCAAAAGGTTAGTGGTCCTGACACACCCAGAGGTGCTTCAGAAGACAGACTTGGTTATTTTGTGTGTTTTGTTTATCTTATTATTATAGTATTTCTTTACCTTCCCCCAAACCCTGAACCAATCACTTTCCTCAGGCTGCCTGGGAGTTAGAGGGAAAGGAACATACAGGGTAGATGAGACATGGGGGGAGAAAACCAACAAACTCTGGGAGATGGAGACGGCTCCTTCACATGGCGAAGAGGATCAGCGAGGTCACCATCAGGCAGAAGAGCGGATGGCCTCTGAGAGGGCAAAGCCCAGAATGGCGTAGAAGAGCTGCTGCTTCAGAGAAGGGTTCCTGGCATAACCAATGATGAGGCTCCCAAACACAGTCCCAATCCCAGCTCCAGAGCCAGCCACTCCAACCATGGCAGCTCCAGCCCCAATGAACTTGGCTGCTGTGTCAATATCCCTTGAGATAGTGCTGGTTTGAAAGCTGTGACTAGGGATAAATGAAATCAAGGAATGTGGGACTATCAACTCTGCTAAAATTCTCATCTGTCAGTTTCAGCACCTCTGCACAGTGGAGCTCAGCAGCTGAGAGGTGCTCCTGACTAGGAAAGGGGCAGAGACAAACTTGGTGCAGGCCAACGATTAAGGGGATGAGGGGCTGTGGCAGGGAAGCTGCTCCTAGTGCCGAAAAGATGGCAGACTTGGTTATTTTGAAAATTCTGTTCTGCAAACATTGGAGAACCAGCGGTAGAATCAATTTAAGGGTTTACAAGGATTACAAAGATAATGAAATGTTCAGTTCCTGGCGCTTGGTAGACATACAGTCACTATTTCTTCAGGCTTTCTAATGATGTTATTGTTGATTACCTTTGAATGGAGCACGGCTCATAGAGACCTTATGAACAAAAGTCCTGAAGCCCCTCTACAACTGTTGATGTTTATCAATTTCATAGAGTTTCCAGAGGCATGTTATTTAGGAAGTGGATGTCACGTCTGCTTCCTATAATATAAAAAAAAAACAAACAAACCCATTGCCATTGATTCTGTCTCTTCTATTGGGTTTCCAATGTAGTAAATGCTTGTAGAAGACCTCCTGTCTTTCTCCTATGGACCAGCTGGTGGATTCGAACCATCAACTTTTTTGGTCAGCATTCTAACCGTAATACACTACCAACATTCATACCTAATTACAGTGTACCTTGTTGTTTGTTGTTATGTGACATCGAGTCGTTTGCGACTCATAGCGACCCTATGCACAACAGCCCTAAACCCTGCTCTATCCTGCGCCAACCACACTGCCTCTGACACACCCATCCCGATAACCCCAGTCACCGAATCAATCCATCTCATAGAGGGTCTTCCCCTCCTGCGCCGTCCCTCCACCCTCCCAAGCATGATGTCCCTCTCCAAGGACCCGTCCCTCCTGGCAACATGTCCAAAGTATGTCAAACGAAGCCCCAGAATCCTTGCCTCCAAGGAGTAGCTTGGTTTAATCCTCTCCAAGATGAATCTGTTTGTTTTCCTGGCAGTCCATGGTACATTCAGTACTCTTCTCCAGCACCACAGCTCAAAAGCATCCACTCTCCTTCTGTCCTCCCTAGTCATTGTCCAACTCTCTGATGCATAACAAGCAATTGCAAATACCATGGCCTGTATCAGGCGCACCTTAGTCTCCAGAGAGACACTGTTGCTCCTAAGTACTTTAGAGAGGTCCCTAACAGCAGACTTTCCCATCGCGATACGCTTTTTGATTTCCTGACTGCTGGTGCCAAGAGTGTTGACTGGAGCCGAGCAAACTGAAGCTGTGAACAATCTCAATCTCTTCGTCATCCATCCTGACGCTGCCATTTGGTCCAGTGGTGAGAATCTTTGTCTTCTTGACATTGAGCCTCAGTCCATACTGAAGGCTGCAGTCCTTGACCCTTCGCAGCAAGTGCATGAGGTCCTCCTCAGTTTCAGCAAGCAGGGTTGTGTCATCTGCATAACGGAGATTGTTAATAGATCTTCCACCAATCCTGATGCCACAATTCTCCTCATAGAAAATTTTTTATAATTTCTTTAAACTCTGAGATTGTGTGACCTCATTGCCTTTACTTGGCATTTATGAGATTTATAACTGCCTGTTGGGGCTCATTCTCACTTACTTAAACATTTTTGTTTAGAAAAGGTGCATGAATTCCCTTGAGGTTTTTAGCCTGTGTATCTCTGGTTTTTGCTATATTTGCTGAGATTCTCCAGTTTCTAGGTAATTTCAGTCTGAGACAAGTGAGCAGGATGGATGTCAGACTGCTTTAACACAGGTGTTACAAACAAGATTAAGAGGTTGTTGAAAGGGTATCAGTGGAGCTCTGGGACTAGCTTTTTGAAGTTTTCTAAATTGACAGCTAATGGGTAGTTTGCCTTGATGGCTCTGAGTTAGTTGTAACAGACTGGAGATTCACCCACAGAGGACTCTTGCCTATGAAAATTCATTTTCCTTTATCAAGGTATATTATTGTCTTTATATCATGCAAAAAAAAATTTCCTTCACTGTTGTTCTTAGATCCTTTTGAAAGACAACTAGTGGTTGGGGTTATTGTTTTTGACATGCTGAGCCTTTTTTACAAGAGTAATGATAAAGGATGTTCAAAACAGTTCTATCCCTGCCTCCCCGCCCCTCCTCCATTTTGACTATTCCATGGACTGCTAGGAGAACAAACAGGTTTGTCTTACAGAGGGCGAAACCAGGCAGCTCCTTGGAGGCAAGGATTCTGAAGCTCCATATGACATACTTTGGGCATGTTGCAAGGAGGGACCCGTCCTTGGAGAGGGATGTAATGCTTGAAAAGGTGGAGGGACAGCACCAAGAGAGGAAGACCCTGGATGAGATGGATTGGCTCAGTGACTGAGGTAATAGGAGTGAGTGTGGCAGAGACAGTGATGTTGGCACAGGATAGAGCAGGCTCAGAGCTGTTGTACATAGGGTCGTTATGAGTCACAAGAGCACTTAACAACACGTGATACTTATTTAATCCTTTACCTTACCATTAGTAGAAGTTATTTTTGCCCAACAAGGTATATATTTTGCCTTATCTAGTGTACTAGCTTCTCCTGCTAGAAAATGGTCTTAAAATGCTTTAATTCTTGAGGTGAACAGTTTGAAGTAACTTTGAAATCAATTTTATAGCCACGCTGTGAGAGCATTGTAGTGATGGGAATTTGTAGGCGGGCAGGAGAGAAGTGAGCTGTCAGAGAATTCCCTTTAATGATAGTCCATGTGTTCAGGTACGTGGTTCAAATCCACCAGCTGCTCTGAGGGAGAAGGATGAACAGTCTCCTCCCATGTAATTTACTGCCTCTGAAAATTCTCTGGGGTCAACTGTAGGTAAGTTCTGACTCGACAGGATACTACCACAACATTCAGCATTCTCCCTGACATTTTCTAGGTAGCTGTATGGTCTCATCTGAAACAATATTTGACCCAAAACCATATCCACTATTGGTAAATTCCAACTCATAGTATCCATATAGGACAATAAGCTCCGTAGTTTCCAAGGGTGTAAATCCTTATGGATGCAAACTGCTACAACTTTCTATTGTAGAAGAGTTGTTGGGTTCAAACTCTTCACTGTTAGTTCTCAACCACACACACTTTAACCACTGTGCCACTAAGGCTCTTTTTGCTAACTTTAGTGGGTTTTAAACCTTCTGGAAATTGTAAAACTTTTGAGTTGAGGAAAATAAAGTACATCTTAGACAAATGGAGACACAGAACCATCTCTTTTCATTGTCTTTGACAGTCTCATCAACAGGCATGTATCGAGGCCATAACGCCAGATACTTCACTTAAGCTGAGAGAGAGAGATAGGCAAGTCAGCATTTGAGGGCTGAAAGTACATTGTATAATCTGCTACATTTTCAAATTGTAAAGTATTTCCTGTAATGTTGAAAAATATCCTTTTAAACATGATACTCAGGATAAAGTTCCATGTGAGTTCTATCTTCCTTGAATGGAATGTGGCAGCTTTTATATAACAGACTTAGGCAGATGGGTTTTAAGCTTTAAAAGGAATAATGGTAATAGTTCTAAGTTCCCAGGCTTCTGAGACTTAAACCATCTCAGAACTCTTAATGACTTAAAGAGTAATTGTAAAAGACTCAGTTCTTGTAAATGAATAAAATGATTTCTAGTTCTCATTGGTTCAGGCTTGGGTAATTCATTCCTGCTCCTTAATTTCTCAGACCATCTTTCTTTCCTTTCTGCCCTACTAGTATATAGGGTCGCCCTTATCCCATCTTTGTGCTTCTCTGTGCCTTCCTTTCCTCTGTAACTACCCATCTACTACTTTTATCAGTGAATTCAGAGGCAACTTAGAGAAAAAAAAGCAATTAAGGACTCTATGCACAACAGAACAAAACACTGGTCCTGCTTCGTAATTGTTGCTCTTGGAGCCACTGCATCAGGTCTTTCTGGTTGAGGGTTGTTTTCCTTTTTTTACTGACCCTATCCTCAGCCTGATCACACATCCAGAGTATGTGAGATAGCCATATATAGTCCTAACATCCGCCCTCCTCAAATATTCTTGTGCTTCTCCCAAGATAGATTGGTTCATTCTTTTAGTAGTCCAGGATATATTCAGTATTCTTCACCAACAACTTAATTCAAATGCACTGGTTCCTCTTAGGCTTTTCTTATTTTCCCAGTTTTTGCATGCAAAGGATGATGAAAATATCATGGTTTGAGTCTGGTTCACTTTAGTCTTGAAAGTGACATCTTTGTTTAGAGGTCTTTTGCAAACCAGATTTTTCCAATGCAATACATCATTTGATTTCTTGACTGCTATTTCCATGAATGCAGATTATGGATCCAAATAAAATTAAATCTTTGACAGTGTCACTTTCTCCATTTATCATGATATTGCTTACTGATTCAGTTGTGTTTTTGCTTTTTGATGAAGTATAATCCATACTGAATGAAAATTGTAGGCTTTGATCTTCATTGGTAAGTGCTTCAAGTCCCTCACGTCCAGCAAGCAAGGTTGTGTTATCTGCATACAATATCCAACTGTATGGATCATAACAAATTATAGGTAACTTCAAAAGGTACAGATGGGATGTGAGGGTTGCTGAGTCTGACTTCACACCACTTCATAAAGGAGAACTATCCCCATCAATAATATCTATAGCGGCAAATAGCTCCTTGGTTAGCATGCCCCCCCCATGCTTTTGCACCTATTTTTACCAGTCAATATTCATTGAGTTCATTATTCATTGTTGACTCACAGACTTTACTCACAGTTATGATAAGGAGAATGAGGAGGCATATCACCCAATGCTAATCTTGGTTTTAGTACAGCAGTCCAAGGGCACAATTACTCCAGGTTCTGGTTTCAGTTCAACATGCAACTTTTCATTCCATCATCTGGCAAGAACAGCAGAAATCTTTAACTGACCTTTATCTTAGGGCTCCTCTAGTTACAACATGCCACACATTGGTTCTCAGTAGCAGTGTCAGACTCTCTACCAGGGTTGGCTCTAAGCAGGTTCTTGCTCCTGTCTCCCCCAAGTCTTGCTGCTCAATGTGGGACGCACTCTCTCTCTTATAGGATAAGTCCCACAGCTGTTGATGATTTGCAAGACCATGTGTCTGCAGTTAAGGTAGCCGGAGACCAGAGGAAGCTTACATATGGCTAAAAATGTCAACTTTTAAGCTAACACCATACTGACATTTTTAGGAGGAGGAAATCCAGAACACTTAATTGTGCTCATATGAAACCTCTATATAGATCAGAATGCAGTCATTTGAGTAGAAGATAGGAATGCAATGTGACTTAAACTCAGTGTCTTTTATTTATTTAATCTGTATGTAGTTCTAGACACCAGACTATATGGTAGTAGATTCTTATACCCTTCCCAGTCTCATTTCTCTTGCACCCTTTTTAGTAGCAATCACTGTCTTGAATTTGATAATTTCCTGTCTATTTATTTTATTTTATGATTACAGATAATCTATCCATTGAAAGAAATTAATTTTAAGTTACTTTTTTCTTTTTATACAAAACATGCTTACTCAGCATTCTTTAAATAGCTCCTTGTGTATGATTTTAGGAATTTCTCAAATATCTGTATACGCAGAAGAGGAATTGCTAGGACTGTCCTAGCGGATTGCATCATCCCTATTGTCATTAGGCGCTGCCACTCCATACTCATTTAACTCATAGAAAGTTTTAACAATACCTGTTACTCTATATTCTCAGTAATTGGTATTGTGAAATTTTCTGGTTTGTCTTACTTTTGTTATTTCAGTGATATCTCATGGTTTTAATGTATATTCCCTCAGTTCTAATGAAGTTTGAGGCTTTTTTTTAATATATATATATCCATGAGGGAACTCAAACTGCCTCTGATAACCCATCTGAGGGTCAGCGATGGGTCAGTTCCTCTGGGGTACACAGCAATGAGGGAGCTCTGGTGATATCGTTCATAAGGAGTTGTGTGCTGACCCAGAGGCTAGACCTCTGGCATTTTTAATCCTCTGACAGCTCTGAGGGGGAGAGACAATCTCCTGTATATAGTCTTGAAAACCCAGTGGAGGGTCAGCTATGAGTCATTTCCACCTCAAAGTCAAGGGGTGTGAAATAGCCTATTTGATTTTTTTTCATCCTTTGTGTAATACCCGTTGTCAATTTTGCATATTTTTAAAGATTTATCGTGTATACTATTTAGAGTTTGCAATAATTATTGAATTCTAGAATCTGTTTCCTTCTGATAATGCTGTAACTTGCTCTTAGTTATCTAATGAAAGCCAACCCTGTGAGGTAGAGGGACAGAGATGCACCACTTTTATAAATGCAACATGTGCAAATCAAATGACTTATCTAAAATCATATGACTCTTAAGTCAGTCAGTTGGATCTAGACTTTTTTGATGATTGGTCTGATACTCCTTGCATTGCATTATGTTACTTCTTTTAGTTCCGTGCAGTTGTGTTATTTTTGTTGGCTTGATATCTGAGATTTCCTTTAGCGCCCAGTAGAGAGATCCTCCATTTGTATTAGCTCACTAAATGCTTCTTGGATGAATGACTGATGATGATGGGACTAGTGCACTGACAAAAAAAATTTATTCATAATAAGCCTGTTAAAATGGAGATAGTTTACTTTTCAATGATTCTTACAAGGTGCTGCCTCTGTTCACTTTGATGAATAAAGAATCCAAATCAACCTTCAGCTTTCTGATGTAGCTTCAGAATTAATCAGAAAAGATGTCAAAGTAAATCATGGTGGTAAAAGTGTAGTTTGTACTTCTAGAAAGAAAGCTGTACACCCTTTGGAGGGAAGATGAATATATATTCAGGCTTTAACAAGGAGTAAGAAAATTTTTTGGTAAGAAAAATTGATTACTTTAGAGTTTTTATGACTCTTCATTTAAATGGTAAATCTTACCTGCCTTGTCATCCAATCATATTATAGGTCATAAATGAGACTATTGAAAATTTTAATTTTTAAACATTGACACCCCTTCCCCCCCTGCACCACATTGTAGACAGTAATTTTAAAAAATCAATCCAAACACTTTAACTGGGCTTTCTCCAGTAGTCATGGTGATTTTCAGTACCTGGACTTTTTTAAAAAAAAAAAAATTGAGAAATAAATGGTGATTTTGTTTCCTATTTTGCGGTGACTTTGCTTGGGGATTGTGAGGCATTCTTTAAAAAAACAAAGTAGTAGACTATCATAAATTATTAATTTTTTTCTTTGAAGATTTACATTTGGGAAAGCATAATTACACATATCTAGTATTTTCACTTAGCTATTTCCCAAAAATATGCTGATAATCCCCTAAATTGGTGTGGTGCTTTTTTTGTTCCGCGGGCCTCCTTTGTAAGGCATCTCATCTAATCCTCACTGAGGCTGTTTTTAGATGGGTGGAATTTTTGGGCTCTGATTACTTTGATCCCTAATTAGGAACTTTGGCTGCTAGTGGTTGCAGCATTAGAGATTGTGAGCTTTTTCAGTTCTGGTGCCTTAAGCAAATTTGCAAGGGAGCCCTGATGTTAATTTTGGCAGGTTTCATGCCTGCAAATATTGATTGAGCCAGAAGTCCTAGTTGTAAAATGTCACCCGTGAATGTGTAGCCAGCGAAGGCAAGGGAAAACTCATTACTGCAGCTCATCTGTAGCTCTTGGGTCAGGCCTCTCACTACCATCTGGTAAAAATGAATGTTTGAAAACTTCCTTTTATTCTGACAAAAGATAATCAGGAGAGGTTAACAGCATATAATTTCTGAGCATTTCAGATTGGTTAGACCAATCAGTCCCCAAGCGTGGGTTTGTGATGTTCAGTGTGCCTGATTATCCCAAGAGGGATCAGAAAACTTTATGATGATGAGATTCCAAAATAATGGTGGTGGCGGTTCTGTGCCCTTGAGTCGGAACCAAATCCATAGCTGACCCTCCAGCAGGTTTTCAGAGGCAGTTAATTGCATGGGGGGGGGGGGGGTGGGGGGAGAGTGCCCATCCTTTTCCCGAGGAACAGCTTATGGATTTGAACCACATATTTTTGGAATTGCAGTGCAGCTTTTTATCACTAGACTATGAGACCACCCTAAAAGGAAGCTTCTGTGGTTTGTGAAGGAAGCCCTTTGTAAAGTGGTTTAGTGATTAAGACACTTCCTCTTGGAAGTTAGAGACGGGGTAGGACCCTGCTATGATGGATGATGTTTCACAAACAAAAATAATAGTTGAATGGATTTAATAAGATATATACCTCCTGTCCTTTTCTGTGTTGCACCTTAGTCCCCCCAAGACTGAAGGTGTTAATTCTCAGGAAGAAAAGGCAACAAGATTGGAAGAAAGAAATAAGATAGTTGTTGTTATGTACTGTTGAGTCGGAATCAACTTAGCTGACCCTCCAGGGGGGTTTCAGAGGCAGTAAATCTCACAGGAGGGCATTGTCCATCTTTCTCTTGTGGAGCAGCTGGTGGATTCAAACCTTGTGCTTACGGGCTGGCAGCACAGCTCCTTGCCACTAAGCTACCAGAGCTTTCTGTTAACTTAAAGGTTAATGGTTCAAGCCCACCCAAGGACGAGAGCAAAAGAAATACATTATGGTCTTGAAAGAAGAGGTGCAATGGTGGTGCAGTGGTTAAAGTTCTCAGCTGCCAACCGAAAGGGAGAAAGGTGCAGTAGTCTGCTTTCTAAAGCTTTGGAAAGCCTATCAGGCAGTTCTGGTTTTGTCCTGTACAAGTGCTGTTAGTCTGAATCAACTAGAGGGCAGGGGGTTTTGGGGTCTTGAAATAATCAAAGAAGGTAAATATTAATGTGAGATGCTACACCTGTTTTATATGGCTTCAAAGAGAAGGACTAGGAACCAGGAAAGGAAATGGTAAATGAAAAAGTTTCTGCTCAATTTAAGCAGCTCTTTAAAAATCAAGTGATCCAAAGAAGACAAGGAAGAAAATTTGTGGTCACCAGAGGACTAGGATTTGAATTTAGGAAAATCTCTTAAATTCTCCACACTCAAGTTTATCTAGTTAGTTACTTCCCTACCTGCCATTTCTTCAACATTCCCTTCTTTCCACCTAGTCTTGAGGTAATATGGCGAAAAGACACTATATTGGGAACAAGATAAACCTTGTACTCTTGCCAGATCTATAATCTGCGTGAGCAGAAGCAAGTTGTTTAAATCCACTGGGCTGAGATTTCCCCATTTTTATAAAGAAAGAGATAAATTAGATTATCTCTTTCTTCCGACTTCGCTTTCCGAGTCTTTTCCATTGCTTACTATTTAGGAAGCAGCACTTCATGCCCTCACTGAGAAGAACCCTCTTGACATTAGCTGAGCCCTCCCTGTAGTGCTGAGAGAAGAATTTCTGCCTTATAAGGTTACCTGTGCCTTTTCCCATTTCCTTAATAGAATTGAGCTTCCCTCCAACCCCTTCCCATAGTGCACCTTTTGTGAATCATCGCCTTTTCTGGCCAAACATGGAATGCTGAACTGCCTTATGCCTACCCCCATATACCCTGATAATCTTGATACCAGTATTCATTTTACATTAATTGTGTATTTTCATAATTTATCATCGTGATACCATTATTGCTTATTATAGAAGTCCCCTTTCTTCCTCTGCTCCCTCCACTCTTGAAGTCTAATTGAAGTTGAGACAGACCGTAAATGTGATAATATAGATTGCATGCTCATAGGAAATGGAGTTGGTTTCATGGTGGAGTTTTAATTTAGGATTCGTTCTGGTGATGTAGCCTCTTCCTATGGTACATTACTTTGAGCCCAATATAACTAACTGCACATTCCCACAGCCCCTCATTATAGCTACAGCCTCTCACTGCTTTTTAATTAAAAAAAAAATAGGGGGGAAAAATGGGGAAATGAAATCTAAAGCTTAGGTTAGAGATTGTCTGGGTACTCAGGGAATTTCTAGGTAGATTGAGTAATTTTTTAACTCTTTCAAAGTGTTCCTGGCGGTGTCTTGATTTCTGTTTCTAGGAGGTTGGATGGTTATGTACACAGACACATGTACACAGAAAAGGCTTCAAGATTGTTGGAAGGGAAAGACATCATCTGTATAATCATGAAGCCAGTTTTAAGCTTAGAGTAAGCAAGAATCCTTTTCGTGTCCTAGCAGGATGCCAGTTCTGTGGTTGGATGGTGTCAAATGCTTGGTAAACACATATACCACTAACTACCTTTTATGAGTGAGACAGGGAATGGAGAATGCTGAAAAAGTCCTTAAAGGCTGGGTGCTCTGGTTGTTCAAAGTGGAGAGTTAATAATTTTTTTCTCTAGTACTCTAGACAGCAAAAATAGAAATAACTTTATTAAGAAGAGTTTTCTTTTGTCATCCCTTCATCTTGAAGGATTCTAAATACCTTTCAGACACCAAAACAAATTAATCTCTAAAGATGACTCGTAAGAATGGCTTAAGCCTCTTGGGATTGGTTGTGTAAGACATAAGGAGTGCTCATGACCGAACTGTCGGCCTCTTTGACAGTCTCTGAGTTTTTATGTTCCTTTGTAGGTCAAGAGCCCTTTGGCTCTTTCATAGTGAAAACAGTTTGACAACTCTGAGTGGCTTTTTCACTCATTTTTGTTTTATTTTATAGAACTGATTGGCTCCCAGGGGTGAATATTTGGTAAATAAAATGTATATTTTTATTTCTGGGTCAGTGTTGAATTCAGAGTTCTGGTAACATAGTTCATAGGGCATTGATTGTGCTGCCAATCCAAAGGCACATGGTTTGAATCTAGTAGCTGCAATTCGAAAAAAAGATGGGCAGTCTCCACCCGTATGATTTACTGCCTACCTCTGAAAGCCTACTGGAAGATCAGCTGTGATAAGTTGAGACTCGACAGCACATAACAACACAGTAACATGCCAAATAGAAAAATTTCTACAAACTTCTGAAATGTGTACTCTCTGAGTAATCAAAGTTAATACTTCCTGCATCAACAAATACATTTAAAAGATGTTTACTATCAGCTATGCATAATTGAAGAGCAGCATCAAGAATACAAAGATTTTTCACCACTGGGCCAATTGGCAGCATCATGATAAGATGGTGAAGAGATTGAGATTGTTAGCAGGTTCAATTTGCTTGGCTCCACATTCAACACTCTTGGTACCACAAGCCAGGAAATCAAAAGATGAATTGCTTTGGGGAAAATCTGTTTTCAGGGACCTCTTCTGAGTGCTGAAGAGCAGTGATGTCAGTCTAGAGACTAAGATCCGCCTGACCCAGGCCATTTTCTTTGCAGTTACTTGCTATATAACAGAGCGCTGGACAATGACTAAGGATGATAGAAAAAGACTTGATGTCTTTGAGTTGTGGTGCCGGAGAAAAGTATCGAATATACTGTAGACTGCTAACAGAACAAAGAGGTCTGTCCTGGAGAAGGTGAAACCAGGCTGCTCCTTGGAGGCAAGGATTCTGAAGCTCCATCTGACATACTTTGGGCATACTTGGAAGGGTGGATCAACAATGCAAGAGAAAAAAACCCTGGATATGAGATGGATTTGACTCAGTGACTGGGATAATGGAGGTAGATATGTCAGAGATAATGAAATTGGCTCAAGATAGAGCAGGATTCAGAGCTGTTGTACATGAGGTTGCAGTGAGTCTGAGTCAGAGTCAACTCCACGGCACACAATAACATGCATAAGACAAGAAACCCAGATGGCCTAGAATTTAAACATCTAGCAGCTAACCAAAAAGAGCGTTTCACACCAGCGTTTCAAAGATGTGTCAGTCTGCTTCTGTGCAGATTTATAGGCATAGAAACCCTGTGGGCAGTTCTGTTCTGGCCTTTAGAGTGACTCAGCTGAAACACCGCTCCTTACCACTAGGCCACCAGAACTCCCATTTGGAAAGGTAGTGATTGAAAAAAAAGACAGTTGGAAAAATTTTATAAAAAAAGAATAAGAGGCAGTTGAGGGTTGAGAAGAGAGAATAGAAATGCAAGATGTTACATAGGCGCACAAGAAGGATACCTTTGATTGCTGTACCTATCGATTGGAGAGCCTCTCAGGCCCACAAGCTCAAGCTTATCACTGTAGAGTTGGTACTGACTCATAGCTGATCCTCCGTGGGATAGCCAAGGCTGTAAAATTGAATGTGGGAGATCTTCCTTCTGTGGGGCTGCTGGTGGATCTGATCAGAGGGGTGCAGCCTTTGAATTAGCAGAGCAATTATTAAAGTCTTTGTTGTGTTCTGTCATGGAGTTATCAGGAGGGGGGCTAAAGCTGCTGAATAATCTTTGTGAGAGGGAGAGAGTTAGAAAACAGTTGATGAATTTACCAAGATCTTTGGACCCCTCTTAGGGTTGTTGTGCTCAGACTCTATAAGGGTTGGCAAAGCTGTTCCTGTTTTAAGAATCCACACATCCTCTGTCTATCACTGTGTCCACATTTGGACATTAATCTCCTGGATTACTACTGAATCAACTGATTTAGGACACTTCAGGCCTTGGAATTCTTTAATCAGTTATCCATTGAATTTTTAGCCAAGGTCTGTTTTAAGATTTTTTTAATAATTTTTATCCTTTTTATTCATTCACTAAGTCTTAAGGTGCCTGGGTGGCATAGTCCATAATGTATTGGACTGCAAACTGAAAGGCTGATGATTCAGGTAAACCAGCTGCTCCTTTGGAGAAAGATGAACAGTCTCTCAAAAGGATATACAGTCTCAGAAACCCAGTGGAGAATTGGTAAGAGTTTAGATCGACTTGACATCAAGTTTTCTCATAAGGCTTTTGCTTATGGATTTGTGTTCTTGACTGAATGTCTCTCAGATTTGTCACAGATTGTTGTTGTTAAGGGCTGTCGAGTCGTAGACAACTCATAGCGACCTTATGAACGAAAGATCTGAACACTTATATAACTTCCATCTTTTCTCTAAGCTCATAGGGTTTCCAGAAGCATGCTATTTCGGAAGTGGATACAACTCCTGCTTCCAAGCTTGTTTTAATCAGGGAGCTCCACCAAATATCCACCATGGATAGCCATCCTCATATTTGACACATCAGTGTCACCATGTTCAGCTTTACAACAACCACGAGTTACCTCTTTAGAGCAAGTGGACAGACCAGGACTATACGATCTAGAAGAATGTTTGACATAAAACAATTAAAAATAGGACTGAAGGCCACGGAGTAGAGTACCCCACCCTTGGCTTGGTAGCATCACTTTCTGTCCACTAGGCCAACTTATCTCTTTATGCTGCTGTTGTTAAGTGCCGTCGAGTCATAGACGACTCATAGCGACCCTATGAACGAAAGACCTGAACACTTGTATAACTTCCATCTTTCTCCATGTTCATAGGGTTTCATAGGACCCTGGAATCATAGATTATTACCCTCTCCAGAAATTCTACGACGTTTAGAAAGGACCATTATACCTCAAAAGGAGCTCTGGTGGCATAGTGCCTAAAGTGTCAGGCTGCTAACTAAAGGTTTGGAAATTCGAATCCACCAGCCGCCACTCCTGGGGAGAAAGATGGGCCAGCTATTCCTGTAAAGATTTACAGTCTTGGAAAACTAGCCGAAAGTTCACTGTTAGTTGGATTCGTCTAGGCCGCAGTGGATTTGTGTAGCACCACCTCTGCAAAATGTTATGAAAGCATTTTCATTATCCTGCCTCCCTGTTTATAATATTGGGGGGGGTTGTTCACTACCCCGTGATATATGGTAAAGAGTAAAGGAGGTGCTTTAAGTTCGTAGAAGGAAAGTGCTATTTCAGTGGAAATTGTTAGAGGTAAAAATGAAACTGCTCCTCTGACCTCTGAAATATTTGTTGCCGTGAAGTAGGTTTGAAGATGTGTTCAAAAGAGACATTGCTGGTGTTACTTCCATTTTGCATTTCTTAACTGTGGCGGTTGTTAGCTTCCTCCTTTTAATTGTGGTCTTCTGTCTTTCCCCTCTGCCCTCAGAGATAAACAATCCAGAAATCTTCCCATAGAGACCTATTGAGCTCATGCCTTGACTTGGCTGTTGCAGCAGGCTCACGCTAATCAGAATCACAGCAGGGCTTGTTTTATGAGCCTGAAAGAATTAGTGTTCCCGAAGGGCTGAAGTTCCTTACCTGCTGGGGAGCTGCAGATCTCTGGTTTGAAGCCTGCCCTCCTTGAGGATCAAACTCCCTTCCTTTCCCCTTCTCACAGGAAAACTACCTTTGCCTTTTTTCTTACAGTCTTTTTTTTTTTTAAGAGTAGAGCAGTAATGATGGTAATAGATTTTTATATGGAAATGGTGTGATCATATGACTTTATAATCTATCCTGGGGAGACCGAGAACAGAGTGAAAAATAGCAGGTGGCATCCCACAAACCAAATTGTCTAATGTGAATTTTCCAAGCAATGTCATATGCTTAGACTTACAGAAGCACCTGGTTTATGGAGCCAGCAGGCTACATGAGTGTGGAGGGGAATGACTTTGCTCTGCCAGCATGGTGGGGTTCAGTAACTGTGGAAGTTAGAAGTCACAAGGTGAGATGTGCAACTCATGTAATAAAAAGGTGTCTCGTTTTGCTAAGTATCTTAGCAAGTTGGTAGTGACTGTGACATTTTCTTGTGGTCTTGTGGTAAGAACTTGTGCTGTCAGCCTAAAGGCACATGGTTCAAATCCACCAGCTGCTCCTGAGAAAGATAGGCAGTCTCCTCCCATGTGATGTTTACAACCTCTGAAGACCCGCTGGAGGGCCAGCTGTGAATCACTTCTGACTCAGCAGGGTATAGCAACAACAACATATCACTTCAAACCTAGCCCACCAGTGGTGGGTATGATTATTCTAGCAGATGAAGAGCTGTTCATTGAGAAGCACAACAGAAATGATTTGTGTTAAAGAAGACAGAAATGTGGCTACCTTGTAGTGAAAATTTATATATGTGCTTAGTACTTCTCTTTCACTTTAAAAGCAACTTTTAGTTACTTTTAAAGCTTACAGGGAGAAAAGCATTAAAATCTCCATTTATAGAAGAGGAAACAGAGGCTCAGAGAGGTTATGGGATAGGTCCCACTTGCTCTAGTAGTAAATTGAGCCGGGTAGACATCTGGTGCAGTGAGTTCAGTCTCTCCTCAGCTTTCTCTGAAGCTCCCTTCTGTGGTGCTTTGCATTATTCTAATGGAAGACTGTTAGAACTTCTCCATAGATGATAGTGCAAAAGGCAAACTGAGGCCCTAATTGTATAATGTCCTTGGCATTGCTGTTGGTTTTGTGACCTCTAGGACTTTGCCCTTATGTCAAGTGGGTGTTTGGAGTGTTGTAGACCCTTGGGTGCTGTGGGTAGAAATCAACTCCTTGGCCGAGTGTTTTGGAGACCCTTACGGTTAGTATTCTCTGAAGCTTGTAAGTGATGATGAAAAGGTTTGGTGATCTTTTTTAGATGCAAATTAAACTATCACTGAAGACTTGATGTTGTGGATTGAGTCCTACTCCAGTATCCCCACCTCACAATGGCTTTGTCCTTTGCCGTTTCTGAGTACACAGGGCCTGTAGTGAAGTGATAAAACTTTGTTGTTAAAAAAGAAAAAAAACTCAAAAACACTAAAGTAACTTACAGGTGATTTTAGTGGTATATTTATAGAATCATTAAGGATTTGAAAAATAGCCTCTCAAAGCTTTACTGCATTTTGTGGGAGAATTGTTCGGCTATGGTGTCTTTTAGTTGTTGAGATTTCATAGAGATATTGAGAGTATCTGCTGGCTGTGCCCTCTGGGGTTTTAATAGCTCTAAAATCCTGTTTCTATTTTTCTCTTTCAGCCCAACAGGGGCACAAAACGTCCTCGGGATGATGAAGAGGAAGAACTGAAAATGCGTCGGAAACAAACTGGCACTCGAGAACGTGGCCGCTATCGGGAAGAGGAAATGACTGTGGTAGAGGAAGCAGATGATGACAAAAAAAGGCTGCTTCAGATTATTGACAGAGAAGGGGAGGAGGAAGAGGAAGAGGTAATGGATGTGGCAGAGATGGTGCGGGAGCAGGGATGACTGGGCTGACAGCGGCTGTAGAATGCCATCTTGGGCCAAATGTGCAGCATCTCTGAGCTTTCCAGCTTTGTCTGTAAGATTGAGTTAAGTAAGAATCCTTATTTGTCAATGTTGCTATGATGGCTAAGTGGGATAATAGAGTTGAGAAAGTGTTTTGCAAAGTGTAAAGAACATTACAGCTGGAATTTTGAAGTGATTCTGGAGTATGTACTTTAATCAAGGCCCAAACACTAAAGGATGGGAACAGAGAAGAAGGGGCTAGCACTGCTGCCGGGGGAGGGCCAGGGAAAGCGGGCTGTGTCGTAACTCTGGCACATAGAAGGTGGTTAGGTTTTTGAACTAGTGAATTCTCATTTAAACTAGAAGAGAATTATAGTTTATCAGTCAAATAAATAGAAGAAAGGAGGTTTGGGACAGAAGAAAAGACGTTCGCAAAGTACCAAAGTTAGAGAAATTAATGAGGAAATTGGGAAGTTCATATTTAGGTGTGACTGAAAAAATAGAGGAGGAGATGCCTTGGAACTTTTGCACATATTCCTGCTTCTGGCCCTTTTTTCATCAGTGCCCTCTTCTGGGACGCCCTTGATGATTGATTGCTTCTCACGGAGGCCTTCGCTTAGATGTTACCTCCTCAGAGAAGTCTTCTTCATCCATGAAGTGGCCTCATTTGCCATTCTCTTACCACATTATTCTATAGACTCCCTAAAATTTTGCTGATTTGTGTGTGCTCCTGATGTGTCCATAAAATGTAAATTTCTTGGAAATATTGATGGACAGGCTCTGAACATTAACAGCAGTATTTCTAGCACTTAAAATGGTGCATAGTTAATAGTTGTTTTTTGTATCATTGAGTCAGAACTGACTGATAGCTTGACCCTCTGGGGGTTTTCAGTGTCAGTTAAATGCACGAGAGGAGATTGGACATCCTTCTTCAGCAGAGCAGCTGGTGGGTTTGAACTGAGTGCCTTCTAGATTGCAGTGCAGCTTCTTACCACTAGGCCATGAGAGCTTCCAGTTAATGGTAGATGCTTAATAAATATTTGTTCAGTGGATAAATGGATAAAAACAGAAAAGATGAGGAGTAAAATACCAGTGATTAAAAATAAGATGACCTTACCTTTTTGTCTTTTTAAATCTCCGAGTGTTAACTCATGTGTTATTTCACTCTGGCATTTTGCTCAATATGAATTATGGAAATGGATTCTTAAGAACCAGCTGTTTTTTGGTTCCTTTAAAGACATGCTGCTAAGTTTGGATTTAAATGCTGGTGTGTGAATCCGAAAAAGAGGGGGGAAAAAATAGATTCCTATTCCAAAAGGTCTTTACTGTGTTATGACAATAGCTCTCTCCTCATTAGGTTTTGTACCAGAGCTAATTTGGAGGTCTGCCCTTAAAAGATGATGACACTTTGAAAATCTGTGGCGAGAGACAGTCCTGAATTTCCTTTCTAAGGGCAGCAGCCCTGCCAAGGGCTTAGACACACCGTGTGTATAGAACATTCTCTCCCTCCCTCCCTCCGCACTGATTTCTGCTCAATCTGTCAGCGCTGCAACAGTAGTTAATTGGCAGGTATAATTCCCGTGTAGAGCGAGACTGGTACTGGAAGATTAGGATAGTAGTTGTCATGGGTAAGTAGTTTCTAGCCTGGGAGACAGAAATGTCATATGGGACTAGCCCTTCTGTTAAGGAACTGGGAAAAAGAGATCGCTTTGTGAGGAATGACACGTGGAAGGAAGGCTGCATGTCCAGGAGTTATTTTCTCACAGCTACCAAAGTCCCATTTGATGAAAAACAAGTGCTGGTTGCCTCTGTAGAGTCACGTGCACTTGTAAAATATTACGATCCTTTTTGTGCTACATCACCAACTTTCATCTTTCTGAAATCTCCCTCTGGTTTTTGACGTTGAGCTATTGGAGATACTGCTGTGGCCAGTGACTAAGACTGATAATTCTGTTTCCCTTCAGTGTTGGAAAGAAATTATAGGAGGGAAAGCCAGACCCAGGAGAAGCAAGGACTTGGAAATCCCATGGGGTTGTATTAACACTAACACGGTTTCTGTAGGGTAGGCAAGATGTTCGCTAAGGGAAAGAAAAGCAGTGGCTGTGGAGATTACTAGGAAGAGATTGAACCCATTCTTAGAAATTTCGATATTCTGAATAAAGCCCAGTGGTATGTGGGAGACATTGTGCCTCTTGATAATAGCAGCACTAATTGTTTATATTTTTGTTGTTGTTAGGTGCTGTTGAGTCTAGAATGACTCTTAACGACCCTATGAATAAAAGATATCTGAACCTGTTTTATCCTGCGCCATCCTCACACTTCCTTACACACAAGAGCCCATTGCAGCAGTCACTGTGTTAGTCCACCTGGTTGAGGATCTTTCTTTCCTTCACTGACCCTCCACCCTTCCCAGCATCATTAATATAATTATATTGTTTACAAAACAATTATGTGTTCTTTAGGTCATCTCTGTGACCTTGAAAAATACCATTTTTAGCTGCTTCTTCCCCACTGTCCCCTCTGAATCTTCCTTCTGTTCTACTTGTTTTCACTGGGCGCCAACTATGTGTTGAGTACTGGAGAATCAGTAGTGATCAGGTAGACAAGGCCAGTGATACGGGTATACGTGTTAGTTATCCAGTGCTGCAGTAACAGAGATCTCACAGGTAGTTGGCTTTAACCAGCAGAAGTGAATTCCCTCACATTTAGTAGTCGTAACGTCTGCATTCCCCATCTCTAGGGGAAGGCTTTCTCTCGTCATCCTGGGGAAGGTCCTTGTCTACTTTAGCATCAGTGTGGCCAACTTTTCATACACGTGATGGCCTCCGCCTGTGTCAGGGAGCTTCCCAGGGCAGGAATCTAGCCTCACAGGTCTTACTCCACTCCTGCATTTGAATACTTACAAAATTATGGGATGATTCAATGTTTTCCAGAAGAATCCAT
The DNA here is from genome assembly GCF_000299155.1 of Elephantulus edwardii. Lineage (NCBI taxonomy): Eukaryota > Metazoa > Chordata > Mammalia > Macroscelidea > Macroscelididae > Elephantulus > Elephantulus edwardii. Next base: position 10,627,394 of record NW_006399765.1, read on the forward strand.
TTTAGATTCTCATAATGTCAGTCTCTTTATTTCATTTAAGTGCGAGTTATGGCCAGTGACTAGAGGGCTGGGATTTGGGAGAATGTTCGAGAGGGGAGGCATGCATTACAGTACATTGAATTTCAACTGGAAAATAAACAGAAGATAAGACTTTTCCGAAAGTTACAGATTTTTTCAATGGGAGGGTATATAATTCCATTTTAAAAAAATTCACTTTATTCATCTTTGTAGGTATTATTAGTCTGTGGTATGAAGTAAGAAAACTGTATGGTTTTGTTTTCTTAATGTTTCCTCTTGACAGGAATACTGAAAGCTTGATGTTAGGTCACAATCCTTGTCTATTTCTCTTCTCAGCAGCTAGTGAAGACTAGACATATTAATACATACAAAACTCCAAGTAGTGACTGTAGCTAATACAACCATTCTTGGGTCATTTGCTATATAGGAGTAGGTAGCAAGTCAGATCTGGGCTGTGGGGGAAGATCAGAAGTACTATCACAGAGGGTTTGACCTTGCATGAGGTCCTTTTAACCTGATTTTTACTTTACCTGTACAGCAAAGGAAAACGTATATATCAGATAAAATTCTCTAATATCATTGCTAGCTGTGGACTATGCTGCGTGTTCAAGAAATAGTTGTGGAATGAATGAGTCTTAAAGCCAAATGGATGGGTCTTTGAGCTGTTGGGCATCACGTGAGATAATCTGAAAAATAAAAAGTGGTTTATGGTGTAGAACCCTTAACCTACATTCCAGTGGGAGAGACAAAGAGTGGACTGTAACTTTCAGCCATAGGGTTAAGTGGCAGAATGTGGTTGAATTTAAGAGCCCAGTGAGGAACAGCGAAAAGGAGTGGAGATAGTAAACAAGAAAACCCTGGACTGATGTTGTTGCATTTTTCTCTTTGTACTAGGAGGAGCCACTGGATGAAAGCTCCGTGAAGAAAATGATCCTTACGTTTGAAAAGAGATCATACAAAAACCAAGAGTTGCGGATTAAGTTTCCAGACAATCCCGAGAAGTAAGGCACTGTTTTTTGCTGACGGTATACATCTTTTCCCCCTGAGTTGGTCGTGGTGGTTTTATTTGTGAATTTGCTTTGCTTTGGCTTCTGTGATTTAGGTCGGGTAAGACTCAAGGCTGTGGTTATTACAACTAAAGTTACACGATAGGTCAGCAAGGGAAAAGATGTACCAGACAAAATAGGAAAAAATTCACAGTTAGGCTTCTTGGGTTTCATTCTGTACTTGAGTGGTGAGACACATGAGCACGCGTGCAGTGTTCTTGCCAGGGAAACACATTTTAGATGCAGAGCCCAGAGTTTTTATTATGGGTTGATCATGTCACCATTCTCTGCCAAAGTACATCTCCCCAAATTGCAGAACCCCATAAAGAAAGCAGGTGGTCAGGGCCCTGTAGACAAAGTAACCTCCTCAAATGGGAACATTTCAAAAGCAGAATTCCCAGGAGCCAGCCGAGGCCCACTCCAGATAGCAGGCCTTTCTAAAGAACAGGCCAGCTATGTTAATTCTTTCCTGCGCATTCTTCTCAAAGAGTAGAGAGAGGAAGACACAGTGAAGACAAGCTGGGGGCTGTTGAAGGAGGCTAATAAGTGGTATTTAGTTGGTCATTTTGAGGAGTGATTTTTTTTTCTCTAATGGGCAGAAAGGGACACAGACACACCATGAGTGTGTGCCACACAGGCACAGAAGCTCGGTGAGAACAGTTCAGCCCAGTGTATCTACCTGCATGTGCTGTAGATGAAGAGCCAGTGGAAACTGGGCAGTTCACCTGGGTCACTTCCCTTTCACAGTACAGGGAAGTAAATCACAGTCCATCTCGCGCAACATCCTATCAGGTTTTGTACTGACTGCTGGCACTTGTCATACTGTTCTTTGTGGTATGTGTATGTGTATATTGAGTTACACAGATAATACATAAATAGATTACCATTGTAAAAAATAGCAGCAATTCATAATTCAGAGTACTGATTCCTTTTCCATTCCTACTATGTGGATCATTTTAACTTGTTTTCTATGCACTCATTTACATACTGTTTTCTATATGTTTGTTTACATATGTATGTATGCTAATTTGTTTTTCTATATATATATCATGCTGTATGCATTTTGCATCTTGATGTCTTTGACTATAGAACATGTAGCTATCAGAGATAATATATGCATATTTACCTCAATCTTTTTGGCTGGTGCATAGTATTTCATAATTTGGAAATACTATGATTTATTGAACTTTATTTTTATTGATGGGAATTTGGTTATTTTAAATGTTGAGTTTTATAATACAGTGCTTTAGTGAACTATCCTATACATTTATTTCTATAGTATAGATAGTCAGATGTCAAATTCCTAGATGGAGGGGTATGTGCATTTTAAACTTTGATAGCTACTGCCAAATTTCTCACTGTATCCTTTTGTACCCACCAGCAGCTGGCTTTCTATCCACAGTGGATGTAATTGGTGTTTACCACTTTTGTGTGTGTGTGTGTGTGTGTGTGTGTATTTTTTTTTAAAAACCACTGGACTCTGTTCCTTGAGGAGATGAACTGTGTCTTATTTGTCCCTGAACCTACTTTACTGTAGGTGCATAGTAAATTTGAGAGAGCATAGTTAAGTCATCTTTATTGCATCCAGCCCTCAGACCCTATGGATGTGTTACATATGAAGAAGTTATGCAATTGGTTGTTAACACTGGAAATTTTAGAAATCTAATTTATAGTATTACCTTTTGTTCACTTAGTAGGAGCTATGTCTATCAATTTCTGCAGATTATTTTCCCCTCTACATCTTATGAATCACCAATACTCCAGTGGTAGTGCTGGTTTTAATAAAACTGATACCTTTATTTTTTTAAATATGTGTACTATTTTAAGGTTTGAACATTTCAAAATTGAAATTATACATAACAAACCTAATTCTTTTTCCTTTTTTTGTGTCAGTGGGCACTTTTTTAAACAACGAACTTTTGAATTTTCACTGGTGCAGTGTCTTTCACAAATCTCTAGACCAGTGAGGTGCAATTAAGATGAAAATTGCCAGAGTATATTTAAATGAAACGTTCTGGTTGAGATCAGAAACACTAGAGTTTATTTTCCCATATATGCCATTGTATTTTGATCACATACCCAGAATGCCTTTCTTCATTTGACTGTGTTTCAGATTCAACTGACAAGTCTCCTTGTGTAGCGTCTATTTTACTCTGTGTGATCTTTTCTCAAAGCATCTTGTTGAATAAAATGTATTGTTTCCCTAGTAAATCCTTCAGTAATAGTTCTTTTCTGCAGAGATGGAATTATTTAGTGTCTTAGTTACCTAGTGTTGCTATTTCACTAGAAATAACACAAGTGAATGGCTTTAACAAACAGAAATTTATTCACTCACAGTTTAGGAGGCTAGAAGTCCAAATTTAGGGCATTAGCTCTCAGAAAAGGCTTTATCTCTGTCAAGTCTAAAGGAAAGTCCTTGTATATCCTTTAAGCTTCTGTGGGCCAGATATTTCTTAGAAATAATCCATCCATCTTCCTCTGGGTTTAGGAGGTTCTTTTCACAGGGACTCTGGGTCTTTGACTTCTTTCTTGGTGGTGCTGAGGTTCCCCTTGATATCTGCTTGTTTGTTTTATCTTTCATATCTGGAAGGAAATTGACCAGCATACAAGCCAACATTGTAGATTATAGCCTTAATATCATAATTGCCTCTAATTCTGCCTCTTGATAGCAATTAGAATCATTACATCAGGTCACAAAATGGAGGATAATTGTGTAATATTGAGAGTGATGGTGCAGCTAAGTTGACATACATTTTAGAGGTGCACAGTTGAGTCTATATCGTTTAGTGGTTCGCAAGCTTTTCGGTCTCAGGACTACTTTGTACTCTTTAAATTGTATACCAAACATGCTTATCTTAGATAATTCTAGAAAACACAAGAATATTCAGGCTCATAATTCATTAGCCATCAAGACAATGATAGTATCCATGGCTTCAAAGTGGTTCATTATGAGCCAGCTCCCTGCTGAGACTGCATTTCCACCCCAAATATATGAATGTGAATAAACAGTTTAACAAGATCGCTAGATGATTCTTATGTATACAGTTGACCCTTGAACAACATGAGTCTGAACTGCAGGGTCCACTTATATGTAGAATTTTTTTTTAATACAATGTGATGCCAATCATCTCTGCGTGAGCATTTCGTTTCTCCAGTAAGCCACATGTTACAATAATGCCTGCCTATTTTTCATCATGTTTATTACAGTGCCCTAACATTTGAAGAACACTCTGGAACCCATAAGAAGTGCCACTAGTGATTCTGAAAGTGTTTTCAGAAAGCAGAGAAAAGTCATTACATTGTAAGAAAAAAGTGGCATTGGCTCATATTTCCTGTAGGTGAAGGTCTGCAGCAGCAGTTGCCTATGATTTTGAGATAAATCAGCTCAGTATAAGGACCTTGGTGAACCAAGAAAATGAAGTTCTGGAAAGTATCACTCTTCTAGCAGCTGTGATAACCTTCTTTGCTTATTACCTCGTTATCATGTGTTGGATGGACTTTTATATGGGCACAATCTATTGCACATAGTATATATGTGTTAATCGGTCAGTATTGTCATGGGTAACACTTTTGGTCAACAGTAAGATATTTATTGGTCATTAAATTTGGGGAGAGTCAAGTTACAGGGAGATTTTCATGCAGAGCCATGACCACCCCTAATGCCTGAACTATTCATAGGTCAACTATACGTTAGAAATGTGTACATAAGACCTGGGATTCTGTATGAATCACTGGCATCTTGTTAAAATACAGATTCTGGTTCAGTGTGTCTGGCCTGCAAATGCAAATTATCATCAAGGGGTCAGTCCAGAGGGAACGGCTTATCACATGTGGTGTACCTACCTGGAAAACTCCACTGACTATTCTTGAGAGAGCAAGAGTAGAAAAAGCAAATGATGCCTTGTTTGTGTGATAAAAATAGCTCTGCTCTTGCAGACCTCCAAAAAGGTTTTGAACCACACTTTGAGAACTGCTGATTTAGTTGTGTAAAGGACAGTCCTGATTTCCTCCTGGTCAGTCCAGAGCCTGAACAGTGATTCCTAGCTTGGTGGTTACAGTTAGAATTCATTGGTTTCTGTTACTTTTCTGCTGTTGTGGAACTTTGCTGGTCACTTGCTAATTCCCTCTGTGGTTAAAGAGCATCCTGCTGGTTTGAAGCAAATGTACATGGGCAGGTTAGCAGAATATTCTCCGTCATACCAGAGGGGATCGATGACCCCATAGCGCTGTGGGTTATGGTTTTAATACGTTGCTCTACTGCTTTCGCCTTACTCTCTAACTTGATCCCTTCCCCCAGCGGTGACTCATCTGAGAGTGTGTCTAATGCCTGAAGGTAGCTATGTGCTTACTTTTAAAAAATATTTTATGTTGATTTGCTTACAAAGTTCATATACATTGTGTTTCACATTCTTCATTCACGTTGTGTTTCATAGCATCATTCCCATTCGTTACGTTTTATAAAATTAATCACCATTGAACTGTGCCCACCATTATCCTAACTTTCCAGATCCCTGCTGGATCTTTCCCATTTCCTTTACACCCACTCCTTCCACCCACCAAACTCTGTGACCCTGTGATTTCTCCCCTATAAGCCCTCACGCCTCTGCTCACCCCTCTCCCTCCATGGGCCCTCATACATGTTTTACTAGTCATCTTTATATTTCTGCAATAATGGCCTTAATGCAAAATTTGTCCTTATGAGACACTCAGTTCACTCAGCATAATGCTTTCCAGTTTCTCCCAAGTTATGTAGTAAATTTTTTAAATCATTGCTCCTGAGTGCTGCGTAGTATTCCATTGTGTAAATGATTAAAAAGATAAAGAATCATGGGGAGAAAGAGGGAAGAATGCTGTTACAGTGTGGGAATAGTAATTAATGTCCTAAACCAAAGTATATACAAATGGTTGAATGGAAAATTAATTTTCTTTGTAAACTTTCACTCAGAGTACAATTGAAATGAAAAAAGAAGTAATATGTGCTTAGTGTAAGTAGACTTTACTTTTCATCAAGAGAAGAACTTTTTCTTGTCATTACAGCATAATTTGAGGATACCTAAATTAATTGACTCTGTGTGCCAGGTATTCTTAGATACATTGTATTTATTATCTCTCTTGATTCAGCTAGTAAGATAAAAAACAGGCTTGGAACTCCCTTGGCCAAGGAGTTGGGGCCTTCCAGGCATCTTGACAATTAAATTGCATGCCATACATTGTTTATATTCCTTTCGGCTGGAGCTCCTGGGGTCAGCAGCTGGAATTTACTTTATTAGCTCTTATATACAGTGGCCTACTGGCAAGAAGCAGCACTGCAGTCCCAAAGGCATGTGGTTCAAGTCCACCAGCTGCTCTGCAAGAGAAAGATGGGCAGTCTCTTCCCACAATGGGTCAGTTCTGACTCAGTGGTACTCAACACAATATTCTATCCTCATGGCCAGCTTAGTGAATTATGTATTGAGCTGGGGTGGGGGAGTGGAGTAGGTTGATGTTTTGACTCTACCAGCTCCTCTGTGAGGGTTTAGTAGCCTCCTGTCTTTAACCCAATAGAGGGATGCCCTGACTTGGAGGCCATGGGCTACAATGACTAACACCAAGGACAGGCCTAATGCTTATTGTCACCTTGTCCATGGTCGTATAACCAGTAAATAGTGTGACCCAGGTTAGCCTTGTTTTTGAGTCCACAGGACCCTGGTGACATTTTGTGATGTTTTACTGCATCTAGTTTAACTTTATTTTGTTTTGACGATCCTATGACTTTCTAAATTCTAAATTTCTAAATCAAGACTGTTGACTATGGAGCCAAGCAAACTAAAGCTGTGTACAATCTCAATCTCTTCACCATCCATCCTGATGCTGCCAATTGGTCCGGTGGTGAGAATCTTTGTCTTCTTGACATTGAGCCTCAATCCATATTGTAGGCTGCAGTCCTTGACACTCGGCAGCAGGCGCTTCAGGTCCTCCTCAGT
>NW_006399765.1:10636715-10649067 GCF_000299155.1 Elephantulus edwardii
GCACTTATTTCCTGCTTCACCATCCCACAGGATATCCATCCACTTCTACCCCCTCCCTTCACATCTATCTCCCTTTCACCAGCCCTCCATCTAATACAAAATAAAAATAAGTTTTATTTCCCATTTCAAATTGGAGTTACTAAAGATTTTTGAAGAGGATGAAAAGGAACATCTACTTCACATACGATTGGCATCTTTCTGGCAAAATCATATCTATTGGTTGACTTAGCATGGCCTTTCCTGGAAATTTATCCTAGCATAATACTTCGGGTGCATTATCTTTGTGTCTTTTATTATAGGGGAAAAGTAGAAAACATCTGAATGTCTGACAAAGGAAGTTTGATCAAATTAAATTATAGAATCATCACATAAGAGGATACTCTGTAGCTATTTAAAATTTAGAATTTAAGTATTGCAGATAGATTGGATCTCCCATATCCAGTTTGGGATTGATAGTCTCTTTCTGGAGCCCTGTTGAAAAAGGATTCTGAAGCTTTGTTCAGGACACGTTGTAGAGTTTTGTGTTCCCATTGCTACTTCATTGGCCAGTTCTGGGCATCCTTACATTTAATTGCATGTCATACATTGTTTATATTCCATAGGCTGGCAGCTCCAGCAACTGCCTGGCTTAAATTGTACTCAGTGAGGGGTTTTGTCTTGAGAAAATGAAATTGGCAGCAAGGCATTAGTTTTTCCTGTTGTATACAAATTTGTAATGGTAAGGGAAATTGTTCAGCCTGTGTTCATTACAGTTGGGTTCTGGACTACATACCTTTACTGCATCCAAACCGCTCATTGCCATTGAATTAGAACCAACTCATAGCTGACCTTTCATTGAGTTTCCTAGGCTGCAAATAGAATGGGAGGAGATTGTACATCTTTCTCTCGAGAAACAGCTGGTTTTCTTTGGGTTGGCAGTGCAACAGTTTTCCCACTGGGCCATGAGAGTACCACGGAAAGGGATATTATCTAGAGTATAGGCAAGAGTACTACGATCTTCAGATTTTATTCTTTACAGAATCTAGCCTTTCAGGAGAGGTGGTATCTCCCCAGTTCACCTGGAACTTGATGACTCCTATATGACTTCCAGGGTCTCAGCTTATGTCCTCCAGTCTCAATTCAATTAAGCAGAGATCTATGGATCTAAAGAGATAAGAGATAGTTCTGGCTTTTTAACTTAAATTACATCCTAGGAGGGATGACACACCAAACCCTACCACTGCTGTTGATTCTGACGCTTGATGACCTCCATCTGGTTTCAGAGAGTATAAATCATTATGGAAGGAGGCCGACTCATCTACATAGTGGTTGATGGATGCAAATTAGCTGCCCAACATATAGCACACTATGCCAGCAGCACTCATTAGACATAGAAGAATAATACTAGACATAGTAGTATGGCAATAATGTAAACAAACACATAGGGTTTTTTTGTGTCCTAGGCATTTTCCTAAATGCCTTGTATGTTTTGAATCATTTTCATCTCTCCATAAAAATAGGCAATATTATTATCCTCAGTTTATAGTTGAGGAATCTGAGGCCTGGAATGGTGTAGTGGGTGGCTTTTTATGTACCATCAAGTCAGAACCAACCCATAGCTCACCCTCCAGCGTGGGTTTTTAGAGGCAGTTAATCACAGAGGAGAAGGTTGCCCATCCTTCTGATGCAGAGCAGCTGATGGATTTAAACTGCTTGCCTTTATGATCGTAGCATAGTTCCTTACTACTAGGTGACCAGATCTCCCTAAGTGGATGTCTTATGCAGGATCAAACCCAAGTGGGCTGAACCAAGTCTGTTGAATGGCTGCTCTCTTTCAATCAGGCATTGTTTAGTTGCTTTACGTGAATTGGCTCATTTCCTTCTCAGAACAAATCTTCCTGTCTTGTTCATCAAAAGCTTAGCTGGCATTTCTTATATGTCAGACACTCTTGAGTCGGGGGAGGACATGCAGAGGTGAATGCAAAGTAGTTCTGTTCTTAGTGCCTGAGTATAGATTTGTTGGAAAGTTCAAGTGCAGGCAAATAAATGAAGTTCACTGTGTAAGATAGGGATGTGATTATGACAGGTTTGGAAGCAGGAGTGGTATCCACTTCCTAAACAACATGCCTCTGGGAACTCTATGAACTTTGATAAATGTCAGGCCTTTTGTTCATAGGGTTACTATGAGTCGTTCTTGACTCAAAGGCAATCAGTGACAACATGGGATGCCAGAAACAAAATTTGGTTTACTTTCGGACCTGGCTTTAATCATCTCATTGTAGGGAAAGAAGGATGTATTCTAGAATAACTGGGGCAGAGGGAAATGAATGCTTTCCTTTTAGGAAAGAAGAATAATTCGTCCCTGGTCTAAAGTGGAGAATGGGAAAGAATCATTTTAGATTAGTAGGATAACTATGTTCAGAACAAAAGAATGCTTTACCAACAGGTAGTGGTTGTTGTGTACCATCAAGTCTGAACTGACCAATAGCTTACTGATACATCAGTGGCCTTTTAGGACACTTCATCCCATGGGAGGAGATTGCCCATCTTTCTCTGGTGGAGCAGCTGGCAGATTTGAACTGAGTACCTTTGTGTTGAAGCACAGTTCCTTACCACTAAGCCACCAGAGCATCTGTGTTAAGAGGTTGCTGTTGTATGCCACTGAGTTGGAAGCAGCCCACAGCTCCAGCAGGTTTTCAGAGGCACTTAGTCACAATGGGAGGGGATTGCCCGTCCTTCTCCCTCAGAGTTGCTGGCAGATTCGAACTGTATGCCTTTGGGATTGCAGTGTAGCTTCTTACCACTAGGCCACCAAAGCTCCCTGTATTAAGGGATAGTGGTGACTAATCCCCAGGATTGGTGGTGGGCAGATGATTTAATACTGCCAGATGCTTTGAGAGCCTCAAAAAGGCAGCTTATGACTTCAAGAGTAAGGGGAACCCTATAATGAGATCTGAATCCAAGATTGATTTTTGTAATGAGGAAATCGATTTCCCAAGGAAATTGTGTGACAGTATGATGTTTGGATGAGCGTACTTCTTGGTTGGTCTGCTGTAGACACTTTGACAGATTGCCTCTCAGCCTGGATTGTGTCGCTGCCAGCCCCTTGGTGCCAAGAGCGCCCCATTCCTTTCCTTCATGCTGTCTTGTTTTTCCCTCCTAGGTTCATGGAGTCAGAGCTGGACCTCAATGACATCATCCAGGAGATGCATGTGGTGGCCACCATGCCAGACCTGTACCACCTTCTAGTGGAGCTGAACGCTGTGCAGTCTCTTCTTGGCTTGCTTGGACACGATAATACAGATATCCTTTCAGGTCTGTTGTCAGTAGGAAGGCAGAGTGTCGAAGGAAATGCTGTTTACTCTCGTCTCCTGTCTGTCTGCGCTGATGTGTGCTCTCACGTCTGGTGTTCTATTTCCATTCTAATTATCTCCCATCCTGAAACACATGCTGCTCTTTGCGCATTCGAAAACCTGGTTTTCTCTATTAATAAATCTTGGGCAATCCTTGATTGTCCTATTTGCTCTTATTAGTAGGCGAACGTATCCTGACGAATCACACATTAACGACGTTTATTTTCAGGATCTGGATTTGGGGGCCTATTAGAGAAGCAAGGCCAGACAGGACCTGAATCTGTTGATCTAGATAGCATTCTGTGAGCAGGTGGCCCCGTGGGTGGAAACTGGAGGAAGTCAGCTATGGTGAAATGCACATTAGAATGTTCCAGGAGGACAAGGATTTTGTTTTGTGTTGTATTGTCTTCTGCTGTATTCCTACTAGGAGCCCTGGTGGCCAAATGGTTAAGTACTCAGTTGCTAACCAAAAGGTGAGTAGTTCAAGCCCACCAGCATCTCCATGGGAGAAAGATGTGACACTTTGTTTCTGTAGAGATTACCGTCTTAGAAACCCTGTGAAGCAGCTCTGCTCTGTCCTGGAGGGTTGGTATGAGTTCTAATTGTGACAGTCACTATGCTATTCTGTGAGATTGAGAGTTATAGTAGGCACTAAAGAAAACCTACCACTGTTGAATTGTTCCTGACCCATGAGAACAAGCTTTGATCACGTTTCCGAGGCTGTGACTCTGTATGGGAGGAGACTGCTCATCTTTGTCCTGCAGTGCATGCAGCTGAAGCCAGATCCCTTGAGAACCTGACACATAACACTCTTCCATCAGGACTTCTTATTAGGCCCCCTCTCAGTGCCCACTGCTGTCAAGCCAGTTCCAACTCGTAACTGTCAAGTCTCCAAGGAGATGGCCCATTTGTCTCCTGTGCAGTGGCTAGTGGATTCGAACTACCAACCTAGCACGTTACATACTACACTACCAGGTATCCTCATTAGGCCCTTAGTAAATATTAATTGCCGCTTTGTACTTTGTCTTATTGTTAGATGTGTAGCCGTTTTTGGTACAAAAGCTCTTGAAGGGAGTGTCATCTTGGTTGTATTCTTTAAACCAAATTCTCTTCCAGTAGTTGTTTTACGTGACTCCAGATTCCGAAGGTAAGAGACAAGTGGAGTCAGTGTGCTTGAGTGATATTCGTGGGGAGTCGGCTGCTGCTTCATGTTATTTTCATCTTCCTGGTAATCTCCCTCCTGAGAGCATGTCTGACTAGGTTCTTTCCTGCCTGATAATTCTCCTAGAAATAAATCAGTAACTAATCTCTATGTAGGCTTTCTTGAAGAGTGATCTTCAGATGTTTCTGATACTTCATGTAATGTTAGACATTATTAAGAATTTCCCTGCAAGCCCCTAGATTGATGGTGCTGTTTCCAGTGTCTGCTGTGGGGTTCTGGCTATAAGAGAATTCTAGCTTATTACTGAGTGAGCTTTAGATAAGCTGTCATGACTTTATACAGTAGACATTTCTGGAGTCCTTACTATGTGCTAGACCCAGAGGAAGACCTGTCTTGAGTACTTGAGCAGTAGATGTAATAATCCTTTGTTCTTGGACATCAGACATATATTGGATGTGTACCATTTCTTTGTGGGGGAGGAGTGGTATGTACCATTTGACTGGCCCTTTTCAAGATCCCTGCCTCCCAAGGGTTTATTGACCAAACATTCTGGTTGTGATGCCACATTTCAGTGGACCTACGGAATGGCTAAAGTGCTCCCCTGTTAACTGGAAAGACTGGCAGTTGGAACCCGCCAGCCACCGCGCAGGAGAACAGTGTGGCCGCCAGCTCTTAAAGGTTATAGCCTTGAGAATGCTGTGAGAGCTGTTCCACTCTGTCCTGTAGGCTCTCATTAGAGCTTGGTGGCGTAGCCTGTAACATGTTGCCCTGCTCGCCACATGCTGTGTGCCTCCAGAGATGAAGTTTGAATGAGTCAGAATTGACTGAGAGCAGTGGATGGTAGGCGCAGAATGGCCAGTTTTCAGAATGTGAACAGTCCTTAGAAATTACTTCACCCAGGACCTTATTGATTAATTGATGAGCCTGCAGTATTGGACAGCTGCTTGATGGCCAGGTTGAGGCTAGCACTCCACTCTTGGTGTTTGCAGCCTAAATGTTCTAAGTGCTATTTGAGCTCTGAAGGGCCTCTTCCCTTTGGAATTCGCTCTGCCCCTGACAGCGTTACATAGTCACCAGTTACCTTGTAGATCAGTACAGAAATTACCTCTTTTTTTTTTTTTCTGGAAAACACGGACCTCATTTTTTTTTCCTGTCTCTGCTAACTCAAAATACTAGTTGCATCTTTTTAAAGATCCTGACGTTTTGCTGATTCACCAGCCTGGTTCCTGCTGGGGGGAAGAATGACACAAGAAATACTGTTCGACATTGGCATACTTGGAGAAGGCAAGGGCACAGATGTTCCAAGTTGTTAAATTCTGCTCTTTGAAGAAGGAAGAAAACAAGTCCCCTTGTAATAACTTTGACAGACTGCCATTTCCCTCCTGTTGGCTAAGAGCGAAATGGTTGCCCTCCCCCCGACTTGTGCCAACCTTCACCCAACTGCCCTACTGATATTTTTTAAAAATCTGATTCTTAATTATACCCTAAATGAAATTTAAAGCACATTTGAAATTTTTTTTTAATTACGTTAATTTTAATTAGATGCAGCAATTAGAGTAAATGTCATCTTTTTTAAAGTATCATTTTTCTTGCATGCAGTGTCAGGAGACGGTAGGTCCCTTCCCTCACATCTGACATGTCCTCTGTCGGTCAGAACAGCGATCACCCTGCAGCATGACTTTCTGCTTTTTGTCTTATCTGTGATCTATAATGGAAATTTTTCTTCGGGAAACGCCTGTTAACAATTTACTGTTGTACAGCTGTAACTGCCCGAAACACCTTACCATGAATAACCAATTTCACAGCAGTCATGACTTAAATTTTTAATCTTTTTTTTTAAACTCTTCATTTATCACCCAAGACCACACAGGGCTGGTCATGTTGCGAGCAAGCCCAGGTCATCTTGGCTTTGTCCTTCTCCGAGAAAACATAAACTAGAGGGATTTTAATTGGATCAGAGGCTGGTCTTCTGTAACCTTAAGAGGCAGAGGATGTGAGAAAACAGCTTGTGCCTCATCCTTTCAAGCGTGTGAAGCCGCTTCAGAGTTTATTCTGGCTCTCTGCATCAGTGGCGCTGGTGAGCGCTTGTCAGCGCTTCTGTGCCTCCTCTCGCCCCTCGAGATGCTGGAGCTCAGCCATCAGTTGGCTGCAGAGCTGTGTGGGGCTCTGGTCTGTGAAGAACACCTCTGGGGGTGAGAGGGGGAGGGCCACACACCTCACTGTGGGAGACTTCCTCTAAACGCGTTAGGAGGAAACATAAGGTGGGAACCAACAGCTGTTGCCTCTTAAAAAAAGACTGCTTTTTAAAACAATTTTTCCTTTAAAGTAAATCACTTAAGCCTATTTGCAGCCCTCTTTTTGGTGAACCTTTCTTAGTGTGTTTACAGAAAAATAAAAACCAAAGGTGCATTGAATGATATTTTCAGAAGGTATTGCTGAACAAACTGTTTTTGTGGCCTGGTTTAAGTCAGATTTACTCAATTTGCCTAAAGGTACAGGAGGAATAAAACAAGGGGATGATAAAAGCCCAGATGGTAGTTTATCGCTCCTTCCCACTGCACTAAAGCCATAAGTAACCTGTTCTTGTGAGTCGTTTGCTTTGGTCTCAGTTTTGAGCTTCAAGTCAGTAGAGTCCTTTCTAAAGTCCTTTCGGTGGCTCATTGGCAGTTATTAAGTGCTTCCTTTGTTTGATAAGCTGTGCTGGATTTGGTCGGGGCAACCAGAAAGAAGAACTGGTTGAGAGTCACAGCCCTCTGATTATACCCCGGTGTCTGTCAGTCTGTGCCCTGGCGTGTTCTGGTCAGGAAATGCCGTTGGAGAAAGTGTGGACCGTCTCCTGCTTAAGTGCTTAGGGACTTGGGTGCTCAAAGGCTGAGCACGCTTTTGACAGATACGGAGATGGGCGCATTTCAGCTTTGTTTTCATGGTCTCTAGGGTGGATAGGGCAAGATTTTGAATAGTTGTTCTCGGGGTCACGGTGTGATTCGTAGTCAGCTCAATGGCACAGAACAGCAGCAACAACAATTGCAGTGGGATTTGCCATTCCCCACGTGGTAGACGCTGACATTGTGCTCATGGCCACTGTCCATGGAGTCCCCACAGATGTAATAAGATCGTGGGCACATGCCTTCTTTATACATGACAGGAAAAAAAATCGCAGTGACTGCTTCTTAGCTAAGTGCCTTATTCTTTGATTAAAATTTGTAATAATCTAAATTCAATTTCTTCAAAGTCTGTTTTCTCTGTACTCCTTGGTGCTTCAGAAGAGTGAGGATTCACTGTGCTGTTAATGTAAGGTGTCAGTACAGTGTGTGGGGGGGCATACTAATAACTGTTGTTATGTGCTGTTCAGTCAGAACTGACTCATAGCTGACCCTCTAGCGGGTGTTCAGAGGCTGTAAATCTCACAGTAAGAAACTGCTCATTTTTCTCATGCAGAGCAGCTGGTGAATTCAGACCACATGCCTCTAGGTTGGCCGTGCATCTCTTTACCCATTAAGCCACCAGAGCTCCCTATACCACTATGTAAAGTAGACATTTATGTTGTTATAGAGTAGACCATTGGTGTCCAGCTCTGTTTGTCTGGAATAATTTTAAGGTGTGGTTAAAATTTAAGGCACTGTTCTCTTCTAAATTAGAGCTTTGCTTTCTGAGACTCTAGAAAGCCAGGAAGATTTGCAGTGTGGTCTGGATTTTGTAAAGGATTACTGTGGGAACTTGCAAAATATGAAGTCTACGCAGTGTTTAGACCAACAGAGATCAATTGAACTTGAGCCGTCTGGGTCTGACGATACTAAAATGGAAAACTGATTGAGACACTTCATGTTGTCTCAAAGGACCAGTACAATAGGCGAGTGTGCTTCTGTGTTATAGGCCCACTGTTAATGAGCATGCATGGGGCTGGAAGGGTTTGCGCCTCCCTCCTGAGGGGCCTTCCACTAATTGAGCTGGGAGGTGTTAGTATTGCTCCAGTGCTCCTCCCTGCAGTACACATTCCCTAACAAGACTTACAGATCGCGAGCTCTTGTTTTACTAGGAGCTATTCTTGTCTGGATGCTTCCAGAGTCAAAACTATACTTGAAAGAATGTAATTCTACTTTTCTTATCTTTAGTCTTGACTTTCCTTATTGTAATTGAAAAGCAACTCCTATGTTTGAACTAGTTAAATATGCTTTGAAGAAAGGCAGATCAGGTAAAAAGTCAAAATGGTGTTTTTTGAAATGGACATCTCAGTGTAACCTTTGACCCTGTTTGCAGAGTCTAGATGAATTTCCCCATGGCATAATAGTGCTCACCAGTGGTTAGTAGGGCGCTCGATGGCTTCGTCGGTAGGGAGCTGTGCTGCTGACCCAACCAACGACCTGGCCTCTCTTCTGGTTCAAATCCACCAGTGGCTTCACAGGAGAAAGGTGGCCAATCTCCTGAGTGTGATTTAAAGCCTCCAAAAACCTGTTGGAGAGACAGCTATGAATTGGTTCCAATTCTACGACAAGGAGTTAGCATTTAGTAAACAGTAAATATTAAATAACTGCACTTTCTTCATATAAACTTGATGTGCATCTGGAATAAAATTTAAAAGACCAAGTTCATTCTAAATAACTTCGACTGCCAGCTATTTACAAAGGAGGAGGAGCCTATTTGATCTATGTTTTGAACTTAATCTCTACTCACTGAGCTATAAGAAGCCGTGGTGGTGGGCTTTATTAAATGTTGAGCTACTAACCGAAAAATTGGAGGTTTGAATCCACCAGCTGCTGCATAGGAGAACAGTGACAGTTTCCTCCCAAACGGATTCAGAATCTTGATGGTGCATTGCTGTGAGTTGGAATCAACTCTCCGGTAATGTGGGTTTTGATTAATTCGACAAAATCTAGTTATCCTAATCTAGAAAGAAAATAATTCCTTAAGAGAAAAAAAAAATGTTGATGAGATTTCCTGTCATGTGCTTTCGACAAGTTATCGAGAGGGACTGTGCCTGGAGAAGGACATCATGCTTGGTAGCACTTGACCAAGCTGAGGATCAATGAAAAAGAGGAAGACCCTCAAGGAAATGCATTGGCGCAGTGGCTGCGACACTGGCCTTGGCCACGGCAAGGATGGTGAAGATGGTGTAGGACTAGCCATTGAGTCCTTCTGTTCCATATAGGGTTGTTTTGAGTCTAAAGCAATGACACTTAACAAAAATGCAGATCAAAGAAACAGTAAAGATTTAAAACAAAAAAACCAACCCCCATTTCTTTTATCAGGCAGTGACATACTCAAAATCTATACAGGTTCATTATTCTTAAGGAAGCCTTTTCGAAATTACTTTTTAAAAAGCCATCTGCTAAATGCGTTTTGCTCCTTTTCCTCTGTATTTTTTAATAACTTTGTTCCTTGTGGACACGTCCCATTGGAGATTAATGAGATTAATGCTCAATTTCTGTGTCAAGACTCTTCAGTGGCATGAGACCAAGAAACAGATTTCTAGAACTTAAAAAATAGAACCCACACACTCTCCTATTCCCCAGAGCCGTTGTGTTATGGACTGTTTTGTGCCAGCTGGCTTCGTCTGCTCCTCCTCTTATTTCACTAGCTGGTGCCCCATGGTGGACATGTACAGAGAGAGTGAGTAGAGTGGCCTTTCTACTGGACATGACAAAATAGGCTATCAAACACTGTGTTTTAGTAATTCGCAGAGAGACAGGCTCTCTGTTTTCCTATTAAAGTTGGACAGGAGAGCCTTTTACCTTGTGAAATGAAATTGTAACTACAGTGGAAAAACCTATCACCCATGCCTGTCGTCCGCTTGTGAAGAAATGCTAGGCGGGTGGCAGACCAAGTTGAATTTTCTCATCAAGATTGAGAATTCATCTGTCTATCTTTCCTTTTGATTCTTACTCCTCTTTCTGGTCTTCAGACTTCTTGTCTTCTGGGTCATATTACATTACCCAGTTATGGATTCATTATTGCCTTGCTCAAATTGCTGTTTTGTGAAAGTTGAGAATTTAATGGATTTACTTTGTGGTAAGATTGATAGGCTGTTTAGCAGACCCACAGGTAGCTGTTTTCTTTTTTGACTTACCAACGGATATAGGAAAGGTGGTAAGGAGATAACCATTGAAACTTGGTGAGAAACTACTGAAGTCTAAACAGTTAACCTGTTCCTATAAGAACTCACCACCATTGTAAAAATGTTGTCTTCCCCCTCTCTATTTTTTCCAATTTCTAGATTTAATGTGACACATTTGTGAACAAGGTATAAAACTAATCAAAGAAAAATATGATGCCTGATCTACTTGACCTTAGAGCCTGAAAAAAGACTTGATCAGTGTGAATGTCTGTGGCATCTCTGAAATATAAAATTAGATTTCCCAACCCATGGTGACCTAGAAAGAGAACACCATGCTGTTGTTAGCTTGCACTTTAGATTTTATGGATTTTAGAGAAAAATGAAAGCCATAGTGAAGGCTTTTGTCCATTGTGGGGCAAGACATGACTGAAAGTCTTTGTTCTAATGTTTTCATATTTTCTGAGTATGTATAAGACCTCATATATTCCTTGGTGATACTCTGGAATAGGCTAGGCAGAGTCCAGTTCATTGATGAAGAAACTGAGCTGCAAGGAAGTAAAGGGGCTTGCTTAAGATTACATGATCATGTTAGTTTGGGGCTGATTCACTTTAATCTTATATCAAGCTATGATGATGCTATTGTTAATGTGCCATCGAGTCACCTGCAGCTCATAGTAACCCTATGCACAACAGCTCTGATCCTGAGCCAGTCTCGCTGACTCCGACACACCTAATCCCATTGCCCCAATTATTGTGCCAGTCCATCTCCTCTGGAGTCTTCCTCTCCTGGGCTGTCCCTCCACCCTTCCAAGCATGATGTCCTTCTCCAAGGACTGGTCCCTCCTGGCCACATGCCCAAAGTATGTGAGACGGAGCTTCAAAATCCTAGCCTCCAAGAAGAAACTTGGTGTCACCCTCTGCAAGACAGTCCTGTTTGTTCTCGTGGCAGTCCGTGATATATGTTCAAGACTCTTCTCCAGCACCACAGCTCAAAGGTGTCAGTAGTTCTTCTGTCATCACTCTCTATAAAGATGTGGGGTAGAGAGAGTGTACAGGGGAATATAGCACGACCTGTGTTCTGGAGCTTGTTCTGCCTTTTAATCTCTTGTTTTTTCAGATAGACTTTACCCTGTCTCTCATTTGTTTGTTTCTTCTGTTGTTGTTTTTGTTTAAGTTGTGGTAAAATGCATATACGAAAAAAATTTGCATTTTAACTGTTTTTAAGTGTCCAATTTAGTCACATTAGTTCTACTCATCACCTGGTGACTTTGTAAATAAGACTATAAATATCAAGGCATTTTGTCCAAAGACCTTGAAACTCTTTAGAAATGTTAAGTTTTGTAACAGTCCTGTGTTCATATAAATACCACCTTTAAGAGTGGGGATGAGAGAGAAATAAGACTGAAAGCTTAATTGCATTTTTTCATGATGTACAGCTAATCAGTTATGGATGCATAAAAAGAACCTTCAAAGAAGTTCGCTTTCGGCAAAAGATGTTCATAAAATTTCTGGAATGTCACTCAGTCCTTTCCATTCTTATGCCCTGTATCTTTTTTTTTTAAGTCTCTCTCCCTGCCTTCATTTCCAGTGAAACTGTCCTGTGTCTGCCTCTTGTTGGCTCTTGTCTGACCTAAATAATATGCAATGCCTTTGAGACAGCCGTTTCTTCCTCTGAGCCTGGGCCTGGCTCCCACCTTCTGCCCCTTGACCCCAGCTGTCTATCCGTCCTACCTGCCTTCCAGCCCTCCAAACAGTGTTGAAAAATTGAACTGTTATTGTCTTGCTAAAGTTCTATCTCCCCCCCCC
>NW_006399765.1:10649167-10662479 GCF_000299155.1 Elephantulus edwardii
CCCCGCGCCATCTTCTCTTCAAGCCTGTCTCCTCCTCTCTTTCTTCATAGGGCAGTCCCATCACTTTCCCTTTCTTCCTGTGCTTTTCTTTTTTTAGCCTCTCTCCCTCATCTTCTCAGTTAACTCTGTTTCTAACTTGTCTTTCTCTAGCCAGTCATTCCCAATTTATCGGCTTGGTTTGATTGTTCTCTTTTCAGGACATCTCTGGTTCATATTATCTACATTTCTTATGTGTTACATGCTGTTATTTCTATGGTGTATCATTTTTTTATGTGTTCGATTATCTTGCCTAACATCCTCATTCTATAGATGAGGAAACTGAGCCCCAGAATGAAAATGGGCTTTGCCTTGCCCCCCTCACAGAACTCATGATAAGCTTTCACTAAATGCTAGTCCTGGAGCAAGGGCGGGGGGAGTTGTGTGTGAGAAAGAGGGGAGAGAGCTCCTTTGAAAATTTACTTCTGTCTTCCAATTTCCAAATGCAACTCCTGTTTTCCTTTTTTCCCACGTATCCTTTCTCTTTTACTTTCTTCTTTCCTCCTGCTTTTACTGTTTTCTTTCTTATTGCTCTGCCTTTGTGTCCAGAGTAGTATTTGAGGAGGAGGAGGAGATTGGGGGGTCTTGGGTTCATTCAATGTAAACACTCTTCTCTCCATTTTAAACCTGTCTTGTCAAACCCTGATCACTGAAGACCTCTCTGTGAGTCTCGGGAATCGTTACTGCCTTTGAAATTGAACCGTACCAGGTAGTTAATATTACACAGAGTTTCCAGAATTTAAATTCTGAGATGAGGTTAAGGATTGGCTTCATTCTTACTGGAAAAGAGATCTCCCGAGTGATCTCTCTGAGGCTTTGAAATTCATGAGAATTCAGTGTACCTATGGAGTAAGTTGCCAGGAAGGGCAACATAAAGAAAAAGACTGAGTAAGTCATTAACAGCATTTCTTGAACAGCCACTATGGTCCCGTTGAAGAGATGTTAATAAAGCTGGAGTTTATTAAGAGACAAATGGTGATAAAGCAATTGGCAAGGAAACAGAAGGGAGCCACCGATTTCAATAAAATGTCAATGGGGTTTCAACATGTACATTATTTCCTTAACATTTTTCACATGTCTCTATAGCTGTGGTTGATTTGCTTCAAGAATTAACAGATATAGACACCCTTCATGAGAGTGAAGAGGGTGCAGAAGTGCTCATCGACGCCCTGGTAAGTCTGGGTTCTGTTGAAGTACTGGGACTAGCTTTGGGAGTGGCATCAGGTAGAGATAAATGGTAAGGGATCTGTAAGTTAGGCTGAACGGTGAGATTCAAAAAGTAAAATATAACTTGGGTGCTTTGGTCTTTGGGACTGTGTTGGGTGAGGAACTGCAGAAGCCTGGTATTTATTAACTACATGTTGGAGGCAAGTCTTTTCTTTTTATTCCATTTAATCTTTACCACACCCTCCCAGCAGATTGTTGTTGTTGCCATTTGCATTTTACAGCTATGAAGCCGAAAGTCAGAGAGGTGAACAATTTGCCTGTATTCATGCAGCAGGAACTTAAACTTGTGTTATTTTTGACTCCTTGTTCCTGTTCTTTATCTTCCTGATGAGGCAGCTCTGGTGGCTTAGTGTAGTCAACCTGGTTCAGCTCCACCCGCTGCTCTGTGGGAGAAAGATGGGCAGTCTCCTCCCGGGCAATTCATTGCTGCTGAAAGCCCACTGGAAAGTCAGCTGTGAGTTGGTTCCGACACAACGATACATAATAACAACAACATCCTCCTCCTCCTAATGTATCGTTGTAAAGATCTTTTTGTAAAGAGCTTTTACAAGTCCATTAGTCCCCTAGTTTGAATTTTATAATTCAAGGGATCAGACAGGGTCAGATTTGTAGTCATAGAATAATCAGAACATAGAAAGTGAGAATTAACTTTATAGCCTAGGACAGAATTGCATTTCCTGCCCGTAGAAGACAGGGCCAGTTGGGCTGATGACACAGTGACTTCTCGGCCAGTCTGTCTAACGATGGAGATTAGAGTGTATTCTGAACCTCACCACGGTCCTGTTCCTCCCACACTAATGTCCTTGTCATCGCTGTTGGAGAGAGAAAGGGCTCTTCCCAGGGAACTGTGGCTGGCCAGTGGCAAAAGTGGTTTTGATCCCGGACATGTCCTGTGAAGTCTTGGCCGTCCACCAATCCACCTCCCTCCTCAAGACTCTGTTCATTTCGTTTCCTCCGTCTTGTCTCTTCTCTCTAGCATGAATGTTAGTAAGTCCGGGTTTTGATGCACTTTGCAGAGGCGTCAAAGAATATTGAAGGTGCCGAAGCACCTGGCCCCACCGAGGACTTTTCAGATCAGAAACAACGTCACTCTGACCCCAAATGATCCCGGAGCCCACTAAAGTATGAGGCCGCCCTGCTGTGCTGCCTACCCCCGGCACCCTTTCTCTATATAAAATTTTGGCACTAAGAGAGTTCCCATGCGCCATGGCCACTGCTGGCGTTTGGTGTGAATGAAGGGGTTATGAACCCACTGGATATGAAGAACTATCTCCTACAGAACACGAGGCTGGAGTCCAGCAGGGCCATTTGTGCCTGATTGTGATGAAAATGTCGATGGCCGTCTTTCTTTCAAGCTCCCTCCTAGAGAGAACTGCCACTTTTATAGAATTCTGCACCTTTGTATTTCCTTTGAACAGCTGTGCTGAAAGAAAAGGATGATGTTGGGGTGTCTGTCTGTTTTGAGGAGCATCTGAAGGCAGACTGGGGCACTTGTTCCTTCCTTGTGTCCCCACAGTGCCATTTGCACGGTCTTACCTTCCAGAGGTTAATTACAGTGGCCCCGATTGACGCTTCCTGCCTGCTCCCTGGGCTGATTTTAATTACCAGCCTTTGCCTGTATGAATAGAGGAGACAGAAGAGAGACAACAGCTAGCCTGGCTGATGCTTGTAAAACGTACCCAGAAACAGCAGTTCACACAAAGTCCCTTTTGTATTTTCCATGTTGCCAAGCCCACCAACAAAAGATGGATCTTACAGATTTTATTGTTTGTTTGAGGGGCAAAACCCAAACCCAGTTTGTCCTCAGTCTAGGGAGCCATTAAGTAGTTGCTATGTAGGGGTTTTTAGTTGTTTTATTTAGAGTTTTATTATCATTACTGTTTTAAGATTTTGATTCATAGCTTCATACCGGCGGGGATGATGTGAATCACAAACAATTGAGCATTTCTGGGCTGCAGTATATTATTTGCTTGTCTGCAACCAGTCAGAAGCCATCAGTAAATATCAGAGGTCAGAGCAAGTGGGTGGTCTTCCATTTCTTTTTTTACTACCTTTGTGCTGTGTTCGGGAAGAAATTTGATAAGTATTCTCAATATTACAAGGGTTGAGTTGTCTTTGTAGTTTTAATTTGGGGCCAATATCAGAGGCCTGGAATTGCATGAGCAGAGGCTAGAGGGCATGTAGCAGAATTTATGTGGTGTGCAGTTTGCAGTTATTGCCTTGGTCTTTTTCCCAGTTGGAAGTCCTAAGCAATAGGAGAGCACATTTGTAGGGAAAGAGTGCTGTCCTAGCATTCTCTGGGATCTTTGGGGCTTTAAAATGTGGTTCATGGCCACCGCTGTTACTTACGCAAAAGGCGAATATATGTGCTTTCTAACAAGTTGATTTGGTAACGTAGAAAATGGACTCTCTTTCTGAGAGGCATGACTGTGAGGGTTTATTGCCCTGATGCTGGTTCTCCAGCCTAGCTCTCTTTGGACTCCTTGGCAATGAAGATCAGGTTGCAGTCATTTTTCTACATGTCCTTCTTAAAATCTGTCATGTGCTCAGCAATGCCCAGGCCTTCACTCACACTCTTCCTTCAGGTTGCCAGGCCCTGCTTCTCCTGAGCAACCTGGAAAACTCAAACCTCTCTTGAATTTTTTTTTTCTCCTTCAGATTCATCACCTCCATAGAATGTGTGTTTTCCCAGCTCTGTGTACACCCTGACAATTGGCAGGGGTTGCATTGTACATGCTTGTTTCTAGGCTTGTTTTGGTGGTTTTTTTT
Organism: Elephantulus edwardii; assembly: GCF_000299155.1. NCBI lineage: Eukaryota > Metazoa > Chordata > Mammalia > Macroscelidea > Macroscelididae > Elephantulus > Elephantulus edwardii. The sequence continues at coordinate 10,653,200 of NW_006399765.1, forward strand.
TTTATTTGGATCCCCATTAAGAAGCTGGTCAAAGTGGTGCTTTATCTCTAATCAACTTTGTGTCCCGGCAAAGTGACTCAGCTTCTTCTTCCATAAAATGGGAATAGCAATAGTATCAATCACACAAAGCTGAAGTAAGGATAAATCACCTACTGAAATAACTCATTAGAACAATGCAAGGCACATAGAGTGTTGGCCATCATTGCTGTAAAGGTATTATGCCTGAGACATAGTAAGCACTTTGTAAATGTCAGGTTAAAATTACATGTATCACCTGCCAAGTAGTGATATGCTTGTGAACAATTAGTTTAGCAAATGCTTTTTTAATATTATGTACATAAGTGAGACAGCTGTTTCAAAGAGTGTAGCCTAAATAAATCATGGAGGATAAGAGTTTAGTTTTTCATGAAATAAAAGGTAAAATAAATAATGATAATATAAGGCAACACACAAGAAAGGCTGTGAGATGGACAAGCTTCTGGGGACCGAGAAGGGAATGCCCATCTTGGGTTGAGGAGAATGAAGGTTTACAGAGGTGTAGGCACTGGCAGTGGGCTAAGGAATACTTTACTGTGAAGATGTGTGCAGGTGTGGTTGGGCCACAAAAGCTGCCTCGAGTGACAAGGAGCTACTATCATGGGCCCTCAAGTGAGGTTCCTGGAATCCAGAAGTATCTGTATGATTCAGGCTAAATTTAGATGAAGATACTTCTGGAAAAGGAGACTTAAAACCAAAATACTACCACCTAGAATTTTGTAAGTAAATATTGTATTCTGTTAATATATATACCATATAAAGGGGTAAGGTTTGGTGGATAAGAACAAAAATAGTGCTTGTTAGAAAGTGTCAAAAGCTTACATAAAAATGGAGTTTTGCTCTAAAGAACTTAATGAGATTTGGAGAGCTGGGGGAAGACTGCTCCATACCCATTGTTGCCCTCAGCTAACCCCCCTTGAACATTAAACTTTGCACTCCACGTTCAGTGTGATGGGGGAGAGGCTGGGATAGCATTGCGCTGCTCTCAAGGTGGCGTTCCAAGTGAGACTAGAGTTCTTGCTGTTACTCTAAGGGGACTCCCTGCATAAATATCTGGGTCCTCTTGTTTTTCTCTCTTCCCATTTCCATTAGTGTTCTACACTTTCATCTCTCTTTGTACCCAATCACAATTCGCTCACTGTGTTTTTGAGGGCTTAGTATCTTCCAGAGTCCAAGAACTAGTTCGACACCAGGGAGCCCTGGTAGTTGTAGCCCTGTAGGCAGTTGGACTTCTGATCCCAAGGCTGTTCCTTTCTCATGGTTCAAACCCATCAGCAACTTCGAGGTAGAAAGATGGACAGTCCCCTGCCATGCAATTTACAGTCTCAGAAACCCATGGAAAGGCACTCATGAGTTGGTTGTGCTTGAATTCAGTGTATTCAGAGAGGAATGTAGCTGTGAACAAGACTGACAAAATCTTTGCTTTTGTGAAACTCGTTCTAGTATAGAGAAAAACAGTAAATAAACAACGAAACCCCTCTCAGATGGTAGTTTTCTATTGTGGGGAATTAGATACATTTACCCCAGAAAAAACCAAAGCAACCCTGAACTGAACCACCCCATAAGTTTCCCAAGGCGAAAATCTTTACAGATCCTCCAACAGACTGGCTGGTGGGTATGAACACTTAACCCCTGTGCCACTGGAGGTCCTGAGAATTAAGATAGTGATGTGATGCTGAGGTATAACATTAATTTAGATCAGCAGGTAAGGTTGAGTTCTGATGATGGAAAGAAAAGTCATTCAGAATGATCAAGGACAGGGTGAAAGGGAATGAACTTGGTGTGTCTGAGGAGCAGAAGGAAGCTGGGCTGGTGCTTTCACTTAAGCACGATTTGGTTTTAGTATTAAACTTAGTCACCTGTCCAACAGCTGGGCATGAAGGTAGACCCAAGGGGCTGGAGGGAGTAAGATGGAATGCTAATTTGTGTTTCCTACCAGGCAATATCCATAGCTGTGCATAATAGAAATATTTTTTTTTCCCAAGGATTTTCTGAGCTAAATGTATTTTGACTGCTTTTTGGCTCTCCTGCAATCAGATAAAATTGCATTTAACCCAGCTAAACATAAAAGTTTCACACTTTGCAAGCTTAAAAAGGCTGCCCGTTAGAAGTTCGATTTCTGTAGTAAGAAAAGAGATTTTTCCCCTAGCCAAATACACATTATCTATCCGTAACCATTCAACTCCAGGGTTTGAATGTGTTGCTCACTGCCACTGCCACTACCTCTTCTCCAGACAGCAGAGCTGGGAAACATAACTGAAACTCCAGGAGGAGGTAAAGCAAAAATAAAGAAATAATGCAGATAAAGCTGCAAAGAGCAATTGAAAGTGGAGGGGCTGTTTTGCAGAACTGATGCGCAGTGTGATCCCCAGCGGAGATGCAGAGGCTGCTGTGTTCGGATTGAGGGAGATTATAAGTCAATCAGCGTGATTTAGAGAAAAACAAACTGTGACATGGTTCATATTTTTCCCCCAGATGTTTTCCTGTTTTCTCTCACATACCAAAATTGTCCAATTAATTAAGGAAAACATCGCAGTGGACTTCTTTGATGAAGCTTTGCTGGCTGTGAGATCTGAAAGCAAGATTGTACATCTCCTGATTTTGCTTGTGTTTGCAGACTTTGTCCTCTCTGGCATTAGGATCCCCTCACATACTAATAGCCTGATTCCTATGTCCTCCATTGTTCCTCACACTGGAGCACAAAATTGGTGCAAATTAGTGATATTTTCAGCTTTGTTCCTTGTCCAGATGCTTTCCTCTGTCCTCACCTGGGAAGCGAAAAAGGCTTATTTCAAGAAAGACCCCTGCTCCCCGCCCCTCGGCCATTGCTTTGTTTCTCAGGCTGAGTCTGAATTCTCTCACACTCTGTCCAGTACACTACCTCACTCAGATGCTCCAGGGGGTGGCAGTTGATGAGATCACTTCCTCCTTTTTCCTTGAATGATAGAAGAAAGACCCTTTATGTGATGGTCACCTCTATCACCAGCTTTGTGACTTTAGCCAAGTTCATTAACAGCTCAGAATCTTTGTTATCTCCCTGTAAACACTGTGAGGATTACATGAGGGGGTGTGTGTGCATATTATTATACCCACACACACACATAGACAAAAGAGTGCAGCAGGTATGGATGGAGACGGCTGAGTCTGACTTCACAGAGAGCGGCAGTCCTCTCCGCAGTTGAGACATCCGCAGTCCAGAACTGATTACCGAATCCAGATGTGCTCTCACACCTGCTTCTCTCAACCCTGACATCTCCTAGGCCTCTTGGAGCTCATCCACAGGGTCTGATAATCTGTCACAGTGGCCACACAGTGGAACCATACTCAGGATTATAGGGTTTATTTGGGAAGTTAAACAGTTTGCATCAGGTTAGAAATGGGGTGCAGCTCTTCAGTCAGGACAGCTTCTCAGGTTTGCCTACAGGCTCCTTCTCCTTCAGCCTTGTTAATGTTGTTATCACTGTCAAGTCAGAGCCGACTCATAGCTGACGCTCCAGCAGGTTTTCAGGGACTGTTTCTTGCTGGGGAGGGGCTTCCCCATCTTTCTCACATTTGCAGCTTTAGGTCAGTGTTAAAAAGCTGGCTCAGCCCTTCCAACTGTGTCTTCCTCGCCACCTCCACCTCCCACTTCAGGCTTGGCCGAAGGCCCCCAGCCCCGGTCTGTGGAATAGCAGTGGCAGGTCAGCTCTTCTCATGCAGGAATCTCTAGCCCCGAAGAATGCATGCTGCATTGTCTGCTGCTTTCTTACTGGGAGCAAGATTCTCTGTTTCGGCTGCTGAACCTGCTCAGTTTAAACCTGATGGGATGGCAAAATTGGCCAATCTCCTCATCAATAGACTATAAACCATGTTTGTTGCATGTTCCCACCCAGACATTTGACAAATGTCAAAGGAAAGCCATTCTGAACAGTAAATCCACTATACCACTTTAGCAGAGTTTATGGAATGTTGTATGTAGCATTGCACCAGAATTTGAATGATGTGCCCAGATGAATAAGTTAAAGTTCCTGCTTTGTTTGAGGTTTTTAAGCAGTTGCCATGAATCGTTTTTTAAGTGGGGAAAACTGAGGTAGATATACCATGAGTATGTAGCAAACTCTATCATCAGACACAAGCCTATTCACTGGCCACATACTTAGAAATCTAGTCCCAGGTACATGCACTTCTCGAGACTAGAAAAGAAGGTGCTTCCTTAGTGATACCTCTTTTTCATGGCTCCTGGTTACCTGGGGGTAAAGTTCCTGAAAACACAAATTGTGCACAGAGGTAGCCTAAAGTAGTGAAAGTGCTATTTCACCTATGAAGGACCTGGTTGTACCTTTTGCTGCCACCACTCAGTAAAGTGTCATTTTAGCTTCTTGAGTATCAGGACGATACGGCTGCTGATTTCTATGTCAAAGCATTGTGTAAATCTGGTTAAATAAATACTTTTTGCTTTGTAATGCATTAAATGCATACAAATATAAGGCGTTTTTATCATGTCAATATTATTCTTGTCAAGACAGCATAAGACATTTTTTTAAATTAATAGTTTTATAAAAGCTTTGAGTTTAGTTAAGGTTTGTTTTGCCTTTAACTGAGGTCACTGTAAAAAGCACAGCATGTAATCTTTCCAGCTGACCTTTCTCCTCCTCCTTCCCCCCCCCCCCCGGCCTGACTTAAGATGACACTTTTAAAAAAAAAAAGGTGGTTTAAGAACTGCAGAGAAAGAAGTAGAAAGAGCCCTGGACTGACTGTGAGAGGGCTTAGGTTCAAGAACCAGCACGCTCCTCACGAACTTGGTCACCTTGACTTTTACTGTGTCTTCTTAAACTTTGATTTACTAGTTTTGACTCGTGGATAATGATGCCTGCCTCTTCCTTGCCTCAGTATGACTTTAAGGCACCAAAGAGATAGTGGCATGAGAGCGCAGCTTATAAACCATGGATGATGGTTTACTTTCTGTGCCTTTGAAATGACAGAGAAGTAGATACAGCGATGAGACAGTTTCTGAGATGGTTGGGTGATGTTTCTCCTCTCCTTTGGCTTCTCTGTTCCTGAAGGTGGATGGACAGGTCGTAGCACTTCTGGTGCAGAATTTGGAGCGTCTGGATGAATCTGTGAAAGAGGAGGCAGATGGTGTCCACAACACGCTGGGTAAGCAGAAGGGGCCCGCACTCCTGAGCCTCGGGCTTGTTTTAGGGCTGGTGGTTGTCTCCCCTCCTCCTCCATAACAGAGTCAACAGGAGCACGTTTTCTTTCCTTCTGCTCCTGAACCACCTTTTCTGGAATGAAGACCCTTGTGTTAATTTCCTATAACTGCCGCCTTGGTTTTGTTTGCACGTAATAAAAGCACCAAGTAGGTAACCTTCCTTGGGTAGAAATCACTGGCTTTTTCTGATAGGTCTCTGTAGGGTTAATTATTTTGTTTGTTCTTTTTATAAAATGCATATTTTCCAATTTTTAAGCCCTTTAAGTTGGTCTTTCTTCCCACTTTCCTTTAGTGGAGCTACTGCTGACTGACTAAGCAACTTATAGGACATTTCATTTGAAAGAATAATCCGTGTTTCTTTCTTTTATATATCATTTCTAGTATAGTTTATAAGGGAGTTCTGGTGGCTTAAAGGTAAGGAATTGCTCTGCCAACCCAAAGGCAGGTGGTTTAAATCCACCAGGAGAAAGATGAGCGTTCTCCTCTCATATGATTTACTGCCTCTGAAAAGCCCCTGGAGGATCAGCTGTGAGTAATTCCAACTCGGCAACACAACATAATAACAACATCATTTGCTATGTGTGCCTTGAAAAACTGCTTTGAACTTGACTGCCCCCTCAGCATGTTCTCATGTAAGTGGCTTCCTCTGCAGTCTTTTCCTCTTCTTCCTCCTCTGGTTTCCCCATTCTTGCCCTTTAAAACGTTGCCAAGCCAATCCCCTTTTACAAGGGCACTTCTGTGGCGTCCTCTTTGGCACTGATCACTGTCTAGGAAACCAGAGGTGACGTATCAGTAAGCAGAGCTTGAGACATGAACAAGGCCCAGTGGAAACAGAAATTTTGAGGAGATTAGATTTTCTTTCTGTTTTTCTGTGTTTACGACAGATTTTTCTTCTGGTTGTAGACTCTTTTCATTGAGGATTATCATAGAGGGTGAGCTGTAGTGCCCGGGGAGGAAGAGAGGAGAGAGCACAGAAGTCTGTATTTGGGAGCTGACTCTGATTGTCTACAGAACCAATTTGGCTTGGCCACACATTGGCCTGATGATGGATTTTGCTTTTAAAAGAGGGGGCAGAGGGAAGCTTATCAAGTCTTAATTGATTTTCTTTTTTAAAAGGCCTGGTGTAAAGGAAAAGGCTAGCAATCTACAGCCATGGCTTTATTCCCACTTGGTCAATTGCCAAGCTCAAGAGGTTTATATCTCTCACTGTCATTGAGTAACCGAGGTTTGTCAGACACTGTGCAAGGCACTGTTGTTGTTGTGTACTGTAGAGTCAGAACCGACGCATAGCTGACCCTCTCAACGGGTTTTCAGAGGCAGTATGAGAGGAGATTGCCCATCCTTTTGTGGAGCAACTGGTGGCCTTGAACCGTGTGCCTTCGGGATTGCAGCACAGCTTGGGTGTGGTTCTGTTCCTTAAGGTGCAGACAACTGGAAGCTTCTTGGTTTCTCAGCATAGTGACAAGAGCCAGTGAAAAGTACCATCGAGGAAAAAGGCAGGATCTCTTAATGGCTTATTGGGAGCAAGCAGCCAAATACAAAGGCAGATGAATATGAAGACAGGTGCATTTTGACAAGTGGGGAAGGGTGAAGAAGCGCTCCTCTTAGTGTGGGATGTGTGAGGGCTTGGAGAAAAGGGAAGAAATGAACTGTGGTTGATTGGAGGTAGGAATAAGGGGAAGTGGGGCTGGAAAGATAAATTCATCCAGATTATAGAAGATGAGAAGTTTAGGTTTTATTTCAGTGGACAACAGGAAACTATCCAATATTTCAGAAGAGTAAAATAAGATAAAGACAGGAAATTGAATGAGCTGATTTTCTTAGAAAATATGGCAAAGTCCTTGAGGGATTTGTGATGATCATCTCTCTCACGAAGCTCTGCTGCTGTGTTGCCAAGTCATTCTTTAAGTTGCTGTTGGCAAGACTAACGTGAGAAAGGAGAGAGGAGGAAAGTAGGAAGTGAAGTAATTTCTGCAGCCCGTCTTCCTTCAGAACCTTGGATCCTGATGTGCTCTGGGCAGTGTACTCAGAGAACACAGACCTGCGTCATCTTGGTGATGGTAATATAACCTGGGGCAAGGAGAGAGGAAGGGGCCTCAGAGAGAATGAGGGCATCTGATGGATCAGGATGCAATTGTAAATGGTTTCTTTTTTTGTAGCCCTCTTTTCTTTGGCCATGCCATCATTTTTGTTTTGTTTGTTCCTTTTCTCCAGCTTCTACCTTTTTTCCCCCAGGAGCCTTGGTGGTGCAATAGCTTTAGCACTGCAGACGGTGTTAGGTGCTATTGGGTCAGTGATCTGTGCACAGCAGGAACCTGTGTGTGTGTCCCCTCATTCAGGATGGTCTTTCCCTTCTGTGGGCATTATTTTATTCACTTGGAAAGGCAAGCTTGCCTCCTTGCATTGTCCTTGTATGATGTGGAGTAAGAGGCCTGAAAGCAGATGTATCAGGAAACAATGGCAACAGGCTTTTTGTTGTGTTTTTTCCTAAGCTTTCCGTGTCTTCAGTTGCAGATGTCCGGGACTCATCTCTGATGGGGACAAGGATGATGCCCACCCTTCTGGTTGTTCTTGTGCTGTTCCCTGTTAGCACAGAATGTGCCTCACGTACATTCCCAGTTAGGAGCATTACTTGTAAAATGTAACATAACTTGAAGTTAAAAAAAAAAGAAGCCAAAACACAACTCCCCTGTTAATCTAAAAATGACAGCACAGCATCTGGCTGGGAGGTACTCGGGGAAATTAGCAGAGGAATGCAGTGCATATTATGGGGGAGAAAGCTTGTTGCCATTAGAAACCTAGTTGTCCTCCCAAGTGACTGGTGTCTTGTCTCCCTTCTTTCAGCTATTGTGGAAAACATGGCTGAGTTCCGGCCCGAGATGTGCTCAGAGGCGGCCCAGCAGGGGCTCCTGCAGTGGCTGCTCAAGAGGCTGAAGGTAAGACTGACGGTGGGGCTACAGCAGACGTCTCTCCTCTGCATGAGACGGATCCCGGGCCATATGGTCCAGCTTGGGAATTTGGGGGTACTTCTTTTTTTCCTTGCTTTCCTTCTCTTTCTCTCTTTTCAAGGAAAAGGCTTTAAAAACAGTCTCTGGAATCTCTGAAAATAAATGTAAACCTGTAACTGCCAATAAATCCAACATTACCAAAGTAGCATATAAAGCCAAAAGTCGAGTTCCCCTCTTCTGATCCCTTCCACTCCGGCTTCTGAAGACGGCGACTTTTGGTGGTTTATCTTCCCTTTTGGAATTTTTAGTGCATATAACGAGTGTGCATGTGTGTGTATTTCCAAGCATAATTATACAGTGTTTTATTGCGTTGCTACTTTTTTTTTTCTGAACTGATGATTATCTATTGTTCATTGTATGAATGTACCAAAATTAATTTCACTTTCGTTGTTTGGTTTTTTCCAACTGTTTTCCACACTTTTTTTAAAAAAAAGGCTTTAGGGAATGTGCTTATGTGCACACTCCTTTTTCTGCACACTTGTTTGTGGTTCCTGTAAGGTAACTTCCTACGAATGAGACTGATCTCATACTGTCCAACAGGGTGAATATTGAGATTTGTGGTAGTAGTAAAACATTTTTTCTCCTGGAGGCTGATCTGAGAATGTCTGTTTCCTTTGGTTCCTAGCAACAGTGAATATTATCAAACTTTGCTTCCAATTTTGTTTATCTGATAACAGGATAATGATAATTTATTATTTTAATTTGGAATTTGAAAATCCAATAAAGTGTATTGACTTTTAGTTGTTTATTTGTCGCTTGCATAAATTCATAAGGTCATCGTGAGCTGGTGAGGAATCCATGGCAACTGACAACAGTTCATTTTTGTTGGCTTCCTTCCTCCGTCTGATTCTCTGTAGCAGTGTTCATTTACCTTCTTAGAATAGTCCTTTGACTCCTTTTAACCATGAGGGTAAATGGAGAACAAGAGAAGTAAGAGCTTTTCTTAGAATAGTTCTGTATGCTACTAAGACGTTCCTTGGGCAGGCAAGGAGTCCTAATTTTTTTTCCTATAATTATATTTTATTAATTTTCATAAACATTTACA
>NW_006399765.1:10663169-10786146 GCF_000299155.1 Elephantulus edwardii
ACTGGGATATTTCACTCAGCATAATGTTCTCCAGAGTCAACCATTTTGAATAATATTGCCAATAACAAGGTGTCATATGTCATATGTCCTGTGATTTTTGCCCTTTCTAATAGTCAGATCTTCCCAATCTAACTTATTGGGCCATCTTTCCTTGTGAAATCTGTAATACGGATTTACATGACATACTAATTTAGGGTGATGCGATGGCACCTAACAACAAGAGCGTCTTAGTTATCCAGTCCACTGTAAAGAATACCACAAGAGAAGACATTATTGAGTTGACTAAAACTCATAGTGACCCTTTGAACCAAAGATCTAAACCGTGCTGTATCATGCCTTAACTTCAGGATCTCTGTCATGCTCAGGCCCAGCGTTGCATTGACTCTGTCATTCCATCTCATCAAGGACCTTCCTCTCTTTCCCTGACTCTCTTTGACTCTCTGCTTTTCCCAGTGTGATGTCCTTTTCCAAGGACTGATATCTCCTGGTAACATGCCCAGAGTGTATGAGATGAAGTTTCACCATCTTTGACTCTCAAGAGCACCCACCCTAGTTGCACTTTCTCCAAGATGGATTTCTTTGTTCTTTTGGCAGGGGCTTCTGTATAGACTACTCTCCACTGACACCGCAGCTCAAAGACATCCATTCTTCTTCTGTCTTCCTCATTCATTGCCTAACCCTCACTTGCATTTGAAGCATTTGAAAATACCATTGCTTAGGTCAGGCATACCTTAGTCTTTAAACTAACATCTTCACATCTTAGCACTTTAAGGTCATTGAGGGCAGCTGCTACTATTGTGGATCCATAGAAAATGGAATTGTTGACAACGTTAGTCTTCATCTGTAATGATCTTGCCTGTGTTGTGTTGTGAGGATTTTTGTTTTCTTGATGTTGAGTTGTGATCTGCATTGAACCTACATTAATCTTTTTTAGTAACTGCTTAAGTCTTCTTCACTTTCTGCAAGCTAGGTTGTGTCATCTGCATAACACAGGTTGTTACTAAATCTTCCTCTAGTTCTGATGCCAAGTCCTTCTTTGTCGATACTGGTGACAGAGCTTCCAGCGCCACGGTAAATCACAGCTGCCACAGTATAGCAGGTTGTCTCGGCCATGAGTGGAGGGGCTTTCACAAAAGGGAGTTTGTTCTCTCACAGGAGAGAGGCTAGAAGGCTAAATTCCGGGTCTGGCTCTAGGGGAAGCTCTCTTTTGGTTCTGGAGGGAGGCGTACATCTGTCAGCCTAACATATTTTTGACAGTCTTCATATGTCTTGCCACCAGTCTTTCTGTGCATGTAAGCAGTTTGTCACACAGGGGCCCTGGATCCATAGCAGATGCTCTGCTCTTGGCTCTTCTTTCTCGGTAACACTAAGGTCCCAAGATCTCTCTTTACTTGTTTAATCTCTCTTTATATCTCAAAAGAGATTGATTCAACGATACAGGCAAATCCTGTAGATTAGTTTATTAACATAATTGCCACTAATCCTGCCTCATTAACACCATAGAGGTTAGGATTTACAACAGTTAGGATATGTATATCAGCATAATACTGAGACTCGTGGCCAAGCCAAGCACACTTTTTGAGAGGGCACCTTTCAGTCTCTAGCACTCCGCTAGCCCACATAGAGCACATATACTTGACAGGCCTGAACCCAAGGATAATTAAGGATAATAAGGACTGTAGGACCCCACGCTGCCTTCCCCTCAGTGCTGCAGTTGTTATGTGCCATAGAGTTGGAACCGACACTCTGGATTTTGAGAGGCAGTTAATCACACAGGACAAGATTGCCCATTCCTCTCCCGTGGAGCAGCTGGTGGCCTCGAACCATATGTCTTTGGGATTGCAGCGCAGCTTCTTGACACGAGGCCACCAGAGTCAGCTGGTCATTAATCCATGCATCATTGTCTTGGCAACTTCCTTTTGGCCTCCTTTCATCAGTCTAGATGTCCTTTAGTTTGGGAACTGGGCTTGTTTCCTCATGTAATTCCCTTCATGTTGCCTTGACAGAATCTCTTCTTTGCTCAAAGCTTGTGATGTTTTTTGAGAGTGAGGAGTCAGAGGTGAAGAAAATAGAACAGAGAGTGGATAGATACCAGGGATCTTAGACCTTAGTGGTTGGTGTGGTGGTCACAGATTGGATTCGCAACCTTAAAAATAGGGAAAATAATCCACTGTAGCTTTGAGACTTGACCCTGATCCAAGGATCCCTCAAGGTTCCTTCATTAAACCAGAATATAAAACCTTTCTGCCTCTTGAAAAGTGTTAAAACTTGGCCAGAGTCTCCAGAATTTAACTGTCTTTTGGAGTAGCTAACATAGGACAGAAAATTGAAACCTTTGGGTGTTAGGCTTAGGTTCCATTACCCTTATGATCCTAATAAAGCAGGTCTATTGATAGTGTGGCAAGCCATCGGCTCTTGCCTTTTAGGCATAGGATTGGTTCTCTCTAAAATGATTCTTTAAGGTTCTGAGGTATTTAAACATTAAAATCCTGTTTAGTTATTTTACTAGTAAGTGAATACCCTCAGAAATCCTTAAAAATGTGCTGCCCAGAACATTAATGAAAGAAAGCCCTTCTCAGGGGTTGTGCCAGCAAGAGGGCAGGACTTCAAAAGGAATGTCTTGCTCTTATTTTTCATGATGTGGGGAAATGCTTGTTAAATTCTCACTGTCATAAACTTCATGTGCAGTAGAGAATGCTGAAGCCAGATCCTGCCGTTTCCCATTATTAGCAGTGTAACTGGAGGCAGAGGACCCTTAACTCGTCTGGGGTCATAGTCCAGCCTGTCCAGCCGTGCAGATTGTTAGAAAGATCTTATGTGATAATGCTTCTTAAGGTAAAGATCTCTAAGGCAGTGGGAGTTTGTATTAGAATTACCTGTAACACTTCAAAAAAATACAGATTGTCAGAACTGCTGTCCCAGTCTCTCTCTGGTGGCGGTAGATTTTCTTTTAAATTCCCACATGACATCCCAGACTGATTTGAATTTCCTTTTTCAGTACGCCATTACCTTTTTTGGCATCTACCTACAGTGATGCTCAGTGCCCTCTACTGCAGCTTGCACCTTCTTTGGGGGTTGTTACCATGTTGGGCTGTTAACCAAAGGTTGGTAGCATGAATCTCCCCCTGCTCTGAGGGAGAAATGCAGACAGTCTGCTCCTAGAATACTTACAGCCTTGGAGACCAGGTGGAGGATTATTGTGAGTCAGGATAAACTGGACAGCAGTGGGGTTTTGGCATTTTTGGTTGTTTAACCTAGCCCGTGGTACCCTGATGGCATAGTAGTCAAGGCACTTGGTTCCTAGCCCAGTACTATGAATCTCCCAGCTGCTACATGGAAAAAAATATGTGGCAGTTCAACTGACACATGAAAAAATGCTCAAAATCACTGACAGTAAGAGAGATACAAATCAAAACCACAGTGAGTTACCATCTCACCCCAAGAGCAGTGACAAACTTTAGGAGGACAGCAAACAATAAATTTTGGAGAGGTGGGAACTCACACACACTGCTGATGGGATTGTAAAATGGTACAACCACTCTGGAGACAGTTTGGTGTTTTTCCTCAAAAAGTTGATCATAGAAACTCTGTATGACCCACTGTTTGACTACTAGGAATACACCCCAAGGAAATTCAATCTGAGACACAAACAGAGATCTACACACATTATTCACCATTGTAAGAACATGGAAACAACCCAAATGTCCAACCACAGATTAATGGATTAGGAAATTGTGGTACATTCACACAATGGAATACTACGCAGCACTCAGGAGCAACGTTTTCAAAAAATGCTGCATAACTTGGGGGAGACTGGAGAGCATTATGCTTAGTGAATTAACTCAGTCTCATAAGGACAAATACTGCAACTAGTAAAACGTGTATGGGGACCCAATGGGGGAAGCGATGGGAGTGGAGGGGTGAGGAGGGTAGGATTTGCAGTTTGGTGTGTGGAGGGAGGAGATGAAGGAAATGGGAAGGATCTGTCAGGTACCTGAAATAACTGGACAATACTGGGCAAGGTCCAATGGTGATTGATATGATAAAACATAATGCATAGGGGATGATTGTATGAAACACAGTATGAATGAAGAGTAGTACGAAACACAATGTTTATGAACTTTGTGAGCAAACCAATATAAAAGAAAAAAAGGTCTGTGGCACTACAGCTGCTTTCTCAGCCTGAGAGAGCCATCATGGTTTAGAATCAACTCTACAGCCATGGATTTGGTGTGTGGGTAACCTGGGCCAGTCCAGCCCTTCCAGTTCTCAGTGTTTAAGCATTGACCTTGTAACATTTTCGATAGCTCTTGTACCCACCCCGTGTTCTGCAGAAGTCACAGTTGTTTTGACCACCATGTCTGTCTTTGCTCGTATTACTTTATCTACCAGGAATGACTCTTCCCTTAGTTCTAAATTGTACACCACCTGTAGGGGCTGGCTTCAGTCCCTGCTCTGCCATTTATTCTCAACATCATTTGGCATAAAAGTTAAGAACTGAAATGAAAATTGTAAATTTCCTCAAAGATTAAAAAACAATCAAAGCTGGAGACCTGGATTAAGTGCCTTGCCCAAACCTATACCTAGAGACAGAGCTAGGATTAAAGCCCAGACCTCCAGACTTTTCCTTATGCGCCTTTCCCACCCTCAACAACATGGGTTGACCTGGTGACTGTAACAGTGGCTGAAGTATGTCGAAGATGGTGAGACGGCACAGGAAAAGGCAAGGTTCATAGGGTTGTTCATAGGGTCATTATGAGTCACCGTCAACTCAGTGACACAACCACCACCCTTTCCACAGCACTTCTTTACTTCCAAACGCCCTCTTTTTTCCCTAAAAAAATATCAACCTTGTTAGTTTTTCCTAGTGGCTCTTTGGTCAAAATTTGTGGATAAATGTCCAGTATGTACCTGTGACTGTGTGACACCCTCTTGGAGCATCTTCTCTTCATCTTAAAGTTGAGCTAATACCATCATCTCACAGACTCTTATTTTTAGTGTACACCTACCCCCCCATCCTTAGATTCCTTAAGAGCAAAAGATAGTGTCTCAGTCATATTTGCATCTGCTCAAAGGGACCTTGAAAGTGTGATTTCTCAGACCCGCGTCCTCAACATCACTTGGCAGCTTATTAGAAATGCTGACTCTCCTGCTTCCTGCAGGCCCACCAACCCCGTAACGTGGAGGACACCCCAGCATTCTGTGTTTTGACAAGCCCTCCAGGTGACTCGATGGAGCTCATGTTAGAGACTGAGAACCACTGTCTGTGGTGCCTATGTTTAGCTTGCTTGATAACTGATTATCACATATTTATTTCAAATCCTCAAGTAATAAAATGTGTGGCATGATGGTGACAGGCATTTTAATTTTGTCTGTCTGCTGTTTGAACTGGAGTCTAGCAGGATGTAGACAGTTTCATGGATCTCTTCATCCACCAAATGACACTAGGTTGCTTTGTTCTAATGGGGGAGAAACCTATAGCAGGTGATTGTATTAAATGGTTTTCAGGTGAACAGCACTAGTGTGAGAGACATTACATCACTGTTTTTAAAATAAAGAATGGCAGCTTTTTAGAATATTGTATACTATAACACCAAAACCATTTTCTTTTTCATGTGTAATGAAACAAAATGACATTTTCCCTCATCTTTGCGTTGATGTTTAAAAACTGTTGGAATGTTAATCATATGAGGATAAATTGAGAACTAAGTTAAGCTTTAGGTACAACTGGTTGATGCTAAGTCCTTTGCCTCTTTTGACTGGAGGTTGGGAATTTGCAGGGCACAATCTGTTTTGACAGTTGTATAGGGCTGCAGGTGTCTCTGAACTTGCCCCTGCGTTCACGGTACCAGAGGGGAGCCATAGAGATAGCCTGTAGTTTCTGACTGCGGGTGATCACATAATTGTTTTGTACTTTCCAAAAAAGCAGCAGTTCTCCAAAAGGTGAAGTTTCATTTTATTGAAGGCTACTACGTGCTGAGAACAAACTATTCTTGACTCTATAATTACTCTGACACCTGAAAGACAGGATCGCCAAGCTCCTGGGTAGAAGGGAGCCTGAGAAGCTCCAAGTCCCAGTGGTTAACTTTGTAAATGCCAGGAGCCTGCATTTGCTGAGTGAATTCTCCTTTCTCTTGACTTTGACCGAATATCTGTAACGCGGTCTGACTTAAACTGAAGCAAAATCTTCTTGGCTACCTCAGTCTTCAGCAAGACGTAAGATCACGTTCTCCAGTCCCACCAGGCCTGCTTTCTTTTCTACTGGATTAAATATTTGATGGTTGTCATCATCATCACGGCTTTTAAGTGAATTTCCTATATTGACTCTCACCCTTGCTGGTGCCGGGCTGCTGACTGTAAAGTTGGCAGTTCACATTCACCAGGTGCTTCTCGAGAGGAAAATGGACATTGTCTTCCTGTAAAAATTTACAGCCTAGGGGACCCACTGGAGAATCCATTTGAGTCAGAATCATCAACTCATTGGCAGTGAATTTGCGTTTTTGAGTGTGTGCAAAGAAAGCATCATTCTTGATGTCGTCAATACATTACTTCTGAATATCACAACCAACTGGATGCTGCTGTCCTCTGTTTCCAGATTAGGGAAGAAATTCCAGAAGGGAGGCATCCTTTGTCCAAACCGTGCAGGAAATTTGTGAAGAGCCTGTGAGAGTTGAGCCTAGAAAGCTGTGTAGAAGTTGGTTGTGACTTAAATATAGTATAGTAGTAATATTTGAAAGTTAGATAATTTGAGTAAGTTATTATCAAAATCCTTGATTCTGGTGGAAAATCACCCCTTGGCTTTTTTTCAGCTTTGTGCTTTGATTTTTGTAACGCATTTTTTTCTTAAAGTAAAATGCCTGGGAGACTGCATTTAAACTGTGGCTGTTACACTGAGCTTTCTGGAACAAGGCTGGAAGCCTACCCAGGGAGCATACCTTGCAGTCAGCACACGTAAGACCTTGCATTTACACATCTTTTAATCTAAGATGGGTCATACCTGGTCAGCCTCCCAAAACCCTGTGGGGTGCACTTAGACTTGACGAGGAAGACGTGCACAGAAAACAGAAAAGACACAATGTGGCTTCACCAGGGGCCACTCTTCCTTCTTAAGTACAAAATCAATGTCCAAACAGAACTGTGAATGGTGCTAAGGTGCGGGGAGGTGTTAGCTCCACGAGAAACACTTCCCTTGTCCTTTCTAGGTACAGAAATTATTTGTCATTTCAAAAACTTGAATAGATAGCAAGTCTGCCTCAGATTAGCAGCTCCTGTTAGGTGCCTGCATTCCAAGGACAATGGGTACTATAAATAAAAACACATTAAGAGGCTCGCTTCTCTCTGTATAGCTTTATCTGAGGGGCACTGTTAATGGAGAGGTATTTGCGTCTCTCAGTTGGAACAACAGTGGGGGTGGCCATGAAAGATACTCTCTACAGTAGATGTGCCCCCTCTGAGGCTCCCAAGTAGCAGAGCATGCGGCAGGCAAAGAATTGTGGGTAGTAATTTGGGTGTTAAAATATTAACACATTTTTTGCATATTTAATGTGGTTTCCTTTTTAAATAGTAGGCTGATTATGGCATAGGAACACATAGGTTTATGGTTTCAAATTAATATTTAAGCATTAAAAAAAAATCCAACAGGGACCTACTTTGTTATACATCCCATTCATTGAAACAGGAGCTGCTTTCTTTTTGACGTTCCTGATTTTATACCAGCTAATTGGCCCCCAAGTTTTACAGTTGCAACTTGTGACAGAAGCTTCATGATAGATGCTAGTCTTTAAAAAATTTCAAAACATGAAATAATTTGTTTAGTGAAGATTTGAGTACCTGCTGTGTGCTGGTCACTCGTCTCTGAACCAGAAATAGATTCTCTGAGAAGGTTTCACAAAGGAAGGAGCTTTTGTCCCTGGACGTTAGGAATGTGAGAGTATATGCAGTCATCAACTATTGAATGTTAAGTATACATAAATATATGTCTCTATCTGTATCTGCTATGCACTACTAGTTGGTTTTTGTTTTCTGATTCTTAACCTGCCTTTTCCCCTTTCTCACTTGTGCTTCACCCTAACTCAGATCCTAGAACTTTTGAGAAATTTGTCCTGGGGAAGGCAGCAAGGCCCCTTAATGTAACCTCCTCTCTCCTTTTTCCCCACAGGCAAAGATGCCGTTTGATGCCAACAAACTGTATTGCAGTGAAGTGCTGGCCATATTGCTCCAGGACAACGACGGTGAGCCTCCCTCTCGGGCTGCTCCTCTGTGAGGACAGGAGCCCGGCTTGTTTCAGATCATGACAGCGAGCTCTCTTGCCTTTGGCATCCCCTTGCTCTCCCTCGCACTCCCCGTGCAGCTTTTGTACTCTGTCAAGCTGTATTGATTTTGTTTGCTGATGTATCAGTGTTAGACGGCTGTAAAATCTGACAGTTAGCTTCATTTTTTTTTCCCCTTCCTCTTATTTTTTTTCCTTCCTTTTAGAAAACAGGGAATTGCTCGGAGAACTGGATGGAATCGATGTGCTTCTTCAGCAGTTATCCGTGAGTAATTCTTAGACTTCCTGTCTGCCATGAAGATGCATGACCTCATTTAAATGGGAGGTGGAGCTGGAAATCGTGGGGCAGAAAAAGCCACATGATGCAGGCAGTATGGAGGTGCATGGCAGCTTTGAGGGTACACTAGAGGTACACGGTTTAGCTCCTTTCCTTGGTCACTTGCTCTTTGTGACCACATGCCACTGTTTATACCCAGTATAGACTTTTCCAGTCTAATGATAAGATATGTGTCACTCAGAAAGAGGTGTGCTTTGCCTATATGTGTGTTCTTGGGCCAAAAAGACCAAATTACTGTCAGAGTTGACCCACTCCCAAGATAGTCACCTCTTTTTCAATCTGTCACTAAAAATAGAATCTATTCATATAAGATCCAGATAAGCTCAAGGAACGAATGCAAGTTCCAGTGCAGCAGGGTGAAGGTCACAGAGGAGAGGGGAGGGAAGGGTGAAGTATTGGAGGCTGCTGTGAGAAATGGAAATTGCCATTTGCTCACTGTAAGAAATAGAAATCCAATTGAAATGTTGTTCTGCTGGCATTCTGGAAATACTGTTTAAAATTTCTTCTAACAAATCTCATCTGTGCTACTCCCAAAAACAAGACTGAAAATAGATCATTTGGATTAAAACTTGAGAGTGTTGGGAGTGTCTGAGCTCTCAGTTTGCATACAGCTTCTGTCTTGGAGCCAGAGCCCAAGTGCTTGGCTTCCACCCTCAAAACAAAGTTTTTAAATTGGAATCTGTCTCCAGCTCTGAGGAAGGTGCTTAGTCCTCTTCCTGCCAGTTTATTTATTGATCATTCTGTAATAGATTGTATGCGTATGCATATACTGTTAATACGGTTTCCCCCTCAACGTGCTATAGATCTTTGGCAAAGACAAACCTTCTCTTTTAGACCCTCAAGGAGACAGAGAGCCACCCCAACGACAACACACAGCAAAAGCACCGGGTCGCAACAAACCCAGACCCGCACCAACCCATAGTGGACCAGAACGCAGTGCAGTCGCTTCTTAGAAAGAGGGGACACGAGAATACAGATGTCGAGAAAGCAGAGATTCAGACGCCTCAAGAACCAACAGAAAGAGACACCCAGAAGGAGACCGAAGACGCGGCAGAAATACACATCGACGCCAGAGTGGATGGACAGGTCCTAGCACACAAGGAAAAGAATTTGGAAAGGCTGAACGAACCGGAAAAAGAAAACACAGACAGACTCAACAACAAGCTGAATATTGTGAAAAACAACAAAAACTGAAAGCCAGAGATGTGATAACAGGCACCCAAAAAGACACGCCTCCAGGAACTGAGAAAGAGGCGGAAGGCAAAGAGGCAAGCTGAAGCCAACAAACCGGAGGACAGCGAAGGACGGGCCAGATTGCGAAAGGACAACAACAAAAACAAGGAAAAGATACGAGAACAGGACGCAATCCACGCCACTCTCCAGAAGTGACACGTGTTTAAAAGACACAATCCCAGCACAGCGGAGGAACAAGAGATGATGGAGAATCTCTTTGATTCGCTCTGTTCCTGCCTCATGCTCAGTTCTAATCGTGAGCGCTTCCTGAAGGGTGAGGGACTTCAGCTGATGAATCTCATGCTCAGGTATGTTGCTAATCTCCCTGCTCTCCTATACTTGTTGTCTGACTCGCCACTGGAAGCCTGGCTAGTCAAGAGCATTAAGCCATGCTCTTTGACTCTGTTGTTTCTTCCTACCCACATAAAAGAGTAAATCTTCAGTAATGTATGTGCGTATATGTGTTATATTGCTCTTATTGTGTGCCTGTGTGTCAAAGAGTCAGTCCAGTTCTTAGGGATCCTGTTATGACAAAGAAGGACAGCCCCCGGGTAGGATCTCCCAGACTGTTACCTTTCAGGAGCACTTTGCCAGGTCTTTTCTCCTGTGCAGCAACTGGTAGGTTCCAACTGCCAGTATTTCTATTATCAGCCAAGTGCTTAACTATAGTGCCACCATGGCCTCTGAAAGTAGGTTATGTTGTTGTTTGCTGTTAAATTGGAACCAACTCATAGCTGACCCTCCAGTGGGTTCTCAGAGACACTAAATTGCACAAGAGGAGATTGCCCATTCTTCATCCTTGAAGCAGCAGGTGTATTAAAAATGCACGCCTTTGGGATTACAGCACAGCGTCTTACCACTAGGCCACCAGAGCTCAAATAGTGGGTTAAATAAAAAGTGTATTATGTGTGTTTTGGTCTGTTTGTATCTTCTTGTTGTGTCAACTGATAATACGATCACCTCATTGAAGGTAGATGTCCTTGTTTCCGTTTTGGAGAAATCAAGTAATTAATGCCTGAATTTATCCCATGTTAAATTTTCTCACACTCTGTCTATCACACACATACCTGTCTTATCCCACGTTTTTTATAATTTATTTCCCCCATGCATTTATTCAACTATGCATTGTCCATTTACTGTGAGCCTAGCATCTTCTTGTTGTTATGTGATGTTACAACTCGCAGTGACTCTGTGAACAGCAGACCTAAACCTGCGCTATCCTGCACTGTCCTCCTGATCTCCTCCGGGATTAAGCCCCTTGTTACAGTCACCATGTCAGGACCATCTTGAATGAAGGTCTTCCTCTCTTTCTCAGCCCCTCCACCTTTCCCAGCATGAGGTTTTTCTCCAAGGACCAGCCCCTCTCAGCAACATGCCCAAAGGATGTGAGAGGAAGTTTCACCAGCTTGGCCTTTAAGGAGCCCCCTGGCTGTACTTCCTCCTGGACAGACTTGTTTGTTCTTTTGGCAGTGGAGGGAATATTCAGTGCTCTTCTCCAACCCCACCATTTTTTGTTTCTTACTCATTGCCCAATTTTCAAATGCACAGGAAGCAATTGAACATAGCTTTGATCAGACACACCTTCATCTTTAAACTGACACTAATGATCTTGAGCGCTTTGGAGAGATCCTTGACAGCAGATTTTCCTAACACAGCATTTCTTTTGATTGCTTTTTGTTTTGGTATCTATTAAGAACATTTAATTCATTAAGGAATGAATTGCTAATTTTTCAAATATTGATATTATGAATGGTTTTTCTTCATGGGAAACATTTTAAATTATTTACAGAACAAATGAGATTAAGAGGAGCTTAGCAAGGGTTGTGAGTTGCCGGTGGCCAGGGCAACAATTCCTGCGTCATTATTTTGTGGATGTGTAAGCTCAAAGTTCTTCCAAATTCCAAATCTTTCTAAAGAAAGGAATTTGACAAGGTTTGATTGCCCCTTTTCAATTGTACCGTCAGTCTTTTTCTTCTGTACCAACTACAAACTTTGGAACCCTTTCAAGTCCTTCTGTGGGCAAAACAAAAATTCAGAGGAGGTCTGAGATGAGGAAAAGGCTTCAGTGAAGGTGCCGAAGGCAGCTTTGTGACGTTCAGTGGCTCAGCTGCGTGCGACCTGTGAGCTTGTCATGAAGGACAACCGGAACGTCTGCCGTGCTCAGGCGCTCCGGCAGCCATGCTTACACTTGCACCTGATGTTACACGGCTGACACTTGTTACCGAGCCCCTTACCCTGGACTTGCGGCACAGTAGGTAGACCCCCCACATGTCCAGGAGCCCCAGCCAGGCCTGGGCTGGAGCCAGTTGTCCTGCAGCAGAGCTGTTGACCTTCTGGTGGGCCCTCACAGGCGTCCCAAAGACCCGGCCAAGGAAGCCATCACTCACAGTGGTGACACCATCCCTGTCTTCAGGTTTCTTGACTGCCATTACCATGGGTTTTGATTGTGGATCCAAGTAAAATGTGATCTATAATAACCTCAAGCTTTTCTCCTTCTATGGATGTTGTATATTGGTCCAGTGGTGAGGATTTTTGTTTTCTTGAGCCTCACATGGTGTTGTTGTTGTTGTGTACCATCAAGTCAGAACTTAACCCACAGCGGACCCTCTAGCAAATTTTCAGAGGCAGTAAGTCACACAGGAGGAGGTTGCCTGTCTTTATCCTGCGGAGCCGCAGGTGGATTCAAACTCTGTGCCTTTGGGATGGCAGCACAGTTCCTTACCACTAGGCTGCCGAGGAGATGTGAAATATCCAAAATAGATAGAAAATGTTATGATGTTGTTTGTGTATTCACTTATGCTCAAATGTCTGAAAGTCTTTAAAGTGGATATTATGTAAGTATTATTTCACAGAATCTGTAAGTTGAAAACAAGAGAGATAGCTTGTCTACGTAAAGGGTTTTTTTTGGGGGGGTGGGGAGTTTTCCCCATAGTTTTTTAAGACATGTAGTTAAGGATGTGAGTAAGAGAAGCGGATGAAGAGGGCAGGGAGAACCAATGTGATGTAAGCCAGGAGATCGATTTTTCGAATTGAGAGACATTGAAGTATGCTAACTTGATTGAAAGACTGCTTACTGTGGGATTGTTCTTTATGAAACCGAGCCAGAAATTCTTGAAAGTTCTACTTATATGCATTGAAAATTCTGTTAAACTAAGATATCTCTTTGGAAATGTTAAAATAGATTTGCTGTGTGTCTACTCAGTTTGGCGTTCTGGGGACCTAAGTGGGTAAGGCGCTGCCAACGCAGAGGCAGGCAGTTTCGATCCGAGAGCGGCTCTGTGAGGGAACCGTGGGCTGTCTCTTCCTCTTTGGTTTACAGCCTCTGGAAACCTGCTGGAAGGTCAGGCTTTGAGTCCATTCCAACTCAGTGGCACCGAGTTTGAGGAATATAATTTAGAACATAGAGACACAAAACTCAATATTAAAATTTTGTTCGGTTACTCTTTTAAGTGCTGGACTAATGTAAAATTGAATAAGACAGAATTTCTGTCTTCCATAATGATTTTCTTTGTTTTTAACAGCTTTTTCAGACTGCCTAAGCATATCATTTTCTATATGATTTCTTTTTCAAAGTTAACGTTGCTTTTAAATCTGTTTCATGAATAAAGGTTTCCTGTACTTTGGCATTAACAATCCAGAGAGTTCTCAGTAACGATAAGGAAATTGTTGTTGATGATGTTGAGGTGATGTCCCATGTTTTAGCATTAATAACAAACGCTACAGTTACCATTTTGTTTTTAAAAAATATCTGGGTGTGTCAGATTATTGAGGAATATATTTTGAAAATCTTTTTGTCTTTAAAGCTTGTATGAAGCTAGGGATGCAGTGTACGTGTGCACTTAATACACATCAGACCTCCGATTGATTGAAAGTCTTTGAGGAATTGCTTTTACAAAAAGATTTCTTAAAGTGCAGGGGAAAGCAAGGGAAATTACTCAGAGGCCTTCAGTGTTGAGCTGATTTTTGCCTGCTTTATTCTCTTGAGTCAGTTGTTTGTTTATCTCCTTTACCCTTTTAATTGCCTGTCCTTTTTGTCGAAATGACCCACCTTTTCCCCAGTTAATAGCATATAAAGGAATTGCAGTTGACTTCTTGGACCTTCTAACCTTAATACTACACTCTCCTGGGACTTTCCCCTAAGCCTCTGAAAGGTCTGAACTGCCAGCGTCGTTGGATGTTTGAGTGTGAATGTGAAGTGATGGATTCCTGTAGCATATGGCTCGGTAATGTGCAGCAGAGGGGAGCTGAATAAATAACCAGGAATATGGATTATTCAAACCGGAATGCCAAGGTTCTGGGAGGCTAATTAAAGAGGAGCTCCAAAAGGCCTAAGAAACTGTAGCTCTCTAAGATTTCCTAACTTCTTATTTTTGAATACAGAAGTTGCTGCTAAATTAATTCTTTTTGCCTCAATTAGCAGACTCAGCATTTCTTTTTTCGTCTTTCCCATGCTCTTTATCCTGTGTCATTTTTCTTCTTCTGACTCCCAAATGGCAATTTTAATTGGAAGGGATTTTTAGCCCCTACTAGAGTCACCCTTCCTAGCCTTCCAGAGAAAGACATCATGCTTAGTAGAGTGTAGGTAAGCAAGAGAACAGCCTCAGAAAGGTGTACTGGCCTTTGCTACAGCAGTGGGATCAGCCATGCAGGATTGGGAGGATGGTGCAGGCTTGGGCAGGGCTTCATGCTCTTTTACCTGGAGTTGGTAGGTTTGCTGTGGGTAAGAGCCAACTCCTAACCACACCTGGCTTCTGGCAAGAGCTGCCACGTGGTTTTCTGGATAGAGTACGTAGCCCTCCCAATGGCGTGGTCCTTTTCGTTGCCCCTATACACTGAATTTAATCTGGCTCACTCACGCATTAAGCAGTTGTAAAATTTCCTCTAGGAGAAGGGTAAATGAAAGAATAGACTTTGAGGTTGAAATAAATACAGGTTTAGAATGTAGCTTTTTCTTTGTTGGCTCTATTACTGTGACTGAGTTACTGTAACCTTTCTGGACTTGTGGTCATCAGTTTCTTCATCTGAAATGATAGAGATAATACTACCAAGTTTGCTTGGATATCACAGAAATTAAAGAGTCAATATTTCGGCATATGCGACTGTTCTTTCCCTAGCAAGCATGCTACTGTTGAAACACTGATTAGGCATATGGTATAAGTGCTAGGCATATACAGAGACGAATAAAATAGAATTCCAACCTGCAAGAAGTTCATAGTCTAGTGAGGATAGCAGACACTGAATAACTAACTATATTATTGTTTAATGTAGTAAATGTAAAAGTTGAAGTACCTGCTGAGGTCATAGATGAGGAGCAGTTAATTTTCTACATCTATATCCAGTGAATGGGGTTTATTCCACTTCTGATTCGATGAAATCTCACAAATAAGGTAGTAATTTATATGCGTGCTTACATATTATACACATTTATAGAGATAAATTCATGCAATACTCAATCTAGTATTTTTATCAACTTTACATGTGCAGTTTGAATTTTGACAGATGTGTATAATTGCTTCCTCCACCACAATGAAAACATGGACTAGTACTGTCTAACAGAAATATATGGTGAATAAGATACGTGATTTTGAATTTGGTGGTGGTGGTGGTGGTGGTTGTGTATCACAGAGCTAGAACTGACTCATAGCAGACCCTCCAGTGGGTTTTCAGAGGCAGGTTAATCACACGTAAGGAGATTGCTCATCCTTCCTTGGAGCAGCTGGTGGTCTTGATGGCAGTCTAGATTGCAGTGCAGTTTCTTGCCACTAGGCCACCACTTTAAAATACTAAACTGATTAAATTAGTCTTAATATTTTTCTTTAACTCAGTATGTTAAAAATCATTTTCAACACGTAAACCATACTAAAATTTCTATCGTGTTTTCTGTGTTTTAATATTTTAAATTTACTATATTATTATACTAAATCATCGGTGTGTTTAGAGTTATAACTCAGTTTGAATACTGATTTTCGTCTGTATTTAGATTTCATAAAATTTACATTTCTTTTTTTCCTACATTGCATTAGCCACATTTCACACTTGGCCGATGTATTAGGAAATGCACATAGATCATAATCCATTGATTTCTGTGCCCATGTTTTTACCACTACCATACTGTCTTCATTATTTCTTTCTCAGTCTTCCAACCAAGTAGATTGAGGTCTCCAACTTTAGTTTTAAGAATCATTCTAAGTTGTTTAGTATTTCTATATAAATTTTGGGATCAATCTGCAGTTTCTACAAAAACTGTACTGCAGTTTTGATTAGGATTGCATCAGATCTGTGATTATTTTGGGGAGAATAGTCGTTTTTTCAGTAAAGAGTCTGCCAGTGTTTCTCTCTAGCTCTTTGATTTCTTTCATTAGCGTTCTAATTTTCCTAAGAAAATGTACAGTTTTACAGTTTTCCTGAAATTTGTCTATTTTATTTAGACTCTCTCCTATCTAAATTGCCATTGTAACCCCTTTTTGTATTTTCCTTTTAATTTGCTGTTTTAAAATTTTCACCCTTCTTGCCTCCAAAGAACACCCTGGTTACACTTCCTCTGAGACAGATTGGGTGTTCTTTTGGCAGAGTCTGTGGGACATACAGGACTCCTCACCAGCATCAAAATTCAAAGACATCCATTCTTTTTTGATCTTCCTTATTCATTGTCCAGCTTTCACATGCATACAAAGCAATTAAAAAATGACTTGGGTAGGCGAAGCTTTTTGCGCTTTAGCACTTTGAGGAGGTCCATGTGTATCGAGCACATCTCTTCATTTCTTGACTGCTGCTACCAAGGGTGTTGATTGTGGATTCACGTAAAATGAAAGCGTTGAGAATTTCCGTCTTTTCTCCATTTGCTGTTGTTTTGGCTTTGGGCCCAGTTAGAATTTTTGTTTTCCAGATGTTGAAATGTAGTTCATACTGAAGGCTGTAGTCTTTTGATCTTCAGTCAGTGCTTTAAAAGGACAAATATATCTGATGGGAGAAAGTGCAACCAGGATGTCTCTCAGAGGCAAGAGTGGTGAAACTTCATCTCATATTCTTTGGGCATGTTGTCAGAAAGTACCAATCCTTGGAAAAAAGGCATCATCATGCTTAAAAAAGTAGAGGGTCAGGAAAGAGAGGAAAATCCTCAGTGAGGAGGGGTAACATCTTGTAAAAGGAGCAGATGGGACATGAGGGTGGCTGAGTCTCACTTCTGCCCATTTCATAAAGGGGAACTGTCCCTCTTAAAAAATATTCATAGCATAAAACAGCAGTGCTAGGTCAGACACACCCCCTCATCCCCCATCCTGCTGCACCTATTTTCACCCATCACTGAGATCAGTATTCATTGTTGACTCACAGACTTTACTCACAGTTGTGGTACCAAGAGTGGGGTTTACTAGAGGTTGGGGAGTGGGAGAGGTAAAGAATCTCTCATAAAACAAGTCCAGATTTAATCCAGCAGTCCCAAGCCAGATTAACAGCAAAACATAATTCTTTAATTAGTAAAATTCCTAGTTTGAGTTCAGCCACACAAATTCAGGAAGCCTCTGGTTTCCTCAATTATCCAGCAAGGTTTGCCTCGGGGCAGTTAGAAGTCAGCTTTTCCTTCAATCATCCAGCAAGAACAGCAGAACCTTTATCAGTGGCCAGCACAAGTGCAAGAAGCCTCAGGGTAACACTTTGCCACAGTTCTCTACAACATTGCCACAGTCTCTTCACCACCATCGTCAGGGTCTTGATGCTCCAGTCTCTCCCAAGCCTTACGGCTCAGTGTGGGAAGCACTCTCACTTATCCTAGTCCTACAGCTGTTAATGATTTGCAGGACTGTGTGTCTGCAGTAAAAGTAGCTTGAGACCAGAGAGGGCTAACATAATGGCTAGAAAAGCCAACTTTTAAGCCAGCACCTCACACAGTGACTGCAACAGTGGGCTTGATCATGGTGGAGATCTTGAAGATGGTACAGGGTAGGAAGGGCAAGGTTTCACAGGATCACTATGAGTCTGTTACAAATACGTAACTTGTTTTGACTTCTTAATAATTATCTAAGGGAGCTCTCATGGCCTAGTGGCAAGAAGCTGTGCTGCAATTCTGAAGGCACACAGTTCAAATCCACCAGGTGCTCTGCTGCAGAAGGAGGGGCAATCTCCTCCTGTGCCAATCAGATCTGATTTGATGGTATACAACAAGAAAAAAAGCAATTGTCTAGTCCACCTTCAGTTTAGGGGTTTTTTTTAAATATATTTTTTTATGTCTGACTCCTCTTAACAGCATATAGCTTTTAAAAAATCTAATGTGTTTGCCTTCAAATAGGTGAGTATATGGCTCTTGTTAGAATATATAGTGGTTTGTTTTTAATTTAAGGTGAGAGTTTGTCTTTAAGCACTTGCATTCAACCTAATTGCTTTTTATTGTAGTAACTCTTATTATGTGGCCCTTTTCCTATCTGCGTATTGTGGTTTCTGGTTTTGTTGATGGTTTGGTTTGTTCTCCTACGTATTTTTTGTCTCTTTCATTGTATGTTTGTCTTCTCTGGAGATTTGGAGATTATTTTTCTATTTCTTTTCTGTTAGTGATTACCTTTTAAAAAATTGAAACCTTATTTCTTTGTGTATATTTGAAATAGCGTCAAGTCTCTCCAGGATGTGGTTGCTACCTAATTCTCCTTTTGCCATATCTCCTTTCTTCTTTCTACATACTTACATTCCTTCCTCCAAACCAAACTCGTTTAGATCCCTTAATACATTTCATTTTCTCTGAGTGATGCACCCTTGATACATAGGTTTCAATTTCTCCAAGCAGCCTTCTGCTCTGTGCTACTTCCCCCCCACCCCCCACACACACCTGTCCTCACTTCCCTACCCCTGAAATTTTGAAAGTTGGCATCCTCTCTGTTGTAGGATCTTTAGCTTACCTTTATTAGCGCACATACCACCCTGCAGGATTTTCATCTGTGTGTCTGGGTTCTGACTAAGCTGTAAGGTCATCAAAGGTCTTCCTGTCCTCAGCAGCTAACCACAGATGCACTTCAGATCGTCAGTAAATATTCACTAAATGGCTGAGAGGATCTGAGAAACACTTTTTACGTCTTTTTTTTTTTACTGTTTAGAACCACTAGGTTATAGGATTTCAAAGGAGAGTGGCTTATAAGAACCCATGTAGCTGGGAACAGAATATCCTGCTGGAAGTCCTCTTTCCTGTCCCATTTCTGCCACTGGTGCTAGTATGAAGCACACAGGGATGGTTCATAGCATCGTTGTGATCTGGATCTTCATGCTTCAAGGGAGGCCAGAAGAGACGTCGGCTCTAAGCCTGGGCTTATTGCCCCTGCTGCCCTGGCAGCTCTCTGGTCACATCCTGGGCTTCAGAGCAGAAGGCACACAAGTGTCTGTCCTTCAGCTTGTGTCTTCATGGGGCACTTGAACCTCTCAACTTCATTCCTCCTGAGTAATTTAGGATTATGGTCTGAGTATTCATTTTTTTACCACCTTTCTACACAAGAATCAAAGAAATCCTTCATGCGCATTAGTCTTGGCTTTTGTTTCCTGGAACTGCTCTTAGAGGGCTGTGACTCGTCCCTGCCCTTCCCTCACAGGCATTGTGCCTCTACCCTAGTCTCCAGGTGTTAGTGTTGTTGTCAGGTGACTGTTTTTTTCCAGCCTGGCTTAAAAGTGTCTGGACGCCACTGTGCTTGACAGAATCAATAAAAGAAACTGCTTTGTTTTGGGCTTCCCCCACTCCCTCCCCGTGCCAAAGACAGATGGAGACATCTTGGAAAAGAAGCTTGTTGAAGTGTTATTTAAAAATGGAGCTCATGGTGTGAAAATTATAGCACGTAGCCATCCTAGAATATAGGAATAACAAGAAAAAAAAAAACAAACCCCCCAAAACACCTACCCATAAAACAGTCCTTATCTGACCATATGAGTATTTGAAAAGAGAAGAGAAGGTGTGAGGTTGAGAGTAAGGGTCTAAGGTACAGAACCTCTCAGGCAGCTCGCAGCTATACACTGAACAGAAGAGAGCGAGTGGCAGAGTCTGCGGTGCTATAGAAAATGTTCCCCTGAGTGTATCAGGCAGCTCACCTCCAGTCTTTTGATTTGATTCTGTTATCGACAGGGTACGGAGAGGAGCTTGAGATGGTCTTTGGCTAGCAGCCGAAAGGCTAAGATAAGAATATCTGGCAAATAGAGTGTTGTTATTCCAGTCAAAGGTAGTTGAAAGGAGAAAAAAACTCGGGAATTTCACAGTTTATTGTATAATTTTTAAAAGCCATCAGATTCTGATACTGTGAAACGTAAGATGATATTCTACTTCCAAGGAGGTAGCCATTTTAGGATCTTGCAGGAAATGAGAACAGAGCTATAAAAATGCCCTGAGTGCCCCTGGATAGAGACTAGTTTTCCCATTTTCATGTTCTTGGTTACTGATGGCTCCTTTTGGTAGGATAGTTACTGCAAAAGGAAGGTTCCAATGTATCAGGTTTAATTATAGCCTGTACTCTAATAAACATTTGCTTCTTGCCACCACAAAGCATTTTTTAACAGTGTGTCCTCGTAGCAAAATAGATGCAGTGTTCTTTAAGAGGCAACAAAAGCAGTTGGAGACAGAAGAATTTCATTGTCAGTTTCCTTGAAAATATTGACATGAAGCTTATTACTTCTGTTGTAAAACCCTGTACCAGTTAGAAAGAGAAGAGACCACTGCAATCCCAAGTGATGTGTCCAAATGCAGCTTTGAGTTGTGTGGTGGAAATACAGTGAACCCATCTTGGTTATTAACTATAAAGGCAAAGAGAGAGAGAAGAGGGTACCATTCAGGAACCACCAATTTATTGTTAGTTTGCTCTGCAGGTTTTCAGTAAGGATTTCCTTAACCATCTGACAAAGAAAACAAATAAAATGTCAGTGGCATGTAACTGTTAAGGAAGTCTTTGCAGTTTCAGTTCTGGGTTGTGAGTTTGTGAGACCTTGAAGAATTTTTTCTCTCTCTCACATTTTTATTCCTAATGGTTTTCCCTTTGTTCAACATTGGTTTTGTTCTTAATGATCATTTAAAGTCCCAGACAATACTGCATTTTGATTCTTGTGGTTCTTTATAATTTTGTGTTTGTCTTTAGCAGCTTGAGTCTTCTCTTCTGACCTTCAGTCTCCTGAAATTCAGGTGCAAGAGCAAAATCATCAGACACATTTTTTGAGAATTCAACTGTGCTTCCTGATGTGGCTCTATGCAGTTTGTGCTTCACGCCCTGCACACACATCTTGCTTGTTTGTCCAACAAGCATTGCCTTTCCCTCCAAGCTGAACATTACTGTGCTTTCTTAGATGGATAATAGTAGTTGCACATGTTCTCTAGGAACCAGAGAAATGTTTCAAAGCACAGTATAATCCTTCCAACAGCCCTCCAGGCTGGCGTTACATCTTCATGAATGGAAAAGTGCTGTGGTGGAGACGGCAGATGAGCAGAAGCAAGATTACCTAGCAGGCTGGTGAAAGACTTTTCTGAGCCCTTCATTTGGGCCTGATAGCTTTTCATCATTCAACCATCGTTCAGCATACTTAAAGACAGTGTAGTGTACAGGGGCTGTCCCACTTTGCAGCCCCACCAGCAATAAGTAGATACAGATTCTAATTTTCCCGCATCCTTGCCAACGTCTCCTGTTTTCTGTCTTAAGTTGTTGCAATTCTTAGTGGACATCACATGGTGTTTGATTGTGTCTTTGACTGGCATCTCCCTACGCACAGCAGGAGTGGGGAGAATGGCACCGTCTTGGGTGGGCTGTTTGTCTGTTGTTCTTTCTTAGAGTTGCTTTGAGCCAGAGCTGCCATTGTGCTCCCTAACAACAACATTGGCTGGTGGCGTGGACCGTCTTGTCTTGTGCTCATTGGCCATTTGTATTTCTTTAGTGAAATGTCTGTTCAGGCCCTTGGTTTATGACTTTTTTTTTTTTTGCATTTTTTTTGTAAAGTTGTTGATATTTTTATATATTCTGGATATTAAACCCTTATCAGATGTATTTTTGCCAAATGTTTTCTAAACTATAAGAGGGTGTTTTACTGGGTTTTTCCCCCCACTTTTTTGGTAAAGTTACTTGAGGAACAAAAATTTTGAACTTAGACATGGACTCATTTTATTTTGTCTTTTGTTGCTCATGCTTTTGGTATTACATAAAAGAATTCATTATTAAAATCGAGGTCATGAAACATTATTCTTTTTGCTTTATTCTAAAAGTGCTATAATTTTACCTCTTACATTTGAGTCTTTGATCTATGTCAAGCTTCATCCAGTTTGATTCTTAAGCATGTAGAAAACCTGATGCCATCGTGTCTTTTAAAGAATGCCTGTCACTTCTCTTCTCTTCCCCTCCCCTCATTCCTCAGCCGCTTTTGACCAGTAAGGGAGGAGACTTCTCCTTTTGAATAAATGTCTTATATGGTTCCATTTTTATATTTTGTATACTTTCTATACCTACTCTAGAGAGTCTCATTCACACCATGAATTTAACTATTATTCATAGATTTAACGCTTCTGTCAAAGTTTCCCCTACTCTTAACCTCATTGCTAGAGTTCAGAATCTGTATATATGCTTGATATTGCTGGCATCTTCCACCGGTAACTTCAAGTTCAATCAGAACTGAGCAAAATGCATTTTTAGACTACCATCACTTTTCCAAAAATCAGTCTGTTTCATATTATTTCTTCCTTTGTTCTATTCCCTTCTCCTACCCACTCCCAATCTGGAAAAAACATTGCTAATGGGTGCTAGTGGATAGAAAGTTACGCTATCAAGCCAAAGGTGGATGATTTTAATCTGCAGCGTCAGGCCTGGTTTTAATTGGTTTTGGTCAAACATTCTTCTAAGTGGTATAGCACTGGTATGTCCATTTGCTGTGCAGAGGTAACTCGTGGTTATTGTGATGCTAAAACACTGTGACCCTGATGTGTCAAATGCGATATTGGTTACCCATGGTGGAAAGTGTTTGGTGGAGATCCTGATTAAAACAATCTTGGAAGCAGGAGTGGCATCCACTTCCAAAATAGCTTGCCTCCAGAAACTTTCTGAACTTGGAGAAAGGGTGAAAGTTATAAAATTGTTCAGGTATTTTGTTCATAGGGTCACTAAGAGTCGTCTACTACTCGATGGCACTTAACAACAACTATGATAAGTAAAATCTTTCTAATGCACCAAATCAGAAGCTTCACATTTTGTGCTGCTCCTCATTCCCCTGCTTTTCTAGCAGTACCATGGCCCACTTTCCTGAATGTTCCATGTTTATACATGTCCTTGCATGGGCTGGTGTTTCTTTCAGACACTTGTTGAGGCTTAATTCCAGCATTGTCTCCATGAGGTGACCCAGTTAGACACAGTTGCCCTCTTCCTTGTGTTCACAGTCTGCTCAGAACACACCTCCTCTGTAAGAGCTGGCTTCTCTCACTGTCGCTATTGTCTGCACATCTTTCCTCTTTTTGCCAAACTCGTTAGAATACCAACATCTCTGCAGCCTCAGTGTAACACCTGGCAAGATAGTCATTGCAAAAGTGTTTTTTCATGTAAGAAGAATAGGCTAATTAAAATGACATGATAAATATTTCCCCTCACTTCAGAATGTTCCAGTAACAGTCAGAAATCAAAATCAAACCCCCTGCCATTGAGTCATTTGGACTCACAGTGATCCTCCCTTGGGTTTCCAAAGCTGTAAGTCTTGACAGGAGACTCATTCATTGTTCTTCAGAGGAGCACCTGGTGGTTCTGAAGCTCCAGCTTTTCACTTAACAGCGCTGAACAAACACACCGTACCACAGACTGGGAGCAAAAGGGGCTCTCAGTCCCTTCGCACAGTGACCCGGCTTTCTAGAAGCCAGCATTCACATGGGTCCTGGCGTGATCGACAACCTGATGAACCTAGACAAGACTAAGATAAACTACTTGTCCTCAAGTAGAATAAATATTTCAAATAAAGTCAACCCAAGAAAGTCAGGCCAAGCAGCTATTGATTGCTGAAAGCTTGAACTTAAGCCCAATGAATATTCCAAAGTTCACCTCCATACAGCTTGCCTAAATGGTGATCAATATGCAATTACTGCCCCTTTAAATGCGTCTTACACTGTCTACCTAAAGAAGGACTTCACTTAAAATCTTTTGTTTGTTGAATTTGCTTAGGCAGGGGAAAAAGAGAGGCCTGATTCCTTTACCTCCACTATTTCAAACAACTCCACGTTATCTGTGAAATGGCATGAATGTATGCTGAATGGTACTGAAGATGCCATGTGTTACGACCCTCATTCATTTTGAGAGGCTTTTTTCCTGAGTGTGTGAACAGTGAGGCTATTGTTTCTTAGTTTCCTAATTTCTTCTCCCATGATTATCTGCCCTACTCATAACCTTGTATGTCTAAGCTTATAAAAGGGTGCTAAAGTCCAGCTGCGGTGAGGAGATAGATATATATAGTTTGTTTGTTTGTTTGTTTGTTTTTAGTATGCAGTCACTGTCAGTCCATCTCAGTGAGGCCCGTTGTTTTTGTTCCACCTCTGTTTCCTTATATATGATAACCTTTTCCAGAGACTGGCCCTTCCTGGTAACATGCCCAAAGTCTAATATCTAGGAGTATAGCATAATATACAGTATAGAATATAGTATACCTGGGAGTATAGTAATAGTATAGTATAGTATAGTATAGTATCTAGGAGTATAGCATAATATATAGTGTAGAATGTAGTATATCTAGAAGTATCTAGAAGTATAGCATAGTATATAATATAGTATAACTAGGAGTATGGTATAGTATCTAGGACTGTCTAGGCTTTCTTTAAAGACCCTGGTGGTGCAGTGGCTGAGTGTTGATGGCTTACCACACAGTCCGCAGTTTGAACCCAGCATCCCTCCAGGGGAGAAAGCTGTGACAGTCTGGTTCCATAAAGATCCACAGCCTTGGAATACCTTCTAGGGAATGACAGTCACTGAGTCAAACTGTACTTGATAGCAGTGACCTTTGATTGGGGGTTTTTTTGTCTTGTCTCTGCTCCATGGCAACAGAAGAATATTGCCATGAATCTTTCTAATGCACCCTTGCTCTCTCAGATGGTATCAGTGCAGGGTAACCAGCTGTCTTGCTTTGCCCGAGACTAAGGGGCTTCTCCAGATGAGAGCCTCTGACCCATGGAATGCCTTCTGTGACTCATCTTTTGTTCCCAGAGAAAAGAAGATCTCCCGGAGCAGCGCCCTGAAAGTGCTGGACCACGCCATGATTGGCCACGAGGGCACCGACAACTGTCACAAGTTTGTGGACATTCTTGGCTTACGGACCATCTTTCCTCTCTTTATGAAATCTCCCAGGAAGATAAAGAAAGTGGGGACCACTGAGAAGGAGCATGAAGGTAAGGTTCACTCGGGGAGTCAGCCAGATGTTGGTGCTTTAGAAAGGAACAAGGGAAACGAGCATGGCTTTGAAAAACTACCTTGATGTGCGAACTCTTAGATGGGAAAGTGCTTTTTGTCTATTGATTTTCCGTGCGTGAAAAAGCAACCCGGAGACCCCAAGGCACCAAAAGCCCTTGTTCTCCTGGTTTTTTACTTGCTTGAATCTTGGTGGTTCCATTTCCTCCTGGCCTGTTAATAAGGCTGTGTGTGAGGGCTTTGTTTTCTTCACTGTAATTTGTAGCGAGGTGTCTCTCTGATGGAAGACCCTTTTGAAAAGAGTAATGAGGTGGCAATACCTGTCACCTCTGGAGTGGTGCTTTCATGTATTTCTGTATTAAAGTATGATTCCGCCAACATCAGGAATTGCCGAAATAAACTATTTACAGCCTGTGCTCCCCTCTTTATGTTTCTCCTCCCCGGTGGTGCACACTCCTAGCAAAATGCTGCCATGAATTGCGACACTGTAACCAGAGTAGTTACTGCGAGGCCAGTCTCTTCCTGCGATTGTCTGGTGGCCTGCTGTGTCCCACCCTCAATAAATAGCCGCCATGCAATCTTGAAGGCCAGCGATTTATGAGCACTGACAGGTCTGCTGGCGGCTCACAGCACTGGCACCAGGGAATTTACATGGTTGGGTGGTTATTTTGAAATGTGGGGGAGGTCTAGAGAGGGGCAAACTGGAACTGATGCGCTGGCTGATTCAGTTGCCTTGTCAGATGTAACATTCGTCCTGTGATTTGGAGGAGATTATTTGGTTTTGCTTCGCCTTGGCCAGTGATCGGTGGAATTTGCACAGAGGTCTGCAGGATTTTGTTGCTCACTTAACCTGCCTAGATAAAAGTTGGAGGACTCCTGTCTGTCCCCTCACATCGACTTGGCTAACTTCATCGTCTTCCAGCTCTGAGTGGCTCATTCAGGGACAGCTTGTGATGTCTTGTGGTGTACCCTTTCTTCAGCCATAATCCCATGTGGTCCCTTCTCTGATCACATCTTTTCTGTAGGGGCAGCAGAAGGGCTGGCAGGGGCAAGTGAGAGAACTGGCCTCACATAGGGCAGTGGACTAGAGATCAGAGAACAGAGACAGATTTCAGTCCAACTTGGGTCATTCACTGACCCAGCACCCGCTAAACACGTTAGCCCCACGCTGATCTTTTTTTCCTTCACTGGTGGAAACTCAGCAGAATGGTACGATAGGGAAATGGACGGCGTTTTCTTAAAGACCTAGGAGATAAGATTTTGGAGGCAGTCACGATTCACGGAAAGCCTGCAGTGCCGTATTCTCGGCATTGCTGCGTTATGTGCTCTGCTTCTTAGAGGTCACCACCCATGAAGTATGTGATGGTACCTTTGTTCTCTTAGATAGACACCAGGCAAGAAAGGAGCCAGGCTGGGGTTGTGTAGTTAACTAGGTGCATGCGTTAGACCTTTTGCTTCACCTCCCTGGACTGCATTTATCTCCCTGGCCTAAAAATGAGGACATTAAGTAGTGAACCAGAAGATCCGACCTGTCACTTAAGGACCCACGTCACAAACCCTTGTTGTCAAGGCATGTCCTGTAAGCCAGGAAGCTCCTCTAGGGCAGCCGCTTACCTGCTGGGTTCTGTCGGAAGGCTTGAATTTGCATATTGAGCATGCTTAAAGGAAATGTAATGGGAAACACGGTGCCCTGTGTGCATGGTACTAAGGAGAAGTAGTGACAGATTCAGTGAGCAGCTGTTTTCCCTCTGAAAAATGTGCCCAGTGGCATGCTGGTAACAGTACATTTGCTTTAGAGGGCCCGCATTAGGAATTTGATAACATTATATTAGTGAGGGCAATGGCTTGGGAAGACAGTTCCTAGAAGGCATGTTTGGACTGTGATGGTGGCTGAGGATGAGCTCTGCATCCTGAATACTCCCAGCTTCCAGCGAGCAGAGATAAAGTCCAGGGGGAAAATCCAGCCCTGGCCGTCCTCCCACCAGGCTGACCCTCCAGCCATGAATGGCAGGCTGAGAGTGAGGCAGAACAGGACAAGGACATGTTGTGCAAGGGTTTCTTTTGCCCTCAGCGCGAGCCTTGTATCCTCTGTTGCTCTCCCTGTGCTGGACCTTCTGACCTGAACAGACCAGATCCACACGCTGAGCTAAAGCACGGGAGCTTCAGGTCACCAGGACTGTGTACAAACCTGCTCAGATCATTCCTACCCCAGTTTTCCCCTGCTCTTTGCTCCACCTGCACTATTTGTCTCTGACCTAGAGTAAGCTCTTCCTACTCATCCCTCAGAAAGATCCCAGGTGGTATATGCATCACATACTAGGCAGCTAACCAAAAGGTCAGCAGTTCAAATCCACCAACAGCTTTGCAGGAGAAAGGTAGGCAGTTTCCTCCCGTAAACATTACAGCGTCGGGCACCTGATGGAGAGGCACTCTGAGTAAGGACCAAGGCAGTGGCAGTAGGTTTACTCATTCTTCAGGTCCTAGATTTTGATGTTATTTTTCCAGGAAGACATTGTATTAGCCTTTAGGCTAGTCTGAGGCATGTGATGCAGAAAGTGTGGGACTGCAGGCTTCAATATGGATTGAAGCTCAACATCAAGAAAACAAAGACTCACATCACTGGGCCAAATGGCAGCATCAAGATAGACAGAGCAAAGCTTGTTAACAGCTTCAGCTTGCTCAGCTCCACAGTCAGCACTTTAGGCACCAGCAGTCAGGAAATCAAAAGACAAATTGCACTGGGAAAGTCTGCTGTCAGGGACCTCTCCAGAGTACTGAAGAGCAACAGTGTCAGTCTAGAGACTAAGGTGTGCCTGATCCAGACCGTAGTCTTTGCAGTTACTTGCTCTACATCAGAGAGCTAGACAGAAAGATGATAAAAGAATTGATGCCTTTGAGTTGTGGTGCTGAAGAAGAGTATTGAACATACTATAGAATGCTAAGAGAACAAACAGGTCTGTCTGGGAGAGGGTGTAACCATGTTTCTCCTTGAAGGCAAGGATTCTGAAGCTCCGTCTGACATACTTTGGGCATGTAGCCAGGAGGGACCAGTCCTTGGAGAAGGACAAAATGCTTAGAAGGGTGGAGGGACAGCACAAGAGAAGACGACCCTACATGAGATAGATTGATTCAGTGACTAGGGTAATGGGGTCAATGTATCAGAATCAGTGAGACTGGTTCAAGATATAGCAGTGTTCAGAGCTGTTTGTACATAGGGTCACTATGAGTCACAAGTGACTTGACGGCACATAACAGGCTCGGTTAGGAAGATCTGGTGGCCTGGTAGTAAGAAGCTGCACCACAGTCTCAAAGATAGGTGATTAGAATCCACCAGCTGTTCTGTGGCAGAAAAATGGCAATGTCCTCCTGTGCAATTTACTGCCTCCAAAAACTCGCCGGAGGGTCAGATATGTGCCTGATCCGACTCAATAGCGTACAATAACTAGACTAAACTAGACCCTCTTATTATTGGATCCTCAGTCCCAGAATTTTGCCAATAGTGTTGTTATATGTGTTATTATATGTTCACTATCCATATCTCCTACTAGAATCAGTTCCCTGAGAGCTGGACCCATTGAATTCTAGTACCTAGCACAGGCCGATGGTTTGAAGCCAGGCCTTCACAGTTCAGGTTGATGATTTTCAGTCATATACTTGAGTGAGGGGTCCTTTACCCTGTTTGTTTGGAAGCAAAAATGAGAGTGCTGCTAGCCATATGTGTTGCTTTGTCAGATTGGTTTGGAGAATATAGCAGGACCCCTGCCCCCAAACCCCAATCAGTTAGAGTTGTTCCCTTAAGACCCTTGGATAGGACTTCCTTATGTATGAGACCACTCCCTAAGAAGGTTCTTTTAACAATTTTCCTTGTCATTACTATGCGTTAATAATTACCCCCTGCTCTTTCTCCTTTATTGCCAAATCTCAGAGATAGGGAATGAATCTTGACATTCACCCTGGCCTTGATCTCAGCCCATGAGATCTTGGAACTTTTCCAATAGGTTCTTACTGTAGGAATATAGCTAGTATGATCCCGATGATTAATTATTATCAGCTGTGTGATCTTGGGCAAATTCCTAAACTCTCTGAACTTTAGTTTGCCCTCTGTAAAATGGAGTAGTTGATGGGTATCATTGATTCCAGTACAACTCATAGTGACCCTATAAACAACAGATCTGAACCCTGTCCTATCTTGCACCATCCCCAATATACTTGAGCCCATTGCTGCAGTCAGTGTATCAATCCAGCTCATTGAAGAGTCTCTTGCTGACTCTCGACCTTTCCAAGCATGATTCGCCTTTCCATGGCGCTCTCCTAACCACATGCCAAAAATATTGGAGGCGAAGCTTCACCATCCCTGCTATGGAGCACTCTGGTTGCACTCTATCCAAGTCATCTGTTTGTTCTTCTGGCAGTCCATGGAACATTCTGTACTCATCTTCAACACCACAGCTCAGACATCGGTTCCTCTTCTACCATCTTTAGTCATTGTCCAGCTCTCAGATGCATAGCAGGTGATTGGAAAGACCATGGCTTGAATCAGAAGCACCTTTGTCTTTATGTATAAAATAATGAAACCAAAATCCATCACACGGAGTTAAACAGTACACGTATGGCAACATATCCTCCCTAGAGCAGAACAGACACATTGGGAAGTCTTCGTTCTTTTTATCTACCAAGGCTACCTTCAGTTCCAGCTCCCCAACTCCCATTACAGTGGCACAGTCCTTCTAGCGTGTCACTGAGACGGCTCAGCAGGAAGAGGGCACATGCTTTGGCTGAAGAGCATAGGTTTTACTGCTCTGCGGTCTCATTGCTCCCCGGCAGCTGTGTGAGAATGAGCAAAATTCTTCTTGCGGGAAATGTCAGAAGTCATGATATACTAAGTAGTGGGATAGGGTGACAACAGCTGTCTTCCCAAGATGAACAGAAGAGGTATAGAAGGGAGAAAGTCTAGATAAACACAGTTCTGGAAAAGAGGACAAGCAGCAGAATCGCCTATAATCTCAAATTCCTCTTCTGTGTGAGTTGGAACAGGAAGGAAATGAATGATGGTAATTGAAATCCATTCAGGTCGGTGTCATAAAACCTTCAGAAATAGATGAGTGGGGGGCGGGGAGGGCTTTAGCTTGGGGGGTGAAATGGAAAAAGAATCATTTGCCCTTGGGTGCAGCGGAGAGATTGGGTGCCTCCTTGGTTCTACAGAGATTAGCTCGAGTATATGTTGTCTCCTCAGTATTAACTATTCCTGAGGGGGAGAGAAAGAAAGAGCCAGGACCCAGAAATGGCATCTGACCTTTACGTCTTGTCTCTCGTAAAAATTCTTATTAAAATAGGTCCAGTTTTCCTTGTATTGCTTCATTAGGTAGGTGAGTTATTGAGTTTATAGCCGTTCTAGTTAATTGCGCTATTTTAACATGGTTCCCTGGAGGCTTTTAGAGCTTTAAGAGGTTGAGTTACCAAGCGCTGTGTCTGTGTCGCTGTGTGGTGCAGGCTCAGCATTTGCATACACTTGGACCTTGTCAACAGTGACAGAAGTTGACAATAGGTCAGTACTTTAAAGAATACCTTTTTGTCACCTGCATGGAATTGTAAGTGGTTCTGGTGAACTGCACCTGTCAGAAAGCTTGTAGGAAGCCTTTTGCTTCTTGGACTCTGAACAGTGAGAATGCACAGGGCACCACTCCCACACCAGCTACCAGGGTTACAAGAAGGAAAAGGCAAAACCTTTCATGAAGTTGCGGGACAAAGGGGAGTCCAGCCAAGAAAAAAGGAAACATTTAAAGTCTTCATGATGAACTGTGACAGTGCCATGGTTCATGCTGTGTTTAAAACTTAACAGTGACCTACTATGTCACAGACCCCCGAGGACACTACATAAAATGCTCACCCTCACGGAGGCTGCTTTTTCCAAGTGTTTAACCCCCACACCTCTTTTCTCTGCTTGTCTCTCAAGGATTCTCTTTTACCTGGGTTGATCTCATCCACTCCCCTCCATCTCTCTGCCAGTGAGCCCCAAATATTGATCTTCAGCCTGGATCTCACTCTAAGCTCTGGTTGGCACAGCTAATTACAGCAGGCACTTCTATTAGATACTCAAGCACAGCTTGTTCATAGCTATACTCATTTTTCCTTTCCTGACTGATTCTCTTTTCTTTTTCACATCTTAGTAAAGGAGCACTGGTAGCCTAGTGGGTAAGGTGTTGCGCTACCAACCCAAAGACAGATGATGGTTCAAAGCCACTGGCTGCTCCTTGGGAGAACAATGGCCAGTCTCCTCCTTTGTGATGTGTAGCCTCAGCTATGAGTCGACCTAGTCGATGGTACAGAACAGCTGCAAAGAGAGTACTGCTACTCGTACCCTGCCACACAAGGCAGAAGGCAGCGTACTGTGCTAACGGTGCCCATATTTACTCGATCGTGCTGTTGTTAGCTGCTGCCAAGCGCAGTCTGAGTCATGGGAACCCCATGCATGCGGAGGACGGCTGGGCTCTGCAAGGTCAGCGAGCCTGTGTGCACCCTTCAGAAGCAGGTTGTCAGGCCTTCTTTCTGAAGCACCTCGGAGTGGGTTTGAACCACCAGCTTTTGGCTAGTAGTCCAGTGCCTGGCCAGGAATTCTTTTAACTGATCATGGTTCCTGTGAATATTACCTTGTAAAATTCTTGAGAATTATTTATCTTCCTCTTCTTCCTGCCTCATCTTTCCTGAACAGTCTCTCCACCCTTAGTCTCCCAATTCCCTCTCCTCTCAAAGTCTGTTCTGCACCAAGTCACCCAGATATAAGGGATAGTCTCAGCCCTCAATAAACATACCTTTAAGGAAGGTAGAGAAAGTGAACATATTTTTTTAAAAGCGAAGAGCTCTGGTGGCATAGTGGGTGACTTATTGGCCTGCTAATTGAAAGGTTAGTGGTTCTAATCCACCTGCTCTGTAAGACAAAGGTCAGCAGTTCCAATCCATCTGCTCTGCGGGAGAAAGACAGGCATAAAGATTCACAGTCTTGGAAGCCCGCTGGAGGGTAGCTCTGAGTTGGAAAGGACTGGACAACAGTGGGTTTGGTTTTAGTTTTTTAAAAAGCTGTGTGCATAGTTTACCAGGGCTCCACCACAGCCGCGATTGTGTGGACAGCACAGCATCGGGCAGGTTTTGTTCTGTAGTATGTGCGATGGGTCCCCAGGAGTTAGCTGACTCAGAAGCACCTGACAACAACAACAAAAATAATGTTAACAGGTGCAGTTGCCATTTAGGATACTTAATTGTTCAGATGAACAAGAGAGCACTAGTGCTTAGAAAGGGAGACAGTCACTTCTAGGTGGACAAAGGGGATAATATAGGCTGAAAGAAAGGACACTGGAACCTCGGCCTCCTGGTTCATTTGTCATTGCTTTCATTCAGTATCTATAAAAGTGTTTTCTTGTACCTCAACATGTTTCAAGTTTAAAGCCACGCTTCATCGTAGGTGCTGTTTCTCATCCTGAAGTTGATGGTATTGTGAGACTCAGAGAAGTCGAAGCATCAAGTTGTACTGTGGATAAGTGGTTCATTTGAAATACAAACCTAGAGTGTCTGATGACACATATCATGCTTGTTCCTTGAAGTCTTGATATTGGTATTTAACGCTTAAAATGTCCAAATCCATTTACTGTTCTCTGTTCTGGAGTGCTGGTATAGTCAGAAGAGATCTCAGTCAGAAGAACTTGGTTATAATCCTGGAGCTTTGACCTAGGATAAGTCATTGTGGCAATAGGAGCTCTTATCCTTTCATATTGCACAAATTATTAGGTTCAAAATGACCTGGTTAAATTGAGAGACACTATTGATACCTATTACAGCTCTGGTGGTTTAATGGGTAAAGAGTTGTATTGCCAACCTCAAGGCATGCTGTTCAAATCCACCAGCTGCTCTCAGGGAAAAAGATGGGCTGTTTCTTCCCATGTGATTTAGAACCTCTGAAAACTCACGGGAGGCTCAGCTGTGAGTTAATTCCAACATGACGGCGTTTAACAATATCACAATGATTTACATGGCTAGTACTCAGTAAATATTGGTTGAATGAGTAAATTAATTTCTTTTGTACCATGAACTCTATACAATCAAGATAGAGAGGCACATGCTAGTAGTTAATTGCAATATGGAATTGAGAGGATTCTTACCATTCTAACCAGTTTCTGGTTCTACCATAAGGTCACTTAGCATCTGACCAGTACTAGTGTACAGTACATGTTTGTTTCTTTCTTTCTTTCTTAATCTGTAAGAAACCCACCTCCCTGGGTTATTGTGAGAACTAGGCCAGATGGCTTATACAAGTCTAACTTAGTTTGGAAAGTTAATAAATGC
Source organism: Elephantulus edwardii (assembly GCF_000299155.1). Classification (NCBI taxonomy): domain Eukaryota; kingdom Metazoa; phylum Chordata; class Mammalia; order Macroscelidea; family Macroscelididae; genus Elephantulus; species Elephantulus edwardii. The sequence goes on from NW_006399765.1 coordinate 10,696,708, forward strand.
TATTTTTTTTGGGGGGGGGGGCAGATCTTTAATACCAATTATAGACATTACACTGTAAATGTTGTCGTACTAAAGGTTGGGGAATCCTCAGGATGCTGGGAAGGCTTAAAAAAAGAGATGCCAATTGAGTGCTCCTTGGATAATAATTTTATACTAGTAAGTGGAGTGCGAAGACGACTTTGGGCGGCAAGGCATGGTTACTAGTTCTTGTACATAGGAATGGTTAAGAACATGATTAACAAGACACAGGTAGGAGTCTTGGTTCTGTCACTTAACAACTGTATGACTTTGGGGACTTTCCCTAACCTCTCTGAGCTTCTGTTTCCTCAATTATAAAATTGGGATATTAGACCCTATCTCATGAGGGTACTATGTGAAAATTAAATAGAATAATACAGATGAAGCACTTAATACAGTTTCTGCTTCATTAGTATCTGTGACTGGAATGAGGATGGATTTCTCATTTGTAGTGTTCTTTCTTCTACTGTATTGACAGAAGCACCCATCTGAAGAAATGCTTTCCCTCCCTGAATCTGCCTGTCATAGAGTTAGATTGTAAACATGCCAGTCCAATGCAAGACAGCCTTCCCCAGAGGGGATAAACCAAAGTGCCCCAAATCCTCACTTTGCTCTCATGTCACCTGTAAACAGAGAATTCGAGGACATTTCCCACAAGCTTGAAAATCACAAAGCATCAGTTCTATTAGTCAGAACCATGAGCATTGTGAGGAGTGAATAATACTTAGTTTTGAAAGTGACATTAAATCATGTACTAACAGACACCTTATGTTAAACAAGGGTAAAAATATCTTGCTGTTGTTTTTTGGTTGTTGTTGTTGCTGTTTGAAAATGTTATAATTGAACTCTTTCTGGATCAATTCCTTTTCGTTCCCTCCAGCTGCTTGTCTCGTTCCTGACCATGGGTTACAGAGAAGTGAGGATGCTGAAATAAACAATGTGTTTGGGTTTAGAGTTCCTCTCCTTGGGCCTGAAAGGATGATTTTGAATGTTGCACATCTGGTTTGCTGACTGGTTCAAGTCAAGTGAAGGATTTGCCCATCAGTCTTCCCCAGGCAGGGCACAGCAGAGCTGTTCTGTTTGCAATGCTGGGAGCAAGCAAGGGGAACAGGGAGTAGGGAGAAGAGGCCAGTGGTCAGTTCGCATCCATTAGCATCTCTTCATAGGTTCAGATTTTCGCAAATGTGCATGCTTTATGATTTAGACACTTACTTTTATTCCTTATGGACGAGTCTCGGTTACCAAATAGCCGTAAACAATGAGTAGCAGAAGCAGATGATTTGAGCTTTTTTTTTTTTCATTGGTTCGTAAATCCAGAGGCAGCACAGAGGCCTTAAAAGAAAGATTATCTTTGGAAACAGAAAGAACTGGCTCTGAATCCCAGCTGTACCCCTAAAGTGGTGGTCTTGGACCAAGTTGTTTTTTCTGTCTGCATTTAACTTTTTCTTCAGTTAATAAAACCTGCTGAAAACCTTGCTGATAGAGTTGAGTGGAAAGTAAGTCATGCAATTCCTAGGTATTCAGTCCACGGTAACAGTTACTGTGCATCAGGCTTCTTCCAGCACCTGCCTCTCTCAGGTTTTTATATTTGCGTGTAGGTTACAAACCCCTTGGCTTATTTGGTGTGAAGTCCGTATGGTCTAGGACTCTATAGAGGGTCAGCCTGGGTCATAAAAAGAGGCACCAAAGAAAAAGGTGGGTCACCTGTGTTAACCTGGACCATCATAAAGAAACCTCGTTAACTAGTTGTTCTGTTAAAGTTTATTACCATTTGAATGATCTGCCAGACCCTCCTGTTTCCGTTTGAAGTTCTTTTTCCAAACTACCCTTGCAGAGAATCTAGTTCCGTGGATAGATGCTCCCAACGTGAGTAAGGCATCCTGGATCTTTGTATTAGACACACTCCTTTTACCAGACAAGCTCATCAATTCTTTTGTTAGACATACCTTGGTGCCTGGCTTCTTGTTGGAACTGGAAGGTAAAAGAGCCCTTGGTACAGGTATGGAGACCTGGAAGGCACTTGCATTTATGCAAAGGAGAAAGGTAGAAGGAAGTAGAAGGTGGAGGAACACAAAGAGGCTGATGGGAGAACAGGGGAAGGTTAGAACTGTGACTCATGAGCCAAGCCTTTGTAGGAGTTAGTCAGGTGATGGACTGTCAAATGGAGAAAGCCGGGTGCAGCAAAAGGAGCAGAACGAGCAGACAGACTGCAGTGAGCCTTAAACTTGGCTGTCAGGAGAATCAGCCAGGTTTTATTTCAGATGTAATCTTTAGGGACATGTTCTCAGAGATTCTTGTCCCAGTGGTCTCATGAAGCTGCTGGATCTGTGTTTGGTGTACAGTCCCCAATACTGTCTTCCGAGACCAGTCTGGTACCAGTTCTTGGTTTCCTAGAACACGGAGCGGGAGATGAGATAGTTAAGCAGAGGCTGGATCTTAAAGGACCTTGCCGAGCTATTCCAGTGCCTGGCTGAGTTAATGTATGTATAACACTCAGGACAGTGTCTGGCACCTGGCACACATTCGTTAGACGTTTGTGGTTCTTGCTGTTTTTCTTGAAAAAAGAACCCTTTTCAAAACTCTTACACATCATAGGTATGAGCTTTGTTCTCATTAATTTGAGTATTTCAGCTAATTTAATATAAATTCAACTCTGGTATTGAAAATCTGGGCAGGGAGGTTGAAGGGAGAAACATTTATCACTCCTGTTTTTCTTTTGTGTTTTTCATTTTGCCAGGTAGAAACTTTGTTCTTTACTGGCAACATTAGCTGAATACTTATTTGGGGTATAGAACTTTCTGCTGGTGCATTTATTATTTTGTCAATATGGCTGCGTTAGTTTTCATTTATAATGGTGATTAAGTTTTATAGAAATAGTTTGGTATGCAGTATATCACCTTTATAGAAGTAAAACAAATACCAGGAAGCAACTGTAGAAAAATAGCCAGATCTTTTTAGATTATTTCTCCAGCATTTTTTGTAGGTGATTAAATGACTTATTAACTGTAGTTGATGCTTTTGTGTATCCTCTTATTTTAACTGATTCTCAAAATAATCCTACAAGCCTTGTGTTGTTCTTCACATTTTCGGTGAGAACTCTGAGCACAGAAAAGTCATTTTCCCAGGGTCACGCAGCTCCTGAAGCTAAGGACATGGGTTTTTTATTTGGTGATCTCTCAAAAATCCCATGCAATGCTTTTTTAAAATCCTGAATCAAGGTACCTAATAAGCTGTTTGGGTATTTTTGTGTTTGGGGTTTTTTTGTTTGTTTATTGGGGGTTTTTTTATATCCAGATTCTTTTTTCTTTTTTTAATAAAATTTTTACTTTATATTGGTTTACTTACAACCTATCCAGATTCTTTAAGTGATCGGTCATCATGCCTCTAAGTCAGTTCTACAGAATCCTGTTCATCTCTCAATCTCCACACCTTATTCACATCTTTTTTTCTTTAGACTTGGCAGTGGTGGGTCTTCCACTGAAAGCCTCCTCTTCTCATCATCCCTCAGACCTAAAACTCCACCTTTAGATCTCAGCGCTGACTCCACCTTCATTTTCTCTTCCTGGATATTACCGTCTGGCTATCTTACAGTTGTCTGCTTTTATTAAACATTTCACTCAGCCTTCTGGCCCATTTTCTGCCTCTCTTGCCTGCCCCTCTTGAGAATGAGGCATAAATCTGTCATTTTCAGCTCAGACCAGCACTATCACCAAAAGAGCTTTAACTATATATATACCCGGACCCCACCTACAGAGAATCTGTGTTAGAGATTCTTTAAAAGCTCCAAATTCTCTTGCTCAACTAGTGTTGAGAAACATTGACCAGAGTGCTTGGAGCATCAGTATATCATAAATATCCTTTTACTTTGTATCTGTGCAAAGAGAAGATTCTTCACTTGGTGGGTCTTCTGGGGAGGATTATTGAAAAGAGCAGTGTTGCTCTTTTCAATACAAAAAAATGCAAACACTGTGGGAAAGGTTAGAGGGGAAGTAAAATTCATCCCAAATCCCACCATCCAGAGTCATTTAAATAAAACAGTATGTAGATCTATCCACTCAAACTCTTTTCAAGGAAAAGGCTGATAAATGTGTGCACGTTAATTTGTATAAATGGGATCTTATATATACTGTTGTAAACTAATTTTTTTTTTTTTTTTGCTTACCCTATCTTGGACATCTCTCAATACAGTTTGGAATCGAGACTGTATTTAAGGCAGGCGAGACTGAAGGTTCAGTGATTAGATTATGGAGATGAGCTATGCTTGGATGGTAGTGTTGGCTTCTCCAAGTCTTGTGCATATGCTGGGTTTTCAGGAAGATAAGGCAATGAGGTGTGAACTGAGGCTAATACATCTACGTTCATCTAGTTACAGCATAAGAAGGGGTAATGAGATGCTTTTCGGAGGATATTTTTTAAACGTGTGAACATGTGAGTGTGTGAGACACGATGGCATCTAACAGTAGTGATAATATGGAAAGAGATAAGCCGAAAATAAACTCTTCTCCATTTCACTGCCCGTAAAGAATAAAATTACATGTGTGAGATGTTTGTTAGCGCCCACCTTCCTGGACTCTTGAGATAGTGGATGTGATGTTTATATGTGGCAGCCTGCAGCTTCCTGGGAAACGCTTCTGTGTATTTAATCATGTCCAGTCCTCCTTGTTCAGGTTTCTTTTTGTTTGGTTGGTTGCTTTGGTTTTGGCTTTTTTGGGTGTTTTTATGCCAAGAAAAGGTCTTTGGCTTGCTTTTATAGTCTGATTGATTTTGCTTGTGGGTATCCAGATGTTGATGAACTCTAATTAGCATAAGAAGGAGCTTGGAAAGGTGTTGATCATTCTTTTCAGGTAGCCAGACAAAGGCTTCCTAAACAAATTCTTCTTGGGTTTTAGAAAAGTATTCCTTTTAATTTTAGCTTCCTTTTTGATGCGGGTGTGTTAAAGGTTGTATATGGCTGGCTAGGTCACCACTACAGGTAGGGGCTGGAGAACCTTGTTGAGAACCTGTCCTGGGAGTGTTTTTCCGCAGCCTAGATGCTCTGACTCATCCGTATGAAAAAATTAGCTGGACATGACTTGAGTAGACTGAGGGGGAACCTTGGGCTGGATTCTCAAAACTTGGTTGTGCATTTCTGCATTTGCCATTACACTCGGGCCCTGTGACTTGAACCATTTGATCCTGTGAACCTTAGTTTCCTCATCTCTAAAGTAGAAACATAATATTTCACAGTATTGTAAAATTTAGGTAGTACACACAGAAAATACTTGGTATATTATAAAACCAGATACATGTAAGATATGATCATGGTATATTTCAAATTCAGACCTCGCCCCTCCTATATTCCTTATACTTTTTTTTCTTTTTAGCACGTTTTTCTTTGTCCCTGGCTCCAAAGTAGAAAGAAGATGATTGTTAATTTGTTCCCTATTTGCTTCAGGGTTGCTGTAAAATAAATTGAGCATATCATTTTGATAATCACTTTAAAAATATGCCTACAACTTTCTTAAATGTATTGATTACTAATAAATCATGTCTCTGTTAAGTATGCCTGCTAGCTAGCAAACTTCTGGAATAAGAATGCTTGCTAGCCTACTTAGCAAACTGCTTTTTCTAATATTTTGTCAGCCAGACTGTGATAATTGTTGATGCTGATGAGGGTGGTGGTGAGGGATCCTAGTGTTCGTGGGATATTTGCTGGGTTCTAGTATTTTCATGATGTCATTATCCCCAGTATCTGCTCTCTGTGGGGTGTCATTAGCCTGTTTCACTACCAAAGAAACAGTCTCAAAAAAATAGAAGTAATTTTCTTAAATCATGTTCACAAGTTTAAATCCACCACTGCTGGAACTTAAAGCCCATGTTCTGCTAGAAGCATCTGAAAACCCAAACTACAAACCTAGTGGCTTTAGGTATTTCTGGAAATAAGACAGGAAACATGATAATATTGGCAGGGCAAGAAAGCACTACTACCAGGTTACTTGGGTTTTACCTTTTATATTTAGTAATATGGGATATACAGAGTGTTCATTTTTTGTTTTTTGGTTTTTTTTTTTTACTAATGAACCATACAGTCAACAGTCTTGGCACCAGCAGCCAGGAAATTAAAAGGCGCATTGCCATGGGAAAGTCTGCTGTTAGGGACCTCTCCAAAGTACTGAAGAGCAATGGTGTCTCTCTGGAGACTAGGGTGCGTCTGATACAGGCCATGGTCTTTGCAATCACTTGTTATACATCAGAGAGTTGGACAATGACCAAGGAGGATAGAAGGAGAATTGATGCCTTTGAGCTGTGGTGCTGGAGAAGAGTATTGAGAATACCATGGACTGCTAGGAAAACAAACAGATTTGACCTGGAAAGGGTTAAACCGGGTGGCTCCTTGGAGGCAAGGATTCTGAGGCTCTGTCTGACATACTTTGGACATGTTGTGAAGAGAGATTCTTAGAGAGAGACATCATGCTTGGGAGGGTGGAGGGACAGCGCAGGAGAGGAAGGCCCTGTATGAGGTGGATTGATTCAGTGACTGGGATAATTGGGATGGGAGTGTCAGAGACAGTGCGATTGGCACAGGACAGAGCGGAATTTAGGGCTGTTGTACATAGGGTCGCTATGAGTCGCAAGCGACTCGACGGCACACAACAACAACAAATATATTAAAAGCTTTTTATTTTGCATGTTGTTGTTGTTGTTGTGTACAGTCTGTTACATAGAAAAAGGAGAGTGTGAGGGCAAGGGAGAGAAAGGAAGAAAGAAACTGGTCCCAAGAACCCAACAGGCCCTTATTGCGCAATCTGAGAGGGACGTCAAGTGACCAGGCTGCACAGCACACGGACAGGATCAAAACGGCGTGTGGGCAGTTTGGGGGTTCCCTCTTATAGTAGTCCTGGGGAGGACTAAGATGGTATTTCTTGGAATTTGGCATGTTAATTAATATATGTTTGGGCTATTTTGATCAAGCTCAGACCCTTATCAGGATCCATTGTCTGGTCTGGTCTTTTATGACCAGCTTAGATGCTATCAAGTTTCTCAGGAAGTCATCAAGCCTGGGGGTGAGGGGGACAACTGCCATATTCTTCCTCCATCTTGAATGGAACCGCCCCATAGCTGATCCTCCTGCACTTTCTCAGAGGCAGTTAATCGCAAGGGAGGAGATTGTCCATCCTTCTCCCACAGGGCAGCTGATGGCCTCGAACTGCGTGCCTTCTGGATTGCAGCACAGCTTCTTGCCACTAGGACACCAGAGCGTATTTTTCTGGGTGTTCTGGTGGCTAAGTGATTGCCTGCTGACCAAAAGTCAGGTGATTCAAACTCACCAGGCAGCCACTCCATGGGGGAAAAGATCTAGTTGTCTGCTCCTAGAAAGGTTACAGTCTAGAAAACCCTGTGGGACAGTTCTCTTCTGTCCTGTAACATCTCAAGGAGTCATAATTGACTGGGCGGCACACAGCCACAGGTGTGCTTGTCTGCACTGTTACATTTGACATGTATGTTGATAGCAGTGTAGTGTGAAAAGCGCAGCCTGAGAACATGGACACTACGTTGTTTCTCATTCCTGTGAGTTACCTGGGGACCTTGTTAAATGCAGATTCTGATTCCTTGGGCAGCTGTAGTACCTGAGATTGTCTTTTTAACCCACTCCCAGGTAGCAAAGTCCTCTGATCACACTTTGAGTAGCAGAGATTTATAAAATGGGAACCCATCTCAAATTTGTTGTGGCATAAAATAAGTGTTTAACAAATGTTAACTGCCTTCACCCCTCGATATACCTGGAGTTCTCTTGGTGTTATTTAAAATGTGGGCCAGGGAAGTATTTTCATGTCTTATCTCTGTCACAAATCCCAGGCATTTATTTCACAACTAATGGGCTTGGGATTGAACTTTTATGCCTACAACTACAATGCAGCTTGATGATCCTGGAGGTTCTCTCAAGGAGTTAGCCCAGAACTAGGAGTCATTTACAAAGTCCCTGTGAAACCCTTTGTCTTTAAGGAGGCCTGAAGACGAGCTGACCCCTTACCTGAGTTTTTCCAATCTTCAGGCACTAAACAATGCCAAGCAAGGCTTTAGGCCCCGGGAGACAGATGAACCACCTCCGTCTCACCTGTCAGTGGGCAGGCAGTATGCAAATAATGATTTGCTGCTGTTGTCACTTCCGACTCATAGTGACCCTGTGCACAACAGAACAAAGCTGTGCGGGGTTATGTTCCCGTGCCGTCCTCACAGTCAGAGCCATGATGGGAGCCAGCTGCAGAAATAACGATCACAAGTTGCCGTTGAAAGCACAGTCTACTTGAGAACACCTTGGAAATGTCCTCCTCAGTATGAAAGCAAAAGAAATCAAATGTATGGGCATTAAATCAACAACAGCTAACCCTAGAGGAGAGTCAAGCTGCCCCGTTGGAGGTTCCAGCTGTGGGCTTGGTGGGCTTTCTCTCATGGACAGTAGATTCATGCCCCTGACCTTTCAGTTAGCAGCCACGTGTTTCACCTCTGCATTGGAAGGGCTGCTTCTAAATTATTCCTCACTCCACACACCATTCACGTCAGTTCTGACTTAGCTCGTGCCTCCAACCAGTCCTAAGACTATAAAGCTTAAGAGTTAGAGGCTGCTTCCTTTTCCCATGGGGCATCTGTGAGGTTTACACCTCTACTCTTTTGAGTAACAGCTCTGGGCTTAGCTCTCTACTACAACAGAGCTCCCTCCTGAATGACTAGGAAGATTAAAAAGAAGAGTTTCCCAAGGAGTCCATGGAGGTACAGATGATTAAGCCCTTAATCAAAAGCACAAAGTTGGTTTGAACCCACCCCCAGTTCAGACTTAGATGCCTAGGAATCTGCTACCAGGAGATCATAGCTTGAAGACCCTCAGGTATGACTACTTTGCACGCACGCACGCACACACGCACACACGCAGCACCTTGAGATGGACAAGGCAGCTCCTGGGGTTAGGTGGGGACTGCGTAAGTAAAGACCCAGAGATCGTGATGGGACTCCACAAAAGACTAGTGTTTCAGTGTTGGCATTTAGGCACTAGTGTTAATGGGCCATACTGTTAACCTTCTTTGTCAGCACTGCCCCCCCTCCCGCCCCCCAGGACAGAGGGCCTGGACCACGTCAGCCTCCTCCTAAACCCGGTTGGGCACACACTCAAGAGGTTGTTGGTGCCTGAAACCTTCAGAAAAACGAGGCAGGCAGGAGCCACACACAGCCCACGGTATTGATGTCTGCCTTTTTAAACCTACTAAACGTCTTTTTCAAGACCTCTTATAGATTCTTCTCTGTTAATCCCAGCTTTGGTCTCTTTTAAGGCAGATTTTTCAGTCTCAACTTCAGAGTTCATCTTCAGCTTTCTTGTGCTATAAACCACAAATACTTTGGAATTTAATCTCTTTGCACTCCCTGCCCTCCTCCCCATGTCCCTCATCCCCTTTAACTCCTCTCTCAGATGGTTCCAGCATTGTTTTCATAGAAATGACTCACTCCTGGAATTCTTACCTCTCTCCAGTCTATCCATTGCTTCTTCCAAAGGCCTTGAAAGGCACAGATGATCTACCATGAGGGCCTCTAGAATCCTAATCTGATCACATGATTCTGCTGCTTAATCAGTCCTCCAAAGGCTTCTTAACAGAAGTCTAGGGAAGAAAAAAAAATCTGTGAGCTCTCTGGTGGTTCAGTGGTTACGCACGGTTTGTTAAACAAAAGAAAGATAATTTTTTTTCTTTGTTTTGTACTGTTTTTTTTTTAAATTTTTTTTTCTATAATTATATTTTATTAATTTTCATAAACATTTACAGAGATTTTGGGCTTCCACTCATTCATTGTTGCACTATTCTCTCTACCCTCCTCCCAGTTTGTTCTTGTCCAAATGCCACAGTGCTTGTCAAAGCCAGTTCTGATTAATCTTCTTTGTCAGTGTTTAAACCAGCCAGTGGCTCCACAGGACAAAAGACCTAACAGTTGGCTCCCATAAAGATTTCCACCTGGAAACCCAGTGGGCATTTCTGCTCTGGTCACCTTGAGTCAGAATCAACGTGTCAGCATCCAGCAACAGCAGGATCAAGTCTTAACTCTTCAGCATGACGTAGACCTGCTGGCTTGCTTAGTTCTTTAGTTCACGCCCTGCCCTGCCTGCAGCCATACTGCACTATTATAGTTCGCCCCTGGTCTTGTTCTCTTGCCTTCTCTGTCTTGACTTACAGTGCTCTCCTTGCCTGAGATGTGAGGTGTGGATTATTTCTGCTTTTAAATTGCCCCATCCTACGTCCTCCTTGAAGCCTTAGCAATTTACCACTTCAAGAGAGCGCTGGTGGCATAGTCTGTAGGTAGTTGCAATGCGAACCCAAAAACAGAGCCTTTCTGTCAGTTCAAATTCACCAGCCCCTCTGCAGGAGATGGACAATCCTCCCCCTCCCCCCATGTGATTTACAGCCTTGGAAACCCAGTGCGGGGTCAGTGAGGAGGTGGTTGTCACCAGCTCGGTGACAGTGAGTATTCTCAGACTAATCCCTTCCCTGTGCTCTCTGCATCATCCCTTATGGATGGTCGCTGTTGGCTTGTGTTCACTCACCTGTGAGCTCTGCCAGGGACACACCACTTCTTAGGCTGTGGGTAGGGGCAGGGGAAGAATCCTTGTGTCTCTTTAACTAGATACAATCAGAAGTGGGGGAAATAGGTTTTTGTTGTATCTAGAACCTTATGTACTTATCACTCACCTTCAGTGACTAATATTTTGCCAATTTTATTTTATCTGTTCTTTCCCCTAATTTCTTTTCCTAGAATAGTTTAAAGCAGCACTCTAAAATAACATATAATTTTCTTCTGTGGTGACATAATGTAATTTCACCTCACACATCGCATTTTTAATTCTCAAATTAATAGCATAGGAACCTTGGATTTTAGACATTTTTCTAACTAGAATGCATTGTTAGCATTGAAATCTTTTGAGAGTTCAACCTCACACCATTGTTGTTGTTGTGTGCTGTCTGGTCGCTTGTGACTCATAATAACCCTATGCACAATATCTTAAAATTCTGCCCTTTCCTGAGCCTATCTCAGGTATAAATTCTACCCTATCAGGAGCGAGTCACACTGTGAGATAGTAGCAGTAGCTTATATTGGGTTTTCTCAGCCTCAATATTATTGTTACTTTGGACCATATTGTTCTTTCTTGTGGGGCGCTGTCCTTGTACGTTACATGCAGCATCTCTGACCATTGCCCATTGGATGCCTCTACCCCTGAGTATGTCGGACAATGTCTCCAGACAATGTCAAATATCTTGAGGTCGAAGGAGAAACACAGTCCACCTTGAGAACCATAGACAAAGAGAAGGAGACAAATTTTACAGATGCCGAAAGCTAGGAAGACAGTTCAGTAGGCGCTTGGGGAAATCGAGTCCCGGAAAGGAAGAGCACCTTTCTGAATTTTACTGTTTATATTAATCTTGTGCAAGAGAATAAAGATCCTTAGCTTCCAATGTTTATGGCACATACTAGGCATATATATATCAAGAGGGGCCAGTCTCTAGAGAAGGACAATATACTTAGAAAGTCAGAGAGAAAAGGAGAATCTCCTAAACGAGACGGATGGAGGCGGTGGCTACCTCGGGTGGCCTGGGGCAGCCTTTGTTCTGAAGACGGTCTGGTTGCCCTGCATCCGAACCAACTCTGGGCACCTAGCAACGGCATCCCAGTGCGCGTCAGTGCCGCCACACAGAGCTCAGACTTGTGCTGTCGGCCATTTCCCAGGAAGGGGACAAACTCCTCTGGTCCTGGTGTGGCCATCCCATGGAGGAAGGACAATCACCTGGCCAGGCTGAGAAATCTAGCGGAGCAAGGACGCACTGCTGCTGATTTGTGTCGGTGCCCGGGGGCTGCCGAGACTGCTCGCCATCCCCCTTCACCAAGTATTTATGGCGAAGCAGGCTGGGCACTTCTTTCCTTGGCAACGCATTTTGGATTCCATAGTGGCAGACAAGTAAGATTTGTTTCGCTGAAATTACTCTGAAGTAGGCTTTTGCCAGAAACCATCTGTTGTGTATAAAGCAAAGGGACACTGGCAGTGGAGTTTATAGTTTTGTTCAAAACAGGCTTTCTGCTGATTTCTCATGACTCGGTTTGCTAAGCAGTGCCCAGGATCTAGGGTGCTGGTAAATGGAATTCGCCGCTAGAAAGGACAGCTTGAGTCAGGGACAGCAAGACACAGCCCAGGGAGTCAGATCCAGGGTTACCTGCTGCTGAGGACTTGACCACATGACCTCTCTGGGCCTGACGTTTTCTCACCTGTCAGGTGTGGGAGAAAGAATTCCTAATTCAAGCCCCACAAAAAAAAATGGTATGTGAAGCACAAAGCACTAAATGGGGTGGTTCCCCACCCTCTTTTTAAGGAGAATCCATTGGAAAAGGCGTATACCTTCCTCAGGCGCTTGATTCTTTATTTGTACAACTGTACAGTGGTTACAGTGGGTGTGTGGAACAAGTACTAGATACCTTGTGAAAAGTGACGATAACAAAGCACTTCATATACTTATCAATTATCGTTTGTGTCCTATTTAATCAAATCATCACAGAATCCAAGTGTGACATGTTTCATTAGGATTAATCAGCTTTTTAATCTCTTCACTGTGATGAGACTGATCCCTGTTAGAACGGATCTCAAAGCGTTTCCACAGAGATGCCTGCATGGCCTTGCTGAAGCTGTTGTGTGTGTGAGCCCAGAGATGGTTTGGTTAGTCGGTCTCCGACTGGAAATGAAAGGACCGCATGAGTACAGCATTGACGTTCCTGCTGCCCTCACGCTCTGCCGTGTTACTGGCTGATGGGGAGAGGGTTAAGAAGTCAGACTTCAAGAGAAGAAACAAGGCCGCCTTGGGCCTGCAGGCAGATTTTTCAGGTTTCTGTGGAAAGCAGCTGAAGCCCACAAGTCCAGCACGCGTGCGTGTGCGGGTGCGGGTGCGTGTGTGTGTGTGTGTGTGTAGCCCAACAGTTGGTGAGGCTGTAGCACCTCAAAGGAGGATTTTGTGGCTTAATGTGGGAAGAATAGGAAGAGGGCCGAGTGGCTGTTTGAAGAGTGCAAAGGCAGGACTGGTGAATAAGATGAAAGCGGTAAAGAGGTGGGTTTAGATCGTACCCTGTAGGCACTGGAATCCGCTGCTGCCTTTTTTTAAAAAACTGAATTTCTAATCTAAAGCAAGCATCCCAAGAAGGCCTTCAGAAGAGTATGAAAGTACCCCTTTTGCTTTGGGGCTGTGATGATCCGCTCCCCTGCATCAAAGCAAGTTCATGCTTGGAAAGTGGAAATTGAAATTGTGAAGGAATTGCTGATGAAGGAGAAAGTGAGCAAGAATTCTGAGCACTTGTGCTTAACTCTGAGCGTGTCTGAACGCGGGTAGTAGTAACACATCGTGCTGTGACAGGATTCTGTTGTGTTTCTTGGCCTTTGGGGCTGTTAGGGAATACAGTGAGCTAACCATTGAAAAGAGGGAGCCCTTCGGGGCCAATGGTCAAGTGCTCCAGTGCCAACCAAAGGGGACGAGCCAAACCTCCCAGAAGTTGCCTGGGAGGAGACTGCCTGTCCTTCTCGGAGCAGCTGGTGGATTTGAACCACATGTCTTTGGGATTTTAGTGCACCTTCTTCTAGAAATCACAGTACCAGTTCCAAATTTAGTCACATATTCATATCTAGCTATACACGAAGCCATGGGTTCTTTCAGGTTGGGCACCTTACCTCTCCAAATACAGAGGGTTCTATTACTATGAAATAAAAGAAGAATGAGGCTCAGCCATAGTCAGGCTGTGCCACTTTGTATAGAACTTCTCTCTTGGGCGGAGGTCCCAGGCTTCTCAGAGCTCCTGTAGTCGCTGGTCCCTGCTCATTCTTTGTGATGCTCCTAGAACCAACATCATTCCCTTGTCCAAGTTGTCGCTCCTGTAGGGATGGAGTTGGTTTGACTGACAAAATACATCACTTAACAGGAGCCCTAGAATGTGAAATATGTGTGATAGTTTAGGGTTGACTTCTTCAGATCCTTTCAAGTATTTGGAAACTATTAAATGAAGTGATGTCATTGTGTTTGTACTTATGGCAAGATTGACATTTTTTTCTCCATTCACTTTTTCAGGTGTTTTAGGTTGTTTTGTTGTAGGTCATTTTTTTTAAACTCTTGAAAGAAGTGATCACATTTTATTACAATAGAACTAACTAGGTCACCTCCTAGCTGGGAGAGCTGGGAATACCAATTTGTTTCTTTTCCTTATTCCCTGGGTCTTACCTATAAAATGAGGACAATAGCACTTCCATAGGACTGTTGAAAGAATTAAATGAGATAATGTGTGCAAAGCACACTGCTGTGGACACGAGGTAGATTTGCAGTCAGTTTTGTTTCCTGAAATACCAGGTCTCTAGCCCAGTGTTTGCCTCATCCTCATTATCCAGTAAACGTTTGTGAAGACTAGGAATATATGTATTTTGTCAATGTGTTAAAGGAGGCTGGCTATATATAGATACGCACAAGATCCATCTGTCTTAAGAAGAATGATTTGACTTGCATCAATATTCAGCTGGAGTGGCTGGGCATACACGTGTGACTCTACTTGGGTTGCCATATCCCCTGCTAGGCAGATGTCCATTATAATGAAATGTAAAAAGAGAAAAAAATAATAATAAAGGCAGAGGAGTGTAGTATTATGGCTTGATTTGACAGGGCCTCCTGCTACTTCAGCTGCCAGTGCCAGGCATGGAACAGATTAATCTGTATTCCAGCACACCACTGCTGAAGTCAAGATCGATCTAATTAGGGTATTTTAAACATCCTGTTTGCTTCCAAAGTCTTGCCAGAAACCAGGATGTCTGTCCATCTGGGGAAACTGGGGGAGAGGAAGGCTGTGAGAGTCAGCAGTAAAGCAGTGATGGTGTTAATTTTAGAACATTGCTGTATGATTTTCTGAAAACAAAAGAGCTAATGGCCTTGGATGTTCCATGGAAACAAAGGCAGCTCTGCAGCATGGCCTTGAATTTTAAAGTGGTCCTGCAAGATGTTGCTGAGATGCAGGCCTGGATGGTTGAGGTAGAAACCATTTCTGTCCTAAGAATAGAGCATTTGTTGGCCCATATGTGTCTGTCTTAACCATTTGGACTACCAGGAAGCAGGTGCAGGCTTTGTTGGGTGGGCAGAACAGCTCTGAATTCATCCTTCAACCTGCCAGTCTGGGCTAGGCCATGCCAGGTCAACAGAATGGTAGTTAGGGTCCATGTTTCATAGACCAGCGTTCATAATTATCCATTACCTACTTCCCCATTCAACCTTACTACCCTTCAGCCTCCCTCCCCTCCTGCCACATTGATTTCTTTCCAGTTCTTCGCCCATAACCACGCATGTTCCAACTCAGTGCCTTTGCTCTGTGCAGACCCATCTGCCTGGATGACGCACTCCCATCACCCCTCCTCCTTATGCCTGTTTTCCACGATTCAGCTGAAATGGCACCTTATCCACAAGTATCCAAGATGGGCTGACTGAGAGGTTCTTTGTCCCATCTCTAGTCTCTGCCTCTTTCCTGCACCATTACTTGCTGTCCTGTAAATTCAGACCTAATTGATCACTAGCATCCAGAGGGCAGGATCCTATCAGATCTTCAAACACAGCATACTGTACAGTGGAGTTTTTAAAATTTTTTTTTATTATTTTTTGTGTATGTGTACCATCAAATCAGATCTGGCTGGTACAGGAAGAGATTGCCCTTCCTTCTCCAGCAAAGTATCTGGTGAATCCGAACCGTGTACCTCTGAGATTGCAGTGCAGCTTCTTGCCACCAGGTCACCAGAGCTCCCTTTTTTTTATAGCCACTTTGTGAATATCAGTGTTTGTTCCTGTGTCACCACTAAGAGGCCTTCTCTTGTGGTCCGGCTTTGCTTGCGAGTACCTCCTCTTCCTTTCCAGTTATCTTATTCTTCCGCCCCATGGGACTAAAACTTAAGCAGAGATTCATGCAGCCCTCCTGAAATCTGGAGTCCCGGATCTTGGCACAGAAGAATGAGTTCACGTGTAAGAATCTTTACTGTGAATTTCTTTTCTTCCTGCTCTGCACTCCCCAATTTAAGAGACTTGTTAATAAAGTGCACCATTAAAAAAAAGAAAGAAAAAAGTGCTCCGTTTGTATGTCTTTGAGAATATGGCCCCAGCATATTCTGAAAGACTAAATGTGCTCATTGAACTAAAAAAATTCTGCCTTCTGATTGCCAGCTTAACCACAGAAAACTGCAAATGTTTGAGCTCAAACCACTGACTTGCTAGTATTGACAGATCTGGCTCTCTCCCTCCCAGATCTCTGGAAAAAAGTAAAAAAAAATGTTTCCTTTTTGTCTCAGTTCCGACTCTTCCAGCTTTCAGTCATCATAGCAACCTCCACCTAGAGCCCTCTTCCTCTAACCTGGCCCTCTCCAACTGAATTTAGGGCCCCTCCCATCTGTGTTTTATGCACCTCCCATACACAACGTTTAATTACGTATTCTATATGTATTACTTTCTCTTAGCCTTTCTCATAAGGCAATGATCTACCTCCTAGAGTGGCCTGCCGTCTTTCATCTCTTCATTTCCAGGGCCTGGCACGTGGTAGGCAGGCACTTGGAAGTTTGACTAAAGGAGTGACGTGACTCGTGTGTATGTGTCCACTTCAAGTCCTGTCATAATTGACCCATGGCCGTAAAACTCATGAAGGGTAGCTATTTTCTCATATTATGTTTTCAGAAGTTGCAGCAAGATCAACCATAGCCAGGTGCATTTATTTAAAAATAGGACCAAAACTATGGCTTTAACATTAGAGAGAGAGAGAGAGGGAGGGAGGGAGAGAGAGAGAGATGTGAGATGTCCTTTAGCTTCGGTTTAAATAGCCACCACCACCTCGGGGCTGTCTGTAGGGCTGCCAGAATCCTGTATTATTTGGCTTTATAGGCAACCACAAACAAGCTCTTTATTTTAATTTATTGTGGGATTGAAAGGCCTGACAAGCTGGCCTTCCTCCCTTTAAGGGTTAGATTAATGATTGAAAAACTCCTCTCAGCTGAGAAAGTTAGCGTGGGCTCGTTAGGGTGAGCCACGATGGCCGAAGCCCAAAGGTGGACCTGTGCTCAGGATGCGGTATAAAAGGAGTCACATTCAAGATGTGTGATCTTATGAGGGATGCCTCTGTGACAAGTGTGGGGAGGAGTCTAACATCTCCTAAGGGGCTTTGTGTACATATTACTGAGTTTGATATTCCTAACAGATTTAGTAGATGGAAAGAAAATCACCATTTTAGAAATAAGAAAACATGAGATTTAAGAGGTCAAGCAACATGTACTTGGTTTTTAATCACTAGTGAGTGCCAAAGGCAAAACTTCCTACGATTCTGTCTAATCCGAGAGTCCCACATGGGGTTCATTAACTTACTTGCTGACATTTCTAGAGCAGATCCCCAGCATCAGTCGGTCACTTTAATGTACCTGTGCTGCTTCTCGGCAGTGAAACACAGATAAAACAAGTCACAAACAGCCTTGCCTGTGGTTAAACGGCTGTCCATGCACAAAGAGAGGTGATGATGGTCATAGACCAGTTGGATTTGGGACCATCTTTCCCCTCACGACCCCTTAAGAGTGAAGATAAGGTTGAGAAATGCTACCTGAAGCCATCCTTTACAAAAGTGATGTCCCATATAAGAAGCTGGTGGGGGTAATTGTACAGTCTGGTTACCCAGTTAGGGAAAGAGCTCTGATCCAGAAGACCTTGATCAAAGATTCTTGATGATGGAGCCACCCCTTAGGGGGTCGAGGTGCTCTGAGACTCCATGGAAGCTGGGAGTGTTAGAAGTGATAACATAGAAAAGATTTTCTCAGATTCTCAAAAGACACTAGAGATCTGCACTCCAGTTGTCTATAAAGTTGCTTTTGACTCAAGACAAACAGCATCCCTTCTGAGCTTGATTGTTTCTACCCCTAGAAAGATTTCTAACTCTGTTGGCTCTGAAAATTCCAGAACATAGCTGGCCTTGGAGAATCTAGTCTTTAAAGCCCCTACGTTTGCTCAGGGATCTAACCCATTGCTAATCAAGCAGGAGAAGCCCTCAGGAGGCTTAGCCGGGGAGGAGTGGGTCAGAGCCGCCCCTCCAAGCAGTTCCCTTAATTAGTGTCTGAGGCAGTCAGTTGTCTGACTGTTGAACAGGATGCCCAGCAGGCAGGGACTCATGCTGGCACAGCGTCAATGCCAGCTCTCCTAACAGTCCACCAAGAAGCCTACCTGCCTACTCAGAGATTCCTTTGGCCTCTTTCTGAAACCGTGTGAATTCAGTATGTGCATGCATGTGTT
This sequence comes from Elephantulus edwardii, assembly GCF_000299155.1. Classification (NCBI taxonomy): domain Eukaryota; kingdom Metazoa; phylum Chordata; class Mammalia; order Macroscelidea; family Macroscelididae; genus Elephantulus; species Elephantulus edwardii. The sequence goes on from NW_006399765.1 coordinate 10,715,052, forward strand.
CTAAGTGTCGTGTGTGTGTGTTACAGTGTGTGTGTGTTACATCTTATGTATCTGTGTGTCTCTGTGTGTCTCTGTATGTGTTCTCTACTTGGGCCCTGCCTTTGAGGTTGCTGTCTGCAGCGCAAGCCACCACATCCACCCCGTCTGCATTGACAGCTCCATAGCCATCCTTCACCTCCATTTTATCCTGTCGAAATGACAGAGCAGCTGAGTGGTGTTGGCCAGCAGATAAACCTGTTATCTCCCCTGCTCTCTGTGCCAGCAGCTCTCCCCAGCTCCTTGGTGTGTGAAAAATTGACTCCACCTTGGGCTGAAATCTGTTCCTAGGGAAGCTACATTTATTAGTAACTAATGAAACTCTGTGTGTACGCGCGCATGTGTGTGTGTGTGTGTGTGTGTGTGTGTGTGTGTGTGTGTGTGTGTGTGTGTGTGTGTGTGTGTGTGTGTGTAGAACTTGGGCTGGTTGACGTGTTTTCCCGCCTGCTGGGCCTCCGTGACCCACGGCCACACCTTCAGATAGAGAAGGAGCAAGTAGCTCCACATTTTCGTCTATAAATCTGACAGCCTGTCCTTTCCTTTAAAATCCCAAACAAACAGGGAAATGCCATCCATTCTTAGTTTACCACTGCAGCTAATCAAGGTATCTCCTGCCCCAGGCAAGGACTTGCGTGGAAACACACGCTAAAGTGGTGTAGTGCCAAAAAGGGACAATTCTTCTGAAGACCACTTCACTCTTTGAAGAGTATAGCTCCCAGTAGCCTCTTTCTGGGCCACCAGCACTCCTGTGAGTGCCCCCCTTGTATGTAGGGAACATTCTCCTGCTTCTTAATCTGCAAGATTAAAGGGGGAAATCATTGAGTTGCTCTAATTCAGTATTTGTGAAAGTGCCTGAAACCCCAGGTCACTTCTTCATCTGGTCTTTGGTAGAAATCTCTTCTTGAAAGAACGATTCCATAACAGAGAGAAGAAGGGTTGTTAGTCATATCTCACTCCATATGGCTTTTTGCTTCATTTTACTCTCATTAAAACAGTTAATTTTGTAAAATCCATGTTGACATGGTAGCTGTCTTTTGGACACCGTGAGCCTCGCATGGGGAACCTTTTCACATTCAGCAAGATAGAGTTTATTTCTTCTTCTTGTCCTCCTTTAACAGCTTCTGGTGATTGCCTCTGTTGGTATCTGACTTTCAACAGGAAGCATGTTTCTTTCTATTTTTATAAAACAGAGGGGGAGAGCTTGCACTTTATCTGCACTCCCACCACTCACTCAAGGACATGATCTTTGGTAACTTAACCACTCAGACTTACAGAAGGGAGAGGAGAATAGTGCCGTTCTCATAGCAGAGTTGTGACATCTCAATGAGGAAAAGTTGTATACAAACCCAAATAAGACTAGCATCACAGCTACACACTAAGAATGGTGACAGGTATTATTACACGCTACCTACTTGCAAATAGGAATTTGAGACAGCTTACAGCAAAACAGTGTGATAGTACCAAATCTTAGCTTGGTATAAGAATTCGTCAAAAGACAAATGTCAAACTGGGGAAAATATTTACAACATATATGACAAAAGGATAATATCCTTAATTTAGGAGCTCAGAGAGATCAAAACTGGGCAGAAAATGAGGTTGGGTAATTCTTGGGGGCGGGGAAACAATATAAATGGTCAGTAAACACAGGGAATGGCATGTATCCCAATTTATAAGTTAAACAAAAACATGCTAATCAAAAGAATTTCCTACACCTATTAATTGTGATACCTTTTTAGATTGGATGATATTCCCTCTGAATGTGAGGAAATGGGGAGATAAATACTGCTAATATATATTGAGAATGTAAGTGTATTTAGCAGAACCTTTTCAGAAGACAATTTGTTAGTATCTCTTAAACATTTTATGTGTAAATACCTTTGTCCCCATCAATTTCACTACTGGGAATTTGTTGTAAGAAAATATAAATTTGCCAGAACATATGTACATAGATGTTCATTGCATTTATTGGAAACATCCTAAATAGGATACTAGTTAACATTCTGGTAGATAAGTTTAGTGGGATTCTAGAGCACTTATTTTAAAAATGAAATGTGTGCTGATGTCAAAAGGTGTATTAGAAGATGGAGTTATTTAAGTGTTTATTCCCCCCGAAAATGTACACAAGATTTTTTTATGGTTTTATTGGAAAGAGGAATTACATCATGGCAGTCAGTACATGAGAAGAAAGTATGTTTGTAGAGGACATTTTATACTTCTTTTTTTTTATAGCTTCATCCATTTGTTTTAGTTTGATGAGGGATAAAAGAAACCAATAATAAAGCAATAAAAGTCATTTCTTCTAGAGATCCGGCATAAACTTGTTTTTAAGCTTCCTGGTAGCCAAAGCAAAGGGAACTTAATAAGGACAGTTGACACATTAATTCAGAAAGAGAAGAATTTTTGTGCTTTTGGGCTATAAAAGAAACAGCAGCCAGTGAGACTGGTCTTAGCTTCAATCTGATCTCATCTCTCCTTATGTTAAAATTCGTTGTTGTTGCTGTTGTTAGATGCTAAAGTACAGCTTTTTTTTTTCTTTTATTTTATTTCATTATTTTGTGTGTGTACAGTCAAATCAGATCTGACTGGTACAGGAGGAGATTGTTCCTCCTTCTCTAGCAGAGCATCTGGTGGATTTGAACCGTGTACCTCTGAGATTGCAGTGCAGCTTCTTGCCACTAGGTCACCAGAGCTCACCTAAAGTACAGCTCTTAGTGACCCTGTGAACAACAGATCTGAATTCTGTCATGTCCTGTGCCAACCTCACACCTCCCTAGAGCCAATTGCTGCAGTCACTGTGTCTATCCACCACATTGAAAGTCTTCTCTTTTGCCAGCCCTCCACCTTTCCAAGCATGTGGTCCCTTTCTAAGAAATAGCCTCTAATATGCCCAAAGTATATAAGACAGGTTTGACATACTTTGACAGGTTTAGAAGCAGGAGTACCTCCACTTCCTAAATAACATGCCTCCGGAACCTCTGAATTTTGATAAATGCCCATGGTGGTACAGGGGCTTCAGGCCTTTTGTTCATGGGGTCGCCATGAGTTGTGCTTGACTCAAAGGCAGTCCACAACAATCAATAATTTGGGATGAAGCTTTTAGCACCTTTACCTCCAAGGACCATTCTGGCTTCACTTTCTCCAAAGCATATCAGCTTGTTCTTTGGCAGTTCATGAGAATTCAGCACTCTTCTTAACACCACAGCTCAAAGGTATCAATTCTTCTTCTGTCATCCTTATTCATTGTCCAGCTCTCAGATGCATAGCAAGTGATTGAAAAGACCATGGCCTGAATCAGTTACACATTAATCTTCAAACTAACATCATTGCTCTTCTAACTTCAGACTTTCCCAATGCAATATGTCTCCTGATCTCCTGACTGATGGTACCAAAGATATTGATTGTGGATCTAAGTAAGAAGAAATCACTGACAGTTTCAGTGTTTAAAAATTTTAATCTTGACTAAAATTCATTTAGTGGCTGAGTCCTTCCTAGGTTTCTCCCCGGGCCTGCATTTGCCCGTCTTACCTGGTTTTCCTTCCTCCATCTTTACATTGCACTGTCCAAACTGGCCCTCACATTTATCATTCCTTCTGTCTGGAATTCTCTGTGCCCTCTGCCTAGGTGTTGGCTGTGCCTTTGTTTTTGCTTAAGATGTTTGGTGGTGGAGACCTCCACTGTAACTGGGTCAGACTTCCCGCTGTGTTCCCCACACCCATTATGCCCACCTCAATAATGGAACCTGTAACACTGCATTGTGGTCATTGTTTGTCGTTCCCACTAAAGAAGTTCCTTGTTTGCTTCAGAGTCATGAGCACTCAGTGCACTCCCAGGGTGAATTGAGTGAGTGAGTAATCTGAAACTTGAGTGGTAGTTCTGCCTTGAGTGGTAGTTTTGTGGACGAGGCCCTTCTCTCTAGGCCTCTGTGCTTTCGTCTGCACAATGAGAAAGTTGGCTTAGATGGTCTGTGGGAACTCTCTGAGTCTAGGTTTCTTTTGTTCTATGATCATTCTCCCTCACATGCTCGCGCATGCACACACATACACACACCTGAAAGTTGTTACCAGCTGTCAGCCTGAGTAATTTCGAAGTTTCCAAACTGAGCTTGTTCGAATTCACTGCATCCATTATGGCCTGTCCTCCATCTGTTCACTAGCTGAAGAGATGAGAGCCATACCAGCTTGCTTGGCTCAGGCCTGCAGGGCTGATTATATCCCCGAGCTTCCTTTCTCTGATCGCTCTCAGAAGTCACAGAACTCAGACGTGCCTTCCTGGACCTGCTTTCTCATGCTCAGCTTCACTCTCTAGGTTCCCGTTCCTTAACCTGGCTCAGGATGGGGTGTTTCTGGCCTGGCTTCTCTGTCTTCCCTCTACTCTCTAGCAACTCACGCTACTCCCTATTGTCTGCCCACCTCCTTTTGTACAAGGTGGAGAGTACACCACTCTGTTTTTTAAACAAAAGATTTATGCAAAAGGTATTTTTTTGTACAAATAATTACAACTATATTTGGTTACTTATAGGGTAGTTCAAGACACAGCTATTTACATATGTGCTATGCCGTGTGTTCCTGTTTTAAGTAGTGACTTCTGTAGGACACTCCTACTCAAACACAAACCAAGCTATCTTCCCTTACCTGACCACATTCTTCTATTTTTGGCAAGGTGATATAGTTTAAACAAAAAAAAAAATATGGAACGCTTCACGAATTTGCGTGTCATCCTTGTGCAGGGGCCATGCTAATCTTCTCTGTATCGTTCCAATTTTAGTATATGTGCTGCCGAAGCGAGCACGCAAAAGGTATTTTGAACAAGATTTGAGCAAAAGATACTAGGAATGAACCTGGCAACTTAAGAAGACCAGGACCATATAATACCACTTTCCACAACCTATCTTAAGAAAAACTTTTTTTTTTCCATACTTGAAAAACTGACTATTGGCTAAGGACATTTTATGGAAACGAATGGATTCCCTAGGGAGCTCTGGTGGCCCCGTGCTAAGGAGTTGTCCTGTATATGGTTCTAATCCACCAACTGCTCCACAGAACGATGGGCAGTTTCTTCCCATGTGACTTACAGCCTCTGAAAACCCACTAAACATCAGCAGTGAGTTGGTTCCAATTGGAAGGCACCAAAAGGTAACAGCAAGAGGTTGTTGTTGTTGTTGTCATGTGCCCTCGAGTCCTTTGTGACTCAGCGACCCTATGTACAACAGCCCTAAACCCTGCTCTATCCTTTGCCAATCACACTGTCTCGGACACACCCATCCCGATTATCCCAGTCACTGAATCAGTCCACCTCAGAGAGGGCCTTCCCCTCCTGCGCTGTCCCTCCACCCTCCCAAGCATGATGTCCCTCTCCAAGGACCAGTCTCTCCTCACAACATGTCCAAAGTATATTAGACGAAGGCCCAGAATCCTTGCCTCCAAGGAGTAGCCTGGCTTAACCCTCTCCAGGATGAACCTAGGAAAAACACCACTAACCAGCTCCCCGGATTTTTACATGTAACTTGCACTCCTGTAGAATCCTCCTAGTGTCCATAGGGAACCAGCCCATGAGGAGGAGGTTGTGCTATTTGCAAAACTGAATTAATACACAGATTTTGTTGCTGTTGTTATGTACCAGTAGAAACCAACCCATAGCTGACCTTCCAGAGCGTTTTCTGAGGCAGTGTAATCCCGAAGGAGGAGATTGTTGAAGAGAGAGAAAAATAATGCAGATTAAGAGGGACTAGACAGTGGTAGGGCTTTGCACTTTTGCACTTTTAAGGTAGTTGTCAAGGGATGGCCTCTTTGAGAACACAATAGCTTAATAAAAGCAGACCTGAAGCAAGTGGGCCAAGCAGATAACTGAAAAGAGAGAACAGCAACAATGAGTGAATGGAATTCCAAAATCTCTGTAGATGTTCATTGAAATGAAAAATAAATAAATTAATTTTAAAAATATATAAACAATTTAAGAAGAATTTAAATCATAGGACTACACCCATGAATATATACAAGATTTTTTTTAAAAATATAGATTTGAGTGAAAATTATAAAAAAAAGAGAGAGAGAGAACAGCAAGTATGGAAGCCCTGAGGCAAGGGCATGCCTGCCTTGGAAACAGCATTTCCTCTGAGTAAGCTAATGGAGGGCTATAACTGGAGGGGTGGGGGGAATGAGATTAACTTAAGGTTTTGATCTGAAAATCATTCTGGTTTTTCGTTGAAGGCAAGAGGGCAAGGATGAAACCCATTAAACAGCTCTGAAAATAGCAGCCCTGTAGACAGGTAGTGGCAGTGGAGACAGTGGTAGGAAGAGATTGGATACTGCATGTAATTTGAAGATGGAATTGGTTTACTGAAACCTGAAAACAAAAAGAACCAAGAATATCTCCACTGGTTTTAGCTTAAGAAACTGGGAAAATCTAATGATCAATACCCAGACCTGTAGATTTGGGGGGGAAGGGAAAGAGCTTGGTTTAGGTCATATTAAGTTCAGAGCACCTGTTAGACAACCAGTGGGGAGAGAGAACAGATGGACACCTGAATACATGAATCAGCATTCAGGGAGCGGAGCTAATGAGAATTGTCAGCATGTAGATAGTTTTCAAAGCTCTGGGGCTGAATGCGCTCACCAGGAAAGTGGATGTATATGTAAAATGGTGCAAGTCCAAGGACTAAGTCCTTCCATTGGAGAAATGAATACGTGAAAGATAACAGATGAAAAATAGGTACACTAGAGTAGAACAGACCTATCTGTGTTCTTGTGTATGAAATAGGAATTATTTTTTTTTCTTTTAGTTGTGGCTTTCCATCATAGTCAAGTGTATTTTGGGGAACTCAAGGTAATTGGTATGTGACTCCTCAACTGTATGCTCATGGTTATCTTTCCATTTGGACATGGGCTGTATTTTCTACGTTATTGTGGTAGGATTAGCATAGGTGTATCATTCATCTCCTTAGAAATAGAAAAGAAATTACACAAATGAGCAAGCAGAGATGGAGTGGGGCCGGGGGAAGATAGACACCACTGAAAGGTGAACGGCATCGGCATCACAGGGCAAAGACCTTCCCCAGAGCGAACAGAGAACTGGCCTGAGGTCGGACTTCTGACCTCCTGAACAAGAAGCAAATACATTTTTGTTTACTTAAGTCATCCACTTAGGGAATTTCTGTTCTAGCAGATACATGAGACAGTAGAAATGTAGGAAAAAGGGGGATGTTTTTCTCAGTTTTCAAATAGGAATGTCTACTGTCCATCCTGGTCAGCAATTTTATTTCAAAATAGACTTTGCTGTTTTTCTCAATAGACTCTTGACTCTTCCTTGTCAAGGTCATTTTCCTTGATTTCCCCCCCCCCTCTAAGAAATGTCTCTCTTTAAAAGTGAAGTACACCCTTCAATTACCCTCTTTTTCCCCAAGAAAAGCATTTCTTTATAAAAACCCCTGGACTATGAATTTAAAAAGCATTGTTACATTTTTGAAGGACATACAGCCCAGTTGCCTTTTAACTTGGAGTTTCAGCGTCACCAGAACGTAAAAGTGATAGCATTGGAGCTCTGTCATATTTCTTACGTAATTCTAGGGCATTTGCTTGGGAAAGTTATGAGGTAATTTGAGAGTGTGGTGGAACTTGTCTGACTCATTATTTGTCCTTCTCATGGCTGGTATTTATATTCTCTTCAGAGGTTATTTCTGCAAATGAGGGCTTTGTTTGAGATTCTGCTGTAGACAGTAAAAATCAATTAATTCTGGGCGTAATAGAAATTCTGACTGAGTTTGATTCACTGGCTCATGTTGTCCTTGAGGCTGTCATCCCTTTTGAATGTGTTTCTTGTGTAATAAGTGAAGATCAGCTCAGTTTTCCAGTGACACAATTTGGGTTCTTGTCTTATTAATCAATAATGGCAGTCAGAGAAGACCTACTTACGCCTCCTTCAATAGAAGCAAACTGGGCTTGAAGAGAGCTAATAATTACTGCTCTGATCTCAGCATGTTCTCTCTTCTCCTTCCCAACCCAGAGCATGTCTGTTCGATCCTGGCTTCCCTCCTGCGGAACCTGAAAGGGCAGCAGCGGACCCGGCTTCTGAATAAATTCACAGAAAATGACAGTGAGAAGGTAAGTGCTTGTTGAACTGAAAGAAATGGGACCAGGACAGGGAGGGACAGAGGGCTTTTTCACTTGGTCGGCCTGAAGGCTGAGTGTGTCTGCTTGAAATTTCTATAGCATCTGGGACTCATTATTTTGCATTTCAAAGGGTTTTTTCCAGTATTTCTCCCTCCTACCTTCTGAGAGGAATAATACCTGAAAGTGATAACATCTAGTACCTTGCAGAGAGAGGATGGTGGCTGTTGAACCCAGTAGAATTTGGGGGGAGAGCAGTGCACAGCAGAGCACAGGTTAAGAACATGAACCGTGGATTCAGACGTCAGGATTTGCACTTGCTTTGCTCCTTTTGAGAGGGGTGCTACTCTGAGCTTTACTTTCCCTGACTATCAAATGGAGTCACTGATGTCTGTCTTAAAGAGTCAGTGGGAGGAGAATTAAATGAGTTCTCCCTGGGTGCTGGTGGTGAAAATGAAGATGAGGGTTGTAAAGTAGCAGGGCCTGGCCTCGAACTGTAGAAGCTGGGAATGGTCTTATAAATGAGATTAGGGGGGTGGTGGCTATGACTATCTAGCAGGCCAAGCAGTAAGACGTTAACAGTAGTAAGAGTGATTACTTATTGACTAGCAGGAATTGGTAAGGTAGCTGATGCCTTTTGTTGTTGAACGCTGTTGGCTCACCCCTGAGTAGACAGTATCCACGTTCACACGTAAGCAGATTGGATTGTAGCAATCTTAGATGACTTAACCAAGATCCTGCTTCTAGTAACAGAGTTGGAATTTGAACAGTGGCAGACTGCCTAAGTCCAAAAGTCAAACCAAACATAAGTAGGCATTCCCAGATGAATCAAAGTAAGAAAAAAAGCTTAACTTACAATAGTTTCTTTCTTATCTGTGTCTAAAGTGGGGCTGAAATTTTTTCCTGCTTTGGGAAAGATTAAAGACTATTCTTTGAGCCTGCCTTTATCTTTTCCTCTTTTACTAGCAGTGTTGCGTGGTAACAGGCCATTGAATTAGGGCATCTTGGCACTCATGTGGCATCATTCAGCTTCTGGACTTCAGTTTCCTCATCTTTAAAATAGATATCATCTTTCCTGCCTCACTCATCATGGATTTGGGAAGGGTTTTTTCCCTTTGAATTTTATTTATTTTGTTGTTATTGAGAAGATACAGAGCAAAACGTACTGCTGAGCAGTTTGGTTTACTTAAGTACAATTTAGTGACACTGATGACGTCCTTGGGGCTGTTGGGATCACCCTCACCCTCCCAGCTGAGTTGTTCTACTCATTAAACACGTCATTGCTCCCTACGGTTTCTGTCTTTTTAAAAAAAAAAATAAAACCACTTTAGGAATATTTTTGGTTTAAGAGGTATCGTAGGGCAGTATGGTTTTGTTTGTGTAAGGAACTAATGGGCTTTAAAATACTTGGAAAATTGAAATATACAAGGTTTTAAGATCATCATTGTTAGTGAGAAGGTTTAGGCAGGGTCTTCCTAGAAGGTCAGGTGCCACTTGGAAGCCACATTTGCCATTATTACCAGGACTAGTGCCATTGTCAGCTCCTGGGTGAATACCAGGATGTCCAAGAGCCAGGCTCATGGCAACCTAAACAGAGACAGAGGCCGGCCTTACTACACAGTAGCCTTCAATCTTTGATGAGTCTTAAGGAAATACGAAACTTTCAAATCCACTGAGAGAGTTCCTCAGGCTGTGTTTGAAACATGACATTTGCCACTTTCAAAACTGATTTTTAAGTTACTGCTAAGCAAAAAGTCAGTGGTGTTTTTTTTTCCTTTTATAGGGTTTTTTAACTTGCTGAATGAGTTTTTCTTGCACTCTCTTTTGACTCAAAAGCAACTAAGGAGCTCTTATTCACACTTTAAAAAAATAAAAAAGATCAGCTCTAGGGAAGTATCTGAACATGAAAGGTTTTGGATAGAGAAGAGAAATTTCTGTAAGTGACTATCAAGTAGGTAACTTCAGACTCTCTCCCTGCAAGAATTTTTATTTATTGGTATGATTTTAGCAACCTGAATTCACGGGAGACCCAGGAGGCCTGGGAATGAGCCGTCTTCATTTGGGAGCAGGCCAGTATTTAGGCTGCATCCATCCTAAATGTTTGCTTTGTTCTGTCCCAGCTCTTTGACCTGCTCCTGGTGTACCTCCTGAGGAAAGCTCGTATCTAGTGAGAGAAGTGGTAGAGTGAGTCCCCACGTTGTAAGGAGTGACAATGAGATGGATAGAATTGTGCTGTTCTCTTGTGTTGCTTTTCACTGTCCTTCTCGCTCATGCCTGGGAAATCTCTCTTTTCAGGTTGACAGACTGATGGAGTTGCATTTTAAATATCTGGATGCGATGCAGGTGGCTGACAAGAAGATTGAAGGGGAGAAGCATGTACGTATCCCTGCCTATCTGTTCTGTTGAAGCGTTTTCTTATACTGCGGGTGAAAGTTTACGTAGATTGGCTTTCCTTGGGGTTTCGTATGGATTGCTCCTCGACATTGATTGCAGTCCCCTCAGCGTGTCCGCACTCTCCCTGTCTCCTCTCTGGGCTTCCCACTTGCCTGTGCCTGGTGCCCTTTCCTCTGCCTTTTCATCTTGGGTTTAGACATTTGTTGCCCTTTTGGTCTCTGGTGCGTATTTTAAGGAGCACATTCTTCACAGGGATTTTTGTCTGTGTAGCTCTGGTGGGTGACCTCACTATAAGGACCACATTGCAACCCCAGAGGCATGCAATTCAAATCCACCAGCTGCTGTGTGAGAGTAAGATGGCAGTTTAACTGTCTGTGTGATTTAACTGCCTTTGAAAACCCACTGGAAGCTAGGAGTAGGTTTTGACTCAACAGTACACAACAACAGCAATGTAGTCTCTTGTCTATTATTTGCTGAACGATGACCTCCAGGAGTGTCCCTTTTGTCAGTTACTTACTTGCATTCCGTTTGTATCCCTTGTGCCTCTCATATCTTCCCACAGGACAGGTAAAGACAAAGGTATCTTCTGTCACCTACCATGTTGCAAGAGCTGAGCACATGGCTGGATGCTAGAAGTTATAACTGCTCTTTGGCAAGAGCAGAAGTACTTTAAGAGGCTGGTGTGTGGGATTAATCTACGTCTTACCTAGGAGTCTAGGTCATGGGCCAAGTACCCTTAATAAAAGCACCCTTAGTAAAAGCTACTTGTAAAATCTGACCAGAGGGTACTGATGTGACTTCGTTGGCAGAGTGCGCCCTTCCCACCTCCCTAAGTCATAAGGGAAGCATTCTAAGGAAGGATGATCACAGGATATAAAGACCGTAAGGGTCCTAAGAGACCAAATCCAATTCCCCTGTTTACAAGTGACAAGCTAGAGACGAAGAGAATGGAATCTCAGATTCATTGCAGCAGAGTCTCCAAGTTTAGACTGACTGACCTTTATTTTCTTATGCTGCTTTTTACTAAGGGGAGTAAAACCTGTCAGATTTGTTCTTCTTGAGTGACTGTGCTTACCATGGAGTTTTTCTACCTTCTGTATTTGCCACCTGCTTCCATTTTGTTCTTTGTTGATTCTTATCCACACTCTTTAATAGGGCCTGTTTCCATGTCTGCTCTTTAATATGCAGTTATATTCCCTTCCCTATAAGAAGTCCATGGTCACACTGTTTCTTGCTTTTTTTCAAGGTCTAGGTAAACCTCATTTTTTCTTGTGAATTTGATTTGCACCGTCAGTCTATTTTCTTTTCACTCATCTTGCCTTAAATATGCACTTGAGGCTTTTGAACTCCACTGTTCCAGTACAGCCTCCTATCTGTGTCCAGCTCTGGGACCAGGTTCCGGGCATTGAGAATCAGAGAGCAATTTCCCTCAAGCTACGCCTCAGGCCAGGGTGAAAACTAGAGCTGGGAGGGGGATGGTGACCTCGTTGTCTGTTTTTTTCTCTTCACCCCTTCTTAGCCACACCTCCTTTTCTTAAAACTCATTTATGCCTTTGATTTTTAATACCAGTAGCAACCAGTGAATGTCCCAGTTTTAGCAGCAGTATTTTTTTATTCTTATAATTCCCTATAAACCTGGGAAGCTCTCCGGTGTTAATTGATTGATCAAATCGTTTGACTGGGACTTCCTACTTTTATAGAAAGATACTACTACTACAGAATGAAAGGCAGAGACTATAAAGTGTGACCCCAGACTTTTTAGATGCGTTGTGTTCCAGACACAGTTCTGTCTATGCACACAACTCACCAGCTTTGTTTAGATTATTCTCTCCTTTTCTGTCTTTTCGTCCTGTACTGCAACATGTGCATGATGGACATTTAAAGTACCCGAATGCCCTGTATCCTTTCTCCTAGACTAAATGAGACATTCAGTTAGAAGCATATTGGAATTTTCCTAGATTTTTGCAAGGGAAAAGCCCCGAAATCGTTAGAACTCCAGCTCTGATGGGACCTCCCAGCATTGTCTGCTGGAGGGGATTTTGAGAGGGGTAGTAGTTTAAACATCATCCAGGGGCCTTGGAATTTTGGTATAGAGGGAGACAAAGGATTGACATTGTAAATTATTTCATCTTGCTTGGAACAACAGTCAACACCATTAGTACCAGCAATCAGGAGATCTGGAGATTTGCTGTACTAGGAAGGTCTGTAGTCAGGAACCTCTCCACGTTTATTGAGGAGCAGTGATGTTAGTTTGAGGACTAAGGTGCACCTGATTCAGGCAAAGGTATTTTTCAGTCACTTGCTGCGGAAAGTAGATAGTCAACAAAAGAGAAAATCTCCAGCATAAGATGAATAGATGCAGTGATTAGAGACCAGGGTTCAAGGCTGTTGATTGTTATACTCAACAGCGTGTAACAGCAACCACCTCTAAGTCATTGCCTCACTATGACTTGCCATTTTGCCTCGGTTTCTTGGTAATTAAGTGCAAATGACCTCCAAGGTCTCTGTCAGCTTGGTTTCTCCCTGTTTCCACTGAGCTGGTTTTGAGCACTAGAGTGGATTAAAGGCACACTGACCGTTTGAGCAGTAGTTGAATTGTCTTCTAGATAGTAGAGCAGCCGTCTAGTACAAAGCAGTGGATGAAGTGAGCTCTCAGACTGCTTTGGACTAGAATTCCAGCTTCTCCACGTCTGAGCTCTGTGACCTTGGACCGATGAGTTAACCTCGCTAAGCTTTGATTTTCTTGTCTGTAAAAGGGGAATAATAACCCATTCTGTGGTAAGAAGATTAATGCCAATTAAGCAGTAAGTATGTAAAGTATGTTGCTCAGTACACAGAGGCTGGAGCTGCTGCTGCTGCCACCAGATCTCTCTAACTTCCTCCCGAATTGTGGTGTGACTTCTGAGCACACACCTCCCCGCACGCCCCAGGCGTCACTCTCTAGGGCTGGCATGTTGGCACCATCAGAACCTTTGTGTGAGGTAAAGCTGGAGTAGGCTGTTTTTGAGAGAAACCAAGTAGGCAGTTGGGCATCAGGGAGCAGCTTTGGTGGAGCTGTTCGGGAGCTTGGCCTGCTTCCCACAAGATTATTGAAGAGGGTGTGAAGTTGATTAGCACTGACGGAGAGTAATCGCTGCAGCCGCTCTCCTCAGCAGCCACGGAGCCTCGGCATGCCACAGGCGCCGGGGCCCCTGCCATCCCTGACAAACATCTGTCTCCTTGATGCCAAGGCCATTTTGCTGGGCACCGGCAAACATTCCAAGGCCATTAGTGCGCAGCAGCCTCGGTTGCTCGGAGAGGCGGGGCGGGGCTGGGGCTGAGGGATGCATTTGTGAGCTGCGTTCACTGCCAGAACTCAGCTCCGTCCTGACAGATGAAACCGCCTTCCAGGTGTAAAGAGGCTTAGAACAAAGCGACCTTTCTCCCCACCTCTGTCTCATGCGTCTTCTTTCTTCAATCATCAACAATTTGTCTTCTCACTGTACCCCTACTTAATTCTGATAACCTGCACCCATTCAGAACTCGGCAAATAGATTTTTTTACTTAAATTGAACACTTCTCAGACATTTTGATCACATTGCCAAATCAGTAATGAGTCTCATCTATTCCTTGCCCATAGTCTACAGCAATAAACCTTAGGTAACAATATTAGTCACTGACCGAGAAAACGGGGTCCAGTGTTGACAGTGTGAGTGTCAGAAAGCCACATCTCCCCATAGACTTCAGAGGCTTCATGGGTGCAGGGAGTGTCCAGGTTTGCCGTTGACCAGGATTCACTGGAGAGAATCCAGTCGTTTGGCAAATGTTTGTCAGCATCTGCTCTGTGCAAGGCACCGGGCCAGGCACAGGCTGGGCATGGGGGATGGAAGTGCCAGGGAAAGGAGGGCCTAGGAGTGGTACTGCTGATGAGAGCGGATGGGGTCCAGGGAGCCATCATCGTCTCCATCCAGTCCCCCTGCACCATTCCATGGATGAAGCCTGAGTCAAGCAGGACCTTAAGATGAAATCTAGACAGGGCATTTCCAGCTGGGAAGGAGCCGTAGCTCAGGAATGACCGTGAGAGGCTAGGTTAGTTCTTAGGGTGAGTGCTTTGTTAAATGTCAGGGGATGGGGAAGTGAGAGGAAGAGAAAGGGCTCAAAGTACCATTTTGAGCCCTTTCTCTTCCTGCTTCTCTGACTGTGGACAGACTGCTTATCTGCCCCGGCCTTGTTTTTATCCTTGATGTTTTGTTTTTACATGTATGTCCTAACATGTGTACTTTGAGAATTGCATGTGTAAATATTTGGTGGCCATCAGTATGGCATGTGAAGACTGCTTGCATAGTGCATGGTGCGTAAGGATGGTCAGAAACCCTTTCCTTTTCTCTCTACAAGGATATTGCCCCCACTCCCACCCTTCACACACACAGACACACACACTCTTTTACTTTCTTAATTCCAATATTGCACGACCTTGCATGATCTGGCCTTGCCCTACGTCTTTAATCCCCTCCCCTGTCCTGTGCACCACCTTCCTACCTTACGCTTCTGCCCTGGCTCTTCTGTGTCACCCCATCTCTCACCAGTTCCAGCTTAGATGTCCTCCTCAGAGAGGCCTTCGGTGATCACCGTGTGAGAAGCACACCACTTCCCCTCACGCTCCTTTATAACTTGTCATTATTTATCTGTTTACTCTCCAGCTCTGGGGACCGTAATCGCTCTTGTTCATCATCTATACTTAGAACTTAACATAATGCCTGACATTCAGTAAATGAAGGACCATTGCTCGTTACGTGAAATTAATATTTGTCCCTGGGTGTTAAGGAAAATAGAGGATCACCTAGGGGTTTTCGGCATCATTCGTGAGCTCTAATTTTTTTAAATGTTAGGTATTGCGTTGTTGTTGAGACTATAAAAAGCGAAGTACACACTAATTCAACAGTTTCTGCGTGTACAGTTAATGATGTTGATTACAGCTTCAAGTTGTGCAACTGTTCTCACCTTCTTCTGAGTGTTCCTCCCTCGTTAGCCTTAAATTACACGCACTGCCTGCTAAAGTTTGTATGGAATTTGTTTTCAATTGTCGTTGTCAATGTAATCTCACATATTTATATAGCTATATCCTATTTTTACACAAAAATAGCACTTGCGTTAATACAGTTTTTGCAAAATGCACCACCCCTTGTGCTTTTGTTTCTGGTGCTGTTATTTACTTGGGGGTGTGTTATATACGAAAATATTAATAATTCTCAAAGTAGACTTTTTTTTTAAATTTCACTGGAGGAAGTGCAACCAGGCTAAACTCCTTAGGGGCTAAACTTAAAGTTACTTGAGGCCTGTTGTCAGAGGGGCCAGTCCTTAAAAAAAGGAATCATGCTTCAGAAAAAGGAAGGAAGACCCTCAACCAGATGGGTTGACACAGTTGACTGTAACAACGGGCTTGAGCACGTTGGAGACCACGAGAATGGCACTGATAAGGCAAGACCTGCTGTTCACAGGATCCCTGTGGGTCGTAATCAACTTGATGACACCTAACTATAATGGCAAACTGTTGTTCACTTTTAAGATGACATCAGGGAATATTTTTGGTTTAAAGGTTATCTCGGGACAGTAATTTCGAGGATTCATCAACCCTCCATAGCGTAGAATCCATGAGAATTTGAAATTCTGTTCAACATTTCCCTTCCTTTTGATCAGGGCTCTTCTGTTGAATCTTTGATTAAATGCTAATGGTAATTTGCTAATGGTAGCGCCGTATCATCCATTTCTTTTGGTTTCATGGCAAAGGAGGCACTTGATAATTGAGCCACTTAGCTGTACAGTTCATATCCTTGTATTCCTGATTCTCCTTCCTTTGTTACTCCAGCCAAATAGAGACCAATTGTCGTGCCTTGGATCACCACTTATAAGCTTTTGCGACCCCTAGTACTGCACGAGGAACTAGGAAGTGTAACAGAAACACTAAAACACAGTTAGGCTAATTAACTGGGGTGTTTCAAGAAGCCAAACTTATAAACTTAAAAACCAAGGAAGTAAATCTAATAATATAGTGTTTGGTTGTACCCAAGCAATCATATTTTTGTTTTGTTTCATTTTTTGGTCTTTACTGTAAATATATTTATCACACAACTTACAGTAATCCAACTTTTGCAGAAGTACATCATGCTTATTGACTGCAGTTCCAATAACCAGAAATGTAGCCCTACCTTACTCAAGGCAGTTTTTCCTTCACCATTAGTCCCTGCTTTCCACTCCCTGCTTCCTGCCCATGGTAATCACAGATTTTGATCTCTGTACATTTTGTCTTTTTATATACGTGAGATCATATCATATTTGTCCTTCTTTGAGTGTCATATTTTGCTCAGCATCATGCCTTCAAGGCCCATTTATCAAGACTTCATTTCTCCTGCTGGTTGGATAATATGCCATTGTATGTATATACCATGATATTGTTGATTGCCTTCTAGTCCAGCGTGACTCATAGCAACCCTTTGAACAAAAAGCCTGAAGGCCTTCTACAGCTACTGACATTTATCAAAGTTCATAGAGTTTCTGGAGGCATGTTGTTTAAGGAGTGGATACCAATCCTGCTTCTAAACCTATCATAGAATGTATTGGTTGAGTTGCCTGAGATGCATAACAACCATATCTATGTACAGAAGCTCTGAACCCTTCCCTGTCCTGAGCCACTCTCACTAATTCTGACACACCAGCCCCCATTACCCCAGTTACTGTATCAGTCAATCTCATCTGAGGTCTCCCTCTCCTGCACTGTGCGTCCACCCTTCCAAGCATGATGTCTTTCTCCAAGGACTGATCTTACCTGGCCAGGCCACGTGCCCAATGTAAGTGAGGCAGAGCTTCAAAATCCTAGCTTCCAAGGAGAGACTTGGTTTCACCCTCTCTAAGACAGACCTATTTGTTTTCTTGGCAGTCACAGTATGTTCGAGACTCTTCTCCAGCACCACAGCTCGAAGGCATCTATTCTTTTTCTGTCATCCTTACTCATTGTCCAACTTTTTGAAGCATAACAAGTAATTGAGAAAATGATAGCCTGGATTAGGTGCACCTTTGTATCTAGACTGACATTGTTGCTCTTCAGCACCCTGGAGAGATTCATGACAGCAGATTTTCCCAATGCAATTCGTCTTTTGATTTCCTGACTGCTAGTATTAGGAGTAATGATTGTAGAGCCAAGCAAGCTGTAATTGCTAACAACTTCAGTCTCTATCTAATATGGTGCTACCAGTAGGCCCAATGTTGAGAATCTTTGTCTTCTTGATGTTGAGCTTCTATCCATATTGAAGAAGACTACAGTCCACCTTTTGCAGCAAGTGCTTCAGGTCATCCTCAGTTTCAGCAAGCAAGGTTGTGTCAGCTGCATATCATAGGTTGTTAACATGTTGCCGCACACTTTTTAATTGACAACTGTGCTTAGAAATACATTTTGCCGTCATTTTCAGCAACGTGTTTATGAGTGTCCCTCCAATTTTGATGCCACACTCCTCCTCATAAAACCCGGCCTCCTGAAAGATCTGTTCTGCATACAGATTGAAAAGGTGCGGGGACATGATGCATCCTGAAGCACTCCTTTCCTGATTTTGAACCATGCAGTATTTCCTTGCTCTGTTCTGAGGACTGCTTCTTGATCCCAAGTATAGGTTTCATATAAGCACGATCAAGTGTTCTGAGATTCCCATTTTCCTTGAGGTTAGCCACAATTTATTGTGATCCACACAGTCAAATGCCTTTGCATAGTCAATGAAACACAGATAGACTGTATTTTGTTTATGTATTCATCTCTTGATGGGTATTGACGTTGTTTCCACCTTTTGGCTATTTGTGAATAGTGCTGTAGTGAATCATACTGTACAAGTCCCTTTTTGAATCGGCACTTTTAAGTCATTTGTGTATATACCTACATGTGCAATTACTAGATCTTATATTGTCTGGATCTTTTCAAAAATATGGGTGCATCTTTGGTGGTTTGAATTCACCAATGGTTCCGCAGGAGTAAGATGGGCAGCCTTTTCCTGTTAAAATTTACAGCTTCAGAAACCCAGTGGAGGGTCATTATAAGTTGGAATCAACCCCAGAGAAGTGAGATTGTTGAGAGGTTTTCTTTAATGATGGTTCTGTTTTTCATTTTTTGAGCAATCTGTCCACTGTGCTTTCCCCACCAAGATTATACCGTTTTACATTCCTGCCAGCATTGAATCAGGGTTCCAGTTTCCTCACATCCTAGCCAGTATTTATCGTTTTCTATGTTTGGGGTTTTCGTTTATTTCTTTTCATCGTAACCATTCTAGTAAGATCCATTGTGGTTTTGATTTGCATTTCTCTCATAGCTAGTGACGCTAAGCATCTTTGACTCTACATTTTAATCTTAATTATTATTTTCTAAATGGTTAGTCTGTCAGCAAAGAACAATTTAAGTGCATGTAAACAAATATAAAAATATTTAAGTACCGTGATACAGATTCTGTGGCGTAATAGTCAGGAATGTTCTGCAGCAGTGTTCAGGAGGAAAAGGTACTCCTGCTTACAGGAGTCTACAGGACAACCCAGTAGATAATTTGACACACTTTTAGTTAAGATCGCATTATTGTGGTCATCTGGCAGCAGCAGAGACCTCCATGCTGTGGACAGCAGTCCTGCGCTTTTGTGTGATATTCTGTGTTCAAGAAGTTCCAAGGACAAAGTACTTAGACATACCCTAAGGGTTCCTGGTTAACAAGTTTGACCTGAACTTTTAAAGGGCATGTAAATCCCGAGATTCTTCCAGTGAGCAGCCGTCCTCCGTCATGTAAATATTCAGATGCTTATCTCAGCAGATTTGCCCTGACTCCCAAGCAATAGGAAGCCCAGGAAATTAATCAGGGTCCCTTTACCTGGAAGATGACCCAACTTCTTGTCGTTTCCTCCTGGCTGCTGTGGGTGACGTACACGGCACGCCTGACTTCTCACTCTCCAGGGTGGGCCATTGCTGTTTTAAGTACTGGCAGGGATGTCATTTTCTTCCCTTTCTTAAAATAATAATCTATTGAATTTTTTGGTAAGCGTGTATACAGCTGGTTAGGTTCCCATTTGACAGTTTCCACACAGATTGCTTAGTTTCGTTACAGTCATCACAGTGTGTCAGTCCTCACCTTAATTGTATGCCATTTCTTTCTTCTCTGATGCGTCTGTTTTCTGGCCCCCTTATCTTTTCATTTTTGCTCTTTAGTAATTCTTGACCTTTCAGGCTCGTACAGTTTCTAAGTAGGGCACCAATCTTACAGGTCTTATGTGCACTCTGCTGTTTTGCAGATGATCTCAAGGGATGGTGAGGCAGTCAGTTCAAAGCCACCAGCTGCTCCAAGGAGAAAGATGAGCAGTTTCCTCCCATGCACTTTACAGCCTCTGAAAACCCACTGGAGGGGCAGCTATGAGTCGGTTCCAACTTGGGGCAGTGAGTTAGAGTTGCTTTCCTTAGTTACAGATTTTTAAAGTATCAGGATGATAGCCCCAAGGGGTCTGCTGTTCTTACTCTTCCAGTTTACCTGGCTTCTCACCCACCCCCTTCAAGAACTCTCCATGGTTTTCTTCCCTTTTTTCCTACCTGGGACCAACTGTTGTGATCTCAGTCAAAATGGTCAAAGCTGGTAGCCAGGCACCATCTAATTCTTCTGATCTCAGAGCAGAAGAAGTTGTGGTTCCCGCAGACTTACAGCAGATACAGTTTCTGTGGCAGATGGAGTTGTTTCTTCACTGAACTCTGGGTTAGCTTGTTGCTGTCTTGCTTCTGGCAGATATGTCTAGGATGGTCACTAGCAAAATTTTAAATCCTTAGCTACCATTTACTTCACTAGGATGCCAGGGATGTCTACAAGAGGGAGGAGAGCCTTGGAGAAACATTTTCCCTTTTCTAGTTCCTTGGAAAATTATACTCAGCAGGTTTATTTAATAAAGCCTGTTCTCACCACATACGTTGCTCTATAATGACTTACAAATTGCATGCTAATTTTGCCACAGTTAAATCATTCCAGGCTTTATCCTGGAGAGAGAAAGATGGACTTCTTGTAATAAAACAGTATCCACAGGACTAGATGTCTTAAACAGGATCGGGCTGTTTTTGTAGCATTTGGAGCTCATTTCAAATGGCTTGATTTCTATGAAAAGGGGGTGGCATGCAGGAATGAGTGTGTGCGGTACGTGAGCCCGAAGCTCTAGGTGAGGGTGTAGACGTGAAAGTGCGAGGCTGCCATTGATTCTTCTGCTAACTATGCTGGCAGCCTCTCCGGCAAGCTTGAAACAAGAATCCTGCTGAGGGCTCCTCTCAGCTCTTCTTTAAACCAGTGGTTCCCGTGCTTTCTCAGTTTGTGAATTTGCTAGACCACAGTTTACAGCCAGTGGGAGCTAGTGATGGAGGTGGGGGCCAGCATGGTGCTTTCTGCTTTCTCCCGCTTCCCTCTCACCACTGATTGAACCACAAGTCCCTTCACCCTCTACCGCCTCTCTGCTCCCTTCTCGATCACAGACATGTCTGCTGCTATTCAAAGAGGAGTGAGAGAGCCCGAGTTCTGCGCCCACCCCCTGCCGCTCTTTTCTGCAGTTGTAGCCTTGACGGCTTTACCTCACTTATCTGATCCTCCATATGCTCATCCTTCACTGCATCGGTGGGTTCTGTCCTATAGTCTCACAGGCTTGTTAGGATCGGGGCTGTGGCCTGGATCCCCAAATCTGTCTGCAGACCCCTACAGCCAGCTCCTACTTAGACGTCCTCCTGTTGGCTTTTGCGGCTTAGCAGGCCCCAAACCAGGCTGTGACCCTGGCCCCTCTTACTCTCTCCCCTCTCTCTCCAAACCAGGGCATCCACCTGTGTGACCAGGTCATACAAATGAACACCACCACTTCCTGCTTCTCCCTCTCCCCACACGTCCAGCTGGTAAATTTTACCCTCCGTTTCCATTTTCCTCAGTCCTCATTGCCAGTACTTTAATTCAGGCTACTAAGATTTAATTGATTTGATTTTTTTTTTCTTGTTCTGCACAGCACCCTCTAATGCCACTCCGTGCCTGAGCACTGGCCCTGTGTTACCTTCCGCACGTGGTCCAAACTAAACTCCTTAACCACCTTAAAATACCAGTTTGACCCCTGCCCACCACTCTGGCTGCTTTGTTCACTGCACATTCCCTTGTGATAGGCAGAGCCATTCTGTATCACTTAATCCTTCCCTAAAAGGGAGCTCTGGTGGCCTAGTGTGGTAAGGAGCTGTGCCGCCAACCCAGAGGCACTCAGTTTGAATCCACCAGCTGCTCCACAGGAGAAAGATGGGCAGTCTTCTCCCGTGTGATTTACAGTTTCTGAAAACCTGCTGGAGGGTCAGCTATGTATGGGTCAGAGCTGACTCAACGGGACACGTTAACAGCAGCAATGTGTTTCCCTAAGCTTGTACTTTCTGGCACCTCTTGAGAATTTGCTCATTCCTTTGTACTCTTCCTAGAATGCCTCTTTGCTCTGTATTCCCCCCACCCCCACCCACTCACCCCTTTCTTTCAGCTGATTCCTCAGTATTCTGCAGGGCTTTGGCAAACAGATCAGTTAATAAATAGGTAATGGTTGCCTGCCATGGACCAGGCATGGTACTTGTGTTTCTAGATCAGCTCCTGTAGAAAACCATGCCCGGATCCCCTCTGGAGTACCCTGATTTCACCTCATGCAGTGCAGCCTTATACTTAAGATCCATGATGCTTATGGGCATAGGTTCAGATCCTACCTTGGCCTGTTCCGTGTCACTGAGTTACTTAAACTCCCAGTGCTTCACTGACATCACGAGGAAGAGGAAGATAATAATAGTACCTGTTTTGTAGGCCTTCAGGAAGGGTTAATATCATTAATATGTACAAGTCAAGTCACTTAGCATATTCCCATCACATGTGTCATCAAGTCACTTAGGATAGTTCCTGCCAGTAGCTCTTGTTTGTTGTCTTTCTGGCCTGCATACTTCTGTCTCTCCTCTAAATCAAACCTAAGTCTTTCAGGCATGCACTTCCCTTGTGTACTTCCTCAGTGCTCCCAACAGGAATTGTGGGTTTGTGGCCTCGGATTTTTTTACCTGCTGTCATAGACGTCCTGGTTCTCTCGAAGCTGTCTTACATAGTGTCAGAATTCAAGCACGTATTCTAGATTTTTATTTATTTTAAAGTAAATTTCACAACTCAATATGTCATTTGTGATGGAGGCATCACACAAGATTCTACGCACAAACTGTTCACTTGGGAAATGCCTTGCCCTGTGGGCACGCCCGTTTTCATGGTAGCTTTCATTTAGGGTCACTTTGAAGAGTAATGAATTGTTTGTAAAAGCCTAGCATGCACCTGTGTGCCTGGGCAGACATGACACACAGCCAGTCTTGACTCCTTTTGTGGACAAAGCTCTTAGTCCAAGAGCCTTCAGTTCTTTTCTGAGCTGCTTTCTGTTCCCTTTGCACTCCCCAGTAAACAGTCCCACTTGGTACTTCTCCAGCCTAACATTCCTATCTTGGGAGCTTTGGGAGGAGGTCTTTGTCTTGGGTGTCATTCCCGTCTCCAGCTGGTGAAGTGCCCCCTGAATCTTCTGACTGGCACAGCAGTGGCAGCCCCTGACCACAGGCAGTGACCGTGACCCCAGCTGAGGAGGCGGAGGCTCTGGTTGCAGCGCTTCATCTGTAGGTTCTGAGTCATGTCACTTCTTATTAAAGCAAGAGGAGTTCGTGAGGGCTTTCTTGCATCCTCTTCTCTGATTGTCCCCTTTGGTCAGTGAGGGGCAACTCATTGCCTGACACGGACAGGTCACAAATGGGCATCTGCATGCTCTCTGGAGGCATGCACCTTGGCCGCAGAGGGAGACTGAGGCGCATGGAGAGGTGGTGATATGGTATTGCTCCTGAAGACAGATTAACATTTAAAGTACGAATGTGACTGGAAGGGGGAAAACACAGCCCTGCAGAAATGGCACCTTGACGCTACATGAACTACCTCCTTGTGTATCTTTGGAGATGAATCTGTTTATTTTCGCATCCCCCAAACAGGCTTATGCTGCTGTGAATTGCAATCTGTTCTTCTTAATGTGCCATTCGCAGAATTACCATCTAAGTTTTTATTCTAGCCCTTCTCTTATGGAATGAACAAAACAAAACAAAACCTATCAGAACGTCTGTTTTGTTTTTGTGGGTGGTTTGTTTTTTTTTTAAACTCTACCAAATTGCATGCGGAATTTGTTAGCCTAGCTGTGGATTTTTTTCCCCTGTCTGTCTTTTCTAAGTTTCTTTAATTTATGGGGGGAAAAACAGGCCAAGAATGTAAGTGGCCTTCATGCTGCTGGTGGTTTACGTTAGCCCCCAGGTAAATAGCACAACAAGAAAAATCCTATCAATTATTTTTTTCCCCCTTTTATGAACTCTGAAGATGAACACAAGATTGGAGCCAAACTTGTGAAGGTTTTTATCCTATCTCTACTTTAACTCTTCTGTAAGATATGTGGCCTTAGAAAATGTTCATCTCTTCAAGCTATGATTTGCCTTTTTAGAAAATGAACTAACAATAGTTCTTACCGCATGGGGTTCTTGTGAGGAAGGGTCAGGATTCTCTGAAAGGGCTTCACCCAGACCTGATATGTAGTAAGGATCTGAGAACTTGTAATATTATCCACTGGAAGGACTAGTAGAAAATGCCTTGGGATAGGTAACAACTTCAGTATAACCAAAACTCATACACAGTCATTTGACATCAATCTCAAGTTCTCCTGTCTGTGAAATCTGAAAATGTTATTTGCTGTATGTACCTGACACAGGGTACATACTCCAAGAGGTGTTAAATGTAGGGGCCCTGGTTTGCAAAGAGAAAGAGCTGTATGTGGGTGTTGAATTGTCATTGCTTCACGTAGAAGTCAGTCACCTCACTCTCTTCAAAGGTGCTAGTTGAATGAATGAATCTGTGGAAGACTTCCTAGAAACTTTTACACTGCTGTCTTATTTCACATACAATTCAATGTCTATAGTGATTTTCAGTATGATATTTTATAAAGTGGAATGTATTGGCATTGCTTAAGGAAGCTACCGGATTCTTGGAATTTCTCTTTGATTCCTAGTACTCTTATCCCCACTTGAGCTGTGCCCACATTAGTTTTAAGTGGACTCTCTGGCATAGCAACAGAGACAGGTTAATCCGTTCTAAGAAGGAAGTTTAATTTCTTGATGGGAAGATTCACTAATTGTCATTGCCCACCATCGTGTCCTCTTGAGATTATGGTACCTCTCTCCAGCAGGAGGCATCTCTCATAGTGGCCACAGTTCCCTGTCTGAGAACACCATCAGTCAACAGCCTTGATCCATCCACATATACACATCTGGATAGAAATCCATTTCATCTGGTTCTAGAGGTGCTTCATTCCTATATTTGCTATAGATGATCAGTGCACCTTCAGGTGCACCCAACGAGGGAAGACAGATGTGAGGTGCATTACCACGCAGACACTGCTGAGTGGTGGAACTGACACCTTGGAGCTGTGGTGTTGGAGACAGCACTAACGTCCCATGGATGGCCAAGAGAATGAACAGCTGTGTCTGGGAAGAGGGTGCAGCCAGAGTGCTCTTTGGAGGCAAGAATGATGAGGCTTCACCTCATATACTTTGAGCATGTTGCTAAGAAGGGGGTTATGCCTCAGAGAGGGCCAGGATGCTGGAAAGGATGGAGGCTTGGTGAAGGAGAGGAAGACCCTTGACCAGACGGATTGATACGGTGACTGCTGAAATGGGCTCTTATATGTCAGGAAGTTTGAGGATGACTCAGGATAGAACAGAGTTCAGATCTTTTTGTTCAGAGGGTTGCTTTCAGTACTCAACTCAGTGGCACCTAACAGCAGTAGCAACAACACATCATATTACTTATTCAGAGACCAGATCCCAGCCAGACGACCATAAGAAGGTGAGTTGTGCTGACAGTCATTTGAGAGTTTCAGATACCCATCAGAATCTTTTGCTGTCTAGTGCTGCTTTCTCAAGCATAGATACCTAAGAAGCCATATTAAGTCCCTTATCTCAAGAACAGTGTTTTATCTGGTATCTTGGAAACAGAAACAAGAACCAGGAATCCCTAATAAGTTAACCGTGCACAGACATAGTAAGACAGGGCTGTGAAGGTATGAGGTGGAAAATGAAGGTGCTATGTGCTGTCCTCCTTCTTTCTAAAATGGACCAGAACTTGAGAAGGTGGTACCCAAAACCTGTCCATTCCACTCTCCCCCTTCTTCTCCATCAGAGTGGTACCTGAGCATCTTGCTTTTTTTTTTTTTTCCATTTGCCTGCCTGCCTTTCCTGCAGCCATTCAGCAGTGTGTTCCGTGCCGCCGGGTCCTCCTGGACGAGATGAGGTGTAGGCCTGACAGCTGTCCGCTTCCGTGACACTCCTCAGACTGGCAGGGCAGAAACCTCGTCTCCAGAAGCCAGTCTCTCGTTCATCTTTGTGCATGTTTGATGCAGCAATGGCAATACCTTTCTTGTAGATGAGCCGCAGTTGTATCTCACGTCTACATTTGAAAATTCCCTTTCAAATCATATGGTCGTGTGTCTGAAAGTAGAATGTTGAATTGAATATTGTCAGTCTTGAAGTTCTGAAGGAAGAGGGGGGATATGGGGTTTGGCATTGCTCTCTTGGGTCCTTGTTTCTAGATGACACTATTTAAAGGACCTGAGCAAGTACTGTGTGTACCTGCCTGGTTAAAAGATCCGTTTCTGGGGAAGAGGGTGAGAAAGGAAGTCACATGGGTCCATGTGACCAAATGGACAGGCTTGACTTAGCAGAGCATTTTTCCCCTCCTCTAAGTTTCTCTTATTTTGTTCTTGATGGGAATATACACAGCAAAAGAGTCACCAATTCAACCATTGCTGCATATACAATTTAGTAACATTGATTATTATCCTGGATTGCAAACATTGTCACTCTCCTCTGGGCTGTTTTTCCCTCATTGATATAAATTCACTGCCCCCTAAAGTTTCTGTCAGATTTTTCCATTTGCTGCTGTCAGTTTGATGCTATTTGGATGCCATTATTGTCATTACGTACTATCAAGTCAGAGCCAATTCATAGCTGATTCTCCAGCCGATTTTCAGAGGCAGAACATTCCACAGGAAATTCTTTCTCCCAAGGAGCAGCTGGTGGATTCCGGCTGTATACCGTTGCGTTACCAGGGCAACTCCTTACCACTAGGCCCTAAAAAGGCCTTTAATAGTATAATCTTCAGGGTTGATTTTTTCTTCTTCTTCTTCCTTGTTAAGCTATTGTTCCATTTTAAGATGACTTCAGGGAATATTTTTTGGTTTATGTTTTTTGATTCAATGAAGTAGTTTTAAGGCTTCATCTTCCGTTTATGGCTCCAGAAAACCTAGAGCCTCTTAGAATGTAAAATTCTCTTTTCCCTTTACCCCCTTTAGGTCAAGACTGTAATGCGGAATCTTAGAAGAAATGTTCAGTAGCTGTGCCTAGGCACTCTCCCATTCTGGTCTCATGGCAAAGGAGGCATTTGTTCATGAAGACAATTAGCCACATGCTCTGCACCCTCCTTCTATTGTTGACTTCCCCCTCCTTCTATTTTTTACTTCTCCCTCCTTCTTATGCCAGGCAAATAGAGACCAATTGTCATGTTTAGATGGCAGCTTGCAAAGCTTTAAGACCCCAAGCACTACACCAGGAATGAGGAGGTAAAAGAGAGCACTAAACCTGTTATTGGGCCAGTGAACTAGAATAGTCCATAAAACCATGACCCTGAACCTCCACACCAAGGAGCCCAATCCTATGAAGTGTTTGATTGTACACACTCAGCCTTAGCAACTTTTTTTAGTGTCTTTGTTGTAAATATATCTGCCACACAACTTTTACTAATTCAGCTTATTCTAGATATAGAACTTATTGGCAGCAATTACAGTGATCATTGTGCAGCTCTACCTTTAATTGGTGTGATTTTTTTTTCTTTTAATCACCATTAATCCATCTTTTTCACCTCCCATTTGCCCCGGTAACCACTGATAAGCTGTATATAATTGTCTTTTACATAAATGAGGTTATATAATATTTGTTCTTTTGTGATTGGTGTAGTTCACTCAGTATAATGTTTTCAAGCTCCCTCCATACTATAGTACATATTAAGATTTTATTCCTCTAATTGTTATGTGCCATCAAGTCACCTACAACTCATAGAAGCCCTTTGAACAACAAATCTGAACCCTGCCCTATCCTGAGCTAACCTCACTGTCTCCAACAGTCACTGTGTCAATCCATCTTATCCAGGGTCTTCCTCTCATATACTGACTCCTACTCCTCCAAGAATGATGTCTTTTTCTAAAGATTGGTCCCTTCTGGCAACATGCTCAAAGAGTGTGAGACAGAGTTTCAAAATCTTTGCTTCCAAGGAGCAGCTTGGTTTCACCCTCTCTGGGACAGACCTGTTTGCCCTCTTGGCAGTCCATGGTATGTTCAGTACACTTCTCCAGTACACCACCACAAAGGCATCAGTTCTTCTCTCATCCTTGTTCATTGTCCAGCTCTCAGAATCATAGCAAGCAATTGAGAAGACCACACTATCAAATTTGACTTTTCTTCTGTTCACACTGTTACCTATGCTTGGAATGACCATCCCCAACTTAAAACACTCTTCAAAATCTAGCTCAAATATTAACATTTCTTCCTAGCTTTCTTAATTCTCCTTGACTTCTGGGCATCAGAAAGGCCATAACTTTAAGGAATTCATGCTAATCTGGTCCTCAAGTGCCTTGAAACCTTACCCACAAGTCAATTTCCTGCAGGATTTCCTAACTTCTTAACCAGCTCCGATCAGCACTCACACTTGGAATTGTTTTTAACTTGTTAGCACAACATCCCTTTGCTTTCTGGCCATTTCCTGGGTCTTCTGGGCAGCTGGTCTGTTCCTCGTCACCAAGACCAGGGCTTCCCCTGACTTCTGCCTTTTTTCTTCTTCTGCCAGCTCACTGCCTAGAATGGTTCTACCTCTCGGTACGTGATAGGAGCACAGCGTCTGAACTTGCCCGTATCTAACATAGAATTCCAGCAGCCAGCAAGTCTGTAGTCTAGCAACTGATATATATGTGATTGTGAACAACCTAATTTTTTTGTGCCTTGGTTTCTAACTTAATGCAATGAAAATACTAATCACTTCCCTGTCCTCTTTGATTGTGGTTATACGGAGGGGTTTTGAGGAACATACAAAACCTCTTTAAACTTATAGCTTTAGAAAGCATAGTAGCAGCAAAAGCTTTTTGCATGAGTGTGAAAGTGGAGAATAATTTTCCTTCCTGGGCCCCCAGCTGCTGAACACTTAGGAGTTCTGGAGCAGGAAGTTATGATTAGAGGCAAATGAGAAACTAAAGAGGCCCTTCTATTTTTAAACACCTTGGCCATCAGACCAGTGCTCCATGACTGTCTCATGAACATTAACACTATTACTAGATTACCAGGAAATTTGCTATTAAATGAAGCTAGGAACCGGGGTGGTGCTCTGCTGGCAGTGCAGGGCTCGGCAGTCTTTTGCTCGGAGACTGAAGGCTGTAGGAGTGAGATGGCAAGTAGCCTTGTGTTGCCAGGGGCTGTCCCCCTGGGCAAATAAAGGGCTGCATTATCTGCGTCTAAATAGTCTCCAAGGCTTCTTGTGGGAGATTAATGACCACAAGGGTGCGTCCTTAGAGTCTGAGAGAGTGAAAAGCGAGGTCCCTAGGGTTTCTGTCAGTGACAGCTGCCTGAGAACCATGGCCATCAAAATGCCCACAGAATTAAGAAATGGATTGTTGTCGTCAAACGCACTTGTCTTCTTAGAGCAGCAGCCTGCCACTTGCACAGTCTCCCACCCACTTGGGATCCCCTGCAACAGAACTGACTTCATTCTCTCATCCACTGCCTGACTGACCTGAGCTGGGGACGTGGGAGCCGAGTTCAGGCTCTGGCTTCGGAGCGCTCTCAGTCACCCCCATGAAATCACAGCAGTGATTTCACAGCAGAGTCACTGCTGCCCGAGATCAGTGGGAATGTGATGCGCAAGAGAGGGAGCTATGGAGTGATGTCAAAGGGAAGGAGCAGTTTGTTGTCTTAACTAAGCTGCGTCAAGACAACTAGGAAAGATTGTGGTGGAGGTGGCTTTACAGTAAGCTGGGATTGACAGACCGTCACAGAGAATCCTAGGAGGGGACCACGTCCGGGCCCTGAGTCGGGGAGAAGAACCTTCTAGCAGAGGAGTGCACTAGATGAGGTGTTCAGTTGGAGGATG
Organism: Elephantulus edwardii; assembly: GCF_000299155.1. Taxonomy (NCBI): domain Eukaryota; kingdom Metazoa; phylum Chordata; class Mammalia; order Macroscelidea; family Macroscelididae; genus Elephantulus; species Elephantulus edwardii. The sequence continues at coordinate 10,744,852 of NW_006399765.1, forward strand.
GGTGATTTTAAAAGTTATATAATTGATTGTCACGATCGTCACATAATTCTGAATAAACTATTAAACATATCCTTTATATAATCCTAATATAAACTATTATATCCTTTAAAGGAATGTTATATCAATCATATCTCAAGCGAATTTTAAAAACAATTACTAACATTACAGAAGGAGAGTAACCGTAGGGGCATAGTGCACAACATACTGGGCTGCTAACCAAAAGGTTAGTGGTTTGAATCCACCAGCCACTCCTCAGGAGAAAGATGGACAGTCTCCTTACATAGAGATTTACGGCTTGGACACCCCGTGGAGTGTCTCTGTGAGTCAGACTCCACTCGAGGGTAGCAGGTGGTGGGCAGAGACCAACTCAAGATGGATCAGGATTGAGGTTGCAAAGGTTAAGGCACGTGACTGAGTCCTGCCATTGCCAGCATTTTGCAGTTGGCGAGAAGTAAGCCAGTAGGGGCAAACGCACGCATGTTGGGCACTCCTGCCATCAGCTTCACCAGTGTGCCCAGGCGGGATGTAGAGAGAGGGCACCTTTCTTCCCCATGCTTTCCCTGGAGTGAAGATGGATAAGTAAACCCTGTAGAGAGATAATTTAGGGAGGCCTGAACTAAAGAGAAAGAATTAGAAGCAGGTAAAGCTGAAGTTTACGCCCCTTCAGCTAATTTTGTTTTGCTATTAATAAATGTGTGGATGAGATAATTTTGACTCTAGCTCATCATATGGGAAACAGCGGTAGCAATAAGCTTCAAGCCTGACTCCTGAGTCACATATAATCTATGAAGAATAAGGACTATGCAGAAGATACCTTAGATTAATGAGCCATAAAGACGGATCAAAGTGGAGTGGTTTGTTGTTGCTGTTTGACTGTAGCTGCTCTTCTCTGTATGTTACAGTCAGTCAGGCTCGTAGCTTATTCTTTCCTCCTGCTCAGTGCCCAGCTCTTATTCCCAAATGCTCGCTCATTTCTAGGACATGGTTCGGCGTGGAGAGATCATAGACAATGACATCGAGGATGAGTTCTACCTCCGGCGCTTGGATGCAGGCCTCTTTGTTCTCCAGCACATCTGCTACATCATGGCCGAAATCTGCAATGCCAACGTCCCCCAGGTACGAGGGGTCCCCCGAAGGACCTGTTCACCCCACCTCCTTCCTTACTACCTGCCGATGTCAGACACTCGAAGGAAGAGGTGGATGACGCCCCCTGATTCCCCTGACCCCCGTGTGGGCTCTCTCTTCCAAGGATGGGTTGGATCTTTCAGAAAGATTGGCCAAGAAGATGATCTTTTTTCCTCCCCCTCCCCTTCGCCTGCCTTATTAGATTCGTCAGCGGGTTCACCAGATCCTAAACATGCGTGGGAGCTCCATCAAGATCGTCAGGCACATCATCAAGGGTGAGTTGGGTGACGCTTGGGGCTGGGGCTCCGTGGAACGAGATGGGTCCCTGTCAATGTCCTGGTATTTGGTGTGCAGCATTCTCTGCTCTAAGAACATTAAGTGTGCCGTCCACCTCACTGTGTGTGAAGATCATCTTTGTCAGAATACCAGAAGCTAACCTAGTTTTTCTCTGCCTCTGGCCATCCAATTCCAGAATTTAAAAAACTTAACAAGCAAGAAATACTAAGGCTTGAAAACATTGGGTTTCTTTGTTTTTGTTTAAAAAAAAAAGATAAAGCAAATAAGTAGAAACTCCAGTTCCAAATTGCATTTCATGGAAGGAAATTACTTTCTTTGAGGAGCAAAAGAAAAACAAGGAAGTAACAAATAACTAATACTAGGCAAGACCAGAGAAAGTGCATTTAGCCTGGGTGGAGCGGTAGAAGCTTACCTGCTTTCTAGTCCTGGCTCTGCCCCCCCCCCCACCCCGTCCATGTGAGCGGGTGGGGATGCATGATCACACACAGTCCAGTGCCTGGCACGTAGTACGTACTCAATTAGTGTGAAGTTGTCTCCTTCCTGCCTCAGAACCCTCCCCAGACACTGGATTCTGTGCTGTGTCAGGTCCAGCTGGAGTGGGTTCAAAAAGACTTGAGTCAGTGAGGAAGTCCTGGGGTTTTTGCTCATGGGCACTGAGCTCTGTGATGCATCCCCACCCTCAGGCCACTCTGAGACCACCTGGGCAGCACGGACTGACAGGCCCGCACAGTTACTGGCTTTCGGGACTAGAAACAGGAGTTCAGAGCCAGGCAAGGCAGACCAGTATCTGATGGCAAATACTTTTTCCTCTCTCCCCCTCAAACCATCCACTTCCAAAATGAAGGATAAGTGTAGATTTACTCAAAAGGGTCCCCTTTCACTTGCATACAGTTCCTGTTGCAAATGGGAGATGGCGATGTGAAGAGAAGATATTCAGACCTTAAAGCATTGGGCTTAAGAGGGAGGGCTTTGGGATCAGACTTCTAAGTGTGAATCCTGACCTTACCGTGGGCTCAGTGTCCTCGCGCAAGATCCCAGTTGCTACATAGGGTGATTGAGAGAATGAAAGGAGGTAACATATGTAAAACGTCTGACTATTAATAAGGCCTCAGTAAATATTAGTGATTACAGGTATTAGGGAACGTGGTAATGACCATCATCATCATTATACATGAAGCAGAGCTAGAATCCCGCGGGAAGCCTGTGCGGCAGGTGGCTTGGATCTGGGTCCTGGGAGTTGGAACAAGGGCATTCCAGGAGGAAGGGACCATGAGTGAAGGCTCAGGGCTGGAGTCATGTGGCCAGCGCAGAGCTCTCCAGGCAGGCGGGCCTGGTAACTCCCTTGTGCCCATATTACAGATGGAGAATTTGAGAGAGTGGAATTTACTGTCCTGTCCCTCAGCGGAAGAGGAGAGCGAATAGCAGGCCCCATCCTGAGCCTGCCCCGGTATCTCCCTTCATAGCAGCATGCGGGGGGCTCCTGGCTCCTTCGCAGGGTCCAACTCGCATCAGGCCCACCCCCCTCCCCAGGGTGGAGCAGCAGTGATTTGCGACCCCAGCCTTTAAATGGCATTTACCTTTTTTTTGGCATTTACTTTTTAACGCCCACATATTCCATTAGAACTTTTTCCTCCTCTCTGCTCTGCTGTCTTGCACTTAGGCTTTCCCCTGCACTTCCATCCCTGTAATCAAAACAGCGCTCTCCTGAGAAAGTGTTTCTAACACGTGCTGACACAAAGTAGGTGGTGTTTTTCTTCTTTAAGTTCTAACATGTGCATCATAGGTGATTCTGAATTTTTGCTTATTTTGAATGAAACTCTGAGTCACCTCAGAGCCTCATTTATTCCCCCAGTGCCTATCAAAGCAGAAGGCACATTCTAGAAGCTAAATGTATTTGTTAAAAGGGTGTATGGGCAAGGGAGTAGGTGAGTGCACATGTCAGCAAGCATCCTGCAAAGACGGCTTCTTCCTTACCCCCTGCTCTCACTTCTCTCCCTTGTTCCTCTTCGTCCTCTTCTCTCCAGACCCTCATACCTGTCCTTCCAGGCCCGGGGCCAGCCCTTCCGTTCTCTCTCCATCACACTTTGGAGCCAACCATTAGTTAATAGTAAATCCTGCCAAATCTGCCTGCTAACTCAATCCTGAATCCATCCCTTTCCTTCCATATGTTATCTCCATTCATAACACCCTGTTATTTCCTTTCTAGCCCATCTCACAGTCTGTAATTGTTCTTATTTATGTGTTTGTTTACCCATTTTGTCTGTCTCGTACATTAAAATGGATGTTCCGACATAGCTCTGTCTGCTTCATTAGCACATGTCCACAGCACCATAGCACTACGTGATGATAGGGACCCAGTAAGGACTCTGAAAACTGTTGGGTTGAGCTTTGCTCTGGTGTTAATGTAATTGGCAAACATTTGCTGAGACACTCCTCAGGCCAGACACAGTGCCAAGGGGTTTGCGTCAGTCAGAGAGGTCACACAGCCCTCGCCCTCATGGAGTGTATAGTCTTTGGGGACACAGCTATATGAGCAAGCATATTCAAGGTGAAAAGAAAGACATGTGCCAGGAACTACTCAGGTGGTAACTCCTCAGGTCCTCAAGTACTCTGGGTGCCAGGCTCTGTATCCAGAGCTGGAGAGAGAAGGAAGCGTGGGCCAGATCCCTGTCCTTGGGCATTCACAGTCTGGAGGGAGAGATCCTGGAAACTAATTATAATGTGTTAAGTGCTGTGTTAGCAACTGAAGAGTGTGCTAAGGGCATGGTGAGGACTCGGTAAGGGAGGCCAGACCATCCCTGGAATCCTGCTCCCCAGCACTCTGCGGAGGGTCCCTGAGGGGGGCTGCTGAGGAAAGGCCCTTAGAGAAGGAGCAGAGGCAGGTCCTGTCATGGCGACTCCCGCCCGGTCAGCAGAGGGAGCAGAAACATTGGAGGCTAGAGCGCTGGTGGACGTGGGGTGTTGGATATTCATGGCATTTGGGGGGACAGGTAGCGACTGCGTCCCTTCGCCAGTGAGCAGCCAGTTGGACAGTCTCATTAGAGATCAGGAGAGAGGACTGAGCTGGGGAACCAGAAATCGTTAGCGTGAAGGTGATATTTAAAGCCAGGACAAAGCTGAAGGGCCCCTCAACATGGCCCTGACCGTTTATTTTCTTAAACTGTTCTCTCCAGTTTGAGGAAGTGGTAGTAACAGGTTCTGGACCCTCTCACCTTGGCCCACCTACCCTGACGCCTGCTGCCTGCAGGTTTCTGTGTCCCTGTGTGAGTGCATGTGATGTGGCCTCTCTCTGAGATGGCCACCATCACCCACACGGCAGAGACCCCATGGTCGGTCCTGCCACCTTATTGTATCGTTGAGGTTGAAAGGAGGTGTAACTACACTGGGGGGTCAGAATGGGCAGGTGGGGGGTCTGCCCTGACCTACCTCTTAAAGCCCACCTGGCTCTCTTCTCCCCTCCCCCTCCTGCCTCACCTCCCTCCCACCACAGCGCACAGAACAAAGCCTCATAAAGAAAACCAGCTCATCAGTCTGTCCTCTTTGATTTTAATTTTATTTTTCAGTTTGGGTTGCTTCCTTTTTTTTTTTTAGTGTAAAAATTAGAAAAAAGCTTTATTCATTGATTTTATGGCCTACATATTTCCCAAGTTTTGCTGGCAGGATGACAGCTGATGTATCCCTTGAGGTCTCAGGAAAACGCTGATGAGGCAAGCCCAGCAGGGGACTTTTCCCTTTATTTTTCTGTCCCCTTTCTCACCGTTCTGCTCCCCACCCTTTTCTACTGGGGGGGGTGCCAAGAGAGCCGGGAATAATTGATGGCTCATTAAAGTCCTCCTTTGTGCAGACTGCTTACTCGGCGCTCGCTCGCAAAGTCCAGCTTTGCCTGCAGTGACAGCAGCCTTGGGCCTGAGGACTGTGAGGCCCTCGCAAGACGGGAACCGAGTGGTGGTCCCTTCCCCTGTCTTGTCAGACTGTTCTTTGCAAGGACGGCGACAGTGTCCCTTCCTTCGGGGTCCTGGAACCATCCCTAACCCAAAGGAGGGGATCTCTTCTTACTTGGTGGGTGAATGCCGAGGAAGTTCAGGTTTCTCTCTGTTGTTCGAAGCACAAGGCCATAAGAGGCCATCAGAGCATCTCCTCTGTCCGTTTGCTCTGGCCCTCAAAACAGCTCCAAAGGCAGAGGAATAACCTCCTTTGTGTAAATAAGGAAACTGAGACTCCCTAAGTATAAGTGGCATCATCCACGTCATTAGTAGTGTTGGAAGCTGCATCCAGACTGAAAACATCCGCAGAAGTGCTCCATCCTGCAGAAGGGAAGCGCTCAACAGGGCTGCTTGGCTGATACATTTCTCCAGGCTTTGAAGAAAGAGGAAAAAGTCAGGGCCTTCACCTTTACAAGGACCTCCTAGGGAGCTCTGGTGGCTTAGAGATGAGTAATTGCACTACCAACCCAAAGGTACATGGTTCAAATCCACCAGCTACTCCACGGGAGGAAAATGGACAGCCTCCTCTTGTGTGATGACTGCCCCGGAAAACTTGGTGGAGGGTCAGCTGTGGGTTGGTTCGAACTCAGCAGTAGCCACCAGCAGTGTCACTTTTATAGAGCCCTTGTTTAATTCCACTCAGGGCACTGGATGGTCCTCTACATGATGCTCTCTTTGTTCTGTCCCCAAGAGCCACACAGTCCCATCACAGGTGGAATAACTACCATGACACAAAGGAACGAAATCAGTACTAAGATATGGAAATTCAGTGGGAATGAGGAAGCACAGTTCCTTCTCCTGAGATTAGAAGGAAATTGTGGACCTGGGAAGGCTGCACAGAGGAGGTGTCTTCTTGAAGTAGGGGAAGGATTTCTGTTGGCAGATGTGAATGTGCAGCACTGAGTGGTCATTGCCCTGGAGGTGGCCCAGAATTCTGGAGCTGGGACCAGTTCCGCAAGTGGCAGGTTGCTGTGGAAGCCTCAGTCTGCGTCTGAAGGCTCTGGTCCGCTGGGGAAGTTGTCGGCGGGCCACCCGGATGCCCAGAGCGGCTGCAGCCATTGTACAACAGCAGGGCTGTTTGAGAGGAAAGCTTAAAGGATTACTGACTCAAAACTCTTTCACTGATGGGCAGAGAGAAGGAGCCAGAGACGTCAAAGTGCTTCCAGAAATTGGCCCATGGCCCTTTCATTTGCTTGTGTTCTTTATGGCTTGAAATATCCTCTTAGAAGCTCATAAACATGTATTTCCATATTGATTTGGAGTTCTTGGTAACCTGAGCTTTGCCTCTGCGTTTTTAAAGCTGCAGAAGCTGATAGGATTTATCTCCTAATGGCACATTGGTCCCAGTGTGACTCACACCCTTTCGGGGCTGCTGTGGCCACTTGTATATTCGGAAGTCAGAACCCAGTAGCCAGCTATGTGTGGCCCCCCCAGTAGCCAGCTATGTGTGGCCCCCCCAGTAGCCATCTATGTGTGGCCCCAATAGTCAGCTGCCTCGACAGGGCTCAGGAATCCCAGAGGTACCTCTGGATGTCTTCAACCAGGTAAAAAGTTTACTGCCCCCTAAGCCTTGTTCTCGAGCTCTGGTGACATAGTGGCAAGAATCTGCGCTGCAATCCTGAAGGCATGCAGTTTGAATCCGCCAGTCACTCTGCAGGAGAAGGAAGGGCAGTCTCCTCCTGTGCGATCAACAGCCTCTGAAAACCAGCCAGAGGGTCAGCTGTGAGTCAGTTCCAACTGGACGGTACACAACAACACGCAGCCGCCTTCTCAGTGCACAGTGGCGCTCAGAAGATGCTGGTTTGGGGGATGGGAATGCAGAGGAAGGGAGGGACAGTGCTCTCCTGGGCACCATGTGTGCTGGGCACCAATATTCTAATCTGTGTTACCTGTCCTCACCTCCTACAATTGTGATTACGCCTCCCTTATAGAAGAAGAAGTGGAGGTTTGAGAAGGTTATGGGGTGCAGTTGAGGGCTAAGAATGTGGAGTCTGCCACATGGCCACCCAAATTCAGATCTATGCTCTCCTGCTTCCAAGCTGACCTGAGGGTGGGCTGTTCCTCTCGAAGCCTCATTTCTGTCATCTGCACAGTGGGGACAGCCTGCTGTGACAGCTAGGTGGGGAACTATCTGCTTACATGTTGACTGGCACTTAATAAGGGCTTGATCAATGCCACCTACCTGTGTTTATATCATTGTACCTATAATAGACAGCAGAACTGAGACGCTCAGACCAGGATAATTGCAGACTAGGTGACTTGGAGCACATTTGTGGAAGAATGCATGTGCCTCAGTTTCCTCCTCTGAAAAACAAACCCCAAGTAAACACTGACCCTCTAAGGAAGGTTGAGGTTGAAAGACAGGCAAATGCCTGGCCTAGAGGACAAGCTCAGTCATGGAGGGTCCTTCCTTCCCATCCTGAACCTGACCTTTCTCCTGATGGTGCCAGCAGCCTCAACCTAGATGCGGACAGAAAAGGCCATGACGGGCACTCAGTCAAGACTCCTGGGGGCCACCAGAGGGTGGGGGCTTTCTCATCCAGCCAGGATGTATTCAGGACTGAGGGCGGGACCCTGTCAGCATCTAGGCACAAGAGTCTAGGCCCTGCTCTGCTACGTGGGTTCATTTCCACGTGAAACTATATCTCAGAGCCCCTAAACGTACTCTTCCATAGCAGGGGCAGCGTCGAAACCTTCTGTGCTGGTTGGTGTTGAGGAATCAGTTTTAGACCTGAAGGATTTTCCTGTCTCGGTTAAAGAACTGAGAAATACTTTGGGGTTATTCCTATGTCTTCAAGGGTTTTCCATGTACAACTGTTGGCATTCCTCCTCTCACCCCATCCCACCCTCTGCTTTTTCCCCCTGCATTTTGCTCTTAGGACTGAAGGTCTAGGAACCTGCAGCAGGTTGGGGAACGCGGGTCCATATCTCTGCCTGGAAGACAGCTCCCTCTCTGCCGCCCTCATGCCCCACCCTCTCCCTTTTAACATAAACAGAACAGCTTGTATTCCGTGTCTGAATAGTAAACCTGCTGTCTAAAGTTTGCTTTAATATTTATGCGTTCAGCACTGCTGCTTGGTTTTGAGCTCCATCAAAGCCTTTATTATACGAACATTCAGAAATGCTGGGGGAGAAGAGAAGAGGTTTGATGTGTGTACCATCTTCCTCACTCCTACCCAGCTCCTCCTCTTCCTCTCTCCCCCGCCCCGTTTCTCTCTTTCCATTCCCCCCCCCCACCATTTGGTTCCCCCTTCATCTAGCAGCTCTCTGTTCCCTGCATTGTCTCCTCTCCTCTCACACGCACACACACACACAGAGCAAAGAGAACTCTTTCCCAAGACCTCTGGGAGGAATCTGTTCAATATTTATAAACTGCTGCGGCAGCTATAATAACAGAGGTGGCTGGAACCACTGATTTTCTCCAAATAGGATTCTACGCTGGAATCAAAGAATGAATAGGGGAAAGGAGTATAGGATGAGGGGAGAGGTGGACAGCTGGGCAATCCACCAGGGCAGCTTTCCTGACCAGGCTGGAGACCCAGGTTCTGGGCCCGGCTCCGTGGCTGGTGTGCTGCGGGGCCCAGGCTGGTCACCTGCCCTCTCAGCGTGGCATTACGTTTCTGGAAGCCCTGCCAATCTGGTATTTGGTGACTTGGTGTACAGTTGTGACTCAGGCTGGGTCCTCACATCCGTCTCGCTTTGGCCATCGAGGCCCCGTTACCATTGCACATTCCTTCTAGAGCTTTACCTTTAGGGAAGACTTCAGCCAGGGACCTTGCTGACCGGGGTGCTCTGAATGCTCCCCCGGCAGGGATCGTCTCCCACAGTGGGGCCAGCAGGGAGGGTGTGGCATGGGTCACAAGATGCCCTGTGGGACCCAGTCCACACCTGATAGACTTTTTCAGAGCCTTTTTACACAGTTCGCATGGGTCCCCGGGTTTGAATTCCAGCTCCTCCGCCATTCCACACTCTGTCAGGACACTTCACTTTTCTCTAAGCCTCAGTTTCCTCACCTTTAAACAGAGACACATTCTTTCCTCATAGGAGTACTGCAGAGACCCCAGGAGACAGCAGACATAAACTTGGCGTCCCCGTTAGTGCTGTTCCACTGTCTGCTTCCAGATGACACTGACTCAGCCCCCTGGTCAGGGACCCCTCTGAGAATACATTAGGAGAGCGAAGTGTTAGTTCAGTCCATTAAGACTCCTACTTCCAGGTCCAGCCTCCAGGGGCACTAAATGCTATAATGGTCATTTCTCTCTCTCCTGGGGCAGAACTCTTCTCAGTCACATGTGAGTAAGTGACACCACTTAGATCCAGCCCCGTGGCCTTCTCCCACTGCCCAGGCCCTCTGCCCCCACCCTGCCCCCTCCTTAAGGAGCCCTAATAGGAGGCATCACAGCCATTTGCTGTTGGAGGTGATGGATGGGCCAGCAGAAGAAGGTGATTTCCAGGGAGAGACACACAGCTGGCACATAGCTGAATCCCAAATCCCATTTTCCGGCACATGTCCAAAGGAATAAAGAGAAAGGAGGGGGAATGAAGAAGTGGAGGAGGCAAGATCACATCCCCAGCATGGGGAGCGGGGGGGCGGAGTGGGTACACTTTCTTCAGTCTCCCAGCCTTTGTCAGATTTAGATAAGCAGATGTTTTATCCTACACAAGGCTCTTTCCAAACAGTGCCCTCTGTTGTCTCCAGCCAGGCCCCAGTGGGTAGAGGTGGGAGTCGCCCATTCCATTGGGCCAGGCTCTTCTGGGACTGAGAGTGAAACAGGGCCCTGCCCTTGGGAAGCTCTCAGTCCAGAAGGGAGCAGATGGGCTAGAAGTGAGGCCTCAGTGTGGTGGGGGCAGTGGCCTGAGAAGGGGAGGAGGAAGGGATGACTGGGGGAGATGCCTTTGTGCTGGACCTTGAAGGACACAGCCAGCGTTCACTGTGGCATTGCTTCCAGAGGCCAGGAGATCCGGGAGGAGATTAACGGTTCTTGTGCAGCTCTTATTTGTTGGATGTTTACATGCATTTCCAAGGAGGAGCCCACCCACAGTCACAGAGGCCTGTCCTCTGGCCAGGCTGTTGGGCCCCTACCTCCTGCAGAGACTGAGTGCTGGCATGAGAGCAGTAGGGGTTTCAGGGGGACAGTGAGGGGATTCTCAGGGAAAGGACTGATGTGACAGTGGGCCCTCTGCCCCGATTCCTGCCTAATGCTGCCTTTGTCTCCCCAGAGTATGCTGAGAACATCGGCGACGGCCGGAGCCCAGAGTTCCGGGACAGCGAGCAGAAGCGTGTTTTGGGTCTGCTGGAGAACTTCTAGAAGCTGCGGCCTGGCCCCACGGACACCATCTGGGCCTTCCTCACAGACACAGATTTTTACACAACCTGCTGTGGCTTTTGGAGAAATTAAAGCTAGTTTTGGTACTCCTGGACTAGAGTTCTTTGCAGTAAACTGTTGTATCCTTCGCACTTTCCCCAGTGCGTCCACATCAGGCCTCTCTGACACGCCTGAAAAAGGTCCTGGGGTCACCTCACTTTGTGGCTCAGCAAACATGTCCTTAAGAAAACAACCCCCGTGGCTCCTCTGCTGGGTGGCTGTGAGGTTGCAGGTTTGTACTGGGAGGGGTCAGGACCAGACACTGACCTCCCTGGGGCCTCCAGCCCTGACTCCCAGGTCAGAGCTCTGACCAGAGTTGCGGCCTTGTGTGGTATTACATCCTGGGGGCACAGAGACGCCACCCCGGAGCAGCCTTCTGACCCAGCCACACTTCAGACACCCTGGGCAGGGCATGGGACTTTGGTTGGGACTGTTTAGATATTGGACCCCACCCCAGCACCAAGACATCAGCTCCTCAGGTGCGGCTGGCTCCCGAGTGTGTAAGGGCAAAAGCCACCGCTTTAGAGCTGACAGACCATAGAGCCACATCCCACTCTGACCCTCACTTCCTTCCCCTGCATATTGGGAATGATCACGTCCATCTGGTGCCTAGAAGGGTGGCATGAAATTCCACACGTGAGTGTGCAGCTTAGTGACACACACGCTGTGGGCGCTGGAAGTGACAAAAGTGGGGTGCTCTCCACATGTGGCCTTCCTGCCACAGTGGTGACCTCACATGCTGCTTCAGGTGCGCTGTGAGGAAGTCGGCCTCCTTGTCTGAGGTCAGTGTTGCGTTAGCATGGTTTTAATCCATGCTCAAATAACACAGTCCTCACGACTGTGGAAGTGGACAGACACATAGCATGTTATTAAATGAAGCAGGTCAGCACATGCCTGCAGGGAGTGCCCCGCCCTTGTGCGGGGCTGGGGCAGATCTGGGCAGCAGCTGCCCTCTGCCCTCCTTGAGCTCCACGGGCCTGTGAGCAGCCAGCCGGGCCAGCCGAGTAAGACGGCCCTGCGTAGACTGTTGAACGTTTTGGCTGAAGAGTCCGCAGCCGAATCCCGATCAAAAAGGGGAAGTGCAGAGCAGAATTGGCAAATTCTCATTGACTCTGGACTTTCCAGAGCCATGAGCGTAAATGAACCTCAGAACTAGTGACCCTGAGCTGATCTTTAAGCTTCAAGGCAGAACTATCCCCCGACTTTGTAGAATCAAAGCTTTAGTCTGCTGGTTAAAAAACATGAAGGCCTGTCATGAACATTGTGGTATCTTAAGAACTGGGTGTATCGAATCGGATTGAAAGCAGCTACTCCAAGCGTTTACTGGGAGGCGAGTGTGTTCATGAAGGAGAAGCAGGCCCGTGACAGAGGGCGGCACAGCTTGAAGATGTATCTAGTGTCACTAAACTGTACATGTCAGAGGGAGGAAAAAAGGTGGCAGTGGCTTGGATGACACCTGCTTTGTGCCCGCACTGAGCTGGCCTAGGGCCGTGGGTGGGACAGATGTGGCCTCTGCCGGGATAACGCACATGTCCTTCCCCCACCCTGATGGAGAAGACACACACAGTGTCATCAAGCAGCCGGCAGAGGTGCGGTGGTGTCGGGCTTAACAGCAGGACCGCCGTGCACTCACTCCTCGGACTTCGTTTCTACCTCACCTTCTGTAACTGCAGTAACTACCCCTACTGAACACCTGCTATGGGCTCTTTGGTTTAGATCTGTCCTTTCTAATCTGCACAACAGCCTTAGCACTTCAACCCCCAGTTTACTGACGCCAACACTGAGGTCTCGGGGGACGAGTAACTCACAGGCTCCTACGGCCGGTGAGCAGCCGAGCCTGTGTTCCCACGAGGTCTGCTGACTCCACAGCTTGTGCTTCCCTGAGCCCACTCCCCTCCACACCCCTGCACCCCTCCAAAGAGCGGCCTCTCCACCAGAAGACAGTCTTGGATCACTGGCCTGACATTAACACTTTTCGATCTGCCTCACTGTCAATAACGGCATAATGAATTCACAAAGAATAAAACCTGTCCAGATGCAGCCCATAGAACCAGAGACTTGCTGCGCTAAGATCCGTGTAGTCCTTCAGCTTAATTTGGCTGAAATTACAGAAGTTCAAAATCTTAACACAAAGGCGTTCAGTGGGGAGCCTCCCTTCCCTCCGCCTGGGCAGCCACGAGCGTCCTTCCAGAGCCTTTCTGCCCGGCGGTTTTCCATGTCTGTTCTCCAGGAGCCCCAGGCCTCCCCACAGCACATCAGAGGCCAGCGTTAGAGAGCAGGCTGCCTCTCCCAGCTCCTCTTCTGACCAGGGCAGCTCCCTCCTGAGATTGGGTGTGACCCTACGCAGTCCTCTGCTGAGTCGGGTTTGACCTCACCCGTTCCTTTTACAAATGAAGACTTAGCCCCCTTCGACGTGCTCTCCCGCCAGCGTTGTGGTGGGAAGAGGGGAGAGAAAAGATGGGGTAGGGTCTAGGACTCCGGAGGTACACCCTTCCAGGGGCTGGAGGATCCAGGAAAAGGAGAACATTCAGCCACTCCATAAGCTGGGAAAGCAGTTTCTGAAAGTTCAAAGTCAAGATCCTCATTAGGAGTCGTCTTAGCCCTAGGCTTCTGGCATGTGGTCCTTGCTCTGGAGTCTTCACGCTGAGTCTCTTCTCACAGAGCAGCCCCCACCCCCACCCCCCATGCTGACTCCTCAGGCTTCGGGAAAGGCCACTCTTGCCCTGTGGTCTAACTGCTTCTGTGTCCCACTCCTTCCACACTGCCATGCCCTTCCAGCAAAGCCCCTACGATACAGCCCCCTAGGTTGTGGTCCCAGAGCTCCGCATCCGAGCAGCCCAAGGTGCTGTACAGCTCTCACCTTTCCCCCTCCAACCGTGGCAACCAGATGGCCTTTAAGCCGTGTTTGTCACACGTTTCTTCACGGGGCAAAGATAAGTTCTCCTCTCCCCTTCTCAGCCTGCCAGCTCTGCTTGTGGTGGTCCCCGTGCCTGAATCCTGCGGCGGCAAGATGGGGCTGTGTGTCTCATTTAGAGAGATTTGCATGCAAGCTGCATTCCCCCGCAATCTGGGGGTAGATGCATTGCCAGAGGGGCTCGAAGGCATCCTTCAGTCACCCCCACAGTAATACCAGCGCCCAGGTGGCATCTTCTGCCATTACCAAGAGCGTCAATTTAGTGTCAACAGGGAGACGAGACTCGATTTCCTAAAGGCAGAAACTTCTTGATTAGATTTTCTTACCCAACAGTAGAGGTAAGTGCAGCCCACATTTTTCAATCTGTCTGGCTCCCTGGCACACACACAGAGTGGCTGGTTGCACAGCGGTGGGCCTTCGTTATCTGTGCCGGAGAAAATGGCAGGCTTCTCCCAGCTACCTTTGTCTCGATTGGGTAATACGTGCCCTGGATGTCCCTTCAGAGTGTGCCTGAGGGCTGCAAGGTGGCAATGTCCCTGCCAGATGTCTCTGCCGGCCACCAGGCCCCTCCCCAGAAGCCACCACTGCTAATTAGCTCCGGTGCCCTTTCGAAGATCAGCTGTGTATTTTTCCAGAGAATAAAATCTTTTTCAGCCCAAACGGTGGCTGATCATGTTCCCAGCTCTGCACCTTCTTTCCACTCGGCGTGGCCCCCACCCCTCCTATTCGCCGAGCTCGGGGACAAGGCTGTACCATAATTTAGTTAATCACGTTAATGGGCATTTAGGGTGTTTCCAGTCTTTGCCTGTCACAATGCTGTGGTGAGCATCCGCATATGGAACGTCATTTCACACATGTGTGAGTTTAAATTCCAAGTAGAATTGCTAAGTCAAAGCGCATGTGCTTTTCATATTGATATATGTTGCCTGATATTCTTCTTCCATCAGCAGTGTCTCCACTTGTCACCGCCCCATGTTGTCCCCAGCGCAGGGTTTGAGCTCTGCCTGTCTGGTAGGTCAGCAGTGTGGATGCTGTGTGTTGTTTCCATTTGCATTGATGTATGGTCATTGGTGTTTCCGCAAGATGAGCGTATATTGGGTGGGTACATGGTAACTGACCCCACCAGGCTCTTTCTAGGAACTCAGTGCTTCACAAGGATTAGCTCATTCACCCTTCTGCCTGAGGTGAAGGTATTTTTACCATCAGCGCCAGTTCACCAGTGAGAAAACCAGACTGGAGAGGGTTGGTGTCTTACAAAGTGACGGAGCTGGGAGAGGGACAAGCATTCTGGCCCCAGGACTTCAACTCCTGATCGTGAGGTCCCATTTCCTCATGCGTAGAAGGAGGCAGCAGCTGCCCCCCGCCCCTTCCTGAGGAGCACAGCCAAGCCATTCACATACCTGAGGGAGCTGGGTGCCAGGTGCATGCTGGGACAGACCAGGATTGGCACCGGTTGCCCTCCCTTGAGGATCTGGAAGTCAGAGGAGCATCTGGCATGTTAAGCGTTCTGTCTGCAATGTCATGAAAGAGAAGTGCCACCAGGAGTCAAGAGTGACTGTATTGGGCATCCCTGCCCACCGGCCCTGGCCCACCCCACCTTGCCTGCCCACCAAGTCTTGGACCAGAAAGCCTGCTGGGGAACCCGGACTTCTGCTCTCTGCCCTCCCCCACACTGTACTTCACTGCCGCTATCCAGCCACCCCCCAGGAGCCAGTCCTGGCCTCCGCCTCCGTGTTAGGCCGGTGTGGACACGAGAGGAGGCACAGAAGCAAAGGTCTTCATCCAGCAGGGGGTCCCAGTCATGGTGATGGGCTGATGGGCTTCTAAGAAGCTGGCAGAAGCGTTGTGGGGCACAGAGCCCCAGACAGACAAGGGCCACGAGAGATGGAACAGCACCCAAGCTGTGTCTTGAGTGACCTTTTCCCAGGGGTTTTAGGATGGCCTATAAGTCCTGACAAGTGAGACAGAAACCCTTTCCAGGCACGGGGAACTGCCGATGGAACGGGATGGAGGCAGGGCAGAATGGGGGCCCTTGGGAGCTTGGCACTTTCACAGCTACTCCGAAGCAGGCACAGCCGGGTTGAACACGCTCCGGGCGATGCGCAGGCTGACAGAACTAGATGCTCCCTGATCTGCTGTGATTTGCAGAGCTTGGAGGTCATGTTTGCCCAGAGTCACAGAGCTCATCGCCAGACACGCCGTTGCTGCTTCCCCTAGGCTTCAGTCCCCAAGTGATGGCACAAGACAAGACTGTGAGTCTGACCTCTACAGCAAGACCAGACCTTGTGGGGTCGTGCAGAAGTGGCCAGGCTCCAGAGCTGCTGATGGAAGCGGAACAGAAACAGGGTTACAACCCCTGGAGGCAGGAAGGCTGGTCAGAGGCTTCAGCCCTGGGAGCAGCTGGTGATGCCATCAGAGATGGACTCTCTGCCAAAGCCAAGTCTTGGTCATAGCTGAGAAAACGCCATCCAGGGAGATCTTCAGTCTGTTATTGGGATAGCCCCTGGGGTCTCAGGAGCAGAGAAGCAAGGCCTTGAAGGCTCCCAGCCCAGCCCCTGACACTGCGAGACCGTGAGCATGTCCCTCCCCTGGAAATCTTTGTCATCCATCACACAGGGACCCAGAGAAGGGCCAGGACAGACACCAAGACACGCACTGCAGAACACACAGACACATAAATGCATGAGTACTTGTGACTCGCTCATGCGACCCAGGTGATCATCCACCAGCCATCTCTCCATTACTAGCCGAGTCCCCGTCAAGAACCACATGGGGAACAGACCCCACATTCCTCCTGCCCTCAAAGAGTTCATATCCTCATGGACAGATTAAAAGACAGTGGGCGCATAAGCAAAAGAGTAGAATGATTACTTTGTGCTGAGTGTTGCAGTCACGGAGCTGAAGCAGCAGAGGATGCTGGGTGGTCTGGGAAGCCCAGACCTGGTCTTCTAGACCAGGAAGGAGTTGCCTGGTCTGCTATAACTTGAATGGGGTCAAGGAGCTGGGTGGCTGAAGAGCTGGGCAAAGAGGAGGCCAAGCAGAAACACAGGTGCAAAGGCCCTGAGGCAGAGAGAGAGCGCGCACTGTCTTCTCCAGACATCATCCCAGAGAGGCCAGTATAGCTGGACCCAGGAATGAAGTAGAGGCTGCTGGGAGACAGGACTACAGAAGCCGACAGGGACCTTGAGGCCTTGGGGGAATTTTGAGCATAGGCAGGTGTGTGGAGTCAGCCAACATTTCAAAAAGATTCCGCTGGTTGCTCTGTGGAGGAAACCCAGAAAGAGGCTGGTATCATTGTCAAGGCAGGAGCTACTGGGGCTGTGGACCAGGCAGAGGAAGCTTTTGGAGACCATGGAGCATTCTGGGATGTAGACTCTGTAGACCAAGCCGATCTCCACGCAAGGAGAGGCAGGTCCTCCCCGAGCATCGAGCCCCAGGAGCACTTGATTGGCCCAGCAGGAGTCGGGTGGGCCGGGCAGAAAGAGCTGCTCAGTATATAAATATCTTTAATGAATAAATAGAAATGCTTTTAGGGCTGGTGGAGTCGTATCATTTCCACCTGCCGTAAAATTTCATTAGAAGCAGGCGCTGTAGGGGAAGAGGAACGCCTGCGATAAATCTGCTCACCCACCCGCAGGCCCAGCCTGGGCTCCCAGCTGGCTTGCTCAGCCTGCTCCCTGGGGAATCCAGACCTGGCCTTTCTCCGAAGGCCTTCCCGGATCCCAGGAGAGCCTGGTCCCTTCCCACTCCACCCCCACATATGAACAAGCACGGACGGCAATGGTGAGGGAGTCATGGCTTCCCACTGAAAACCAGGGGCCTTGGTCTCCTCAGCTAGGAATCGGGCACAGTTTCCTGGCTCTAGTTCACCTGCCCCAGGGCCTCAGTGGCTCTCAGATGAGCTTAGAAGAAGCAGAGTTCATTGTTGTCATCTGCCTGGGATGACAGAGCAGGTGTCCTGAGCAAACAGGTCCCAAGAACATGAAGAATCAGTAGCAACTCCAGCCCTCAACAACTGCACGGTGACAGCTACCATTTAGTTTGAAAAGAAATTATCATGAAGTCAGTTCCAACACAAGGTCAGCCTGTGTGTCAAGAGCAGAATTATGCTCTGTGGGATATTCATGGCCATGACCTTTTGGAAGCAGAACCTTTCTTCCAAGGTCCTTCTGGGTGGGTTTGAACTAGCCACCATTCCAGCAGTAACCCAATGACAAACTCTTGGCCTTTAATTAGTGCTGATAAAATGCCTGGCTCTGTTCTATGCACATGACATGCACCATCGCTTCAAATCCTTTCAAAATTTCTGTGCCCTGAGAGCTATTACCACCCATTTTGCAGACGAAAACACAGAAGCCCATAGAGGACTAGAGTCCTGACCACTCTGTGAAAGTCCAAGTCTCCACCATATCACAGCACCTCTTTCTGGGGTTTGCAAGCCCTGAGGGCTAGGTTTATGCTTTCCTGGGCCCCTAAATCATCAAGAGTGAGCCCTCTGAAGGATGGGCGTCTGCTGAGGGCCCGCTATGAGCCACGCATCTCCAAATGAAAGGCCATTGTCCCCACACCTCGTTTCATCCCTGAAGCATCTTGCAAGGTTGCCCTGTTCATCTCTGTTTTACTAATAAGGAAACCAAGATACAGAGGGACCCAGGAACTTGTTATATCACTGATAATGTCAACACTAAGGAGCCGAGGGCTCGTCAGGCCCCTCCCTCCGCCCACTGCCACTTCCCCAGCCAGAGGGGTAAGGCCAGGGAACTGGCCAAGTGGACAGGCCAGGCTGGCAGGCTGCCTCAGCTCTCGGTTATCAGTTCAGCTCATTAAGTGGCCGTGACAGAACATGGCCCAGGCCAGCTGCCTGCCTTCCCCGCCTCATGCCAGCCCTCCTGGGAGCTCGGTCTGAAGACAGGCCCCTGCTTTTAGCAGCTGCAAGGAAAAACCTCTGTAATTGGACACGATGAAAAGATGCGTGGACGGAGCATGGGCGGATCACACTGTGGACCTCCCAAACCTCCACCACCGTGGGCTTGTGGGACACAGGACACAGAGGCTGCAGACGGGAACCTGGGTGCAAACCCCAGCCCCGCTGTGTGACCTTGAACGAGTTGCTTTGCCTCCCTGAGCCTCAGTTTTCTCATCTATAAAGTGAGGAAACAGTGCTATAAGTGGTGTTCCCAGGCTAGACAGGAACCTGGTGTAGCTAATGTGTCTGACCAACCGTAAAGTGCCAGCCAGTGGTCAGAGTGTCTCTGCTGAGATGTCTACCTTCCCCACTGGACTGTGAGCTGGTTCGTCTCTCTCTAGACTTTCTAGAAGGAACGTGTGGACCCTGGGGAGTGTCACTGTAAGGTCCCTTAGGTGCACAGTGAGCTGTGTGTCCAGCAGGCACCTTTAAGGGGTTAAAGAGTGAAGTAAAGTGAGGAACTGAGGAACAGAATGACGCTTCCAAGCCCGAGCCCGGCCGGGCCCACAAGGGCCTCAATGCCCACACCCTCATCGTCCTCCTTTGCACGCAGCTGTGTCGTCCACGTGTCTTCATCCATTCTTGTCCTCCACCTGCCCTGCTGAAATCCATTTCCCGTGGGTTAAGTCACGGCCATCTGTAGCTCAGGGATCCTGCACTCATGGGAGACACAGATATTTACACACATCCCCACCCCCTCAGCCAGGCAGGATGGGCAGAGGACCCTGGCACTTCCTACACCCTTTGCCCTCAGTCCTAAGAATCCTGCCCTCCCAAATGGCCCCCTATTTTTGCTCCCCCTACAGAGGTTCCCCTGAACCTGCATGTTCCCACTTGCCCTGGGAGCTGCTGGGGGTGGCAGGGGTGGCCCTGTATCCCACCCATCCCAGCACCACAGTGTCCTCCAATGTCATTTTCCTTGGCAAGTGCCCTCTGAGTCCACACTCCATGCCAGGCCCTGTACTGGGTTGAAGGGCTGTAGGAGGTCTTTCAGAGAAGTGATGATGGAGATGAGATTGGATTAATAAGCGAAGCAACTGCCAGGGAGAGGTGGAATAATAGTTAATGCAGAGAAACTCATGATGTGTGCACAGGCCCTGAGGCAGGCAAGTGTTTCATGAGTTTCATCCACAGCCAAGTGTGTGCGACATGTGAATGAGGAAAGCAAGAGAGGTGAGTTTCCAATGTGAGCAGGGCCTTGTGAGCAGCTGTAGGAGCTTATATTTTCATCCAAGTCCAATAGGAACCCACTGGAGGGTGGAAACCATCTCAGAGAATATGTATAGAATATAGTGACTGATTGTATTTGCTGGATTTGGCTAACAATGAGCTGTGGCCTGGAAGCCTCTTGTTTAGAGGTGGGCAGGCCTGTGTATTTAAAAGTCAGTTGGGCCTGAGGGCCTGCTATTAATTGCATTTGGAATGAAAATTCTTCTAAGTGGTACAGCACTGGTCTGTCAATTTGCTGTTCTGAGGTAACCTGGGGTTGCTGTGATGCTGAATGTTGTGCAACTGGTGTGTCAAATGCCATAATGGTTACCCATGGTGGACAGTGTTTGGTGGAACTCCCAGACTGCGACAGAAGTGGCATTCACTTCCTAAACAACATGCCTCTGGAAACTCTATGAACTTAGAGAAACAACAGTAGTTATAGAACAAGATTCAGGTCTTCTGTTCATAGAGTGTCACTATGAGTCATACTTGACTCGACAGCACTTAAGAACAACAACAACGTAGCGACTGAAGGGAACACTGACGGCGCAGTCTGTAGGGAGCAGCACTGCTAACTCAGAAGTCTCACGTCTCTGCCAGTTCAAATCCTCCAGCGGCTCTGCAGGAGAAAGATGAGTAATCTCCTCCATGCACTTCTCAGCCTTGGAAATCCAATGAAGGGTCAGCTGTGAGCCAGTGCTGCCTAGATGCGATGTGTAGAGTTGATGATGACCGAGTTGAGGAAGGAGGACGTGCATGAAGGAAAGGAGAATTTAAAAGCTGATGAGGGGAGGAGAGCAGGAAAAGAGTGGATAGTGATTCGCTGCCTCTGAAAACCCGCGGGAGGGTCAGCTGTGGGTTAGTTCTGACTTGACTGCAAACAACAGCAACACTGGGATAAGAGGGCAGGGTGATTCGGAAGGAATGGGTGGTTAGACATTATATGTATGACAATTAACAATCTCGAACAAGACACGCATTACAACATGAATAGGAGAAGGGGAAGAAAGAAAATGTGTATCAATGAATCCATTCTGTAAAATTGCACTAAAATTACAATTTTAAAAAATGTCAAAAAGAAAGAATGAATGAAATGAGGAATGAGGTGGAGATCTCCATGGACACACCACCATGAGCGGGCGTGGCCTGAGCCCCCTTCAATCCTTACCTTTTCTGGCCCAGTGTCCAGGTCGGCTGCTGACCAGCCTGGCTGAGGGTGGTCAGAGACACAGACACAGGACTAGCCAACTCAGGTGGGAAGGACCGAGTTAGTCCAGGAAGGATCCCTGAGGGCTTCCAGGAAGAATCAGCCTTGAAGCAGAGAATGGAAGGAGCATCTGCCAGGCAGGAAGACAGGGAGGACTCCCAGGAGAAGCAACGAGGGAGGGTCAGAGACTCAGAGACGTGGAGGTGGGCAGAATGTCAGCTCTGAGCTTGGGCCTTATGGCCTCATATCTACTTACTCATCCATCTGGGAGGGACAAAATGCTGTGCCCATTGTATAGGTGGGAAAACCAAGGCTCGAAGAAGGGAGGATGCTGACCCAAGGCCACACAGTTGTTATGGGTGAGAGCTGAAACTTGAACCCAAAGAGTGGTCAGTGAAATACACCCCAGCATGCCGAGTCTTGAGAAGTCCATACAGCCAGCAGGCACGGGAAGTGGGACCGCAGAGCAGTTCATTCTTCCTGGGGCAACCTGAAAGGCAGCGTGGAGGAGGCGGCATTTCGGCTCAGTCATGACAGGTAGCTGAATTCGAGGTGGAGGAAGGGCACAGGCAAAGGACCAGAGGAAGGGACGCACTTGGCATGTTGAGGAAGGTAAGTCTGAGCGCTCCCGGGTGACCAGAGCCGCAGCAGCAGTGGGCGTAGGGAAGAAAGGACGATGGGAGGGGGTATGAAGGAGGCTGGAGATGGACAGGAGTCAGGCTGAGAAAGCACTGAATGCCAGAGCCAGGTGTTTGCTGTCTGTGCTTAAGGCCCAGAGGGGCCAGTAAGGCGCAGAATTGCAGCGTAGTAGGGCAGATGCACGAGTCTGGAAGCCTCCTGACTGTTTTGTGTACGATGGATGAAAAGAAACATTGGAAGGCTGGGAGACCAGAGAGGGCTCTGCTTAGGCAAGCATGGTGGTGGCTTTCAGCAGGAAGAAAGGGGACTTATATGAGCACCACTATGGAGTCACGGTGGGCTGGGCTTGTACAGGGCTAGAGGCAGAGGGTGAAGGGCAGAGGCTGGATTCCAGTGGGTCAGTTGATTATGTCCCCTGAGCAGGGATTAAAACCACTCATTAATTCATTCATCCGTCTCTCCAACCATCCACCCATCCATCTGTCATCCAGTGAAGTGTTTCTGCATCCTTTTGTCCTTCCATCCATCTATCCATCCACCCATCTATCCATCCATCCATCTGTCATCCAGTGAAGTGTTTCTGCATCCCTCTATCCTTCCATCTGTCATCAAACACTCCATCCATATATATCTACCCATCCATCTGTCCATCCATCAAACTTTCCATCAATCCATCCATCTATCCTCTTACCTGTCTATTCAGCATTTACTAGTCCCCTCTTTGAGGCCAGTTCCTCACAGCTTTGGGGATACAGAAAGAATCAGACCAATCTCTAGCCCTCCGGCTCAGTCCATGGTCGAGGGGAGTTGACCAAAGTGAAGAGAGGTGAGCAAATCCATAGTGATGAGGATGTGTGTGTGGAAGGGAGTCAGAGTCAGGGGTATGGGAGTGAGGGAAGACCAGGGAAGCAAGGAGACTGAGAACAGCCCACCTTTCCGACAGGATGGTGGGGCTGCAATGTCACCATCCCAGACAAAGGGCAGTCCATTATTAGTGTTATTAATTATCATTAATCTAATTAAATGGCAATTATAATTAAGAACACAGTAATAAAAATGCCACCTTGGATTTAAATAGCTTTTTTCTTCCAGCATCGGAGTGAGTGGTTTTTCATGAGCTCAGCTTCATACCCAACTGCAGCACTGCACACGATAGGTTCACAGCTCCAATTTCAAAGTCACAACTGAGGGACCACAAAGCCCAGCTCCCCTCACCTCCAGAGAGGAGTAAACTGAGGCCCAGGAAGGGGACGTGACAGATGCAAAGTTCATGGCAAAGGTAAATTTATATAAATTCCCAGCCACCACCTCCCTCCCAATTCACTGTACCCTTAACCTTACTACCCTAATTGACATCCAGAATGTCTTTTTTCCCCCCACAAACAGCCTTTTATCCCCCACAAGAAAAACAGCTGTCAGAGGCAGCCGATTAAACAAGGCAAATTCTATGGGAACAGAATCGGAGACACCCCTGGACACCTAATTACACAGCCTGGAACGAGAAACACAGGCAGGAAAAAAAGAAATATGAACAAACAGTGAGACAGTGAAGGAGGCCTCCCATCGTCAGAAGCTGGCATCTCCCTTCAGCCCCCTGGACAAGATGTGTCACCTGTCCTTAAATAAGATCCCTGCATCCCAGGAAGAGGCTCACCAGCTGTGACGATCAGGGCCGAACCCACCAGCAGCATCCAGGCAGGGCACGAAGAGACTTAAATGGGGAGAGCATGGAAGCCATGCTGAGATAGAGATAGAGACAGAGATAGAGAGAGAGAGAGAGAACGAACACTGTGCCCTCTCAGGGTCATGCCAGGTTTATAGCCAGGGCAGCAGAGGCCCAGAGAGGTGAAGTCCTTGCTGAAGCAGCCCAGCAGTAGAGGCTACAGTATGAGCCTATGTCTGCCTGATTCTGAGGACAGAGCTCTCTCTGCAGGCCCTCTGTGTGCCTCACCTCTCTAGACAGACTACCTGGAGGCCTGTCCCAGAGGGGTCAGTCCATTAGGTAGATTTTAAATAGGAAGGTGGACTTCATTGTCTCTGGTCACAAAGAGACACTGTTACTACCATAGTATGGGCTGAATTAGGAGCAAATGAAGCCAGGGCCCCATCTCATTCTATTTTCGTGGTCCCACATTGACTGAAGGAATTCTGGAGGTCTACTGGTAAGGAGCTGCAATGCCAACTCAAAGGCATGCAGTTCAAATCCACCAGCTGCTCCTTGGAAGAAAGATAAACAATCTAGTAAGTGATTTACAACCTCTGAAAATCTGCTGAAGGAAGGGTTAGCTATGAGTCAGTTCTGACTCAAAGGCACGTAAGAACAGCAGCACCGTTACTGACACTGGGACAGATGCAAGTGTGTAGTAAACACCACACTGATTCCACCATGTTTATTGAGCATCTTCTATGTTCCTTAGAAGCAAGAAAGCCAAAAAAACTGTTGTCTTTCTTACTTGGGACATACTATCAGGAAGAACCCCTAGAAAAAGACAACATGTTTGGTCAACTCTAAGATTTTGAAAGCAAGGGACACTGTTTCTAAGGTGGATTGACACAATGAATACAGTAACGGGCTCAAATATACCAACCATGATGAAAGATGGAGCAGGACTGGGGGAGGTTTCTTAATGTGAAACATCAGCTTTTCAAGAGTCAGAGCTTACTTGACGGCAACCACCATCAACCACTATGTCAGGCACGATACTGGACCCTGAGAGCCACAATGAACAGAATTCCTGTTCACAAGGTGCTGAGACTAATCACACTAACATGTGCTTCAAAAAAAATTATTTTAGATAGAAGTAAATGGCATGACAGACTGAAATGAGGGAAGGCAGTAATGAGCAATTTAGATTAGGCATGTGGGGGACTGGCACAGTGGTTTCACCGATGGGCTCACATACAGCAACAACTGTGAGCAGAGGATACAGAGTGCTTTATTCTGTTGTAACCAGGTCTCTATGTGTCAGAACCAACTCAAAGACGCTTCACAGCAGCAACATATGGCCAGAGGGTCTCTGAGATAAGACGGTTCTGGAAGGTTGTCTGATATGCTACTGAGACTGAATGGTGAACAGGAGATCGCCATGGGAGGAGCAAGGAAGAGTGTTCTAGGCCCAGGGAACAGCAAGTGCAAAACGAAAGAATCAGTGAGTAGATACATATACTAATTAACAGACAAATGGAAACATAAGAAGGTGGCTGTTGTGTGAGAAACCAGGCTCCGAGCCCAGGGCGAGCAGGGCTGTCTCCTTGCTTCCTCCAGAGGGTCCTTGACCCTGACCCTGATGGGCCCAGGCCCCTCTGAAAAGTTGAGTTATCAGGACTGTGCTCCCAGCACCAGGGGCCACCCTCCCTCAGCCCGGCGGGCATCCCCCTCCCCCCGCCCTGAGTCGTGTTCTCTAAGGTGACTTTGTTCATTCTTTATTGTTAGTGTTATAGATGTATCATTAATAATCATTATTTCTCACATCGCTCCATGCTTTTCCCTTTTCACCGCTGTACTCATATAACACAGGTCAAAGAGAAAAATGGCTTTGGTCCTCCAACTCTGGATGGAGAGTTCGAAACCCCACTCAGGACTCCATGGTTCAGCTGCTTCAAGGCCTTTATGCTGTGTGACCTGGAACAAGTGTCTCAACCTCCCTGAGCTCCCAATCCTCTTCTAAAACCAAGCTTCCGCTACACTGCAAAGGGTTGTAACACTAGCAAACCTCTACAGAAATTAAGCATAAGGTGGGAATGGGTGTGGCTTGGCCAGGGTCAGGTGACCCAAAAGGATGGCGCTCGAATTCCAGCCCACCCCAAAATTCCATGCTTCTGGTTTTTGTATCTTTGTTGTATAAGGAGGCTTAGCTGTTGGGAGAACCCACACACTGAAGTATTCAGAAGGCAATTATCACATGCTGCATTCTCAACATTGCTGTTCATTTGAAATGCATTTTTTTAAAAAAATGATCCGAAATAAGAAAAACCAGAAAACTCACGCTGTTGGAACGCTTCAGGTGTGCTCCTTCCACTGGGCTGGGTGCCTGGTGCCAGGCCCGGGGCTGGACGTCGTCCCCCCACTGCGCCCTGCATGGTGGACCATGTCATTTCCCATCACGTTCAGTGTTGTCGAGTCGTGATCAGAGGCAACGGGTTAGGGGCAAATAACGACCTTGAAGAGGGTCCTCAGGCAGTGAAGTGGAAGGACCTGAGATAAATGGGCAGGCTAGGGAGCTGCCAGGGGGCCGTGGAGGCAGGAAAGACCCCTGGGGGTGGGCCAGGCTGCCAGGAGCCAGGGCTCTGGGTGCGAGGCCACCGGGCTCCATGGTGCTGGGTGGGCCTTGACGCAGCGCCCTCATTGATCCCCATGGTTCCGGAGCTGGTCTCCGCACATCCGTACCTCACTGCGTGTTTTCTTGTCTCTGATTGTAAACAGATTTGACTAAAGAGGTAAATTAGAAGTTAATTAGAGAGAACATGATTGATGAGGCAGTTTGCAGTGATTGGGAGGCGTGGAAAGGATGGGGCTCCCTGCAAGGAGGTGAGGGAGACAGGAGAGGGGAGAAGGCTAGGAGGTCGGAGCAGCATGTGGAGCTGACAGCTCAAGGCTGCCCTTTCTCAGCTTCAGCATCAGAGTCAGGCGAAGTTAGGTTCAAGGTCTGGGAGGAAGCACCCCAAGAGACCCTGGAATTGGGGTGCCAAGTCCTCAATGGACCCTGGGGATGAAGCAGTCATTGTAACCTATAAAGTTAGAACTTTATACGGGACACAGGGGCCCGAGACTGAGAAAGCATAGCAGATAATACCCTCCTTTGGCGTACACTGTGTGCTCCTATAGATCTTACCAGGGGCCACATGCCCTTGGTCTGTGGTGGCCTCATCACTGGTGGCTTCAGCAAAGCTGAATCCTTCTAGGTGCCTTGAGGCCCAGCCTGACTGCCAGCTTCCCGCACTCCTTGGATTCCCCCAAGCTTAATTCTGAAGCCTGTCTGGAGGCTCGCTGCTGGTCCAGGTCAACTACAGGGAGTCAGGCTGTGATGGGCCTGGGCCAAGGGCTGGGAAATGACGATTCACTGCTGCCATCCACTGAGCCAGCACTTACCATGGACCAAGACCAGAGTGAATGACTGGTATTTCATTTACACAACATCCCTCTGCAATGTTGTTGTTGTTATGTGCCCTTCAAGTCATCTGTGACTCATAGCGACCCTAAATACAATAACTCTAAACCCTGTTCTATCCTGTGCCAATCCTATTGTCTCTGACACATTTACCTCCATTATCCCAGTCACTGAATCAATCCATCTCATCGAGGGTCTTCCTTTCCTGCGCTGTATGGAAACACAAACTGGAACATTGAATGTGAGAACCATGAATGTAATAAAATTGGATATTGTCAATGAAGAAATGGAATGCGTAAATATTGACTTACTAGGTATTGGTGAGATGAGATGGACTGACATGAGGCATTTTGCTTCAGAAGATCATATGATCTACTATGCTGGAGATGAAAAGGTGAGGAAGAATGGGGTTGCCTTCATAGTTAAAAAATCATTTCTAGATCTGTCTTGAAATACAACATTGGGAGTGACAAGAAAATAACCATATACATACAAAGAAGTCCAGTGAATACCACCATCATTCAGATATATACACCAACAACTAGAGCCAAAGAAGAGGAAGTACAAGATTTCTACCAACTTTTTGGGGTGGAGCCCAGGATCCAAACTGCTTCCTGCCAGTTCATGCGACACGTGGCTTCAGAAATCTCTGAGCCTCTGATTTCCTACCCAGACGAGGCGTTATGCAATGAGATGACATCCAGAGTCCTTGACAGCTGTTGATTGTCCTCAAGACAGTGAGGATAAAAACAATTGTTGTTGTTAGGTGCCTTCAAGTTAGCTACGACTCACGGGGACCCTTTGAACACCAGAACTGAACCTTGTCCTGTCCTGTCCTGTCCCTCACATCTCTGATGTGCTCGAGCCATTGTTGCAGTCACTGTGTGTCAATTCATCTTGTTAAGGGTTTTCTCACTTTCTCTGACCCTCCGCCTTTCCCAGAATAATGTCTTTTTCCAAGGATTGCCTCTTCCTCACCTCTCAATAAGTCAATAGCCACATTTCTTGACCCCTTCCTGTATGCCAAGGAGTCCTGATGGGCATACTGGGATATGGGTTGGGCTGCTAACAGAAAGGTCAGCAGTTCGAGTCCACCAGGTACTGCATGAGAGCTAGTCTCTTCCTATAATGATTTACAGCCTGGAAAGCCTGGTGGACGGGAGTCGTGTGGGTGTGACTTTGGTGACTGTGTGTCCAAGCCTCTCACGCACATCTCTTTTAGTTCTTTCAATGCCATGAGAAAAGCATCATAGTTCTACTTTGGAGACAAAACTCTTGAAACCCAGAAAGGTTGAGGAGCTTTCTCTGGATCCCACAGCTGAGGGATGGGGAGATGCGCTCAGGCCGGCCATTGTCTGTCCAGCTTCAGATGAGCCCAGTGTTCTCTCTGCTGCACTTGCTGCAATCTCCTACAGAGATGCGCACTGGGGCGCGTCAGGCGCGCGCGCGCATGTGTATACGTCTGTGCGTCCAATCAGAGCGCACCCTGCCAGGGTGAGTTGAGCCAGCGGAAATCTGTCTTACCGAGGAAGCATGTGGCAGGAAATGCAAAACTCAAGCTTGTGGCCATCAAGTCAGGACGGACTCAGAGCTAACCTTCCAGCAGCTTCCCAAGGCTATAAATTGAACCGGAGGAGGTTGCCCCCTCCTTCTCCCGCTGAGCTGCTAGTGGATTTGAACTGGAAGAGAAGTGTGGCCTTCGGATTACCAGCATAGCTCCCTGTGGGCTAGGTCCCCAGAGCTTCCTATGACATTGTTTTTGTTATTGTTGCTGTTGTGTGCCATCGAGTCAAAATGACTCATAACTACCCCTCCAGCAGTTTTACGAAGACTATAAACCTCATGGGAGGAGACTGCCCATCTTTCTCCTGAGAAGCAGCTTGCCTGCCTTTGGGTTGGCAGCACAACTGCTCACTATTAACTATGACCCTAACTGGGTTACCTCATCCCTTGGAGTCTCAGTCTCTTCATCGCAAATGGGGGATGATCATTTTCCTCCCCAGAGCAGTTCCGATGTGGTGGTGTATCTGAAACTGGGCCCAGTGCTCAGCCACTGCCTTCTCCACGCCCTCCCCCACCACCAGCCCACCTCCTCCTAAGGGGTGGGAAGGTGCTGAGCGCCCCAGATACTGCTTTTGGTGCAGGATCAGAGCTGGAGACATTCTCAGACCTGAGGGGAAGCCCTTCCTTCCTGAGCTGCCGTGCCCGATTTGCAGGCTTTGGCCAGTGCACAAAAGACTGGAGTAGGTTCCAGTAATTTAAATATAATTACCGGTCACCTCCATCCAAATTCTGCCAATAGATTATTATTAATATGATGGGTCCGGACCGGAGTGCTGATGGTGTCTCCACACCAGCATAGAAACCCTTAAAGGACAGTCCTGCCCTACCTACGTCCAGAGGCCCGTATCAGGTGAGCCAAGCTTTGTACTCTTCCCTAAGCCTTGCCTGAGTTTCACCATTAGAGGGTCACTCTTTTGGCTTAAGCCTCTAGCCTTAGTTTTCTTAGATTTTTCTTGTGTGGAAGAACCTTAGCTTGAATCCACACTGGAAAGCATATTTACCTTGGCCAAGACACAGGCAACTGACCTCTTTTTGCACTGAAGTCTATGGAGCTGGAAAGGCCCTCCTGTGGTGCTCAAATTGCATTTTTCCCATTTTAGAGATGGGAAAGCTGAGGTGCAGAGAGGATGACACCAAAGGGTCCTGGATCCCAGAGGAAGAGAAGACAATAGTGCTCAGTGTGCCTGACTGCGAGGTCCATCCAAACTGGGGAGCTGAGTCCCAACACCAGAGAGTCAGGCAGGTGGAATCTATCCCCTTCACCAGGTCAAGATCTACTCCAATCACACCCTAGAACAGAAATGACAACTTAGCTGAGGTTAAGAATTCAGGCTTTACACACAGTCTGTACAGTGGCCAGCAACTGCATCACAGTCATTCTCTGTGTTCCTCACAGCCTCAGGCTTAACGTCTATAAAATGGCTATATTAGTGGTGCAACTTGCTGGGTCATGTTGAGGCATCAAGGAGGAAAATGATAAAGTGCTCTCAGCTCAGTGGCCATGTGGGTCCCACCCAGGGAGTTATTAACCTTAACTATCAGAATCAGGAAGAACTGAACTGGATCCTTGGGCTGCCACTCGCCATCTGTCAGACTTTGGGTTACCATCTGGGCCTTAGTTTGCTCATCTGTTCAGTGGGATGAAAATACCTCCCTTTCAGTGTTGTAAGGATTTTAATGAGGAGGCATATTAAGCTCTTGGTACATGACTTGACATATTGTAAGCCCTCAACAAATGATGAGTGCTGATCATATCAATTCTAAAATGATGACCCTTCCCAAACTCTGGTGTATCCAGCTTCACTCAGTCAGTGGTTACTGAGGATCAACTACATGCCAGACCCTGTAGTGAATGTGACAAAGAGAAAAGGTGACAGGGTCCCTTTCTCATGGACTTCTCTCTCTCTCTCTCTCTCTCTCTCTCTCTCTCTCTCTTTCTCTCTCTCTCTCTCTCTCCCTCTCTCTCTCTGGAGGGGGAAGTGGAGATCAAGACAAGTTTCAAAAGCTGCATACATGTGCTTATTCAACAGTTACTGAAAACCTACTATGTGTAGAGACCATTGGGAGACACTGAGCACAGAGCTGAGACCAAGACAGACAAAGCTCTTGTTGTCATGGAGTTGGTTGCAGTAGGAGAAACAGAAAGAGAAGAAATAGACGTGTGATGTGCTAAGTGCTGAGAAGAAATACACGGGCGGGTGAGGGACTTCAGGCGGAGGGGCCATTTTAGTAAGATGGCCAGGGTGGCATTCGATCAGGACCCAGAGACTATGAATGACACAGAGCTTGAGGCATGAGCCTTCCTGGGATTTGAAGAGCAACAAGGAGGTCAGAGTGGCCAGTGCAAGGGGCACGAGGGAGGAGCAAGGGTGATGACAGAGGGGCTGTGAGGTGAGGGCCTGAGTCTTACTCTGAATGAGCTGGAGATGAGCTCTGTGAAGGAGGTCAGCGGATGGACATTTGTCCCGGGGTCTCTGGGCCCTAGTGCCCATGTGCAGCACGCAGCAGGCCCTCATGCATGCTGAGGAAAAAGGCAAGCAAAGGCACTCAGAATTGGAAGGGGCTGGAGATGACCATGGTACTTGTGAGCAAACATGAGGGTCTGGTCCTGAACTACAAGAGCCTGGTCCTCTGATTCCAAGGTTCCATCAATGGGTAGACGTCACATGGAGGAAGAATCTAGCTAGGTAATTAATAATAATACTAACAACAACAACATCAACAATAGGATTGATAATCATCAACACACACTGACAGTCACTAATGTACATACAAGGGACCTCTCTCTGGTGGCATCGTCTGTAGGGTTTTGTGCTGCTGACTAAAAGCTGTGTCTCCAGTGGTTTGAATCTCCCAGCTTCTCCAAGGTGGAAAGAAGAGTCACTACCTCCTCCCTCTACAATCGACAGCCTTTGAAACCAAACAGGAGGTTACTATGCACGAGTCAGACCCAAGCGGAGCAGCGAGCTGCCTGCTGAACACATATCCTAAGGTCCCCGGGTGGTGCACACAGTGTGTGCTCAGCTGGTAACCAAGAGGTTGGCAGTTTGAACCCACCTCGAGGCACGATGGAAGAAAAGCCTGGCAATCAACTTCCATAAAGCTTCTTGTTAGATGCCATCAAGTTGACTATGACTCATCGCAAACCCGTGAGGGATTGTAAGGATTTTCATAAGAAAGCGCTTGGTGCATGGCCTGACAGGTCCTGCCCTGTGCCAGCTTCACTATCTCTGCCAGGCTCAAGCCCATTGTTGGGGTCACTGTGTGAACCTCTCTTTCTTTGATGGTCAGCCTCTCTTTCGCTCACCCTCTACTTTCTGCGTCACGATGTCTTTTTCCAAGGACTGGCCCCTCCTTGACAACATACCCAAAGTCTGTGAGTTGAACTTCCACCTCCTTACCTCTAGGGATCGCTCTGGCTTCAATTCCTCCAAGACAGATTTGTTTGTTCTTTTGGCGGATGCTTTTCGTGGGATACTCAGTCATCTTCATCAAAACCGTAATTCTAAGGCATCACTTCTTCCTTGGTCTTCCTTATTACAACCAAGAAAAC
This sequence comes from Elephantulus edwardii, assembly GCF_000299155.1. Lineage (NCBI taxonomy): Eukaryota > Metazoa > Chordata > Mammalia > Macroscelidea > Macroscelididae > Elephantulus > Elephantulus edwardii. The sequence goes on from NW_006399765.1 coordinate 10,776,785, forward strand.
CCCCCCAGAGCACAGAGCTACTGAGTGGCACCTGGGGTGACCACTTCCTGGAAAAATGCATTGGCACAAGACCACCACCACACACACACACAAAGCAGAAGACAGCGCCTTCACCCAGGCCTTGAATCCTCAAACAGCCTCTTTGGTGGAAGGGAGTTGGAAGAAGTGACTGGCCAGGCTCGCCTGACAGAGCTGGGTGTCCAGCCCAGGCCCAGGCTGCCCTTCCCGACTGCTCTCCTGACTGTGCCCTTCAGAGACCAAGGAGCTGCTTGCAGAGGTAATAGGCTTGCTGTGGTTGGAGGCATGCCAGAAGAGGCCAGCCCAAACCTGTAAGGGGTGTGTGTGTGTGTGTGTGTGTGTGTGTGTGACTTTAAGTGTTGCTGCTACTTCTGCAACCACCATCACCACAAGAGGCCTAGTGACAAGAAGTTGTGCTGCAATCCCAAAAGCACACAGTTCAAATCCACCAGCTGCTCTGTGGGAGAAGGCTGGGCAATCTCCTCCCGTGTGATTAACTGCCTCTGAAAATCCGCCAGAGGGTCAGCTAGGGGTCGATTCCAACTCGAATTCCAACTCGACGGTACACAACAACAACAACCACCTCTGCACTGAGGTGCTCCCTCACTGAAACTCAGGCAGAGGCTCAACAACCCCTGCCCTTGGCTCTCTTTGCTCTACATCAGAACGTCTCCGAAAGACCACCAAGACACTGAGAGGACAACCAGTAACCATCACCAGTTCCCATCAGGTCTGTTCACTGAATCCTTATGTGAGACGGAGTCAAACTATACTCCATGGAGTTTTCAATGACTGATTCTTTTTTTTCCCCAAGGTCACCAGGCCTTTCTTGTGAGGTGCCTTTGTGTGGACAGAAACCTCCAGTTTTTCACGCAGCAGCCAACTATGTTAGCCATTTGCACTACTCAGGGACTCTAAGCAGAAAACTGGACAGCAGAGAATCCCGAGGGGGCCCATCCATACTGACACCATAGCTTCAGCCTCTGCTTCGGCTGCTCCCAAAGCCTGGAAGCCCTCTGCCATTCTTGACCTGAAAACACCATCCACAGCAGGACGGACAATGGGAGAGCAGAGAGGGGACTCTCTCCGAGGCACTGGGATGGCAGCCCGGCCATTTCTCTGACTCTCTGTTGTCCCATCTGTAAAATGGAGTGAAGCATAACCTGCCCCTCAGCACTGGACGGAGGGATAAAGGGATACAGAACCTGTATGTGTTCACTCTCTCCTCCTGGGGGTGGCGCGGTGGGGGGTGGTGTCATGGGGATACCTGACTCTTTAGTGTTCTAACTCTATCCTGTCCAATACAGTACTCACATGTTGTGATGAGTGCTTGAAATGTGACTCATTCGAATTGAGATCTGCTTTAAGCATAAAACACACACATCTTTCACTCAAATGACAATAAAGTTCTTTTTAAAAAGATACACAATCTAAATTTTGGCTAGCTGGCATATAAAAGAGAATGAAAAAGATCTCACTGGTAGTACTGTATATTGATTACACATTGAAATTATAACCTTCCCCCCCCCCCGTTGTGTACTATTGAATCGGATCTGACTGGCACAGGAGGAAATTGCCTCTCCTTCTCTGGCAGAGACAGCATCTGGTGGATTCGAACCATGTGCCTTTGGGATTACAGCACAGCTTCTTGCCACTAGGCCACCAGAACTCCCTAAAATGATAAGTTTTTAATACATTGGTTTACATAAAATGTGTAATTAGTTTAATCTGCTTCTCTTTCTCTCTCTCTCTCTTTTTTTTTTTTTTTTGGTGTGTGGCCACTGGAAATTTTTAAATTACTGAGTGTCTTACATTTTCTTTCTATTGGACTGGGCTAGTCTAATTAATTATTCACAGCCATGGAATATTTAGACTGGCATTAACCACGCTACTAAAGTCATTGCAGGATTTTAAAAACACTCCCACAAGCAGAGCCTCGTAATTGGCAGAGATCCTGCTGTCCCACCATGTTTAGTAAGTGCCCAGTTTGCAGGGCGAAGGGCTTTGGGAACCCTACCTCTCAGATGCAATTAATTGTCTTTGATGGAAATTATCATTAGGTTCCTTGCTGGGACAACACAGATATAAGCCACATGCATGCCTTGCTGGTCTTGGTCGAGCTCAATTTACGAGCTTGAGTTCAAATTTAAGGGCTAAAGCCTGGAGGGGTTCTTGGGAACTCTGTGTCTTTCCTCTCCCCCCCCCGCCCCCTCCCCGCTGGACAGCAGCTGAGTCCTGTGTCTGTGGGAGGAACTGTCTGGCGACAGAGTTGATGATAGACTCTGGCTGCCCTCCACAGGCGGTGGCGTGTAGAGGCAAGACCTCAGCCTGGAGTCAGGAGACCTGGGTCCTTGGCTGACTGTCATCCTCTCCATTTTCAGTCCTAGACTGTTCACCACCTCCTTCCAGACCTCAGGTCCCCTGTCCACACAATGAAGGCAATGGTGGTTGAGGACCATTCCCAGTTAAAAGGCTTCACTGTGCTTAACTGGTTTACTTTAATTCCAGGTTGAGATGGAAACCCTCAAAGAGGCTCTTTCATGAGTCTTCATGGGAATGCTCAGCCAGCCACAGTCCTCAGGTAGACAGGGGCTTCCCAGGGTCATCTGAGTGCTGGGGGTGTGAGTCCAGATGAGATTTGGAGTCTGTTTCCAAGGTGGAGGGACTTGGCTCTGCCTGAGTGTTGTGTTGGATCATGTGGATAGAAGGTCAGAACTGGTCTGGGGTCCTGCCAGCTTGGTGGGAGCACAGATAAGGAAGTAAGTTATCAGAGGAAAGGAGGGTCCTAGATCCCGGTGAAAGGTCACAGTTTGGCCTTCTAGGCTGCCGTACAGATAAGAGTGAAAGGGAGATGGCTCCCTCATGCCAGGAGGCTGGCTGGCTGAGACTCAAGGGGCAAGAGGCTGGGCCTGATTTCCTCTAGTGTTTTTGGAATTCTCACTGTGGCTCACTCTCCATCTGGAATGCTTGGTGAGCAAGCAAGTTTCCCAGATGCCTCTCTACCCCCAGGTGGACTGGAACAGAACCTCCAGAGATGGGACCTGGGCAAACGAGAAGCTCTAAAGCATGGTGACATCAGAGAGCTCTAAGTTTAGGCAAAGTTTGTGGGCTCGGCTTTGGCTGTGTACTGAGACCGCTTGGTTGTTTGCCAATTATAGGGTGTGGCCCGGGCGCTAATATTTTGTAAAGCTTTCTCAAGTAATCCTAGTGTACACCAAAGGGTTGACCCCATCCTACATTAATCCTAAGACTCTCAAGAAGACTACCCAGAGGTGGGAGGGGGTAAGGAAAGTTGTAAAACTCAGACAGGATAAGTAACTTGCCCAAGGTTACACAGTGAGGCAGAGGCAAAACCTCTTCCCTGACCCCGGGCCCAATTTCTATCCGGAGGCTGCATCTTCTTCTACAAGCCAGAGCCCAGGCAGGCAGAGCCCACTGTATTTCATACTAATGATGCTGGGACCCAGTACAGGCTGGGCCACTACAGCGATGGGGCAGGAGCTGTGCTGGCGATTAACAGAGCCATAAGTCTTTCGCTTTATCCAAATCTTGGGCAGTAATTTAGGGAATTTAATTAAAGGGGGAGAAATGGGGACATCTTGAGCTCCCTGCCTCCTGTTCTAATGAGTGAAATACACCGGGCCATAAAAGGAAATGCTGTCTGAGATGCAGCCCGATGTTTTATTGCCAAGTTTTATTCGCTGATGCGAATGTAATCGCTGGAAACCGGGGCTCTATTAACACACATATTTTCACACATCCAGAGCCCAGCCCCTCCTCCTGGGTTTGCTCCCCCACCTTTGAGGGTCAGCCCTAGTGCTTTTCGAGCATGTCTGTGCCAAGTCTGGGTATCCCCGCCGGTTTCATACCCTCCCGTGGCAGATAAGACTGTAATAGAATTCCATTGCTCCTCAGAGCTCAGTAATGCATTCTGGAAATTAGGCGGCTACATACTGAAGCCATTGTTCCCCCTTACAAATGGGATCCCTCGAAGCCAGTGACCGTGGGGTCTCCGATAAGCTCTCATGAAGCCTCGCTCCACATGTTATTGGTGTGTTAAAAGGTGCAACTTCAGGCTTCCATTGCTCATTGTTAGGGGCTGATACATTTAAGTAGTTTCTCCATGAATCAGGCAGCTTAGGTATTTTCCCCCTCTTGGCATTGATAGATGAGCGAAAGGAAGCCATTTAGACGGCGCTATATAGGGCCCTGGCCCACACGGTGAATGATTTCCAATGCCTGGTTTAATTTATTTTTAAATGAAATTTGTTATTGATTCTGGATTAAAAGGACAAATCTTACGGCTGTTACCACTGACAGAGCCACGATGTTCAAGTGACAACTCTCAAGGAAAAGAAGGAGGGTGGCCGCCCTGAATCCAGGGAGAGGGAGACTGTCAAGGGAGCCTGGGTCAGAGGTGAGGGGCAATGCAAGAACCCTTGCTTGTGAGGAACTTTGAGAAGGTCATCCTACCCAACCGAAATGCCTGATATGATGTTCCCCTTCTGAACCTCATTTGTATAATTTGGCATGATATTTGCATAATAGAAGCAGTATTTGCTTCATGGCATCCCCTCCCAGTGACCACTAGGCAGTTTTTGAATTGCCTCCAGTCATGGGAAGATTATCTCCCAGAGCATTTCCAGAGCAAAATGAGCGACAAGAGTCACCTATCCTGGTGAATCTCTAGATTATTCCCTGTGGTAGTTATTGGCTGCCTTGGACCTCCCACAAGACCTATGCTTTGCATTTGAATCAGTGAAGGAAGCAGACAAAAGGCAGAATTATAAGAATGAAGCATAAGCTGGGGATGCATCATTCCTTCTGAGTTCTGCCTTGTCTCGCTAGGCTACCTTGTGTAGGCTACTTCTACTCTTTAAGCATCAGAGTGCTGAGAAGCAATGATGTCAGTCTAGAGACTAAGGTGTGTCTGTCTTCACAATTATGTGCTAGGCATTAGAGAGCTGGACAATAAGGATGATAGAAGAAGAATTGATGCCTTTGAGTTGTGGTGCTGGATAAGAGTCTTGAACCATGGACATATACCATGAAATGCAAGGAGAAAAAAATAGGTCTGTCCTAGAGAGGGTGAAACCAAGTTTCTCCTTGGAGGCAAGGATTTTGAAGCTCCATCTCACATACTTTGGGCATGTGGCCAGGAGAGACCCATCCTTGGAGAAGGACATCATGCTTGGAAGGCTGGAGGAACAAGATCACTATGAGTTGCAGGTGACTCAATGGCACATAACAATAATAACTGGGGTTGTAGGACAAATAATATGAGATTATATTGCAAGTGTAATTTTTAAACTGTAAAGTGAAGCTTGGGTGCTGCATGAAAAACAAATGGGACAGTATGACACAGAGAGAGGGTTCTGTTGTGGTTGTCATTGTGACTCAGAGGAAGTCACTCATCCTCTCTGGGCCTTAGTTTCCTACCAAAAGGAAAAGGGGGGGGGAACAACCCAAGAAAAGCAACAAAACTGAGAGAGGTGTTAAACTAGACTGACTCAGGAATTCTGCTGAGGCTTTGGTAACAAACATATCATAGCACTACCATTGCTTTGCTATGCAATCTTAGCTGAGAACATTAACTTATTTGAGTCTCTGTTTCCTTATATAGTAGTAACAGCTAACACGCCTCATGAATTTACTACACATTGGAGAAAGATGGGCAATCAATTCCTGCCTCAGAAAACCCTCTGAAGAGTCCTCTACAGGGTGGTTTGACTCTATGGTACATAGCAATAACAATAGGAACTGTCCTAAATAGCTTTCCATGTGGCAACCACTTAACCCACATAACATCTTGTAAGGGCTGCTTCATCATCATGATTATGATTTTGCGGATGAGTCAGAAAGGCAGAGTAACTTTTCCAAATAACACAGATATCAAGGATTCAAAACAACAAAGAGTTTGGCCCTAGAGCTCATATTTTAAATTACACTATCTTATCCTATATGACATTGGATTGCACCTCAATGTCAAGAAAACAAAGATTCTTACCAGTGGACTGATGGACAACATCATGATGGATGGAGAGGAGATTGAAACCATCAACAGCTTCATCTTGATTGGATCCACAATTAACACTGTTGGTACCAGCAGTCAGGAAATCAGGAGACATATTCCACTGGGAAAATCTTACAGACCTCTCCAAACTATTGAAGAGTGATGATGTCAGTTTGAGGACTAAAATGCATCTGATTCAGGTCATGGTCTTTCTGATCACTTGCTATGCATCTGAGAGATGGACAATAAATAAGGATGACAGAAAAAAATAATTGATGCACTTGAGCTGTGGCGTTGGAGAAGAGACCTAAGCATCCCATGGAAAGTCAAAAGAACAAACAGATATGTCTTGGAGAGGATGCAGACAAAGTGCTCTTTGGAGGCAAGAATGATGAGACTTCATCTCACATAGTCTGGGCATGTTGCTAAGAGGGGCTTATTCCTTGGAGAGGGACATGAAGTTGGGAAGGGTGGAGGGTCAGCAAAGGAGAGGAAAACTTTCAACCAGATGGATTGACACGGTGACTACTGCAATAGAGTCTTGTGTATCAGGAAATATGAGGATGGTGCAGGATAGGACAGGGTTTAAAAGATCTTTTGTTCATATGAGTTGTACTTGATCGACTCGACAGCACCTAATAACAACAGTAACAATATCCTATACAAACTGGCTATTCTGAGGGTTAATTGAGATAATGTAAAGCTGTTAGTATAGTGCTGGGTATGCAGTGATGGGCCAACTTAGAGAAAAGGGGAAGAATCGGATATTTATTATTATAGGATACTGTACCCTGGAAGACTCAGCTAGATGAAAGGGAAGGAGTGTGGAGGAGAAAGAAACGTTAGGAAGGGTGGACACAGGTAAGGCATTCTTAGGCAGGGAATGGGGTTCAGGGTAGAGGACCTTGCAGGAATTGAATGAAAAGCTACAGAGATTAAAATTTCTCTAATAAGCAGGGGCAATGGGGAGTTTCGAGCAGAGTCACTGCATCATGAACCTTCACAAAGTCATAAAATCCATGGAGATTTATTCTTGAAGGAACCCTAGAGGTGACTGTGTTTAACTCTGTTCTGACCCGAAGTTTCCAAGGAGAAAGGATTTCTCAAGGTCAGATGATGGGCTAATGGCAAAGCAGGGCATGAAGCCCACCAAGATGCTGTCCCATCCCGGCATCCTTCCTCTGTAGAACTCAAGTAGAGACTCTTGTTTACACCTCTCTCCTTTAATCTCTTTCCCTCTATTCCTTTGTCAGTTCTCCCTCCCATCAAATCTGTGATCTAAAAAGAAAGAGCCTTGAGTTGAGTCTCAGTTTGCCACCACACTATCTGGAAGAGGCTTCGGGCTCAGATGAAAAGCCTCCTGGGTGTCAGTCTTGGTGGTGTGTGATCCCGAAAAGTGTGTGTGCTGCTCTTATAAAATTAACACTCCTCATTTAGTGCTTAAATGAGTTCGTACACGAGGCTTTTGTAGAGTCCGAGGCACCTGACAACCCCAGATAGCTTAAATTCCACCTCAGAGAAGCTGTGAGAAGCGAGTCAGGTAAAGCACGCAGACCCTTCTAGTGAGCTGCCCAGAACTAACAGAGAGAAAGCAGGAGATCTGTCCGCGGTGCTGAAGGCTACACAGCGCCTTCTGCCTGCGGGAGCTGTCTCTGGTGCTGAAACACAGGCCTCACGCGGCAACCGTGGGCCCCATATGGTGTCCTGTCCTCCATAATAATGGGATGCGGGATATGAAATCAGAGTAAAGACGGCAAGAGGAGGCTGTCCCTAGGGTTCTAATCATGTTCTCAAATATGCAGTCTCAGTAACGCTGAATCCACCTGGGGCCTTGAGTGGGGAATGGGCCATCTGTGGCGCTGACCCATGTTTGGGGGCATGAAAGGGACAGAGGACTTGTCCCTGGTGCTTAACCTTCGTGTCTCCAAGAGCCAGCCTAGATTTGGAGCTGTCCTGTTTCGTGGTTCTGAAACACCAGCTAGGAGAACCGTGCTGGAAGGGAGATAGCTCTCTGAGAAGGGCAAGGAATGAGAGTGGGAAGGACTCTGACTGGTGGTTAAAGGTCTTCCCCTCAGTCTTGTTGTGAGATCTTGCGAAAACTCCTTATCTAAATCAAGATGCTTGCAGGTCTTTTGAATGGAGCCACAGGTCTATCCTCATGTCTGAAGGTCTGACCTGAGAGTCGGTGAATGGAATTGGGGAAAGAATGTGAGAATCCTTGTTGGATTTTTGCTCTTGAGAGTAGAAGGGACTTAATGCTCTTTTCCTTACCCCTAAGAGACAGACAGACACTCTCTTTCTCTCTCTCTCTCTCTCCCTCTCTCTCTCTCTCTCTCTCCAGGTCTGAGGGAGACAATCTGGTAGTTTAGTTGCCCAAAAGGGGGCGGTCTGAGCAATGCCAATCCACAACGACCTTACAGGGCAGAGTGAAACTGTCCCACGGGTGTTCAAGGCTGTAAATCTGCCTTTCCTCACAGAGCATTTAGAGGATTCAAACCACCACCTTTTGGGAAGCAGACACGTATTTAACCGCTGCACCGTCAGACTTCCTAGCTGCTGAATAAAAGTCCCTCTGACTTCTGATCTGCAAGGAACCCCAGGGATGGTCCAGCTTCATTCTTATTTTGCAGACAGAAACACTGAGGCCCAGAAGAAGGATGGTCCATACAGTTAACCGTGGAACTTCTTCCACTGGGGGAGGACTCAGCTAGGCGCCACACACACGATTTCACCCAATCCTCCCCGAGCTAAGATGATCCCCACTTCTCAGATGCAGATGTGGAGGCTTTGACAGGGGCAGCTGGGACAGAGTCACCGAGGGAACCGAGGGAACCGAAAGCTGCAGCCGAACTATCACCAGGTTCTCTGTCCCAGACTGGGTCCCCTCCCTGCCCACACTCACCTGCACCCCCTGGCTGCCTCCCTGGCCCCACATCTCCCTGCTGGCAAAGTTGGAGTCCCTGCAAGCGCTCCAGTTGCAGCGGGTCCATAGGTTTGCCCCCCCCCCCCCATCCTGCTGGATATTGTGTCTGTTTCTGCAGCCAGCTGCAGTGGGCTCGAGCAGCCCTGCATCCTACGGGAGGGCTTGCTTTTTCTCCGGGCCGTCCCCCACCCCGGGGCGCGCGGGGGGGGGGCCAGCGGTGGGTACCGCTTTAAAAATCCCAGCCTGGGCAAAACTTTGATGATAAATCAAGTGGCAGATCCCTCCGCCGCCGCCTCTTCGGGGCGGGCGGGGGTGCGGCGGCAGCGCGCGGCGTGGCCTTCCGCGGAAGGGAAGAGTCCCGCAGTCGGAGGCGGCCGGCTGGGCGTGCGCTCGCTGCCCGCAGCCGGG